>NW_028327177.1:71701494-72445226 GCF_987537825.1 Furipterus horrens
TGATAATAAATTGCTATTTCTAAGAAGGGTAATAAAATGCAGGTTGAAAGGTTAATGTTACTACAGTCTCCCTAATAATGATAAGCAATAAACCAAACTGTGCCATATCAACAAATTGTCTTGTAACAAAAAGTTAATTTTAAAAGAACTTGTAATACAGTGAATAAAAGTGATTAAAAATAAACCAGTTAAAGTCAACTCAACACAAAATTTAAAAAATATTGTCTTGGCTGGTGTGCCTCAGTTGGTTGGAGCAACATCTTGTAACTGAAAGGTTGCAAGTTGAATTCCTGTCAGGGGATATACCTAGGTTGCAGGTTTGATCCCCAGTCCAGGTGCAAGCAATCCTTGTTTCCCGATGCTTCTCTTGGGCATCATTATTCATCTGTTTCTTTCTTTCTCTCTCTCTAAATCACAATGAAAAATTGTCCTCAGTTAAGGATAAATAAAATAAAATAATTTTAATGTGATTTATTTTAAACACAGTTAATGTAGTGAAAAAAATCCTCCCCCTCCCCCTGGGACAGCTCATAGATATCATTAAAAATCTAATTCACTTTTTCTGTTTTAAACTGAAATCCCAACTTCATCTGTACTTGCTGGGGTCCTATTTGCTATTTTGACAGTGGGGCCTTTTTTATGTGCAAATAATTGTTAACATTTTTCATTTCAATACTGAAAAAAGGCAAATTTTTGGAGCAGGAAATGAGGTGTTAATAGAATTACCATTCTAACATTCATTTTGTCAGTCCAATTTTTACAGAACCAGACAATGATGTTCTGGAACAGTCATGGGGTTTGATTGCCAGCCACCAAGAAGCATGTCTCCCAAGGCAAGACTTTGGTGAAAAAAGAAAGGGGTTGAAGGTAATACAGATTTGGAATAATGGCAAATTTCTGCTCTTAAGTCCCACTCCCTTTAAAAACACCCCAAACACAGTCCTGCCTCCCCCTGCCAAACCAGGCCAGTTTCAGAACATGCCTCTCAGAGGCACCACCTTTTAGAAAACTGAAGTCTCAGCTCAGCATTCCCAGTCACAGTTCAGCCTCCAGCAGCTCTCAGAAGTCTGGGTGGCTCGGCATGTCACCACAGCACCTCTAGCTCTGTGGCCATCCACTGCAGGCAGACTTCCAGGTAGACCTCACAGCCTCATAGCAGACTTCTCTGCAAACCTCTTTGCAGAGCTCCTGGCTGACTCACTGAATTTCAGACCTCCCACTCCGATTGTAAATGTTCAGCTCAGAACTTCCTGTGCGAGCTAATTTCTGGTTCTTCCTATGGTGCATTAGTGTCTGCCATTCTTGTCAGCTCCCCAGTGTCTTTTTTAGCAGCCACCTTAGAGCAAGAGTTCTCAGCTATGCAGGGGCATCCAGGGAGAGCACTGGTCCCCCCCTACCCCCCCCCCACCCCCTATTGTTCATGCAGGTACTATGTGAGCTCCCCTCCAGCTATGTCATGAGCCACTGGCATTCTCACAGTCTGGTACACAATTCTGCAGCTTCCAAGATCTTCCTTTCAGGAAGGCATGGGCTGTTAACTTGCCTTTGTTATGTAATGTGTCTTAAATGCTCTACTTTCTACTTTACACTGCCTCCCCAATCCTGCCTGTGGGGGTGTTCTATTATCAGGGGACTCATGCTCTGTAACCCATTACAATATCCTACAAATTCCTTGGTCAGATAAGCAAGCAGGCCCTTGTATGTATAACTTGAGTGTAGAAATCAATTCCCCATGCTTAGGATAGAAATAGCAAACCTTGGATGCAAAGAGCAAGTGAAGGCTTCAAAGTTCTAACGGAAAGAGCATTTTTAGCTTCCTAATTACTTTATTGAACTTTCTACTTCCTTCTTAAGTAAAGATTGTTTCTTGTTACAAATGGCTTTCAATAGGAGACATGTCTTTTTACCTTCTGTTCTTGGGAAAAACAGATAGTTCTGAGTTAATTGGCAGGAAAGAGACCATGGAAAACCATTGTAGCTGAGTCAAGCCCGTGTGTTTATGTGGCTGATTTACCTTAGTATCTGAAACAGTACGAGAACTTAAGTTACCATTTGTTACCAAAATTCTACTTTAGCTCAGCTCTATTTGTAACAGTTCATTATCACAATATTCCAGTGTCCTCTTCCTCATGGATGACTGTTAATTTTAACTTCTCATATTTTCTTCATATATTTTATTAAATATGTTGTTACAGTTGTCCCAATTTCTTTTCCTTTGCTCCCCTCTGCCCAGTAACCCACTTCCCTCCAGCAATCCTACCCTCCTTAGTTCATGCCCATGGGTTGTGCATATAAGTTCTTTAGTTTCACCCTTTCCTATATTATTCTTAACTTCCCTGCCTATTTTGTATCAACCAATTACACATCTTAATCCCTTCAACATTTCCTCATCCACCCCACCCAAGCTAATAACCCTCCAAATGATCCCCATAATATGATTCTGTTCCTATTCTAGTTTGCTTAGTTGAATTTTGTTTTTATTTTTTAGGTTCAGTTGTTGATAGTTGTGAGTTTGTTGTCATTTTAGTGTTCATAGTTTTTATCTTCTTTTTTTTAAGTAAGTCCTTTTGCCAGTCCCTTCTTGCCTGTGAAGGTTCTTTTGAGAAATCAGCTGATAGTCTTATGAGATTTCCTTTGTAGGTAACTCTCTTCTTTTCCCTTTCTGCTCTTAAGATTTTCTCTTTATCTTTAACCTTTGGCATTTTAATTATGGTGTGTCTTGGTATGGTCCTTTTTGGGTCCAACTTCTTTGGGACTCTCTGTGCTTCCTGGACTTGTATGTCTATTTCCTTCACCAAATTAGGGAAGTCTTCTTTCATTATTTTTTTCAAATAAGTTTTCAATTTCTTGCTCTCCCTCTTCTCCTTCTGGTGCCCTATGATTCAGATGTTGGCATGCTTAAAGTTGTCCCAGAGGTTCCCAATCCTCTCCTCATTGTTTTCAATTCTTATTTCTTCCTTTGTTTAGGATGAATATTAATTTCTTCCTTTTGTTCCAAATCATTGATTTGAATCCTGGCTTCCTTCCCATCACTGTTGGTTCCTTATATATTTCTCTTTTTTTCACTTTGTATAATCTTCACTTCTTCCTTTATTTTGTGGCCATACTCAATCATTTCTGTGATCATCCTGATCACCAGTGTTTTGAACTCTGCATATGATGGATTGGCTATCTTCCTTTTGTTTAGTTCTTTTTCTGGGATTTTGTTCTCTTCTTTCATTCTGGGAAGAATGCAGAATGAAGTGAGAAAGTAGAAGTATATAGTATTAGGTTTATAATGCAGTTATGTGATATATATTTAATGCAAGAGGGAGGATAAACAAAACAGACAAACAAAAAATTAAGAAGAATAGGAGAAAGAGAAGGTATGAAATAGATTAGAGAAAGAGCTTCTCCCCAGTACTACCTTTGGGTGCTGCCTTTTTTTCTGGATCCACCCCTGGTCAAAATTCCATGGGTTCCAAATCTTCTTTTCTGGCTGTCTGTCTGTGAGGAGATCTAGCTGGATTCTGAGACTGCTATTCCTTCACTTGTGGGCCTGCTGCAGCTCTCTTCTGTGAGCCACACTGAGTTGAGTACCCCCCACTGGTCCTGCCACACCCTCCAGCTCTCCTCAGGCTTGTCTAGCAACACTACTCTGCTGGTGAACCAGTGCACATGCCCGTAGTCCCTGCCCAGCCTTGGGTCCTGTCTCTGCTCCTCCTCCAAAAGAAGTCTCCATGTTGCCTCCGAGCTGCAGCATGGGCCTGCGTCTCTGTCTGCCAGAGCCTTTTTGCGCACCTGCATGTACAGGGTTGCCTGCCTAGGATCCCTACTGAGTTTAGGGTTCTGCCGCAGCTTTCTTGTATTGGCTCCTCTCCACAGGTCAGTTCTGTATTTTGTTTGGTTGAGCCTTGATGCGAATGCCCCAGTGTTCAGAGTTGCCAGCCAAGGCGTCCCCACCAAGACTCAGTTCACACAGTTTCTCACAGTTCACTGTCTTCCCATGCCTCCAGCTCTTTCAACCAAACCTTCTGACTGACTCTTTCCAGGACTTTGCTGGTCAGAGCGCTTATGGCAGGAGGAGGTTTCCAAGCAGATCCCGGCTAATAAGCCGGTCAGCAGCTGCCCCATTTGGGTGTGATGTGGCAGAGGCACTGGCCTGGGAAGCCCAGTAACTCCACTTGGAGAGCATGGGTCAAGCTTTCTGCCGTCTTTCATGCTGCTCCCACATTCCCATCCCTGTTCGTCCTATCTGAAATCCACACTCAGTCATTCCACTCCGTGTTTGTATTCCATGTCTTTCTACGATGGAAGCAAGCAGACAACACTGCTACCTCCTCCAACACCATCTTTTTTTCTCCGATATATTAGTTTTCAGCCCATGTCCTCTAGTCCAAGGTATAGATCTAACTGTCTCTCAAGAAACAGAGCTTTCAAATAAACTAAATCCATACTAAAGTTTATTGCTTTCTTTCTCACATAAGGTACTGTCTTTTGATAAAATTCTAGAAGATGAATAGCATCATCTGATATTTTAATATCTATAAGTGTGTTTGTGTAAGAACATATGTAAAAAGATTTATATAGCTTCTACTGAAAAGAAAAGATAATTACTAAACATGTATAAAATTCTATGTTCACATATGTGAGCAACTGCCTTCTGATAGCCAGAAAACACACTATAAACAGTTAGATGTATGAAAAGATTAGACTGAGATATTTAGGTGGCATTAAATAAGTGTACTTTCATGTATGTATTTTGTATATTGGTTAAAGAATCCTCAAGTATTTTACTCAATCTAGAATTGCCGTTCTGATTTTAAATATATTAGAATTCTTCATATTCTCTATATTTGACTTTTTCTCAAAACATGAATCTCAGTGATACAGAAGAAAGAGAATGGATTTAAAATCAGACAGACCTGATTTGAATTCTCTCTTTATCATTTACTATTGGTCTGACCCTGGGCAAATTAATTTCTATGTACGACATTTTTCTCATCTTGAAAATAAGGATTATAATGCCTCGCTAAACTGTGTCCAAAGTTCCCAGAACCAGTACCAGCACCTTGCAAGCATCATGATTAATAATATTATTATCACAGGTAATATTAATATGCTCCCTAAAACAGTTGTATTTATAAAAGTATGGTTATGTTTTGTTATATGAAGCTGTTACAATTTTTTCTGTAAAACACAATTTTTGAGGCAAAAAAAAATGAGTTCTTTTTTTTACAATAATTAGTTGAAGGAACAAAGTGCTTCACTGGCATTTTGTAATGATTTTATAGAGATTTTGCCTACTAAACTTTACATGTTTTTGGTGTAATTCTTCATCCACTGACTACTTACATTAACCAAATAACTGACTCCAAGTGAAAAGGTCACCTTTCTTGAGAATTTATTATTTTCCTGGGGGGAACTTGGAAGTGCTCTGACTCTATTTTTGCCAACATAATCTCTTTAGTAAAATCTTATATCTCATTTCCTAAAGCTATGTTATAAAACAACATGCTTTCTTTGGTGGAGGAGAGTAAAAATGCTTTATTTTTTAAATTGTAGAAATATTAATTAATTAAGACATACTTTCTTAAATTCTAGTTCTAGCTGTCACTTACAACCACCCACAAACATATGTGTGTGCTCATCCTCAGGCATACATACACAGCATACACAAGCTTTTCAAATTTTATAATAAATGATAACTATATAACAATTGAGAAAATGTTTCATTTTAGAGGTAATCTTTCTCCCATAACTCTGACAAAGTATTTGATTTTTTAAAGTCTTCATAATTTAATATGCAGAAGATATAAGGGTAAACTATGGTGTTTTTAACTGAATACCTACTCAATGGCTATGAATTGTTTTTCTCTGTAATCAAAGTTGCAGAATATTGTTTTTTAGATAACTATATTTACTCCAGTAAATATATTTTTGGTTTCTTATACTTTTGATACTAAATTTTATAACACATCAATCCTAATAAACACATAAACTTTAGATAAAATCTAGCCTTCTAGGAAAGAAAAAGTCTTCACTTTTTCCAGTTTAAAAAAACCCAGGAATCTTGTTGGGTATTCAGTGTTTGCTGCTACATTAACCATGAGAAGTAGAGTAGCTCCTTCTGTCTGTAATTTCATAAATTCAAATGTGGCTCCATCTAACAGCCTTAGCTGGTGGCTTGGGGGGCTTCCACATTTCACGCCACATGAAAAGGAGAAGTGAGAGAGAAGACCCTTCCCCTCTGAGGACCCACCTAGAAGCCTCACCGTCACTTGCACCACAGAAATTTCAAAAACATGGTCACACGGTCTCATCTAACATCAGTGGGTGTTGGGATTTATTTGGTTTCAGCATACCCAGCTTAAAATTGAGAGAGGAGCAGAGAAGGATGGCCCAGTTACTAAAGGAAAAATAAATAATAGATATTTGGTAAAATTATCTGCCATGTGGACTGAAGCCTTTGCATATTGCCACATATTATATCCAAGAACCAATAATTATAAGATGTATAATTCATTTATGTAGTACTATAAAAAAATAAAACAATCTTCAACCATAACACAATGTTTCTTATTCATTAGTATTTTACTTTTTATCTTTAAAAAATATTTATTTAGATCTACTTAGAAATGCATATAAATTAGCTTTGACCAAATCATCAATGCCTATGTTTTCCACTCAAGGGCTTAACACAGTACTTGGCACATGTAAATGTAGTTTTATTATTACTATTTCTTGAGAGCTCTGAAATTGTGAAATCTAGAATTTCCAATCTAGTCAGCATTTTTTATTCTTACTTCAATATTGAAATTGTACAAATGTATTATACTATTTTGTAGTGATTTACAATATTCCTTAAATATTTCTTGATAATTGTTCTCTCTGAAGTAATCATCTATTTTTCCATTCTGATTTATATGTTTGCATTTTTTTGATTTTTTTAATCAGCTTTGCCAATGAGTCAAAAATCTTATTAATATTTTAAGAGAACTATGTCCCCAGTTTCTTTTTACTTGTCTGTGTGTGTGTGTGTGTGTGTGGTTATTGTTCTTAATTTCGTTGATTTATTTCTACATATTTTTTGACGTGTATTTTCTGTTTTTTTTAATTCTAAGTATTAACCTCCCTTATGCTATTTCTTTATATAATGGTATATGTTTTTAGTGTCCAAACAGAAAGAATTTTTTAATTTTTTTTCTCGGATCTGGAATACAGGGGAGGAGTGAGGGGAGGCTGCACTTTCTGGCTCCTGAGACCTGTCTGTAGTTTGGACTAATTGCAGACAGAACATCTCAGTGAGCAGATGGACACTGGAAGGAGTCAAACCTTGGCACTGCTGGATTAGAGAAAACCATCTGGAAATGACCTGTTTGGTGAGGATAGTGGAGAAAAAAGGGATGAGATGAGATTTCTGAGTGGGGTGGCTACCCGAGCTGTGGCTGGAAGTACACAAAGGCTTGTTGGTGACCACAGGCTTCCCCAGAGAGGAATCGGGAGGAGAGAGGATCTCTGCCCTCCAGCAGAGATAGGACTCGACCAGGTGGCATTGGCACTGAAAGACAAGAAACAGCATACTGCTGTGCATGTGAGAACGTGATTTTCCTTTATATTTTTCTCTTGTGAACTGCGGAGAAAGGAGGAAAGGTTGGGGGTGATAGGACATTCTTGAGGAGTGCAGACACAGAAGTGCACTCACCGACTCCCCAACCCTCCCCTTGGGTCACATGGGTGTGCATAGGGAAGTGCCTTCATTCACTGGCCCAGGTGCGTGGGGCCGCATGTACAAGTGCCCCTCGGGCACACCCCAACAGACATAAGATCAATGCCCCAACGGGCGCAGGAAGGGCCCGCTGGGCACGCAGAAGATCATGCGCAGACACCCCTGGCCAGCTCCAGTGGGCACCAGGCCTGAGCGCAGACCACTTGCTTAGGCTCTGCTCATGCCCACCCAGGCAGGTGCGGGAGCAATGGGCAGCTGCGGTGCGGGAACAGCAGGCAGCAGCAACTCACAGATGCTCACTTCCACTGTGCACAAGTGTCCAGGGCCCCACCCCAAGAAGTGAGAGACCAACTCACAAAGCGAGGCTCGGCAGGCCTGAGGCTAGCTCTCGGGCTGCCTTGCGCAGGCACAGGCGCACATGCCAAAGAACCTCGGCCGGCTCCAACAGGCGCCAAAGAAATGCGCCGGCCACCACGGGCACACACCGCTGGTGCAAGGAACAGGAATCTCTGGCCTGCCTCATTAGACCAGCTATGGATCCAGAAAAAGAAGATGACACACAAAGGCTGGACTGAGTAAAAATGTTCCTTTTATATATTTCTTAAATTTTTATTTTTATTTTAGTTTTGTTATTTGTATTTTATTTTATTTTAATTTTTTAATGTCTTATTTTTAATTTAATTTTAATTTTTTACTTTCTTAAAACATTTTTCCTTAGACAACTATATTTTTAATTTGTTTCATACCATCTCTCCTTCTCATCCTTCCCTTTTTTTGTTTATTTCTTTGTCTGTCTAGTTTAGCCTCCCTTTCATACTAAATAAATAGAATATAACTACTATATGAATCTAATACTATACAATCCCACTTTCTTACTATATTCTGCATTCTCCCCTCCTTTTCTTTTGTTGTTATTAACATACAATGTAAATGTTACCTACTGTCTTGCATAGTTTCAACATTACTTGCTACTATTATTAATCTATCATCCCCTCTCTCAAAAATCATACTTTTCCTCCCTAAAAACAACTCTTATCTATTCTTCCTACTCTAATCTCTCTACATTTATATTAATACTTGCTCACTGAGATAGAGAGTGGGGGATATTTTTGAGGTGTAGGTCTCCTGCCTGGGCTGTGTGTTTATGTTTTTAACAGCATCTCCACAAAAGATCTGAAGACAAAGTGGATAGGGTGACTCTCAATCAACTAGCCAGAGAAAAGATCCTACCAAAGAGCATCTGAAATATAACCAGACAGCATAAACAAATGACATAAAGGGTACCCCAAGAACATCAGGCTCAGGAGATCAAAGAGACTGCACCATTGAAACCCCCAGATCTCCTATAAAGAATCTCATACCACAAAGATGGGAAGTCAAAGCAGACAAATCCAAGAAACAAAAACAAACAAGAAGAATCCAACATGGTAAGACGCAGAAATAACCTCCCAATGAAAAGAAAAGAAGAATCCCCAGAAGGAGAGGTAGATGGAATAGACATAGCCCAAATGTCAGACATGGAATTCAAAACAATGGTGGTGAAGAAGCTCCATAGGACAAGGAGCAGAATAGCCGTCAATAGGGGGGAGCGGGGAGGGAGAGAAGGGGGATAAATAAGGGAAGGGTTTAGTCAAGGAACATGTATAAATGACTCGCGGACATGGACAATGGGGAGGAATATGATAGTGGGAGAAAGGGTGAGCTGGGTGGGGGAGAGCAATTGAGAAAAAATGGGACAACTGTAATTGAAAAACAAAAAATAAAATATTTTAAAAATGTTTTTTTCTCAATTGACTTTAAAGAACATAGTTTATATGATGATGTTTTTTGATATTATTAAGGACTCTTTTGTGGTGTAGTTTGATTTTTATGACTGTTCCATGTTTACCTGTGAAGAAGTGGCTTTGTATTCATTGGAAGAAATGTTCTATATATCTGTTTGTTGTATTAAATGTGAGAGATGACCGAGGGACACTGAGACAATTCCAGCAGGCAGAATGTGGACAAACGGGGGGCCGCTGCACGCTCAGGCAAGTCAGCAGTGAGCAGAGCAAACACCGTCCTTTTATTGAAATCTGAGGATGGCAATTACAGGATACACACCATATTGCATAAAGAGAAAACAGGATGCCAGGGTTCAAACATTAACTACTTTAAGTACAAAACAAAACTATAAGTCCTTAAGGCTATGCTTCAAACAAGATGATAAGACTAGGGAGTAATGGAGTACTCAGCAAAGTCTCTTTATTCTCAGGATACCATAGCTCAGTGGCCTGAAATAGCTTGCAGCTGCTGGCGTCAGCAAGTCCAGCTTGCTTATCTGAGTCACAGGACGCCTCGTCAGAGGGGCATAAAGAAATGCCCCTACCCAGAGACTTGATTTCCACCAAGGTCTGTTTCAACTTATTGTATTTAAATCATGTATCACTTCGGGCATTGCATTAACAAATGTCATTGTAGGCTCAGATTGACAGAAATGTTAGACATAAGCAATTCCTGAACATACCAATGAGATTTACTTATCTAAGGATTTAAAAATGAGTTGTTATAGTCAGGAAATGTGACAGAGAAACTGCAACATTATCCTGAACTATGGAGTTGAAAGCTTTTACAATTCTCACCAGGGAGATGGTAGTTCCTGCAGACAATATCTGAGACAGAGAGGCTCACACCAGTCCCTTGAGAAAACCTAATTCTCCCGATGGGCCTTTTCTTGTACATAAGTTCATGTGCACATTATACTGGCACAGATATGTGTCTAAGGCTCACTCATCTGGATCCAATTCTCCTCATCAATCCTAGAGCTTTCCAGTATAAAAGATGACCATGTTTATTTTTTTTTCTAGTTTATTAGTTCTGCTTCCTTGCTTGTACTGCTCAAGCATGCTCCTGTATTTCCCCATGTACTCATGGTTCCAAGCCTGGATAGTTTGCTGGAGGAAACAAGTGTAGGTGTCAGTGAGTCTGGGGTGGAGTGGAGTGTTTCTGGGACACAGACGCTCTGGTCTTACTCTCCAGGGTTTTGTCTCTATTTGCTCAGCAAGCCTCTCCTAACACTATTATGGACTGACTTGCATCCTCACAACTCATGTAGTGAACTTACCCCCACCCCCATTTTGATAGTATTTAAAGATGAGGCCTGTGGGCCCTAATTAGGCTTAGGTGGGGTAATTATGGAAGAGTTCCTCATGATGAGACTTGTGCCTTTTTGAAAAGAGACTGGAGAGACTGAGGAAAGGCCTGTAGAGACAATGTAGAGACCGCTTATAAGATGCTAGTCTGCTGTCTCCTTGATCTTGAACTTGCAGTCTCCAAAACTGTAAGAAATAAATTCCTATTGTTTACCCCCACCCCAATCTGTGGTGTTTTGTCATAGCATATAGAGCAGAGACAAGCACCTCCCCTTAATCCTTTCCAAGACTTGCTCTCCTAGGGCAGAGAGTAGAAAAAAAGTGAGAAGGAGAAGACTTATCAGGATCCAGCAGCTGCCTTTGTAAAGTCTCCTTGTTCCCTGACAGCTGTGGAGAGCAAAACCAATGAAACAGCATTGATCTGGTCAAGATAGCAAAAATGTATATAAAACAAGATGGAGTCACTCATATCAACCAAGATGGCTGCCAGTCAATCATGACACTTTGGTTCAAGAGGGAAAGAAACCACCTTAGTCATGCTAGACACATCTGTCAAGAAGACACACATGATTAGAATTATTAGGTTAATATAGATTGGATTAAATCTACATTAATAAAACCCAAGTGAACCTCATTAATAAAACCTGAGTGAATAGCATAGTCATCTGTGTTGGCTCCCTGTTATGTCTCAGTGCCAGTATCACCTGTAGGACTGGTGGTCATACAGGAAGCTTGACACTTTTGGGTCTTAAGGCCTGGATCATACTATTTGAGTGGGGACCAAAGGCTGACTTACAGGGAAGACTAGGTCACAAACATATGCTGTGACAACAGCAAAGGGCCCATTTTGTTGTTTTCCTCATACCAATGATCCTGGAGCAAATACACACCAGGGAGAGATGAGAAAAGGAAGAACCAAGATGACCCTGACACCTGAGCCTCTTTTTTATTTTTAATGAATCTTTAGTTTTGGAATCAATTTAGATTTACAGAAAATCTGCATAAATAATACAGTTTCTTTTATTTTTCATCCATCCTTCATCCCTAGTGTTAAGATCTGATAAAACTATGTTGATCAAAACTAAGAGATTAACATCAGTGCATCACTGTGACCCAAACTCTAGACTTTTCTCAGGTTTCACCAGTTTTTCACTCATGTCTGTTTTCAGTTCCAAGATCCAGGTCAGGATGTCATATTGCATGGCATGACCATCTTTTACTTCAGATAAGCCATCTTTGTGCAGGTTCAGCCTTTTGTGGACCTTCCCCTCACCTCACACCTATAGCTCCCAAAAAAGATGCTCCCATGTGCCTGGTGGTGCAAATTCCTCTGCCTCAGGCATGCTCTAATTTAACTCTACTGTCCCTTCCAGGACTCATTAAAAATAATTTCTTTTCTTTTTTAAAAGTCTTTCTGAATACCCACATCCACCTCAACAGAACTCACTGCTCACTTTGCTGGTCAACATCTTACTTCTTTTCAGGGCCTGAAGGGTCTCTGAGGTGAAGGTAATGTGGATCCATCCAGACCAATCTTGTTGGCCCCAGCACATGCACATCACCATTGGTAGCAGGGACTCAGTGCCACAGGGACTCAACAGGGAACATGCCTGAACCCTTATCCAATGTGTTCTCTTATGGCCACAAACACAAATTTGCTGTAGAATTAATGTGTTTTATTCAGTGTGTTATTTATATATGTGTTAAGTCAGATGTTGTGACGATTAGTATTTTAACTTGTGTCTCTTGTTTTGAGAAGTATTTTGGGATTTTTTACAAAATAAATAAATAAATTGAAAGCTCTGTAGGAGTAGCAATATTCATGTGGAAATCTGTAACACTGGGGAGACTGCCATGAGTGAGGTGTGTTCTGCAATTGGAGAGAATAATTCATCACCTTTTCCTACCTTCACCACCAGACATAGGCCTTAAATACTCCAACCCTCACTTTCTCATTTTTGAGATGCAGATAATAATAATGATCCCCACTTTGCAGGGTTGTTTTAAGGACTGGAAAACAGTGCATGTAGGGCTCAGGCATGTGATGGGTGCTGCATCAGGTTATGGTGATTGCCAGCCCAGGTGGAGGAAGGTTCAGCAAAGCCTACTTACAGTGTCAGAAATCAGGGTTCAGGCTACCTGGAAAATGAAGTAGTAACTAAATAGTGGAAAAAGTAGAGCTTTGGGGGCTAGAAATATTTTAATTGTTGATTCAAGTACTCATTATGTGGGTTTCTTCAATTTTCAAAAATTCATCAAGCTGTGTAATGCTGACTTGAGCACTTTTCTGTGTGTATAATGTACTTCAATAAAAATCCTATTTAAAAAATAGGTTTCTGACACTCCCCCCATCAACTGCTCTGTGTCTTACACATATTTACTGCAGTCAATTAACACTTCTGTGTGGCACGACTGCCCAATCTTTGGCTTTTTCATTATCTTATATTTAAAACAAATTGTTTTATGATTCCTTTTGTCAAACTCTGACTTTTGAAATGTCTTTCTTCAAATACTAATCTAATAGCACCTTTTGCTTTCCAATATGCATGGAAGGGCTTTTTTTTAATCCTCACCCAAGGACATGCTTATTGATTTTATATTATAGCAAGGGGAAGGGAGGGAGAAAAAAAGGTAGAGAAGCATTGATTTAAGAGAGAAACATCAGTTGGTTGTCTGATATATGTGCTCCAGCTGGGGACAGGGCCCCAACCTATGCATGTGCCCTGACCGGGAATCAAACCTGCAAACTTTAGGTTATGGGCTGACGCTCTAATCAACTGAGCCATACTGGCCAGGGCATGGAAGAGTTTTAAAATATATTGATGTCCAACAGGATATTGTTTTCTTTTATATGAGGGGTTTTGATTAATAGAATCATGATATTATTTAAGATATAGCTGTCAATGGGAGAATGAATAAGGAAACTAATGACAGTCTTATGTTTTTTAATTAAATCTCTATTGTTCACTGATTTGAATCCAAAAGACTTTAAAAACAAAATAAATGATCCAGAGTTATTGAATTCATGCTGAAATAAATCTCAAATCTCCATTCTCTACATTTTTGGTTAAAAATTTAATTGTATGTTAAATCATGCAAAAGTATATGTCTCCCATACCTGAGTCATCTAAAAGTCTATTGATGTAGTGTGATTTAAACCTATGCACAGCTGAACATGTTTCCTTGAAGTCCACAAGTGGACAATTAGGGAGAACTAGGCCTCCTGTCTGCTCCCCACTCCTTTTTCACCCACATTGCTCTTAGCACCCAAAAGAAAAAGCTCAGAGGACAATGATCAGATTTCAATTCCACATTCCTCCCTGCTTGGGCATGTGGATCCACAATATAAAAGGGCCTGTGTGTCCACATACCATATGCTAGGCAGTCCTGGCTCATGATCTGCTGGATGCTTGGTGCAATTCACAGCGAACCTTTATTTCTGCTTCAAAGGGTGCCCCAGCTATTCAGAGTTTCGTGGGATGGCCCTTACATGGTCAGCTCTGTGGGATGCCACCACTTGTCTCTGACATAGATCACACCTCAATTCTGTCATCCCCCTCCTCTGAAAGTTTGGAGAGTAAGCAGGTGTCTATGTGTTTCCAACCTCAGTCTGCTGGTTCCTGATCTCTTTTTCTGAGCAGTCCCCTCCTCGAGCTCAAGCAGAAAATTATTCTGGTTCAGCGATATTATCCTCCCTTCAGTCAGTGTCTTCCATCCCCTGCACCATCTGTCTGGATCCATCTCCACACATATTCCCTACCATAAGAAAGGATTGAATTGAAGTTATTGCTTTCTTTGATAAGCACATTATTATAACTTCAAGAAGCTTTGGAGTTACTGCTTATTTTTTGTATGTTCAAGGATATTAACTTTTTAAAAAAGCTTTAGTGTAAATGTGGTAAACAAGGAATCATCTATCTTTCTGTTCCAGGTATGTATTTTCAACAGTAAACATTAATAACCAGATTCAGATTAATATTTGTTTTCTTGTCCTTTCCCACAATTTACAACTGTATATTCTCCTTCAAATAACTGATCGGCTAACACAGCTCTTTCTAACTCTTAAATTCTGGAGAGGGGCATATTGGATTTGATTCGGTAAATATGAATGCAGTGATAAGGATGACATCAACACCAGTTTCCCTGTTGTAAATTTTCAGGAGAGCTCCTTTATTTTAACTGTCTCATGATTTTCCCCATAGTTCACCTGACTTAATTCACTATTAAGTAACAATCAGTTATTTCATTTTGAGGAATTATCCCATTTCACTGTTCCTCATCCTAAACACCATCCAATCAAACCTTTTTTTCTACCCAGAGAAGAATGATGAGGATCCTCATCAACAAGTAGTTCCTATAACTCTCTTTTAATTTTATACACACATGTATATCACATGCACATACAGAGTATACACACACAGTATTTTGATAATTTTTATAATATCTATAACTAATAACCTTGGTCATATTTATGAGTTAGGACCTGATGCTGGTAAATGTTTAATTATTGACCTTTGGGCTAGAAGTGGGGGGAAGCCCTCTGAATTGTGGCACCTTTGGGTTTACATGGGACACATACTCCCAAATGGCTGAACTGACTATCACTGAATGCGCAGGTGGGCTGCTGCCAGAGGACCTCTCCCAAGAGCATAAAGCATGGGAATAAGGGGACAGAGGGCGTCTGGAGGGCAAAGGAAAGACACCTGCCCCCACCCACCACATAATACAATTAAGAGATTTAGAAGATGAGGCTTTTTTGAACTTGGGATGTGTGTTTTTGTTTAAAAATATTCATACAAGTGGGGGGGTACCAAAAAAAGAGAATTATATTCTAGAGGGTGGATCGATTTTAGTACAGGCTTCTCCCACTACCTGCATGTTCTAGGAACCCATCTGTATCAGTGTACCAGTTGATGTTGTTTTAAGAGGCTGACTTTGGCTTCAGTGTATTTTTTAAAAAATTCTTTCAATATGTTTGCCCTTTTCATGATGGGTGATTTATGAGTACACTTGTCCACATCACACTGAGTGCTCAGACATTTTTTACCAAAAACAGCATGACTCACTTGCCCAATCCTCCCCATTCACCCAATGTCACACCAAGAGATATTTTTTTTGTTTGTTTTCCTAGATGAAAAAGTCCTCAGTATAGAAGAGGTGAAACAAAAAATGGTAGACTCACTAAAAGGCATCAAAATCAACAATTGCAAAAACTGTTTTGAGCAGTGAAAAAAATCTTGATAGGTTTATTGCATCAAATGGAGAGTACTTGGAAGGTGACTGAAGTTTACATATGTAAGAATAAATACAGATTTTATATAAATAAATTCCAGTTTGGGGCGGTCCCCCTATGTATTCAACCACTATGCTCCAAACACAGTTGTATTCTCTGTCTTGTGAATGACAAGATCTTTCTTGCAGTCACATCAAATTTTTGAACACAGTATGAAATTTAAATATAATGTTATCACTTTTGTTGGGCGTGTAATAATTATAATTTACTGTAAGCCGTGACACCATAAAAGTCATAGAAGAAAACATGGGCAGGAAAATTTCACCTATCCCACACAGCAATATTTTCATTGATATTTCTCTTGGGGCAAGGGAAATAAAGGAAAGAATAAAAAAATGGGACTACGTCAAACTAAAGTTTCTGCTCAGCAAAAGCCATCAGCAAGATGAGAAGGGAAGCAATAATATGGGAAAACATATTTGCCAATGATACTTCAGACAAAGGATTTATCTCCAAAATATATAAAGAACTTATATGACTCAACACCAAGAAGACAGACACCCCAATTTAAAAATGGGCAAAGGACCTGAACAAACACTTCTCCAAAGACATATAGAGGGCCCATACGCATGTGAAAGAATGCACATCACTAGCCATCAGAGAAATGCAAATTCAAACCACAATGAGATACCACCTCATACCTGTCAGAATGGTTTTCATTAACAAATGAACAAACAACAAGTTCTAGAGAGGAGGTGAAGAAAAGGAAACCCTAATGCACTGTATGTGGGAATGCAGACTGGTGCAACCACTGTGGAAAACAGAATGAATTTCCTCAAAAAACTAAAAATGGAACTGTCTTTTGATCCAGTGATTCCATTGTTAGGATTATACCCAAAGAATCCTGAAACACCAATACAAAAGAACCTATGGCCCCCTATATTCATAGCAGCACTATTTACAATAGTCAAGTGCTGGAAACAGCCTAAGTGCCCATCTGTAGATCAGTGGATCAAAAAACTGTGGTACATTTACACAATGAAATACTATGTAGCAGAAAGAAAGAAGGAACTCTTGCCATTTGCAGCAACATGGATGAAACTCGAGAGTATTATGCTTAGTGAAATAAGCCAGGCAGCAAAAAACGAACACCATATGATATCCCCTAATACAGGAAACTAATAAACAACACAAGCAAATGAGCAAAATAGAACCAGAGGCATGGAAACAAGTAACAGACTGACAGTAACCAGGGGTGAGGGGGTAGAGGGGAGAAATTAGGTGTGGACGGGCAAAAAGGGGTAAAGAATGGGAGGGCCTAGTCAAGGAACTAGTATAAATGACCCATGGACATAGACAAAAGGTAGGGACTGACTGTGGGAGAAGGGGTGGGGGAAAGCAGTGGCGGAAATAGTGGGACAACTGTAATAGAAAAACAATAAATAAATAAATATGATTTAAAGTTAAGACATTATTTAACTTAATATTTTACTTAAAATATTTTATTATAATAGTCATCAGGGACATACAAATTAAAACCACAATGGGATATCATCTTATACCTGCCAAAATGTCT
This sequence comes from Furipterus horrens, assembly GCF_987537825.1. Lineage (NCBI taxonomy): Eukaryota > Metazoa > Chordata > Mammalia > Chiroptera > Furipteridae > Furipterus > Furipterus horrens. The sequence continues at coordinate 71,719,143 of NW_028327177.1, forward strand.
ATTATTAATAAATCAACAAAAAATAAGTGCTGGTGAGGGTGTGGAGAAAAGGAAACCCTAGTGCACTGTTGGTGGGAATGCAGACTGCTCCAGCCACTGTGGAAAACAGTATGGAAATTTCTAAAAACAAAATCCTAAAAATGGAACTGGCTGGGAATATACCCAAAGATTTCTGAAACAGCAATCCTAAAGAATTTATGCATCCCCATGATTATAGGAGTGCTATTTACAATAGCCAAGATTTGGAAACAGCCTAAGTGCCCATCAGTAGATGAGTGGGTAAAACAACTGTGGTACATCTATACAATAGAATACTGCACAGCAGAAATCAAGAAGAAATTCCTACCTTTTGCAACCGCATAGATGGAACTGCAAATTATTATGCTAAGTGAAATAAACCAGTCAGTGAAAGATAAATACCATATGATTTCACTTTTAAAAGGAAATTAACAAACAAAATAAATTAATGAGAAAAATAGACCCAGAGGCATAGAATCATGGAACCGACTGAGAGCTGTAGAGGGGAAGAGGGAGGCAGGGACTAATTGAAAGAAGGTGAAGGGATTAGTCAAAAAATATACATAAAGAACACATGGACATGGACAATGGTGTGGGGATTGACTATGGAAGTGGGGGGCAGGCTGGGTGGAAAGGGTAAAGGGGGAAAACTGGGACAACTGTAATAGCATAAGCAATCAAATTGTTTTTAAAATAAAACAGTATTTTAAATTAATTTGTAAACTCTGTAGTGTAGGGTAAAGTTTAGTATTTCCAAGTGGTGGACACTATTTTATTTACTTTGAATTAATTACACAAAAGTACATATGATTTTCTGATAAAGTTAAAGAAATAATTTGTTGGATATGGTTTATAGGTCAAGGTATAATGAAGCATGTATGAAATTAAAATTCATGCTATTGAAAAATAGAAGTCTTTTTTTTAATTAGCTAATATTTAAAATTCAAATATTATATAGTTTAAAATATACCACTGGTTTGATTTTGTAAATTTTGTGATTTAATTCTAAATACTGAGGCAATGTAGACAGTCCTTAGCTGTAATTTGCAAACATTTTCCAGGAAACAACTCTATGGAGGCATAAATACTTTTTTTTACCAACATGAAGATCAAACCTGCATACAATTGTTAAAGTAGTAGATATTTTGATATGTTTGTCAGTAATTTTTATCAGAAATATATAATTTATTTTCCTGATGAAGAAAACATATTTAAGAAAAAATTAATAGTTATATTCTATTTCATGTTTATTATTAACTTATTTTTTCAACACCATGTTTTTTGGGGGGGTTTAATAAAAATTATATTTTATTTTATTTGTTTCTTATTTTATTTTAGTTTTTGGTTTTTCAGTTACAGTTGTCCCATTTTTCCTCCATTGCTCCCCCCCAGCCCACCACTTCTCCCACAATCATATCCCTCCCCATTGTCCATGTCCATGAGTCAATTATACACGTTCCTTGACTAAACCCTTCCCTTATTTATCCCCTTTCTCTCTCTCCCATCTCCCCTCTATTGACTGCTATACTGCTCCTTGTCCTATTTAGTTCGTTTGCTTATGTTGTTCTTTAGTTTCCTGTATTAGGTGCTATCATATGGTATTTTTCTTTCTTTCCCTGGCTTATTTCACTAAGCATAATTCTCTCTAGTTCCATCCATGTTGTCGCAAATGGCGGGAGTTCATTCTTTCTCTCTGCTACATAGTATTTTATTCTGTAAATATACCACTGTTTTTTTGATCCACTCATCTACAGATGGGCACTTAGGCTGTTTCCAGCACTTGGCTATTGTAAACAGCGCTGCTATGAACATGGAGATGCATAAGTTCTTTTGAATTAGGGTTTCAGGATTTTTTTTTGGTATAATCCTAGCAGTGGAATCGCTAGTTCAAAAGGCAATTTCATTTTTAGTTTTTTTGAGGTAATTCCATACTGTTTTCCATAGTGGCTGCACCAGTCTGCATTCCCACCAACAGTGCACTAGGATTCTCATTTCTCCACATCCTCTCCAGCACTTGTTGTTTGTTGATTTGTTGATGATGGCCATTCCGACTGGTGTAAAGTGGTATCTCATTGTGGTTTTTATTTGCATCTCTCTAATGGCTAGTAATGTTGAGCATTTTTTCATGTGTGTATGGATCTTCTGTATGTCCTCTTCAGAGAAGTGTTGGTTCAGGTTCTTTGCCCATTTTTTAATTGGGTTGTTTGTTTTCTTGATGTTGAGTCGTATAAGCTCTTTATATATATTTGGAGGTCAGTCCCCTGTCTGTGATATCATTGGCAAATATGTTTTCCGACATGGTTGGTTTCCTTTTCATCTTGCTGATGTTTTCTTCTGCTGAGTAGAAACTCCTTAGTTTGGTGTAGTCCCATTTGTTAATTTTTTTCCTTTATTTCTCTTGCCTTAGGAGATGTATCAGTGAAAATATTGTTACGTGGGATATCTGAAATTTTCCTGCCTATGTTTTCCTCTAGGACTTTTATGGTGTCATGGCTTACATTTAAGTCTCTGATCCATCTTGAGTTTACTCTCGTGTGTGGTGTAAGTTGGTGGTCTAGTTTCATTTTTTCGCACGTCCCTGTCCAGTTCTCCCAGAATCATTTGTTAAAGAGGCTCTTCTTACTCCATTTTATGTTCCTTCCTCCTTTATCAAATATTAGTTGACCGTGTATTTGTTCTAGGTCTGTGAAATATGTCATTAGTATTTTAATAGGGATTGCAATGAATCTGTAAATTGCTTTGGGTAGTATGGCCATTTTGATAATGTTGATTCTTCCCATCCAAGAACATGGTATTTGCTTCCATTGATTTGTATCTTCCTTAATTTCTTTCTTCAATGTTACGTAATTTTCAGAGTACAGGTCTTTTATCTCTTTGGTTAAGTTAACTCCTAGGTACTTTATTTTTCTTGTTGCTATAGTAAATGGTATTTTCTTTTTTGTCTCTGTCTCTGCTATTTTATTGTTGGTGTACAGAAATGCCTTAGATTTCTGTATATTTATTTTGTACCTTGCTATTTTGCCAAATTCAATTATTATATCGAGTAGTCTTTTAGTGGAGTTTATAGGGTTTTCTATGTATACTATCATGTCATCTGCATATAATGATAATTTTACTTCTTCTTTCACTATTTGGATGCCTTTTATTTCTTTTTCTTGTCTGATTGCTGTGTCTAGGACTTCCAACACTATGTTGAATAGGAGTGGAGAGAGTGGACATCCTTGTCTTGTTCTTGATTTCAGGGGGAATGCTTTTAGTTTTTGTCCATTGAGTATGATGTTGGCCTCAGGCTTCTCATATATAGCCTTAATTATGTTAAGGTATGCTCCCTTTATTCCCATTTTGCTGAGTGTTTTCATCATAAATGGGTGTTGTCCTTTATCAAATGCTTTTTCTGCATCTATGGATATGATCATGTGATTTTTGTCTTTTATTCTGTTTAGGTGATGTATTATATTTATTGATTTGCAAATATTAAACCATCCTTGCATGTCTGGGATGAATCCCCCTTGATCGTGGTGTATGATCTTTTTCATGTATTGCTGGATCCTGTTTGCCAATATTTTGTTGAGGATTTCAGTATCTATGTTCATCAGTGATATTGGCCTGTAGTTTTCTTTCTTTGTTGTGTCTTGACCTGGTTTTGGAATTAGGGTAATACTGGCTTCCTAGAAAGAGTTTGGGATTTTTCCCTCTTCTTGGATTTTTTGGAGTAGTTTGAGGAGGGTAGGAATTAGTTCTTCTCTAAATGTTCTGTAAAATTTGTCTATGAAGCCATCTGGTCCAGGGCTTTTGTGTGCCGGGAGTTTTTTGATTACTGTTTCAATTTCCTTCTTTGTTATTGGTCTGCTGAGACTTTCTACTTCTTCTCGATTCAATTTTGGAAGGTTATATGGTCCTAGAAATTTGTCCATTTCTTCTAGGTTGTCAATTTTTTTGCCATACAGTTGTTTGTAGTAATTTCTTACAATCGTTTGTATTTCTGTGGTGTCAGTCATGATTTCTCCTTTTTCATTTCTGATTTTGCTTATTTGGGTCTTCTCTCTTTTTTTCTTGATGAGCCTGGCTAAAGGCTTGTCGATTTTGTTTATTTTTTTTTTTAAGAACCAGCTCCTAGTTTAGTTGATCTTTTGAATTGTTTGTTTGGCCTCTATGTCATTTAATTCCGCTCTGATCTTGATGATTTCCTTCCTTCTTCTTGCCCTAGGCTTTGTTTGTAGTTGTTCTAGTTCTCGTAGCTTTAGGGTTAGATTTTTTATGTGAGATTCTTTTATCCTTTTCAGATATGCCTGCATTGCTATGAACTTCCCTCTCAGGACTGCTTTTGCTGTGTCCCTTAGGTCTTGGGCTGTTGTGTGTTCATTATCACTAGTTTCCAGAAATTTCTTGATTTCCTCTTTGATGTCATTGTTAACTCATTTATTATTTAATAGCATATTATTCATTCTTCATGAGTTTGAATGTCTTTGATTTTTTTTCTGAGGTTGATTTTTAGTTTCAAGGCATTGTGGTCTGAAAAGATGCTTGATATGATTTCAATTTTGTTGAATTTGTTGAGGCTTGTTTTGTGTCCTATCATGTGGTCTAGCTTTGAAAATGTCTCGTGTGCATTTGGAAAGAATGTATATTTTGCTTCTTTGGGGTTAAAAGTTCTATATATATCAGTTAAGTCCATGTGGTTTAGTGTGTTGTTCAATGCCTGTATATCCTTGGTGTTTCTTTGCTTCGAAGATCTGTCTATTGTTGATAATGGAGTGTTAAAGTTCCTTACTATGAGTGTGTTGCTGTTAATATCCTTCTTGTGGTCTTCTAGCATTTTCTTTATGTATTTGGGTGCTCCTATGTTGGGTGCATATATGTTTATCAGTGTTATATCTTCTTGATGGGTTTTTCCCTTAAGCATTATAAAATGTCCTTGTTTGTCTCTTTTTATTGCCCTTGCTTTGAAATCCATTTTATCTGATATGAAGACTGCTACCCCAGCTTTTTTTTTCATGTCCGTTTGCTTGGAATACTTTTTTATATCCCTTTACTTTCAGTCTGTGTAAATCTTTTGTTTTGAGGTGTGTTTCCTGTAGAGCGCAAATATGTGGGTCCTGTTTTCTTATCCATTCCGTTACCCTATGTCTTTTAATGGGAGCATTTAATCCATTTACATTTAAGGTTATAATTGACGTGTATTTATTCATTGCCCTTTGTACCTCTGTTCCTCTCCTCTTTCTTTCTTTCTTTATTTCTTTTTTTCCTTCTTTTTTCTTAGAACACTCCCTTTAGCATCTCTTGCAATGCTGGTTTTGTGGAGATGTATTCTTTTAGTCTTCCTTTGTCTGAGAAACTCCTTATTTCATCTTCTATTTTGAATGAGAGCCTTGCTGGGTAGAGTATTCTTGGTTGTAGGCCTTTGTTTTTCATTGCTTGAAATATTTTTGACCATTCCCTTCTGGCTTCTAGTGTTACTGTTGAGAAATCGTTGGATAGCCTTATCGGAGCTCCCTTGTATGTTATTTGCTGTTTTTCTCTTGCTGCTTTTAGGATTCTCTCTTTGTCTTGGAATATTGCCATTTTAATTATGATGTGCCTTGCAGTGGGTTCTTTGGGATTGCTCTTCATTGGAACTCTCTGTGCTTCCTGAACTTGCACAACATTTTCCCTAATTAGGTTGGGAAAATTTTCTGTCATTATTTCTGCTATCAGCTTTTCTATTCCTCGTTCATTTTCTTCTTTCTCTTTAATTCCGGTGATGCTGGTGTTGTTTTTCCTCATGCTATTCTGTAATTCCCTTACATCTTCTTCGTACTTTTTCAGTCTTTTTTTATTGTGTTGCATTGTCTGGGAATTTTTTTTTTATGTTGTCCTCTAACTCACTGATCTGATCCTCTGCTTCGTTTAGTCTGCTTTTGATTGATTCTACTGTGTTTTTCAGTTCAGAGATTGTATTCTTCATTTCTTCCTGGTTCTTGTTAATAGTTCCTATGTCCTTTTTCATGCTGGTGTAGTTCTTTGTAAGTTCCCTGTAATTTTCTTGGAGCTGTTGGTAACTTCCTTGGACGTTGTCGTAGTTGTTTTGGAGGTTGTCGAGTACATGGAGCTTCTTCACCATCATTGTTTTGAATTCCATGTCTGACATTTGGGCTATGTGTGTTCCATCTACCTCTCTTTCTGGGGATTCTTCTTTTCTTTTCATTGGGAGGTTATTTCTGCATCTTACCATGTTGGATTCTTCTTGTTTGTTTTTGTTTCTTGGATTTGTCTGCTTTGACTTCCCATCTTTGTGGTATGAGATTCTTTATAGGAGATCTGGGGGTTTCAATGGTGCAGTCTCTTTGATCTCCTGAGCCTGATGTTCTTGGGGTACCCTTTATGTCATTTGTTTATGCTGTCTGGTTATATTTCAGATGCTCTTTGGTAGGATCTATTCTCTGGCTAGTTGATTGAGAGTCACCCTATCCACTTTGTCTTCAGATCTTTTGTGGAGATGCTGTTGAAAACATAAACACACAACCCAGGCAGGAGACCCACACCCTCAAAAATATCCCCCACCCTCTATTCCGCTATCATCAGCCAATGAGCCAGTATTGATATAAATATAGAGGGTATTAGAGCTTTTATACTATAGGAAGAATAGATAAGAGTTGTTTTTAGGGAGGAAAAGTATGATTTTTGAGAGAGGGGATGATAGATTAATAATAGTAGCAAGTAGTGTTGACACTATGCAAGATAGTAGGTAATATTTACATTGTATGTTAATAATAATAAAATAAAAAGAAGGAAGAATGAAACAGTATAGTAAGACAGTGGAATTGTATATTATTAGATTTCTATAGTAGTTATATTCTATTTATTTAGTGTGAAAGAGACGCTAAACTAAACAGACAAACAAACAAAAATTAAAGAGGAAGAATGAGAAGGAGAGATGATACGAAACAAATTAAAGAGATAGTGTTTAAAGAAAAAGTATGTTTTAAAATTAAAAATTAAAATTAAAATTTAAAAGAATTAAAATAAAATAAAATACAAATAGAAACTAAAATAGAAATAAAATTTTAAATATATATAAAAGTAAGATTTTTACTCAGTTCAGCCTCTGTATGTCGTCTTCTTTTTCTGAATCGACAGTGTGTCTGTCTCGGCCTCCATCTTGGCTGGAAATCTGATGCATCCATTATTTCTTTACAGTGGCCACTAGCACACCTGTTCACCTCTAATCTTTATTACCTTCATAGCAAACAATGCTTCCCTGTGCCCCAGTGATCTACTCCATCTCTAACTAATGATTGTTCCCATACAAGTATCCTTGAAGACACAGTCTAGAACAAAAGGTGTCAGAACACGTGGAGATGCCAGTGTCCAGCTGCTCACTGAGATGTTCTGTCTGCAATTAGTCCAAACTACAGACGAGTCTCAGGAGCCAGAAAGTGCAGCCTCCCCTCACTCCTCCGCCATCTTCCCCTCACCCAACACCATGTTTATACACAAGATAGATGATGAGGTTTGATGTAAACAAACTTATGGGTTTGTTATAACTACTCATTTAGAAATCCAGGCAAGTTAACAACCATAATTTTTATGTATGAATAATGTTCTAACTCACATTAAAAAGTCTGAGTTAAAAGTTTAAAAAGAAACACATATTCAAGTTATAAAATATCACATGCACAATAATTAGAAAAAAATAAAAATTAGGAAAGCAGAAAGCATAAAAGAAACAAATTTATTTGCAGATAATCATTTATCTCAATTTTCAATTTTACCCAATTACCATTAACATAAACATTTAGGTATGCAATATTTCAGAAATCCCCATTATATATCCACATGCACACAAAGATATGTACTTCCTTTTAAAAAATTTTTTGTGGGCCCTGGCTGGTTTATTCAGTGAGTTGGAGAGTCATCTTGTACACCAAAGGGCTGCAGATTCAATTCCCAGTCAGAGCATATAGTACTTGGGTTGTGGATTCAATCTCCAGAAGGGGTGCATACAGGAGGCAACTGATCAATGTTTCTCTCTCTTCTTTCTTTTTCCTTCTTATATCTCTAAAAATTGCTAAACACTAAATATATCTTCAGATGAATATTAAGAAAACAATATTTTGTGGTACACACAGTTTTGTAGTCTCTAGGACTATACAGTGACTATTTTACTATGGTATTGAGAATTCTTTTATAACAGTTTTTATTTTGTATACTGTAGTTTATTATATGACTGAACTATAATTTGCTTAAATAATTGCCCTTTATTTATAATGTAATTAGTCTCTTTTTTCTTGTTTTTATAAAATATAACTAATAAGTATTCATGTCTTTAGAAAAATATTTTAGAGCATTTGTCACAACTGTATTATGATTTCTGATACATGATGATGAAATTTCCCTAGTAAAAATGTGCCAGATTACACTAATGTCAGCAATGCAAGTGCCTGTTTATCAAACTCTCACCAACACGGGGCATTACTAATTTATCTTTGTCAATTGTATCATAGCAACTTTAATTATATTCCGACAAATCAATTATTTTTGACTAAGGTAAAAAAAGTTAACAGTCTTATACTAGAGGTCATAAAACCATGCTTCATGCATAGACTAACAAGGTCATGTATACCCCTCTTGGTTGTGAGATATTCCCAAAGGGTTTCTTCCATCTCCACATGTTCTGACACCTTTTGTTCTAGACTTTGTCTTCAAGGATACTTGTATGGGAAGAGTCATTAGTTAGAGATGGGGTAGATCTCTGGGACACAGGGAAGAATTGTTTGCTATGAAGGTAATAAAGATTAGAGGTGAACAGGTGTGCTAGTGGCCACTGTAAAAAAATAATGGATACATCGGACTTCTGGCCAAGATAGAGGCTGAGACAGACACACTGCATCTCCTTCCACAACTAAGAAGGAATACAACTACCTCAAAACTAGAAACAACCAGAAGTTCCAGAAAATCAAACTGCATGGAAGTCCATCAGAGATATAAATAAGAAATATTCATCCACATAGGTAGGAGGGGCAGAGAGGATGTGGTGTGGTGGTGGCAGCAGCAGCAGGCAGCGGGAAGCACAGTCACATGTTATAAAAAGTCAGGAGGGACACCTGGGGAGCATTCTTAGCTCCTCACTGAACCTCTCAGCTCATGGTTAAAGCACTGGGGAAAATCAAGTCTCATTGCTTTTGACTATGCAAACCAGTGGGGGTTGGGATGGAGGAAGAAACTGCCAGTCTCTCAGCAAAGTCTGCTTCTTTAAAGGGCCCTCACAGTCCTAGAACATCCACAGACCCACCCACCCTGGGAACGATGACCAGGGCAGCAGCTAGAGGGGTGCCAGTGTGGAAATGGGAGAGGTGCCTGGAAAAGAGGCAAGTGCTGGGAAGGTGGCATTGATCCCTCTTGGACCCCTCCCCCACATACAGTGACACAACGTGGTGAAACAGGCCACCCTGTACTGATGAATCCCTAAGGCTCCACCCCTTACAACGCAACAGGAGCCACAGCTCTACCTGTGATGCGAAGGTAAACAAACACAGGATCCTCTCAGAATGAGGAGATAGAGAAGTATTGCCCAAAATGGGCAATGGATTAAGGTTCCAGTGGGAGAACTAAGCAATGAGGAGATAGCCAACCTCACAGATGAGGAGATAGACAACAGACACAGAGTTCAAAACACTGGTGATAAAGATGCTCACAGGCTTGACAGATATGCTTGAGTAGACAAATGCATAACAGAAGAAGTGAAGGCTATGCTAAGTGAAATGAAGGAAAATCCACACAAAACCAATGGTGAAGGGAAGGAAACCAGGGCTCAAATCAATTATTTGGAACATAAGGAAGAAAAAAACAGTCAACCAGTGCAGAATGAGGAAGCAAGAATTGAAAAAAATGAGGAAAACTTCCCAAATTTTGTGAAGGAGATAGACATACAGGTCCAGGAAGCACGGAGTGTCCCGGGCGAGCTGGATCCAGAGGGGACCACACCAGACACATCATGACTGAGATGCCAAAGGGGAAAGATAAAGAGAGAGTACTGGGGGCAGCAAGAGAGAGGCAGAGAGTTGCCTATAGGACTATCAGCTGATTTCTCAGAGGACATTTTGCAGGCAGGAAGGGACTGGCAAGCAGTATTCAATGTGATGAAAGGCAACTTGCAACCAGGATTACTCTATCCAGTAAAAGTATCATTTGGAATGGACAGGCAGATGAAGTGCTTCCTAGACAAGGTAAAGCTAAAGGAGTTCATCATCACCAAACCATTATTATATGAAATGTCAAAGGGACTTACTTAGGAAAAAGAAGATCAAAACTATGAATACTAAAATGACAACAAACTCACAACTATCAACAACTGAATCTAAAACACAAAAACAAAATCCAACTAAGCAAACCAGAATAGGAACAAAATCATAGGTATGGGAATCATTTGGAGGGTTATTAGCTGGGAGCGGGAAGGGAGAGAAGTGGGGATATGGTACAGGGATTAAGAAGCATAATCGATTGGTACAAAATAGACAGGGGGAAGTTAAGAATAATATAGGAAAGGGTGAAGCCAAAGAACTTATATTCATGACCCATGGACATGAACTAAATGGGGTGGGGTTGCTGGAGAGAAATGGGGTAATGAGCAGAAGGGAGCAAAGGGGGAAAAAGTTGGAACTACTGTAACAAAATAATCAATAAAATATACTTTAAATAAAAAGAAATAATGTTTCCATAACTCATTTCCCTCAGCTGTGAAACAAACCCCCACTGCCCACAGATGCTCCTGGGCCTTCTTCACTTCATTTCCATGCGACTTAGGACTAATGCAGACATGAAGTTCATGGTGTCTGTTCTGCTGGGAGTCACAAAGCACTTTGTCCTGAGAGTCTTGTGTCTTCCATCAACACTCATGACCTATGGCAGGCTAACTTGTTGCTCAAAATTCAGGTAAAACTTCAGGCCCTTCAGAGATGTCCTTGACACAATTTGGACTACTTGTGTCTTAAATTGTCAAAATATTCACACCCAGTTAGAAACAATTAGGCTAGAGTGTCAGGTTTATTATCCCTGTCAGTGAGCTTGATAGCTTAGCAGAAGTACGAGCAGGTAGAGGGTGCGAGAGAGAGAGAGTAAGTGAAAAAGTCAGAGAGGTAGACAAGAAAAAAAGAGATACATGAGTTTCATGATCATAAATGAGTACTTAATCCTCATTAAAAAATTTGCATTTTTTTGGCAAAGTATGAGAAAATAATGTCCTTCCCTCAGAGAAACAATTCAAATATTGAATCTCCTTAAGTCCTGTTTTGGAAAGGATACAGATGGAGTTTAATCAATTGATCAATGATTCCAATGGTGAGTATATAGAGAAAAGGTTATGAACCATTGGCTTTAAAACATATCACTTATAATGTATTGTTACTCTAAATTGTAGAGTCATGAATTTGTGTGAGATAAAACCACCAGGAGGGCTATAAACTGGACTTTAGATCATCAAACATTTAACATATTATTCTAGGAAGTTGATATTTTATTTGAAGATAGTCTCATTTACTATAATAGTAATAGAAAAAAATTACAGATGTCTGTTTAGTATTTTAGTTGGTAAAATATATTGAAAACTTACCATGTATGAAGCATCTGTAGGAAATATTTCCCATTTTTATCCAGAAAATAAGTAAGGTTCTTAACATTTGCCAGATCCTTTGGGTTTACTTATTTCTTCATTTTGCCTTTGCTGTTTGTTTGTTATATAGTTTTTTTCAAGGCATTGTCAGAAAGCATATTAATAAAGTAAATGCTGAATTTTGTTCAAGTGAAAACTATAATCACTTATTTTTTACCTAAACAGAAAACTAATGTAATTGATTGCTTATTTCTTTGAGGTGTTGGGCAGACTCTCATTTCCTTCTGTATTTCAGAGGATCTTCACAAAATGAAAATCTTCTACATGCTTAGGAAAAGGAAACATTTAACATAAAGGAAATAAACAGAAACAAGCAAGGCCAAGAATGTGTCATGTTGTGACTAACGTGCTACATTGTTTCCCAAAGTAACTTATGAGTTAGAACAAATAAATAGTGTGATGGGATTGATTCTAACTGTTATCACTTAACATAATATTTTCTGTGTTTATCTTTAGTGTGATGAGTTTGCAAACTGGCACCAGTTAACATAATGTCCAGGAAGATAACTGCATGAAATTGAAAGAGCTAGGATCTGGTCCCAGCATGCTAGTGACATGTATATTGTCATTTCATCTCTGTGGGACTGGTTTGTAATAGCAGATGATTTCAGTGGTTGTGGACATTTTAGAAAGTCACAGCACTCACTGTATCAGAATATGCAACAAGCCACTGCAGTGGAGTGCTGGGAACAAACAAAGACTAAAACTGGGCATGGAAATTGAGAGGGGTCACCTGCATCTCTAAATCTGTAATACTAGTACTAAGAAGACCTTTGTGATGATCCTTAAGGCTCGAGGTTCTGAGATTTAGGTCTGAACTCACAAATCTTGGAATATTAAATTACCATCACTATTGAGAAAAAAAATATTTTTATAACTGGCAATTGACTAAATGACCTAACACTAGGCTAAAAATGGTCAAAGGCATGTCTGGGATAAAAAAATAAATAATTTATCTTGTTTTGCAAGAATGGTATAAAGAGTTAAAAAATATCATGTGTCCTCAGCATAATTAGGAAAACTCTTCTTCGTAATTTTAATTTTTTCAGTAGTCATAGTGGATGATAAATTAGAAACAGCCTTTTAAAAATCAATAGAAAGATTAAATTTACAATAATAATAGAGAATTATCCATATTTGTGTGCTAAATATTGTAGAGATCTCTCTAGAAATTGTGCATTATATGCCATTGTGTTAATCCTAAGTTTAATCAGTTCTTCATTTTTTCCAATATTTCTGAATACTCGAAAAGCTAATTTAAAAACTACTTTATCAACTAGACAGCCAATTCAAAACCATTTATTGAGTGCCCACTATATGAAGATATTATAATGGGTAAAGCAAAGATTATGTATAAGTGAAATGCAACTTTTCTCCCAAAGAATTTATAACATTGGGAGTAATGAAATAGACATATACACCAGCTGACTGAACAGAGGATTTGGGGTAATAAAGCTATATTATTCTGTGATCTTGGGAGGGATAATTAATTCCACCTGAAGGAATTCAGGAACACTGGTAGGGACCTGACCCTTGACCTGGCCCATGAAGGAAGGCTGGGATGTTTACTGGAGGATGATGACAAAGAGAATTTCATGTAGGGAAAAGCATGAACCGGAAGCAGAGACAGGACAGCTCAGAATATTTTCAGAGAATGTTGTGTAGTCCAGAGTATAGCTGAAGCAGCACATTTATAGAATAAAAAATAAAGAAAAACATAGACAGAAGTCCATTTATGGAAACATCCCCTGGAGGTCTGTATTTATCCATGTGCTATGGGACAGTACCTTTAGTTCTGAGCCGCCACCACGGGAGCTGCACCTGAGGTGTGCTGACCACACCATCTTCACAATCACTGTCTCTGTGCCTGTCTTCTCAACTGAAATATTGATTATAGTAATTCTGTGACAGAGAGAAACAGAAGAGTAAAATGAGTTAGCCTATGTCAAATCCTAGCATAAACATAGTCTCAATAAATATTGCTTCTCTTCTGCAAATTTGTGGTAAAAGACTTAATAAAACCTTAACTGGAATCGAACTCACCTATACAGAATGCTGAGCATTTGAATAAAATAAAATACATTAGCACACTGATCTTAGATTTCAACTATTTTTGAAAACTTAGCAACACATGGGTTAAGTATGTTTCTTTCCCATAATACATAGCTACTTTTTCATAAGGAATCTCTTTTTATAAAGGAGAACATCCTATACTCTGGCCTTTATGCAGACCACATACAGCCTGCCTGGCCATCTGTTTAGTTAAATGACCCCCACTTTAGAAAATATGTACACATATGTCTGCCAGAAAATCTATAGTCCAAGTTAACTTTTACATAGAGTTCACTGAGCAGGGAAATGACAAAATATGGATAATAGAAATTTTAGGTTGATGAGTTTTGAGGATAGAAGCACAATTGGGGACCAATCACAATGAGTGTATTGTTCATGCTGAAAAATGTTTGAGTTCATTTATGTTGCTCATCAGAAATCAGTAGTAGTCTTTTTTTTTTTTTTTTACATTGTTGTATTTCCAACAGTAAATTGAATTCAATACAGAGGGGGAAAAAGAATTAAAAATTACATTATTTATCTAAATCTCTGGAGTCTGGAAACCAGATTAAAAAGTGTGTCTTGCTGATGAGAGTGAGAGTCTGGGAAGCACAGGAGAGCAGTGAGTCTGAGGTTTCACTGTCTCATCTGAACCTGCTAGCAAACCAGGCCAGCAAGAGAGTCCAACACTGAAGTCACAGTTCCCAAGAGACAAAGATCGCTCGGATCCTCAAACAGCGGAGTGGCCTTGCAACAGGTCCTTCCTCTTCTCAAGTGACTAGCAGGCAAAGTGAGGTGAGTTTGACAAAATTACTGTTACCATTTGTTTAAATAAATGATAAATTTTGCTTATGCAGTTTTCATAAAGAAATTCAATATTAAAACCATAGTTACTTCAATAACAACAAAGAAAAACAAAAACAAAAAAACAAAACACTACCATGAGAATGATTGAAACAATTAACTGCATTGAAATTATTTCCTTTGGTCTGTTCTAAATTTACAGTTTCACCATAGAGGCTGGTCTCCCTCTAACTTTCCTGATCTGTGACAGAGAGATGAATACAGACATGAGTTCATGAAAACAAGGTGGGAACAAGGATCCCAGTTCTGATTTCAGCCAGGATGATTCACCCTCTCCCTTCCTCATGTGTAAAACTTTATATACTACCTATCTTCCATATATACATTTTTTAGTTATAGGAGTTATGCCTTTGTCAGGATAATAAAAGAGCAGTGGACACATAATGACATTCTCATTGGCTCATTGTTTGCAAGGATTCAGACACCAGCTAACACCTGTGTGGCTGTTAGGAAGAAGAGACTTCCTTCTACACCAGGCCTCCTCCCAATAGCTTCCAGCATGCCAGAGAAGTCTCCAGTGACAAACAGTCTATAGAGGGCTGCATGATAATCTTCCTAAATCATAAATGTCTATTTAGTGGATTTCTGTGAATCATTTCCATTTTTAAGATGATATAGATATTCATCCAAATTCCCACATATTCCTCATCTATATTTTGACACTATGTTTATTTCTCTCAGGATTGTTTAGCTTCAAAAACATGGTTAACTAGGAAATACCTAGAAACTGCTATTATAAATCAGGAAGATAAATAATTTAAAGATATTGTGTGCATATAATCAAACCTTAAAATTCTATAGGATATAAATATATTTTGAAAGGATTGAAGTTGAATTTTACATGTACATAAATAAAATGGGTGTATGCCATAACATTAGATAGATAAAAAGTGACTTACTTATGACTTATGAAATAAGTTTCATATATGTGAGATGGAGACATCCTTTTTATGTTATTAAAACCATTCCTGAGTGTTTTATGGAATAAAATCCAGACAATATATTCTTGTGTGTGTGTTCATATGTGTGTGTGTAGGAGTGTAATATAGTTTTTTACTAATTTGTGAATATTAAAAAAAAAGAACCCCTTGCTATTAAAAAAATTATTGAAGATGTATTTTTTTATCTCTTTCTTCATGCTTTATTATCTTGTGACTGGGACAGTTCTCAATCCAGGAAACAAAGTGTTTATCAGCCCTCAGTCACACAAACTTAACAGCAGACTAGATGGCTGTAATTGGAAGGACATAATTGGAAAATGTCTCCAGTAGGGACACGGGTAAAGGAGGTGGGGTGGTGATGACACTGGGCCATTGAGCATTTGTACTAAAACACTCTTGTGGGTTTTTCCATGTTACACAACTCTAATGGAGAATGAAAACTAACACTGTTTTCAATAATGAAGATAATGTGAACTCCAATTCTCTCTTGTGTCTCAGTCATGTTTTGTAGACAGACACTATTAAGTCACTGTCAGCACACTGCTTTAATTAGATACTAACCTGCTACCTTAGTGCCCTAAAGTGTCATCCTCCACAGAGGATGCATGTACCTCTACTTATCCTCGTACTAAGATAACCACTTCATAATGAGTTGTCTAACTAATGCTTCCCTATATGTCTGTCTTTTAAATCTCCACAATGCATGTATGTTTGTGTCACATCATCATTCAGTGTGCATGGATACTGCTTTGAAAAGCTTAATTCTGTAATGTTTACATCAATGTACACTTTCTTTCCCCAGATTGATCCCTCTTTTTCCTTATATTCTGTCTGCTTAGCATCCAACCATGTTACTGGAGATGAAAGACTGTTGAAGTGACATATTATGCTAAAGGGAAGCTTCTGGGTAAACTTGATGTGAATATCATGTTCTTGCTTCCTAATGGCATTTTAAGAAGAAAATCAGATGCAGCTAGTTATGATTCTATCTATTTTAAATAAAGCCAACTGAGTTATTGAGGGGAAACTGGGATATGCTTGTCTTCATTGGAAAGACAGGGATAGAAATGAGGGCACCAACAAGAACAGTTGCAGCTCAGGACCTTGTTCACTTGCTGTCTCACTGAGGGTCAGGACTAGCAGTGAGTATTGGAGAATCCTGGTACTAATTAGATAAATGAGTCAGCCCAGGCCCCTTTCTCCCTTTAGGACCCCACCCATCCTCTTGCTCTGAGACACATTCTGAATCTATTGTCCATCTTCCACTCATGGGAAGAAAGATGAAGAGGCAGGCAATCTATAGAAGCTGGCACAGGATATTCTTGCTCCAATCTCCATGGCCAGATCCACAGCAATGTGGGAGGCTGGGGAATGCAGTCTCCACTTGAGCTGTTCCATGCAACTGAAACCAGGGACTCCATCATTGTGGAAAATAGAACAAATCCTGGACACAAAGAACCCTACCACAAACCAACATAGAGTTCATGCATACCAGTAAAAAACACATGCATTCTGCAATTGTATAGAACAAATAATTAGAACAAGTTTCTTCTGCATTTTATTTTAATAAGACAGTTATTTCAGATTAAACAGACAGTTTAATATGGTAATTTCTGCAGAGCAACAGGAGCTCAAATATCATTCTGGAGCCGGAAGTCATGTGTTACTAGAAAACTAAGCTGTATTTATGTGCCACAAGGAGCCTCTTGTTCAGTTATCTGTGTAGCAAACAACCCCCAAATTCAGTAACTTAAAGTAACCACTGTTTTCTCACCTCTTACAATATTGTGAGCACCCTGAGCTCACCTGGGCAGCTCTGCTCCTTGTGACAGTAGCAGAGGCTGCTGTATTTGAGGACTCAGCTATGCTGCATGCCAAGACAGTTCACTCATAGGGATGGCAGTTGGCACTGGTGGTGGGGCTAATAGCTCTGCAGGCCATCCATGGGACACCACATCTCTCCAGTCCAGGTCCCTCGGGTCCCCCAGAATGGAGGCCAGGAACCGGAGCAAGGCAGGCAAAGTGTCCCATTTTCTTAGGGTCTCAGTGCAGATATAAGGCTTCTTTGGGAAGAGTGGTCACAGCAGCAGTACCTGGGGCCTCATCATACCTGACTCTCAGAGCATCATACCCTGACCCTCAGAGTATCCCCTAACCCTCAGAGCATTACTTGACCCTCAGAGTATCCCACTCCTTCCTCTCTGGCCCTCCATCTGGACTGCACTTACTCCCCACACACATCAGAATCACAAGCCCACACCCTGCAGGCTCCAACTGCAAGCAGTTTGCCTCTAGGATGGCTTGATGTACCCAGAGCAGCCTTGAGTTTATGTTTGAGCAGGAATCTCACCAGATGTGAGCAGAAGGACACCTACTGTGAAGGTAGGAAAAGGGAGGACATTGGTCCAGGTCAGTGTCTTCATAGAAGAGACCTGGGAATGAAATGTGACCAGTTAAAACAAAACATTATTAATTGATTTGAGAGGGATAGAAAGGGAAAGAGAGAAACAGAGACAGAGAGAAACATTGCATTGTTATTCCACTTATTTACGCATTCATTGTTTGATTCTTGTATATGCCCTTACAGGGGATTGAACCTACAACCTTGATTGGGACAATGCTCTAAGCAAAGGAGCTCCCCAGGCAAGGATGACTGATTTTGTTTTTTTTTTGTCCTTTAACATTTAGGCTTTTGAGGTAATACTAAGAGGAAAAAACAGATAATTCCCTTGGAAATCTGGTTTATATGTACATAAACCTAAATTTCAGAGCTAATGCTAAAATCCATATTCTATTACAGGATTTAAGGATAAATTTTAGTGAAAGAGGTTCTCTTTTCCCACATCAAATTCCCACTTTTCACATACCTTCCTATCACTGATACAAACACAATATATCTTCAAAGACATGATACATTGAAAGGTGTCATATTGTCTTATGACTTTTCAAAAACTTAATTTTTCAAAAAATAATTACAAGTTTTTAATGACAATTTAGGAAAAATCCAGACCATTGGTAGCCACATGTAAAATTAGTTTCACATTTTGTCCCTGGAGCACCTTGTTGGGAAAAAAAGAAAAGATCTTTCCTCCTGTTCCATAGATCATACATGAGTATTGGTTTTTTCATTATAATACATTCGGATAATTCTCCAAGGGAAAATAATCTGTCAACCAAAATACTGAGCCACATACTATGGATGGCATGGGAAAATTTATTATTTGATATAAGAATAAAAAATCAAATCTTGTAAACATGTTCAATATAATATTCAGACTGCAGCTGAATTTACAGAAAACATTACTTTTGATTACTATTTGGCATTTGTTTTGAAATAAAGAGGAAGGAGAAGGCTTTGATTGGAAATTACAACTCATGTGAAAGGCAGACACCAAGATGAACAAGCATTTGCTCAGCCTCAGCCCAGGAAGATGCCAATTCCTGGTGTTAGTAAGTGTGTCTGTGTTTCATACAGCCAATACAGGCTGTGCAATGGAAATAATTTTAATTGATTTTATTCTTTAAAGAATTGTTCCTTATTCTTTATTTACAGCTGCATTTTCAGCTCTGAGCACTGCAAACGACAACTTCAGTTTAAGCATTTCCGATAAAAAGAGCTCAGCTTGTCTAACCAAACTGATTTCAGAAGGAGGAGTTCCCATAAATCACTTGGTCTTATTCATTAATGCAATTTTATTAATCTTCATGTCTGCCCTTAGAGTAGATGATGGAATTACTCCTTAAGTTTTCACCTGTGGATATCACTTATACATTGCTTTAGGTAATGAGCAGCTCTCTGTGGCATTTCCCTACCCAGGTCCTGACAGCCACCAGGAATTTCAGGGGGTCCACACTGTTCCATGGTCAACACAGGAACAGAAGTGCCCAGGTATGCCCCCCATGGCCACTCCTATTTTCAGGGACATGTTCCCTATCACCTGACTTTCTCCCTCAAGTCACAGTCCATTCCTTCTCTAGCAGTAAATTTCTGCTTTGCTCAACCATGTCCCCACTTTTTCTCAGCCAAACCTATCTGACCATGTCTTGGCCAAATAACTTATTGACAACTTTATAGTTTATAAATTCTCTCATAAAAACTCAGGCTTCCACTTTCCAGATGTGTTTTTCCTTTGAAATAACAGAATAAATTGATTTCCTTTTATACAACATTATAGCAGTTAGAAAAAACATTTTAGAATCTGACTATTCAAATCCCACCTCCCCTAAGTAGCTGCTGGAGCTTATGAAAAATTGTTTTAACTTATCTGTGTTTCCATTAATTTTATGAGGGAAATATAAGAAGTATTTAGTTCATATCATTGTTTTGAAGAGTAAGTATTAAAATTCTAAAACAAAGCCTACCATATAGTATTAAAATTTTAACAACTAAATTATTATTTTCCAGATGTCTGTAAAATATATAAATATCATTATCATGAACCCAATTTTTCTAATCATTTTCCAAATGTGTTCTTAGTCCCTTCAACAATTCCTTATATAATAGGGGGTCGAACACACCCACATAAATAGGGTAGGGGTTTGAGCTGCACATGTGTGACTGGAGACTTTGCCCCCTTATTAAACAAGGTGGCTGAAAGAGGAGAAAAGGCAAACATGGCTCACACTGGCCCTCATTGGTTGAAAGGCAGTACACTCGCACTAGATTTCAGCATACGTGGGATTCTGGGAGAGGACTTTTGAAACAGAGTGC
Source organism: Furipterus horrens (assembly GCF_987537825.1). Classification (NCBI taxonomy): domain Eukaryota; kingdom Metazoa; phylum Chordata; class Mammalia; order Chiroptera; family Furipteridae; genus Furipterus; species Furipterus horrens. Next base: position 71,739,376 of record NW_028327177.1, read on the forward strand.
ACTGAAAAGCAAAAAGATGTTTGGTTCTTTTCCACCCCTTGGGCAGGAGGAAATGTCAATGGTCACCAACAGGCCTGCCAACAATAGCCATTTCAGGCTTGTGAGCAGAGGCTTGGATGCACAAACTCTGAAAGATGCCTGAAGCTGGACAACAACTGGAGATCATCTAAGCCACCTAGATTTATGATACTTTTGGGTGGGAGAAGAGGTTCCTGATGCAACCTTAAACTGAGCTGGCAGAGGGTGGCAGGGTGATTTTTCTTTGAGTGTCTTAGAGGGAACAGGATTTGAGGCAGAAGCTTGTTGTTATTTCCAAAGACCTTGGTGATAATAGTCAGCACTATGAACATATTTTTGTTCTTAAACATATGTAGTAGTTGTAATGACAAGCATTTAAGTAGCTATTTTGGAGCTTCAGGATGAGATGGAGGCATAAGTGGATGTGCTGCATCATCCTCACAACTAAGAAGGAATTTACAACCACTTCAAAACTAAAACACAACAACCAGAAGTTCCAGAAAATCAAACTGCATGGAAGTTCGACAAATGAAAAAAACAAAGAAGAAATACTCAGCCAGACAGAGCCCTTCCCAACATACAGTACCACAACATGGTAAAACTGGCCGCTCCATACTGATGAATACCTAAGGCTCCACCTCTTACAACTAAACAGGTGCAATAGGTCTACCTAAAGACACAGAGACAAAAACAGAAAGCTGTCAAGTTGAGGAGACAGAGAAGCATGACTTAAAGGGGGTGATGCAGATCAAGGTTCCAGTGAGAGAACTGAGCAACAAGGAAACAGTCAATCTAACAGATGCACAATTCAAAACACTGGTGACAACGATGCTTACAGACTTGACAGACAAGTACAACAAATGCATAATGGAAGAAATGAAGTCTATGATAAGTGACACAAAGGAGTGTCCACATGAAGATAATGATGAAGGGAAGAAAACTGGGGTTCAAATCAATGAATTGGAATATAAGGAAGAAATAAACAGCCAACCAGTACAGAAGGAGGAAACAAGAATTGAAAAAAATGAGGAGAGGCTTAGGAACCCTTGGGACAACTTTAAACATGCCAACATCTGAATCACAGGGGTGCCAGAGGAGAAAGAAGGAGCAAGAAATCGAAAACTTATGTGAAAAAATAATAAAGGAAAACTTTCCTAATTTATTGAAGAAAATAGATACACAAGTCCAGGAAGCACAGAGGGTCCCAAACAAACTAGACCCAAAGAGGCCCACACCAAGACACATCATAATTAAAATGTTAAAGGTTAAAGATAAGGAGAGAATCTTAAAAGCAGCAAGAGAAAAGAACAAGCTACCTACAAAGGGGTTCCTATAAGACTATCACCTCATTTCCCAAAAGAAACTTTGCAGGCAAGAAGGGACTGGCAAGGAGTATTTAAAGTGATGAAAAGCAAGGGCCTACAACCAAGATTACTCTATCCAGCAAAGCTATCATTTAAAATGGAAGGACAGATAAAGTGCTTCCCAGACAAAGTAAAGCTAAAGGAGTACTCATCACTGAGCCATTATTATTTGAAATGTTAAAGAGACTTATTTAGGAAAATGAAGATTAAAACTTTGAACACTAAAATGACAACACACTCACAAATATCAACAACAGAACCTAAAGAATAAAAACAAAACAACCTAAGCAGACAACCAGAGTAGAAACAGAATCATAGGTATAGGGAGCATTTGGAGGGGTGTCATCTGGGAGGTATAAAGGGGGGAGGAAGAGGGAAATAGTGCAGGGACTAAGAAGCATAGTTGGTGGGTACAGAATAAACACAATGATGTTAAGAATAGTACAGGACTTCTGGCCTAGATGGAGGTGTAGACAGACACATTGTGTCTCCCTCCACAACTAAGAAGGAATACAACTATCTCAAAACTAAAAACAACCAGAAGTTCCAGAAAATCAAACTGCATGGAAGTTCAGCAAACAAACATATAAAGAAATACTCATACAAACAGGTAGCAGGGGTAGAGCCAGGGCAGAGAGGACAAGGTATGGTGGCAGCAACAGTGGCGTCAGCGGCAGGCTGGCAGAAAGTGCAGTCACACATTTAAAAAGTCAGGAGGGACACCAGGGGAGCGTTCCCAGCTCCTCACTGGACCTTGCAACCCACAGTCCCAGCACAGGAAAATCAAGCTTCATTGCTTCTGACTGTGCAGACCAGTGGGGGTTGGGATGGAGGAAGAAAGTGCTGGTCTCAGCAGAGTCCGCTTATTTAAAGGGCCCCCATGACCCTAGAACGTCCGCAGACCCACCCACCCTGGGAACAACGGCCAGGACAGCAACTAGAGGGGCACCAGTCCGGTGTAGAAGCGGGAGAGGTGCCTGGAAAAGGGGCAAGTGCTGGGCAGGTGGCATTGTCCCCTCTCGGACCCCTCCCCCACATACAGCACCACAACGTGGTGAAACAGGTCACCCTGTACTAACGAATCTCTAAGGCTCCACCCCTTACAATGTAACAGGATCAACAGCTCTACCTGGGATATAGAGGCAAACAAACACAGGAACCTGTCAGAATGAGGAGATAGAGAAGTATGGCCCAAAATGGGGAATGGATTAAGGTTCCAGTGGGAGAACTAAGCAATGAGGAGATAGCCAACCTCAGAGGTAAGGAGATAGACAACCAAACAGATGCAGAATTCAAAACACTGGTAATTAAGATGCCTACAGGTATGACAGATGTGCTTGAGTATGGCAAATACATAAGAGAAGAAGTGAAGGCTATGCTAAGTGAAATGAAGAAAAACCCACACAAAACCAATGGTGAAGGGAAGGAAACTGGGGCTCAAATCAATTATTTGGAACATAAGGAAGAAAAAAAACAGTCAACCAGTGCAGAATGAGGAAGCAAGAATTGAAAAAAATGAGGAAAACTTCCCAAATTTTGTGAAGGAAATGAACATACAGGTCCGGGAAGCACGGAGTGTCCTGTGCGAGCTGGACCCAGACACCAGAATGCATCACGAGATTCAAAAGATTAAAGATAAAGAGAGAGTCCTGGAGGCAGAAAGAGAGAGGCAGAGATTTGCCTACAGGGGGATGTGTATAGGACTATCAGCTGATTTCTCAGACGACACTTTGCAGGCAGGAAGGGACTGGCAAGCAGCATTCAATGTGATGAAAGGCAACCTGCAGCCAGAATTACTCTATCCAGTAGAACTATTATTTGGAATGGAAGGGCAGATGAAGTACTTCCCAGACAAGCTGAAGCTGAAGGAGTTCATCATCACCAAGCCATTGTTATATGAAATGTCAAAGTGTTACAGAAACAGCGGAGTCCAAAAATCCCCGGAGTTTGTAACTGGGGGATGGGGAGAAGGAAGCAGTTTTCAGAATGCCTCCACATGCCTGAGGCTGATGGCTGGTGTCTTTCATTATGTAAATTGCTTTAATGCATCCAAAGCCTCAGGTGGATGGGAGGAGTCTTGAACCAGGTGATGGTATAGAAAGCACACAGAGCCTACGTGGGGTTCTGCCAATGGTCAGAACTATTGGCAACACCCACTGCATCAGAGGACGCAGTCAGCGATATATAGGCAGCTGCAAACACTTTAGGGGGGGCATGCTCAGGGGGCACACTCTGGGACTGTCTCCCTCACTGGTGAGTGTTCGCAGAGGTGCTCTGGAGAAGGAGAGGAGATCCACGTGGTTTACAGAAAGAAGACAGTTCTCAAGGAGGCTGAGAATCCAGGTGGTCCTGCATTGAGAGCTGGAGGACACCACAGCACAGAAAGGACTTCGCCAATCAGATTGAGTGATTGGCAGCTGCTGGTAAAGCTGAACTGTGTTTGGGAAGTAGGGAAATGGTGTTTCTGACCCCCCTAAAACTGGTTAGGTTTGGTAAAGGGGAGGCAAGGATATGTGTAACTGTTAAATAAACAATTTTTCTTTCCACTCAAATATAATATTCAGAGTTGTAATTTTTGGGCGGTGGGCAATCGGACCCCTAACTAAAGAGCCCGTGGGTTTGTTTTCAATTGGAGCAGCCCAGGGGTTCTGTAACAATTTGGCAACCCAGATGTGACCTTAATAAATTGCCCGTGGCAGGTCGACCCCCTTGAAAGACATCATCTGAGGGCGCCGACCGCCTAAATACGCCTGGAGAGTGAAAAGGAAACAGAACTGAGAAGGGATTAGAGAAGTAAGATTGTTTGCTAAAAACACATTTCTGAAATAATGGCATCGTGGATACTAGATTTGCTTGTCCGATTAGGAGAATTCCTGGAAGTAATAGAACTATGGATGCCTGAGTGGTATATATGTTTCCTGGTTCTTGAGATTTTTCTGAATATAGCCATTGTCATATATGTTTGGGTTAATAAAAGCAGTTCTGGGCAAGTCCCTGAGGGCAGCCCGCTCGGGAGAATTTTGGAAAATTGGGATAAGTACTCTCGTTATCCTATGACTAGGAAAATATTAATTTATTACTGTAACACCGTTTGGCCTAAGTATGTTCTGGATGGTAAGGAAAGGTGACCTGTGAATGGTTCTCTGAATCACCTTATGATTAATCAATTAAAGAGTTACTGTCTGCAATCAGGAAATTGGGAAGATGTATATTATCTAAATGCATTTGCAGAATTGCATAATAAGACCTTAGCAGAAATGAAGGCCCAAATAATGGTGCAGAGGAAAAAAGAGGCCACAAAGCCTTTACCGGAAAGTAAAACGCCAGAAGAAAGGAAAAATGAGGAAGTAGCCCTCTTTAACTCTCTAAATCCGGGAGACAAAGGCCCTAATTTGGCGCCAAACCAGGCACAGGTGGGGGCGGTTCAAGAAGCCGAGGTGGTGGCTCCACCCCCTCTGCAGGTGGCAGCAGTTCCTGTGGCGCAGCACCCTCTGCAAGTGGAGGTTGCTTCCACCATACCACCTCCAGAGATGGGTGTGGCTTCCGCAGTGCCCACCCCTTTGCAAACTCAAGGGACTTCTCTTGAGCCACCCTTTTTGGTGCCAGCCTCTGAAGTGACTGTAAAGTCAATGACTCCAATTTTACAGGAGGAGGAGCAGGTCTCCCCCGCCAGAACCCACCAAGGAACTCAGTATAGTCAGGGGGCCTCCCAATTCGGAGCAGGCCAATTCCCTCTATGGCAGTACCCAATAGGTGGAATAAATCAGCAAGGCCAGCCCTCTGGCTACTATTGGGCCCATACTCCATTTTCCACTTCAGACTTGCTGAATTGGAAAAATTCTAACCCCTCATATAGGGATGACCCTCATAAAATGGCAGAGCTTGTAGCTTCCATTTTTGCTACCTATAACCCAAACTGGGCAGATGTACAGGCTCTCCTAAATATTCTGTTAACTGGGGATGAGAAGTGGCTGGTTATAAATAAGGCTAATGAAGAGGCTCAGCGTCTCCATGGAGAGGATCCCCATGGGACCCCCGACCCAACTGTGGCAATTCCTTGGACAGAGCCTAACTGGGACCCAAATGGTGGAGGCCTAGTCCATTTGAAATATTATAGGAGGTGTATATTGGAAGGACTTAGAAAAGGGGTACCCAAGCCAAAAAGCCTGAATGTGGTACAGACTATTCAGCAAAAACCAGATGAGGATCCTTCTGAGTTCTTAGAAAGGATTTACCAAGCTTATAGGAAGTACACTGATGTTGATCCACAGGCACAAGAGAATTTAAGAATGGTAAACATGACATTTATTGGGCAGAGTGCCCCAGATATTAGACGGAAACTCCAGCATATAAATGGAGTATTAGGAATGAGCCCCTCTCAGTTAGTGGACATCACATTTAAAGTGTACCATTCAAGGGGAGTAGGAAAGAGAAGACAGGGCCTGATGTTCTTCTAAACAGGCTGGAGAGGCCAAAGGAAGAGACAGGACCCTAAAGAGAGGAGGAAAGAACCATTGGGAATGGACCAATGTGCCTATTGCAGAAAGAAGGGCCATTGGAAAAATGAGTGTCCAAATCTTAAAAGGAAGAAACAGGACCCTACAGAGAGGAGGAAAGAACCATTGGGCAAGGACCAATGTGCCTATTGCAGAAAGAAGGGCCATCAGAAAAATGAGTGTCCAAATCATAAGGAGGGAAGTAGAAATGAAAACCCTTGCCAAGCAATGTTGGAAAGGAGAAAGAAGGACAAAGATGAATGAGGAGGCCCAGGGGCTCCATTGGACATCTCATGACCTATTACTATTTCCCCACGGGAGCCCCGGGTAAAGTTGAAAGTGGGGAATAAGCAAGTTGACTTTCTCATAGATATGGGAGCAACGTATTCAGTATCGAATACAAAATTAGCTAAGAAAGGTCCAGATGAAGTAACAGTTACTGGGGAGACTGGCCAGTTACAAAAACAAACATTCCTGCAACCCTTGGAATGCCAGCTTGGGGATCAAAAATTAACACATAGTTTTCTCTATATGCCGGATTGTCCCATTCCATTACTGGGCCGAGATTTACTTTGTAAATTGCATGCACAAATAACTTTTTCTCCTGAAAAACAGCAGCTATGTGTAGAAGTCCCGCTGGAGCACGCTTTTCAACTACAGGCAGTTTTGACTTATCCAGAAGGTCCCAGAGGTGAACCATTCCCACCTGAGATCCATGAGCAGGTTAACAGAACTGTTTGGGCTGATGGAACCCCAGGTAAAGCAGTTAATGTGCAACCTATTAACATTAATCTAAAAGAAGAGGCAAAGGTCTCACGAAAGAAGCAGTACCCCCTCAAAAAGGAGGCATTAGAAGGAATCCAGCCAGTGTTGCAAAAGTTTTTAAAATCAGGACTAATTCGGCCATGTCAGTCACCCTACAATGCCCCCATTTTACCAGTTAAGAAGCCACATTCTGATGAGTATCGGTTTGTACAGGATTTGAGAGCCATTAATGATATTGTACAGGATATCCATCCTACAGTGCCTAATCCTTACACCCTGTTGACCATGGTGCCTGGGGACAGCAAATGGTTTTCAGTCCTAGACTTGAAGGATGCCTTCTTCTGCATCCCAATAGATGAACAGGCTCAGCAACTATTTGCCTTTGAATGGCAAAATCCAGAAAATAAAGCCACATTCCAATACTGCTGTACTGTACTGCCACAAGGATTTAAAAACTCCCCAACTATATTCAGGGAAGTGTTGGCAAAGGACCTAAGGGATGTTCAATTGAAGTCAGGAGTCCTTTTACAATATGTGGACGACCTATTAATAACCAGCAGCAGCTATGAGGACTGTTTGCACAATACCATTACAGTCCTAAACCATTTGGCAGAAAAAGGATACAAGGTATCACCTCACAAGGCCCAGATTTGCAAACAGGAGGTGGCATACTTAGGATTTCAACTGAAACAGAGTACCAGAGCCTAATGGCAGATCGAAAGCAAGCCATTGCTATGTTAAAAGTCCCAGAAAACAGAAGGCAGCTTTGCGGGTTCTTAGGAATCACAGGGTTTTGTCGGATTTGGATTCCAAACTTTGGACTTATAGCAAAACCACTGTATAATTCCTTGAAGGGGCTGGACTCTGAACCCCTAGAATGGACAGGGGATTGTCAGGTATCATTTGATACCTTGAAGGAAAAGCTGGTTTCGTCTCCTGCACTAGGATTGCCTAACTTACAGAAGCCTTTCAAGTTGTATGTTCATGAAAGGCAGGGAATTGGACTAGGGGTACTAACCCAGACTCTGGGAAGTATACCCCAACCCATAGCTTATCTCTCAAAGAAGTTGGATCATACAACAAAGGGATGGCCACCATGCCTCAGGGCAGTAGCAGCTATTTGTGACATACTACAGGAAGCTGAGAAATTTACTTTGGGACAGCCCACTACAGTACTGGTACCACACCAGGTCCTAACTCTGTTGGAACAAAAAGGAGGGTACTGGCTGATGGCAGGGCACATGGGGAAATATCAGGCCATTCTGCTGGATAATCTGAATGTCACCTTACAGGTTACCACAACCCTGAACCCAGTCACTCTACTTCCAGATGTAGAGGAGGACTCAGCCCTTCAGCATAATTGCTTAGAAGTTATTGAGCAAGTTTATTCCAGCAGGCCAGATCTGCTCGACCAACCACTGGCAGCACCAGACTGGGAGCTGTATACAGATGGGAGCAGCTTCATGGACAATGGCCAGCGACGAGCTGAATATGCAGTGGTCACCACCGACAAGGTAATCGAAGCCCAACCCCTTGCACCAGGAACCTCGGCACAAAAGGCTGAACTAGTAGCCCTCACAAGAGCTTTAATGCTGTCCCAAGGAAAGAAGGCTAACATATACACAGACTCCAGATATGCCTTCATGGTAGTTCATGCCCATGGAGCAATATGGAGGGAAAGGGGACTCTTAACCTCAGGTAACAAGGATGTTAAGCATGCAGAAGAAATCTTGCAGTTGCTGGAGGCAGTGAATCTACCAGACCAGGTTGCCATAATGCACTTCCCAGGACACCAGAGAGATGGATCCCAAACGAGCCAGGGAAACCAAGCTGCTGACAAAGCAGCCAGGCAGGCAGCCAGAGAGCCGCCACGCCTAGGGGCTTTAGTTCCCCATCTAGACTTGTCAGAGTTTAAACCTCATTACACAGAACGGGATGAGGAACAGGCCCGTGAGTGGGGATTCACTAACACGGACCCCAATTCTGTGTGGAAGGTCAACAACCATGGTATGATTTTACTCCCTGAGGCTCTAGTGTATCCTGTCCTTAAACACTTACATGAAGGGACCTATTATGGAAGGGATGCTTTAGTGAACTTCATTAAGCCCTATTTAAATGGCCCATATTTACAAAGGACTGTTCAGAGGATCACACACGCCTGTCAGATATGTGCCAAGAACAATCCTAAGACAGAGCGTGTCCCAATGGAAAAGGGAATACAATATAAAGGGACATGCCCATTTGAGGACTGGCAGGTGGACTTCACACAAATGCCTAAGACAAGGGGCAATTTCAAATTTTGTTGGTTTTTGTAGATACCTTCTCTGGATGGGTAGAGGCGTATCCAACTAGAACTGAAAAGGCAACTGAGGTAGCAAAACTGTTGCTTAAAGAAATAATTCCTAGGTTTGGACTTCCTCGCAGCATTCAAAGTGACAATGGACCATCGTTCACTTCGGAAATCTCCCAGAAAGTTGGACAGGCATTACAAATACAGTGGAAATTACATGCATCTTGGAGACCTCAATCTACAGGAAAGACTGAAAAAATGAATCATACAATAAAGAAAACTCTGGCAAAAATATGTCAAGAAACACATTTACAGTGGGACCAGGTACTTTGCATTGCTCTGCTCTGAATTAGGGTGGCACCCAGAAGTGGGCTTCAATTGAGCCCTTTTGAAATTGTTTATAGGAGACCCCTCCAAATCTCTGGTTTAGGAACACCCCCTCTGGATTTGGAACACGAAGCAAGAATTAAACAATATGTACAACATTTAGGGCAAACACTGAACACTTTGCACAAGTTTTCTCATTGCAGATCAGTATATCCATCTGATGAACCCTTGCACCCATTTGGACCTGGGGACAGAGTCTTACTGAAGATCTGGAAGATGCAAGGTCCCGAACAGCAGCTGGCTGAACAATGGACTGGTCCCTATGATGTTTTGTTAACAACACATTCTTCACTAAAGCTAGTAGGAATCAAGCCCTGGATACATCACAAACGGGTAAAACTTGCACCGCCTGAGGAGGACACAGACCCTGCTGCTGTGACTGACACCAAAAGGGAAAGCTGGACCTGTACTCCAGAAGATTTGAAATTAATCTTTCGAAAAAGGACAGTGAACCACAACACAGAATAAAAATGTTTCTTTAGCTTTAGGCATGTGTTTGCAAACCTAGAAAAAATTTTAGCTGCCATATACTGAGTTTGGGTAGAGTCCTTTACAGTGTGGAAAAGAACAAGAATTGGAAAATAAGTTATGGTTAAATCTGAATGGGTAAATATATATGGAAAGTTTGTGTATGTTGCAAAAGGTCTAGAATTCTCAGACCTGGGAAAGACCTGGAATTCTCTGTATTGGTATTGGCCATTAAGACCTATGAAAGGTCTGGAATTCTCAGACCTAGGAAAGGTCTGGAATTCTCTGTGTTGGTATTGGCCATTGAGACCTATGAAAGGTCTAGAATTCTCAGACCTAGGAAAGGTCTGGAATTCTCTGTATTGGTTAGAATTCTCTGAGACCTAGGAGAGGTCTGGAATTCTCTGTATTGGTACTGGCCATATATAGAAGGACAAGGATTTTCCTCCACACTGTGTATTTTTCTCCTTACCTGATCCCTCCAGAGTTTGGCAATTTTTGAAGAATTAGGTAATGACATTAGGTTTCTTTGCATAAAACTAACAAGACCAGTTGTTAATAGAGGTTTTTACCAAGACTTTGGCTGGAATGACATGCCCGAGGAAGGCATGCTTGGGCTCTGGTTGTCACCAGAAAGCCCTGAGGAACCAGACTTGACTTTTGAAGCTAAGGAAAGCCCAGAAGAAAAAGCCTGGCACCTTGCTTGGTTGTGCGGTTCATGGTAATCTTTCCAGGGAAGGAACGAAGGTTGCTTTCCTGAAAGGTGACTAGAAGGAACCTTAAGGCATAATGGAAAACCTGAAGGACTTGGAAAAGCAGGTGCTTAAAGACAAGGCAAACTAAAAGTCAACATGAAGGTTCCTGCTGTGAGTTGCAGCAAAGTAGACTTAAAGATCATATGTGATCAATCACTGCTCTTGTTGTTTTTATGCAAATGAATAAGCTAAATTATAAATGGACTTAATGCAGTCCCTTTACTGATAAGGAGGGTGATCTTAGGGAGAAAAATCAAGACTCAAGGAAAATCATAATGCTCAGTGGTAGACCATAAACTAGTGCAGCTAACTGTCCCTAAAGTTTATTTTCATTTAAAGGTTGTTTTCATTTAAAAGTTGGACCAGGTCTGTGACATTATAAAGGATGTTTTATTTACAGGCAAGAAGAATAGCAGTGCCTTGCAACTAGAGGTCTTCCCAATAAGACAGTCTCGCAAATTTAGAGATTGGTTTGTGAATCATGTTGTGTGGATTAACGTGTGTGTTTTGTTTCTTGTTTTTTTTTTCCTGTTTCCATAGGGCATAAACCTATGATCTCTACCTGAGTGATTATCCATATATATAGGCCTCACTTAAGAAGCCCATCTATATTCCCATCTCCTGAGACTCAACAGCTTGGCAGAACTAAGCGGTTGAGTTGGTGAAGTATGGGGTGGTCTGTGGGCTTCACCTTAAAACTGGTCTGTCTTTTCTGTCATAGTGGTTTGGACAGAAAGGATCCAGAGGTCTGAGAGGGCGGAAATCTTAAAGTATACCCCTCAGCTCAAGCTAAGTGAAGTGGGCAAAAGGGCTTTGGACAGGTGTGACACGCCCTGCACACCTTCCTCCAAAGAAGCCATTTCTTTTTGTAATGTGAGGCATTGAGAGATAAATCCCTGCTTTTTTTGTCATCTAGTGATTATGGTTTTAATGATGCCTTTTGTATATAGTGGTTGTAGGTTGAATTGTGTTTTTTTAACCCTGTTGCCTTTTAAATCTATTGCCTCCAGAATACGACAAGGATGCCAGCTTGTCCAGCAGTGCCAGCCCTTGGAAACTAAGCATACCACTACCCAGAAACAACCAGCTGACCTGGACTCTGCAAGATCTTTCCCCATGTGGAAAGGCCACCCTTCCCTACATCCCCACTCTTATTAGGGATCTCTAGACCCAAGGGTAGGGAGGACAATGACCACATCCAGCAGGAAGCAGTTAGAAGAGCATGAGACTTTCGCCCATTGTCCTTTATAAGATTATAAAGGGTCTAAGTCTGAGAGGGGGAAAACTGTTACAGAAACAGGGGAGTCCAAAAATCCCCAGAGTTTGTGACTGGGGGATGGGGAGAAGGAAGCAGCTTTCAGAATGCCTCCACATGCCTGAGGCTGATGGCTGGTGTCTTTCATTATGTAAATTGCTTTAATGCATCCAAAGCCTCAGGTGGATGGGAGGAGTCTTGAACCAGGTGATGGTATGGAAAGCACACAGAGCCTACGTGGGGTTCTGCCAATGGTCAGAACTATTGGCAACACCCACTGCATCAGAGGACGCAGTCAGAGATATATAGGCAGCTGCAAACACTTTAGGGGGGGCATGCTCGGGGGGGCACACTCTGGGGCTGTCTCCCTCACTGGTGGGTGTTCGCAGAGGTGCTCTGGAGGAGAGGAGATCCACGCGGTTTACAGAAAGAAGACAGTTCTCAAGGAGGCTGAGAATCCAGGTGGTCCTGCATTGAGAGCTGGAGGACACCACAGCACAGAAAGGACTTCGCCAATCAGATTGAGTGATTGGCAGCTGCTGGTAAAGCTGAACTGTGTTTGGGAAGTAGGGAAATGGTGTTTCTGACCCCCCTAAAACTGGTTAGGTTTGGTAAAGGGGAGGCAAGTATATGTGTAACTGTTAAATAAACAATTTTTTCTCTTCACTCAAATATAATATTCAGAGTTGTAAGTTTTGGGCAGCGGGCAATCGGACCCCTAACTAAAGAGACTGTGGGTTTGTTTTCATTTGGAGAAGTCCAAGGGTTCTGTAACAAAAGGGACTTACTTAAGATAAAGAAGATCAAAACTATGAACACTAAAATGACAACAAACTCACAACTATCAACAACTGAATCTAAAAAATAAAAACAAAATCCAATAAGCAAACCAGAATAAGAATAGAATCATAGGTATGGGGATCATTTGGATGGTTATCAACTGGGTGGGGGGAGGGTGAGAAATGAGGAAATGGTGCAGGGACTAAGAAGCATAATCAGTTGGCACAAAATAGACAGAAGGATGTTAAGAATAATATAGAAAAGGGTGAAGCCAAAAAACTTATATGCACGACCCATGGACATGAACTAAGGGAAGTTAGATTGCTGGAGGAAAGTGGGGTACGGGGCAGAGGGGAGCAAAGGGGAAAAATTGGAACTACTGTAACAACATAATCAATAAAATATACTTTTAAAAAAAGAATAGTATAAGAAATGGTAAAATAAAGAACTTATATTCACAACCCATGGACGTGGACTAAGGGGGATGGGATTGCTGCAGGAATGGAGGTTGTTGGGCAGAGGGGAGCAAAGGAAAAGAAATTGGGACAACTGTAACAGCATAATTAATGAAATTACTTTAAAAATAAATAAATAGCTATTTTTGATGTCATACTCTGACTTTTCCTTTTTTCTTACTTTTGTTACCCAGATATTTTATGCAGAAAATTGCCACTAAATAAAATATTCCTTTATTTTCCACTGAACTCTGTCTTTGGAAATTTGCCTGGTAGGCAGCAAGCGGTAGGACCCCTCCTATTGGTTTGGGTTCAGTAACACTAACAGGACATACTTTCAAACTCAGTCATTCCTGTCCTTACCTGTCAATATTCCATTTGAATCCTGTTTGGGTTTTTTTTCCATCTTGTTTGTAGAACTTCCTATTGCTGCTGGAACAACTTACCACAAACCCAGTGACTTAAAAGTCACAAACTGATTAGCTTCCAGTTCTATAGTTCACAGTGTTCAGTGGGTCTTACGGACCTAAGAGTAAGTGGGAGATAGGACTGAATTTCTTTCTGAAGGCTCTATGCAGAACCTATGTTCTTGCCTTTTCAGCTTTTGGACACTGCCTGTTTTCCTTGGCTCTTGGTCCCCTTCTATTCTCGAAGTTGGCAATGGCTGGTGAAGTCTTCCTCTTTTGTTCTGATTCTTCTTCTTCCTTATTACATCATTTAAGGAGTATTGTGACTACATTGCCTTCAACTGAATCAACAAGGATAATGTTCCTGTGTTGATTAGCAACCTTAATTCAATCTGAAACACAAATTTCCTTCTGCTGTGTAACCTAATATTCACAGGTTCCAAGAATAATAACGGGATCATATTTGGAGGGCCATTATTTTTTCTGCCACAGCACTCAATCCTATATGCCATTTTTATCCCTTTTGTCATGATTTAATGTTGTCTTTGAACACATTAATATCATTCACTATATCTATTTTTAATATTTAACTCATGATGAATTCAATGAATACTTGACTGATGTATAAAAGAGGGCTGGATCTGAGTATAAAAAGTGAGGATTTAAATAGAATAGAGAATGGTCATTGGAGACAGATGAAACTTATGAAAGAGTAGTGATAAGAATGAGTAAACTAAGAACTGAGTACTTAAATTAGAAAGCAGGAAATGATAGGAGAGGGTGAGTGAGGTGAGTCTGGACCATGGATTTATAGGTAATGCCACTATGGGAAAAATAATACATAGTGTCTAGTGGCAGCCGAATATGACAATAAGTAGAATAAGAAACTGTGTGTGTGTGTGTGTGTATGTGTGTGTAAAGTATTTTATTTGTGAGATAAGATGAAAACTTCTTTACCAAGTTGTCTCTGCTAGACAAATTACAAATGCATATAAGTCTCCCATTAACAATATATTTCTTTGGATCTTATATTCTTTTATTTTCAAATAGAAATACTCCTGGTGTCATTAAGAGTGACATTATTCACCCTGGCCAAGGAGCTCAGTTGGTTAGAGCATCATCTCGTTATGCAAGGTTGCGAGTTCAATCCCTGGTCAGGACACAGACAAGAATGAGTGAATGAATGCATCAATAAGTGGGACAACAAATCAATGTTTCTCTCTCTCTCTCTTTCCTCTCTCTATCTAAAATTTAATAAATAAAAAAAGAAAGGTGTTATTCAAACAGCTCAGCTTGAAGCATAAAAATTGCACAGACAAGAAGTTAACAGCATTGTCTCCTCATTCTTTCTGTGTCATCACTAGAAGCTCACACACTGCAGGCTCATATTCAATGTCCTGGTGCCTGCAGGAGGAAACATCTTCAAGTTAAGGAGAAAAATATATATAAGTCCTTTGACAATATCTTTAAACTGTTCAAATGAGAACAGCAATTTAAACCTTTTAATATCCCAATAATTAAAATAACATACTTGGGAGTAAAGAATATTAAGAGAAAAACTAAAATAAGAATTATAAATATTAATTATTTCAAGGAGGAAAATGTCCTCTGGAGCCCTGAGAACCACTGTCCTCTCTCTGTGCCCATAACAGACAGACTTCAGGGTCCACCAAAGTATCTATACTATAGTCAGTAAGAGTCTCATTACCTCTCAGGCAGTGCTCTCAGGGGACACTTTGAATTCATATGAATTCACACAAGACAAAAAGTCTGACATTTGTTGTGCCTGGTTCAGTGAAAGTTACTTTCACAAATTCTGTCTTACTGTACTCTTTTTTTAATTCACTAAGCCATCCTATGAATTAAAAACTGCTGTTTACAAGTGATAAAAACAACTGTGATTCCTAGAACACCTTTATATGACTCCACTCAGTCAATTTTGTAAATATGAAGCCTTGTGGCTGGTCGTGCAGTTGTGAATGGAAGACAGTGGGGTGACATACCTCCTAGAAATCTGAGCTGGTGAGTTTTTCAGCCAGATCTTAGCTACCAGGTATCAGATAGCCTATGTGGGCAAATGTTGATGCTGGTGTTTATGGTATATCCCCAGTGAATGAAAATCACATGGAGCCAGTCCTGCTGCCAACAAAGCTGGTGATCTTTCTCTGTGTATTTATTCTGCTCAGTAGGGGCTTGCCATTCCCAGTTACTCTCTGCTAACTTCCAACTTGGGATCTGCTCAGCCTCAGGGTTTATTGAGTATTTTAGTGAGGTAGGCAAATGTTTTCTTGTTAAGTCTAAGGCCTGGATTAGGGTGATCATAGAATCTGTCATTCAAAAGAAAGAAAGTGAATATCCTGAGACAAAAGATGTGAACTCAGACTGCAGAGGACAAATGAGTGTGTGTGCTGACCTCACATCTGACTGATTTGTACCATCTGTGTGAATGGAAGCCAGTTACTAAGTTTGTACTTACCTGTCTGGTGGAATCTCATATTGCTGATTACGTAAGTATACAATCATGTATTAAGAGAGGGACAAGAAGGAAAATAAAAGTAGTTTCGTAATTCCATGAATATTATCCTGACCTTGAGTAGGTGCCTGCTTTCAGAGCTGGAAAACAAATACAATATAAATTAAAAGAGCAAGATGGCAGAGGAGTGAGGGGAGGCTGCGCTTTCAGGCTCCCGAGACCCGTCTGCAATTTGGGCTAATTGCAGACAGAACCTCTCAGTGAACAGCTGTACACTGGCAGGAGTCGAGCCATGGCACTGCTGGATTAGAGAAAATCCATCTGGGAACAACCTGTTTAGTGAGGATAACAGATGAAAAGGGGACGAAACTGGATTCCTGGCTGGGGCGGCTGCCCGAGCTGCAGCTGGAAGTACACAAAGGATTTTTGGCGACCACAGGCTGCCCTGGAGAGCAGTCGGGAGGAGAGCAGATCTCTGCCCACTGGCAGAGATGGGACTCAACCAAGTGGCATTGGCACTGAAGGACAGGAGAAGACAGCGTGCTGCCGGGCAAGTGAGAACATAACTCTCCTTTATATTTTTCTCTAGTGGACGGTGGAGAGGGGAGGAAAGTTTGGGGGTGGTAAGCCATTTTTGAGGAGCCCAGGCGCAGAGGCGCGCTCATCCACTCCCCAACCCTACCCTTGGGTCCCGGGGGCACACATAGGGAAGTACTCTCACTCACTGGCCCAGGTGCGTGGGGCAGTGAGTCCAGGCGCCCCGCGGACACTCCCCAACGGACATAAGATCAGTGCCCCAATGGGCACAGGGAGGGCCCACTGAACACGTAGAGGACCGTGCGCAGACACCCCTAGCCAGCTCCCGTGGGCGCCGGGCCCCAGGCCAGAAAGCAGACCACTAGCGCAGGCTCTGTTCGTGCCCGCCCAGACGGGTGAGGGAAGGCCGGCAGCTGCGGTGCCAGAACAGCGGGCGGCAGCGACTCACAGACGCTCACTTCCACTGAGCACAAGTGTCCCCGGCCCTGCCCTAGGAGGCGAGAGACCAACTCCCGGAGCTCGGCTCAGGGGGACTAAGGGCACTGGCGCGCGAGCACGAAAACACCTCAGCCTGGGGACAATAGGCGCCAATCGCGGGGCAAGCTCTTGGGCCGCCTTCGCGTGCAGGAACGGGCATGCGGGGACACCTTGGCATGAGCGCGGAAACACCTCGACCCGGCGACAATAGGCGCCAATCACGGGGCAAGCTCTCGGCCACCCCGCCCATGCAGGGGCTCCCGTGCAAGGACACCTCAGCTGGCTCCAGCGGGCAGCAAGGGAGCGCGCTGTGCCAGCCACCGCGGGCGCGTACCATTGCGGCAAACACGGGCGCACACCAGTCCTGCAAGAAACAAGAACCTCTGAACCGCCACACTAGACCAGCTCCTGATGCAGAAAAAGAAGACGACACAACAAGGCTGAACTGAGTAAAAACATCCTTTTTTTAATTTTTTCACCTTTTTTCCTCTCCTTCTTTCTTTCTTTCTTCTTTCTTTTCTTTCTTTCTTTCTTCTTTTCATTCTTTTTTTTCTGGTCTTTTTCTTTCCCCTTTCAAAAAGAAAAACAAACTATATCTCTAATGTGTTGCATATAACCTCTCCTTCTCATCCTCTCTCTTTAATCATTGTTTATTTGTTTGTGTGTCTACTTTAGCCCCACTATCACTCTAAATAATAGAATATAATTACTATATTAACCCAATACAATACAATATCACTTTCTTACTATATTATGCATTTTTCCATCCTTTTCTTCTATTTTTATTAACATACAATGTAAACATTACCTACTGGCTTGCATAGTCTCAACTATTATTAATCTATCACTCCCTCTATCAAAAATTATGTTTTTCCTCCCTAAAAACAACTCTTATTTATTCTACTTATAGTATAAAAGCTCTAACCTCTTTACATTTATATTAATACAGGCTCATTGGCTGACAATAGCGGGATAGAGGGTGGGGGATATTTTTTGAGGGTGTGAGTCTCCTGCCTGGGCTGTGTGTTTATTTTTTTAACAGCATCTCCACAAAAGAACTCAAGCCAGAAGGAAGATCCTACCAAAGAACATCTGAAATATAACCAGACAGCGTAAACAAATGACATAAAGGGTAAACCAAGAACATCAGGCTCAGGAGATCAAAAAGACTGCACCACTGAAACCCCCAAATCTCCCATAAAGATTCTCACACCACAAAGGTGGGAAGTCAAAGCAGACCACCCCCCCCCAAAAAAACAAATAAATAAATAAATAAAAACAAGAAGAATCCAACATGGTAAGATGCAAAAATAACCCCTCAATGAAAAGAAAAGAGGAATCCTCAGTAACAGAGGTAGATGAAATAAATGTAGCCCAAATGTCAGACGTGGAATTCAAAACAATGGTGGTAAAGAAGCTCAATATACTCAACATCCTTAAAAACAACTCTGACAACCTCAAAGGAAGTTACCAGCAGCTCCAAGAAAATTACAGGGAACTTGCAGAGAACTACATCAGCATAAAAAAATACATAGAAACTGTTAACAAGAACCAAGAAGAATTGAAGAATTCAATCTCTGAACTGAAAAAACACAGTAGAATCAGTCAAAAGCAGACTAAACAAAGCAGAGGATTGGATTAGTGAGTTAGAAGATAATGTAGAAAAAAACTCCCAGACAATACAGCAAAATGAAAAAAGATTGAAAAAATATGAACAAGATGTAAGGGAATTACAGGATAGCATGATGAGAAATAATATCAGGATCATCGGAATTAGAGAGGGAGAAGAAAAGGAGCATGGAATTGAAAAACTGACAGGAGAAATAGTGACAGAAAAATTTCCGAACCTGACGAGAGAAAAAGTTATACAAGTTCAGGAAGCACAGAGAGTTCCAATGAAGAGGAACCCCCAAAAACCCACTCCAAGGCACATCATAATTAAAATGGCAACATTCCAAGACAAAGAGAGAATCCTAAAAGCAGCAAGAGAAAAACAGCAAATAACATACAAGGGAGCTCCGATAAGGCTATCAACTGATTTCTCAACAGAAACATTACAAGCCAGAAGGGAACGGTCAAAAATATTTCAAGCAATGAAAAACAAAGGCCTACAACCAAGAATACTCTACCCAGCAAGGCTCTCATTAAAAATAGAAGGTGAAATAAGAAGTTTCTCAGACAAAGGAAAACTAAAAGAATACATCTCCACCAAACCAACATTGCAAGAGATGCTAAAGGGAGTGTTCTAAGAAAAAAGAAGAAAAAAAAAAAAAAGAGAGAGAGGAGATGAGCAGAAGTACAAAGGGAAATGAATAAATACATGTCAATAATAACCTTAAATGTAAATGGATTAAATGCTCCAATTAAAAGACATAGGGTAATGCAATGGATAAGAAAACAGGACCCACATATTTGCGCTCTACAGGAAACACACCTCAAAACAAAAGATGTACACAGACTGAAAGTAAAGGGATATAAAAAAATATTCCAAGCAAACGGACTGGAAAAAAAAGCCGGGGTAGCAGTCCTCATATCAGACAAAACGGATTTCAAAGCAAGGACAATAAAAAGAGACAAAGAAGGACATTTCATAATACTTAAAGGGACAATCCATCAAGAAGATATGACATTGATAAACATATATGCACCCAACATAGGAGCACCCAAATACATAAAGAAAATACTAGAAGACCACAAGAAGGATATCAACAACAACACACTCACAGTAGGGGACTTCAACACTCCATTATCAACAATAGACAGATCATCCAAGCAAAGAAACACCAAGGATATACAGGCATTGAACAACACACTAAACCACATGGTCCTAAATAATATATATAGAACTTTCCACCCCAAAGAAGTAAAATATACATTCTTTTCAAATGCACACGGGACATTTTCAAAGATAGACCACATGATAGGACACAAAACAAGCCTCAACAAATTCAAGAAAATAGAAATCATATCAAGCATCTTTTCAGACCACAATGCCTTGAAACTAGAAATCAACCTCAGGGAAAAAAATCAAAGACACCCAAACTCATGGAGATTGAATAACATGCTATTAAATAATGAATGGATTAACAATGACAGGGTGCAGGGAAGCAAGAGGGCTAAAAAAAGTGAGACAACTGTAATGGAAAAACAAACAAAAAAATTTTTTTAGTGGGGGGAAAAATGAAAATATGAATAATGGAAAAGCCAGTTCAGTGAATATTAGGACAAAGATTTTCCTTCACGTTGTATATTTTTCTCCCTATTTGATCCCTCCAGAGTTTGGCATTCTAAACAAGTAAGTAATGACATAGGTTTCTTTGCATAGAACTAATAAGACCAGTTGTCAATAGAGGTTCCTTTTTTTTTTTTTGACCAAGTCTTTGTCTGGAATGTCAAGCGTAAAGGAAACATACTTGGGCACAGATTGTTACCAAAAAGCCCTGAGGAACTGGGAATGACTTTCAAAGGTAATAAAAGCCCGTGAAATAAAAGGCCTGCTGCCATGGTTGGTTGTGCGGTCCACAGAAATCTCTCCAGGGAAGGAACGAAGGTTGTTTTCCTGAAAGATGGCTAGAAGGGACCTTAAGGCACAATGGAAAACCAGAAAGACTTGGAAAGGACAGGTTTGTACAGGCAAGGATGAGTGCCAGGTATGTGGCCCAGCTTCTGTGCCCTGAAGAGCAGACTGAGGGTCACCCTAAATGTTCTTTGGGTAAGTTCCAGCAAAACAGAACTAAAGATCATAAGTGATCATTTGCAACTCTTGTTATGTTTATGCAAATGAACAGGATAAATTAAAAATGGACTTAATGTAGTCCCTTTAAAGACAAGGAGAGTAATCTTAGGGAGAAAAATCATTATTCAAGGAAAATCACAATGATCAGTGGCAGACTGTGAAGTAGGGCAGCTAACCGTCTTAAAAGTTTCTTCTCATTTAAAAAATGGTTTCACTTGAAAATTAAACCATATCTGTGATATCAACAAAGAGATTCAAGTTGCAGGCAAGTAGAATGTCAAGTGCCTTGCAACTGGATGTCTTCCCAATAAGACAGTCTTACAGATTTAGAGACTTGTTTGTTGTTTATGTTACATAAATTAACATGTGTTTTCTGTCTTCAAAGGGCATAAGCCTATGACCGCATTACCTGAGTGATTGTCTGTACACATAAGCCTCACTTAATCCTCTCTGCAGCTCTGCCTCCTGAGACTCAATGGTTTGGCTGAACTAAATTGCTGGGTTGGTGAAGAATGGGGTGGTCTGTGGGCTTCACTTTAAAACTGATTTCTCTTTTCTATCCTAATGGCTTGGACAGAAAGGGCCCAGAGGTCTGAGAGGGGGGAAACATAAACTATTTCCCTCAGCCCAAACTAAATATAATGGGCAAAAGGGTTTTGGACAGGCGAGATGTGCCTAACACACCTTCCTCCAAAGAAGCCCCCTTTTTTTTTCTCCTAATGTGGAACATTGAAAAATTAATCCCTGCCTTTTGTCACCTAGTAGTTATGAATTGAATGATGTCTTTTAACCCTTTTTGCCAAATCTGTTGCCCCCAGAACACAACAAGGATGCCAGCCTGTTAAACCAAGCACGCCGTTGTCCGGAGACAGCCAACTGACCTGGAGTCTGCACGATCCCTCCCCATGTTGGAAGGCCACCCTCCCCTCCACGCCCCCACTATTATTAGGGATTTCTGGACCCAAGGGTAGGTAGGACGACGACCATGTCCAGCTTGAAGCAGCTAGAGGAGCTTGAGACCTTCGCCCATTGTCCTTTACAAGATTACAAAGGGTCTTAATACCTGAGAGGGAGGGATAGTTATTTTTTACGAACCATGGGTATGTACTTGGGGGGGGATTGCTGGGGGAGGGGGATACTGGGTGGAGGGGAGTAAAGGGGAGAAAATTGGAACTATTGTAACAATATAATCAATAAAGAAAAGTTGGGGAAAAAATAAATAAAAGAATACATGTAACCTAAAAAAAAAAAAAAAAAGGAAATCAAGAAATTTCTAGAAACTAATGATAATGAGCACACAACAGCCCAAAACCGGTGGGACACAGCAAAAGCAGTCCTGAGAGGGAAGTTCATAGCAATACAGGCATATCTGAAAAGGATAGAAGAATCTCAAATAAAAAACCTAACCAAGAACTACAAGAACTAGAACAACAGCTACAAACAAAGCCTAGGGCAACAAGAAGGAATGAAATGATCAAGATCAGAGCAGAACTAAATGACATAGACACTAAACAAACAATCCAAAAGATCAACAAAACTAGGAGCTGGTTCTTCGAAAAAATGAACAAAATTGACAAGCCTCTAGCCAGGCTCATCAAGAAAATAAGAGAGAAGACCCAAATAAACAAAATCAGAAATGAAAGAGGAGAAATCATGACTGATACCACAGAAATACAAATCATAGTTAGAAATTACTACAGACAACTGTATGGCAAGAAATTTGACATTCTAGAACAAATGGACAAATTTCTGGAAACATACAACCTTCCAAAACTGAATCAAGAAGAAGTGGAATGTCTCAACAGACCAATAACAAAGAAGGAAATTGAAACAGTAATCCAAAATCTCCCTGCACACAAAAGCCCTGGACCGGATGGCTTCACAGGCGAATTTTACAAAACATTCAGGGAAGAACTAACTTCTATCCTCTTCAAACTGTTCTGAAAAATCCAAGAAGAGGGGAAAATCCCAAACTCTTTCTATGAAGCCAGTATTACCCTAATCCCAAAACCAGGTCAAGACACAACAAAGAAAGGAAACTACAGGCCAATATCACTGATGAACATAGATGCTAAAATCCTCAATAAAATATTGGCAAACAGGATCCAGCAATACATCAAAAAGATCATACATCATGATCAAGTGGGCTTCATCCCAGGGATGCAACGATGGTTTAATATTCACAAATCAATAAATATAATACATCACCTAAACAAAATGAAAGAGAAAAATCTCATGATCATATCAGTAGATGCAGAAAAAGCATTTGATAAAGTACAACACCCATTTGTGATGAAAACACTCAGCAAAATGGGAATAGAGGGAGCATACCTTAACATCATTAAGGCTATATATGAGAAGCCTGAGGCCAACATCATACTCAATGGACAAAAACTAAAAGCATTCCCCCTGAATTCAGGAACTAGACAAGGTTGTCCACTCTCTCCACTCCTATTCAACATAGTGTTGGAAGTCCTAGCCACAGCAATCAGACAAGAAAAAGAAATAAAAGGCATCCAAATTGGGAAAGAGGAAGTAAAACTATCATTATACGCAGATGACATGATAGTATACATAGAAAACCCTATAAACTCTACTAAAAGACTACTCGATATAATAATTGAATTTGGCAAAATAGCAGGGTACAAAATAAATATACAGAAATCTAAGGCATTTCTGTACACCAAAAATAAAATATCAGAGACAGAGACAAAAAAGAAAATATCATTTACTATAGCAACAAGAAAAATAAAGTACCTAGGAGTAAACTTAACCAAAGAGATAAAAGACCTGTACTCTGAAAATTACATAACATAGAAGAAAGAAATTAAGGAAGATACAAATAAATGGAAGCAAATACCATGTTCTTGGATGGGAAGAATCAACATCATCAAAATGGACATACTACCCAAAGCAATTTACAGATTCAATGCAATCCCTATTAAAATACCAATGACATATTTCACAGACCTAGAACAAATACTCCATAAATTCATATGGAACCAAAAAAGACCCCGAATAGCAAAACCAATCTTGAGACAGAAGAACACAGCAGGAGGAATCACAACACCAGATATCAAACAATACTACAAAGCCACTGTGATCAAAACAGTCTGGTACTGGCATAATAACAGACATATAGATCAGTGGAACAGAATAGAGAGTCCAGAAATAAACCCAGGCCTCTATGGTCAACTAATCTTTGATAAAGGAGGAAGGAACATAAAATGGAGTAAGAAGAGCCTCTTTAACAAATGGTGCTGGGAAAACTGGATAGGGACCTGCAAAAAAATGAAACTAGACCACCAACTTACACCACACACGAGAATAAACTCAAGATGGATCAAAGACTTAAATGTAAGACGTGACACCATAAAAGTCCTAGAGGAAAACATAGGCAAGAAAATATCAGATATCTCACGTAAAAATTTCTTCATGGATATATCTCCTAAAGCAAGAGAAATAAAGGAAAAAATAAATGGGATTACATCAAACTAAAGAGTTTCTGCTCAGCAAAAGAAAACATCAGCAAGATGAAAAGGAAACCAACAATATGGGAAAACATATTTGCCAATGACATCACAGACAGGGGACTGATTTCCAAAATATATAAAGAGCTGATACGACTCAACATCAAGAAAACAAACAACCCAATTAAAAAATGGGCAAAGGACCTGAACAAACACTTCTCCGAAGAGGACATACAGAAGGTCCATAGACACATGAAAAAATGCTCAACATCACTAGCCATCAGAGAGATGCAAGTAAAAACCACAATGAGATACCACTTTACACCTATCAGAATGGCCATCATCAACAAATCAACAAACAACAAGTGCTGGCGAGGATGTGGAGAAACGGGAGCCCTAGTGCACTGTTGGTGGGAATGCAGACTGGTACAGCCACTATGGAAAACAGTATGGAATTTCCTCAAAAGATTAAAAATGGAACTGCCTTTTAGAACCAGCGACTCCACTACTAGGATTATACCCGAAGAATCTTGAAACACCAATTCAAAAGGACTTATGCACCCCTATGTTCATTGCAGCACTGTTTACAATAGCTAAGTGCTTGAAACAATCTAAGTGCCCATCTGTAGATGAGTGGATCAAGAAACTGTGGTACATTTACACAATGGAATACTATGCAGCAGAGAGAAAGAAGGAACTCCTGCCATTTGCAACAACATGGATGGAACTAGAGAGAATTATGCTTAGTGAAATAAGTCAGGCAAAGAAAGAAAAATACCATATGATATCACCTAATACAGGAAACTAAAAAACAACACAAACAAAGGAACTAAATAGAACAAAGAGCAGAATAGCAGTCAATAGGGGGGAGGGGAGAGTGAGAGAAGGGGGATAAGTAAGGGAAGGGTTTAGTCAAAGAACCTGTATAAATGACTCATGGACATGGACAACGGGGAGGGATATGATTGCGGGAGAGGGGGTGGGTTGGGTGCGGGAGAGAAATTGGGGGAAAAGGGGACAACTGTAATTGAAAAACCAAAAATAAAAATAAATAAAAAAATAAAAAGAAAAATATAAAATAAAATCCAACGCCCCCCCCCGAATAAATAAATTAATTAATTAAAAGAGCAAAGCTACATTAGGCCTATCTACTTGATGATGGAGAACAGAAGCAAGTGCCCCATAAAATAGTCTCAATGAACCTCAAGTTCAAGGATGTGTGACATGGGGAATGTCTTGAGAAGGACAGATTTTGGATGAAAGCCAGTATGGAAAAGTCTGCCAGGAAGATGCCAAGGATAGGCCCAGGGAGTGAGAGGGTAAAGACCTTAACTGGTGCCAGGATGGGGCTCGGGGTTCTGAAAGAAGTCAGAGAGGGGTGGAAAGGGAAATGAAAGTCACTGAATGGGCACAAGAAATTATTACACACTGATAAAAAAGAATTTTAGAAATAATAACATAATATTGTTTTTTTATTTTATCAGATCATCTTTATTTCAGTAACCATACTATTTTTTCAATCAATAAATAATGAACATGCCTTTTACATGACTTGGCGGAATAATGGTGTCAGGGATGGTGATTAACGGCTCTTTGCATTTAAAGACCTTTCTAAGGACATGGCAGAAGCCCAGTCACTGACCCAGTCATCATCAATATCTGTGTTCATTATTTGTACTAAGACATCTAAGGCTACTTATCAAATCCTCAGGTGATCTCACACTGATGACATTGCTAATATGATGGTTGAATCATATTCAAAATTATTTTGGCAAATTGGAAAGCTGGACCAAAACAAGTACACCAAATTTAGCAAAAAATGTGTAGAATTCTACCTATATTTTAAAAACCGTAGTGTCTAAGATGAGAGGAGAAATTTTCCTGTTGTAGCAGACACAAAACTTAATGCTTTCAAACAACATAGGTCATTTCTTGTTGATGTCCACACCATCACGGGCTGTTTACAGGCTTCCATCATCATTCACAAATATCTGAGAGCAAAGCAACCCTGTTTCAGTCATTTCTGGTTGCTATGTCAGAAAGAAAGAAAATGTTGCTATATCCTTCACTGGTTTTTGAGTTTTCCATCCCAAAACAACACATACCACTTCCTCTTTCTGCCCCAAAGAAGTCATGTAGCTACACTGTAGAGCAAGGGAACAGAGATATGCCATCATTTGTACCCTGTGTCCAGCAGGGGAATCATCACAGCTGTATGTCCAATAGCACTGATAGCTATTGCAAACAATATAAAAAATAATGACTGTGGTTGGCAGAGTTCTCCGATGGCCCCAAGATCCTGAGATTCCTGTATCCTACCCTATTCCAGAGGTAAGACCTTATAATAACACCCACCTCCCCAACTCACTGTTGTCTGAACCTCTGGATGAGATGAATTTCACTCCTGTGATAAGGTTTTTTTCAAGGGATGAAGGTCAAGGAAGTTTGCAGGTGTAATTGAGGTCTCGACTCGACTGGTTTTGAAGTAATCAAACAGCATATTCTACTGACTTGGCCTGACCAAATCAATTCAGCCCTTCAAAAAGATAGGGAACTTCCTGAAATTTGAGATTCAAAACATAACAGGAAGTAGTCTGCTGACTTTGAAGACATGAACTGTCCAGAGGGGTAATTAAGTGGCCAGGACTTCAGACAGCCTCCTAGAACCGAGGGTGGCCCCCCAACAGCAACCAGCAGAAAAGCAGGGACCTTAGTCTCACAACTGAAAAGAGCCTGGTTGTCTAATGACCTGAATGAGCTTGAAAAAGACATGGAGCTGCAGAGAGACCATAGCCCAGCTACCACTGTGACTCCAACCTAGGACCCTGAAATGACAGCCTAGGGAAGCTGAGCCTGGACTCTGGATCCACTGAGATTGTCAGATAAAAATGGATATTGTTTTAAGCCATGAGGTTGTTGTGGTAGTTTGTTGCTCAGTATAGAAAATGAATACAGTTCAAAAGAACAGGTTCATAATATATTTTAAAAGCCAATCACACAAAATACAAAAGATAATGATCCAGTTTAGGTTTAAAAATGCATATATTTACATAGGAAAATAATTGTAATGTTTATACTTTCAGTGTCAACAAATGTGGCTGACGCTGGAAGTTGATTGGCCCAATTTTTGTTGTCATGTATATAAAATCTTATCTTCGGAATATCTAAAAGGTAGTTATTAGTATCCTTGATTATGTAGTTGGATGACCTTGACTTTTCTTTCCAGGTTCTTATGTATTTTCCAAATTATTAGAGAAAATATGTTTTTCTTTTATAGTTGGATAAGAATAAAAACTTTTTACTTTAAAAATTATGCCCAGATTTTCAGAAGAGTAGACAACAGTTTACATTTTTAAAAATTCAAATTGTGAATGGATCCACAAATCTAATGTGGTCCAACAATAAAATGAGACTACAACATAACACTAATCTTTAATCTATTTAATAGTCCCCTGAGCTAAAGTGGAAAGTTTGTTTCATCAAATTTTGTTCCTTTCTCTGGTTCACTTGGCTCAACCAAAAGACTCCAAGTGACATGTGCCACGTCTGGCACATAAAACCTCCCTTCCTTGTTCCTCTGTTCCATTCTATCCACTTCTTGCTGACTGGGAGGTCATCCATGATGACCCTGGAAGCCCCTGTTAAATAAAGATACCAAGTTCCATCAATTTCACTCTCCAAAACTCTACAGTTCAGCCTGTCTTAGTCTATTCAGGCTATAAAGTACCATAGCTGTCAGGTGGGGTGGGGATTGTTTAAACAACAGAAATTTATTTCTCAGAGTTCTGAAAGCTTAAGTTCAAGATCAAGGTGCTGACAGATATAGTATCTGGTGAAGATCCATTTCCTGGTTCATAGACACTGTCTTCCCTCAGTGTCCTTACATGAGAGAAAGTATGAGAGCTATCTGGGGTCTCTTTATGAGAACACTAACCCCATTTATGAGGACTCCATTCTCATTACCTAACCACCTCCAAAAGGCCCCTCCTCCTTATACTATCACATTGGGAATTAGGTTTCAGCATATGAATTTGAGGGGACACACGTATTCAATTCATAGTCCCACAGTCCTACCCCACCCATGTGGACCCTTTTGGATGGTTATGTGAATGACACACATATTTCTTTCATGCTGTGTTAATATATATTAGGTATCTCTATGACATCAGTTTATTGAGCACATACTTTACTTTAGGTTATCTGCAGAGATTCCACATGCATTACTTTCAATCGCCATCATCCCAATTTCATACATTAAAAAAAACAGATCTCAGAAAATGATAGTCCGTCATCTCAGATTGCACTTCCAACTAGTTAAGGGCTAAGCATGGACTGGAACCCAAATCTTCCTGGATTCAAGTCTATGTACACAATGCACCACAGTGTTGCTATAATTTAAGAGGAATCAAAGCAAGGTTAGTCGAGTCATGGAGAATAATAGGACTTGGAATGTGTCTGAGTATTTTCCTAGTAAGAATAGTTTTGAAGAACTGCAATTTGTCATCTAAATAAGAAAAGATCTGCTTGAGCATTTGACAGCTTATTGTTTGAAAGTAGAAACAATGTTGTTCTTTGCAGCAGAACCAGGAGATCTGGGGGTAAAAATCATTTCAACCTAAGAAATTCTAACGACTAAATCTGTTCAGCAGTGGGGTGCATTGTCTTCATGTATAGATCTTCCATTCACTCAGCTGCATCATGTTCACATTATGTGCTTGCCACTCCCCTAGGTGCAGAGGATACTAAGATTAATAAGACCTAGTTTATGCCATTAATAATTTACTTTCAAGAAAGAGAAACAGCATGCAAAAGAAATACCTTAAAAAAATACTTTCAGGACAGAACTGGGGTAAACAGCCATTGTCCTGTTCGGAAAATCTAGAATACTTCTCTGTATAAAGAGTACTTGGTTAATGAAATGTTTCCCAGTCCAGAATAAAATGAGATCATCAAAAAACATAGTCTGACATTTCCCAAAGCTCCATTTATTATTTTATTAAGGTTATTATATTCTCCCTTTTTGATATTAAATTAGTCTCTTTTATGAAATGATGAGATTATAGCTGGTGAATTGTTTGCTACTTGTCTTTTTATTTTATGTTGATCTCTTTACTCTGTGAAATAAAACTTTCACCACCCTCCATTGCCACCACATTGTTAAAATGAACTTCTGATAGCCAACCTCACAGAGTAGTCTGGTAGCCTGAAGAATGTAGACTGGACATTGAAAGTTAAATTTACCAGGTAGACATAAGCTTTCCGGGTAGAGGTGTGTGCTCAGCACTCACAGAGACTCCTTTGTGATTCTTAAGTAATTGGGTCTGGTTGGAAAATTGGATATCTCCAGAAAGTGGGAGAAAGTTGAGGCTACAGAAATTAAAGGGACCACATCTTATTATTTTGAAGTATTGTCTTTTTGTAACATGCTAGGGACTCTGATGTAACCAGCTAGGCAATAGATACCTAATTCCAAAATGTATCTTCAGAGTGCCATTTCATGATATTCATTTGTCACTTACTTGGGGTTTACAGTCTGTGATTATCATGTCTTTGGACCTGGAAAATCTATTCATTGAAAGACAGTACTCACGTTAGACATTTCTTCTGCTTGTGAAAACAATACATTTTAGGATGGTTCTTTTTGACTTACTTTTAGTAGAGGAAATGAAAATAGCTTGGTCCTGTGTATGTTTTAGTAATAGCAGAGCCTGTGTGGAGGTGAATGGGAAGGGAAACGTCCTGGGTCCATGTGTGACGTGGAGTCCTGACATGGGGCAGTTGGGCAGCAGGGAGTCTGCTCAGGCCGAGGTTCATCTGCTGAAATGACCCTGCAGCTCTAAGGGGATGCATTCCCTTCATTTGTAAAGAAGCACAGGCACAAAAAATCTGGAAGAATGGTACTGGGAACTACAGCCTTGATCATGGTTCCCTGTTCTTTCTGATCACACAGATTCCTCATTTTCCTGCGTTTCTCCCAAATCTGAACTTTTTCAAAAAGGGGCCTAGAACTCTGCCCTGACATTGTGTCTTTAAAATATATAGCATTTTTATAGGTAAAACATCACACATAATGTCCTTATTTCTATGGAAAACTGACAGCACTCTACTATGTACCAATGTCCTCTCAGCTTTTGTCCTTCAGGAACATTCTACTTCAAGTTCACTAAAATTTCACCAGCAAAATAAACTATAAATAAGATAAAACTCAGAATTATCAAAAACTGCCATTTCAAACTAAGACTTGAATTTAAAGCCTCAGAAGGATATGATTTGAATTGATCTGAGGCACAACACAGCTATTCTGGCTGATTCTCAATCAATATCATCATATTCTAAGGTCCTCCTAAAACCACTTGCCCCAGACACCAGACAGCTCAACCATCGCTTTTCATTTCTGGTTCTAACAGTCAAGAGGACATTGTAATTAAGTTTTTTAACAGTTAAGATTTTGTTTCTTAGAAATCGCTGCTAATATTTTTCTATATTCTATGATAAGCATTAATCTCTTGTCTTTTCATCTGTTGATTTTTTGTTCACTCGACAATATATAAAAGCTATAGCTGATTTGATTAACTGTATATATTTTTTCAATATAATTAATCAAGCTTAAAAGGACACTAAAAATATTGTATAAATAAGTGAGTTTCTCAGCAGTGTCCACTTTATTTTCTCTTCACTTGGATTTTGGTCTGTGATTGTGACCTTTTTAGACCTTGCATATTCCTGCAATGAAAATGGCATGC
This sequence comes from Furipterus horrens, assembly GCF_987537825.1. Taxonomy (NCBI): domain Eukaryota; kingdom Metazoa; phylum Chordata; class Mammalia; order Chiroptera; family Furipteridae; genus Furipterus; species Furipterus horrens. The sequence continues at coordinate 71,770,252 of NW_028327177.1, forward strand.
ATTTTAGACATCTCACCCACCCAGTCTTCAAGAACATTATTCTTTCAGGGTATCTCTTTCTCCCTATTTCTATGCAGAAAAGACATAAATATCAATAAAAAAGATGAAAATCAATAGAAAAGCAAATGCGAAGCAGGGACTCAGCTCTGTACTAAGTTTAATCATGAAGATGACACCCTCATGGAATTCACTTCCTACCTGACACATTCTCTGGAATCTCACATTACCATTCTGTTCTATTAGTAACTGTTATTTTGCTTGGTGTTTAGTCTAGTTAAAGAAAGAAGAAGTGCACACCAAGTTTGGTGCCACACCCAAAATCAACTTTCTCATGGGAGCATAAACTTTGATTGTACAGCTCTCAGAGTCCTGAACTTCAGGGTGTGGGTGAAGCTACAATGTGCACTTGAATCTGGTTTTAGTGTTTCTGTAACACAAGCACCAACAACCACATAACAGACTATACACATGGCTTGAAACAAAACTGTCATTTACATTGAAGCAGGGTAGGTACAGGTGTGTGATCTCAGATGCATACTTAAGGAGGCTCCCATTCCAACAAGATGCCAACAATGGTACTCAGCTGCTCTGCCTTATTCAACAGCTTTCTTTTCTGGATTCACTGTGGCAACAGCATGAGCTAGCACATGTAGCCCGCAAGGTCATGTCCCACCATCCTCAATTGCTGTGGAAGCTCCATGGTTGTAAGCTGCACATTTTCTGTTTTTAACCTAATGGACCCACATTGTGCCATTTTGTGAGATACAAAGTTCTCTTCAAGAACCTAAAAGCCAAAATTCACTCAGACTCTGCAATTACCGATGACAATTTTTATATGCAGTCAAATTTTTCAGTTTCAAGGAAAGGTTTGCATAATTTGTGGTTCTTTGCTCTCCTCTCTTCTCATCTCACTGTGAAAAACATATTACACAGGCATTAAAGAAAAATATTAATGTGAAAAATGCCACCTGACTATTTTTTTCAAAAGAACGGACTCCAGGGAAAGGAACATAGGCAAATAAAAGACATGAGCACGTCTGGGTTCTCATTAACCATTTACATAGCTTCCTGATGGAAAATAATCTCCAAAAGGAGAGGATGGCTGGGGGCTTTCCTTGTTGGTCAGAGCATGGAAAAAACTCATTTCTCAGAGATACTTAGTTCTTTGAAATGCTTTAACTATAATTTATACCTTTAGGTGAGGTCTCCTTTAATGCTTTCCAAATTAATCTTGAAAACAAACAAACTACCATGAGTTACTGTCATTTAACCTCTTCACCAATTTAAAAGATGCTAAGTCCATCAGGCCAAATTTACACCACTTCTGGCCCAAACTTGGAGCAAACCCATTGGAAACCTGTGGGTACCTGGAGATGCTAATTGGAAGATAAGAGCAGTGCTGCTTCTATGCAGGATCCTGGAGTTTGTTGTGTAGGTTATTGGAACATGCTGGCCTGGAACAGATTGTACAAGACAGAAAGAGTCTGTGTATTTAAGTAAACAATGTGAAATCATAGCCACTGATTATTATTTTCAAAGATTAAAAGTTGGCGCCAGTTCATTTTAACATGAATGCTCAAGAGAGATTATTTCTGCCCAGAAATGTCATTGATGTTTGGGTAGGCTTAGAAAATCACAGAGGATTCTGGAGAAATATGTTTAGAGGTCACAAGATTAAACCTAAGCTGTGGAAGAAAGTAAAGGAGTAAGGGGAAATATTCTAGTAATAGAACAGGAACGGTAAAGGCCACGTTGAGAAGTGAATTACACCAGGTTTGAACAAAGCTCACACATCCTTTAGCCTGGAGGAGGCGCTGTGTGTTAATAATCCAGAATTCTCCTACAAACTCAGACAGGAACAGACCTTTTGTTTGTTTGGAAACACCATGTTTCTCTTTGTTCTGATGCCTGCCTGAGACCTAGGTTCCAATCTCCATCAGGCTGCTGAATGAAGATGTATTTGGGGCAAATCCCTGGTCTCTGTGAGCACCCATTTCCCAAAATGTTGATACTCATAGCTATTTTCAATCAATGTGGGAAGGTTTAAACAGTATAATTTATGTAACTTTTCTGACTCTGCAGTAAATATTCCCTATACATTTGTCAACTCATTTTTAATTTGGGGTCAGAAACAGCATTGACCAAAACTCTCATAATCTTACATTCATTGGAGGAAGCAAAGTCAAAGTAGCAAGCCCCTGACAGCCACCACCACATGGCAGGTAATAATCATCACCTCTCCCCCTGCCCCCCAGCACTGGATAGTGCTACAAACTCCTAAGATTAATTCTGCACATAGGCCCTGTTTCGTAAACCCAAAGTAAGTCACTAGGATACCACTTGGGCATTTTAATACCATATTTTCCTTTTTTCAGTATACTACTCAAGAGATGGGTCCTTTTATAAACTGGAACGTAATAAGCTGCTCAACTTGACACAAACCAGTCCACAAAACTTAGTTGTATATAAGGAGCTATGTTAAATTGAACAGTGCTAAGCCTGGGACATGACCAATGTGGGACACTTGAGACCTGTGTTCTTTAATGGTTCAGCTTCTGGTCCATGCTTCAAACACTTCATCTCTGCTGTGGTCATGTCCTCAAACACCATTCATCAGTAAGAGCAGAAATGTGATACAGGAAGAGAACGTCTGGGTAAAATTGACATCAAGTTCATGTACCCTGTGCTCCAGGGTCTTCCAGGTTCTGTGAAGAAAGAGAAGAGGGTGAGTATTTTACTTGGCTGTCCAAAGAAGACATTGCTTAGAAACAAGAATCAAGGTAGAAAGATTAGGTCAATGATGTTCAACAGACTCCAAGTTTCGTCAGAGAGCAGACACTGGAGTATCAGACCCCAAAACACTTCTGAGAGAAAACCTGGATTCTAAAGTTCTAATATGTGGTCTTTACTGTGTACTTCAACAACATCAACTTATTTAAAACTGAGTTTAACATAGAAAGTCATATTGAAATTATTAAATGACAGTAACCCATGGTAAATTCTTTCCCATAAAATCTCAATACTATGGATTTCCCCCAATGTTCAGGTTCAAAGTGACTTAGGTATGTTTCTGGTATACTTACTATTATAGGAAAGTCATTAAGAGGAGGTAAATTAGAGAAGTCTGTTGCTTTTATGTAAAGTCAGCTTTCCCTTCATCTAGGCAGGCTCAATCTTTCTCACTTTGGGTCAGCTGGTATGTGTGTGAACCATTTGGTAAAATTTACCATTCTAACCATTTTTAAAAGTATAGGTCAGTGGAACTAAGCAAATTCACATTGTTATGCAGACATCACAACCTCCATCTCTAGAACTTTTTCAGGTTTCCAAAAAGAAATTCTATATCTGTTAACCCTAATTCCCTATTCCCTCTCCACCCAGGCTCTGGAACCCACCATTCTACTTTCTGAGTCTGTGAATCTGACTATTCTAAGAACCTCATATTAGAAAGAATCATACAGTTTTTGTTCCCTTTTTTAAAAATCATTCAGCATAATGGCCTTGAAGTTCATCTACATTGTAATGTGGCAGTGTTTCCTTCCTTCTATAGGCAGAATGATATTCCATTGTCTGTAGATGCCGTATTGTGTACCTCCATTCTCCTATCAGTGAACACTTGAGTTCTTTCCACTTTCTGGCTATTGAGAATAATACTGCTATGAGTGTGGGTGTACGAGTAAAAAAATGTTTTTAAAGGAAGCACATGAAGTTCAAATATCTTAAGAAGCTCCTGGATTTTAGTTCATAGAAGATTTTATGGGTGAGGTGGAGCTGGTTCACACCCCATTTCTAACAGTGATAGCACTGAGTCCTCTGTTCAGTTTTGTTTCCCATACTGTTCCTTTGCTGCCCCTAGAGGTCCCAGCATTTGTCCTCTGAGGTGTGATGCCTCTGCCCCATTTATGAAGTCAGCACTGCCAGGGGACTCCTGTGGATTCTAAGGCAGGAAGATCATGCCCTTCACTCTAAGACAGGTTTTAGTACCATTTCTCCTAGAAAACTCTCTAGCCTTAGCTAATGTGTCAACCGAACCACTTGCTGAAAAAGTGAAAAAGATCTGAGACTAAAGACTAGCTGTTTGCTAAGACAGCAAGCTGAACATGGCTGCTCCCTATAAAGACCAAGTCCCTATCCAGACTGTCTCTCATGGCTTATTCCCAGAACTGAAGGAAACATATTAATTAGGACACAAAGGGAGATTCTGGGAACAACAGTCAGCTACCTCTGAATCAAGCCTTTTTCCTATTCCAATCGTCTTCCAGAATACACACACAAAAGAAGAGCAGGCAGCAAGGGCAAGAGGAGACCCAACTGCCTCAGCCATGGTCCAGGGTCCTGCTGTTTCTTGCTTCAGAGGTGTTCAGGGTTTAAAGGACAGTGGAAGAAATAGGCAAGCCTCTGATTTCACATAAGCTTGCTGCCTTCAAATACAAAAGTTTGGACAAGTCTAAAGGCTAGGGTGTTGGGCAAGTCAGGTTTGATGTTATTAATCTCTCCAGACTGCCCAGTTCTTCCCCGCTGAGTCCCAGTGAAAAATTTAGCCATTCTTCTCCCCCTTTTCTCTTATATAAATAAAAAGATAAAGAGAAGACCAGTGGAAATGAACTTGTTGGAGTAACTGTGATCACACGTTGCAGCAGAGTTAAATATTCAGGTCCCCACTGGTTGTTGTGCTGTTGGCACTCGATGGTGGCTGGTCCCTGGGAGTTCTCTTGCCCCGAACATGTCTCCTCTCTCCTGCCTTCGGTAACTCATAGACCACAGGGGTTCTCTTATAGATCCATGTTTTAACTTCACTCCATAAACCCAGGCTATCCAGATTTGAGGAACCAGGGTAACCTGATTTTTCCCTCATCTTCTTTCTTAGCCTCCCTGACCACTCAGGTCACTGCCCTTCTTGTTTACTGTAGGTTTATCTCATAAGTGGCCCAGACTAGAATTAAGAAGCCCATTTCGCCAAGACACTTTAATCAAAGCAACTTGCAGAAAACCACGTTATCTTTCCTATAACCCCTCAATACTTGACATAGATGGGGAAACTAGAATGATGTGCTTGATTTTGTATCATCCTGTTTGGTTTTGCAATAAGGATATGTCAGAACTTCGATAACAAAACAAGGGTTGTTCTTCAAGATGGTTGTATCTGAGGGTTGGGTATTTTCCCAACAAAATCCCCATTATTCAAAGTGTTCTTTGGAATTAACTTTACTGCCAATGACGGGGAATATAACAAACATCTCATTACCTTATGAACATGTCTCACAAAGGTCATAACTTTCTTGAAGAAAATAAAATGTTGTATTTTAGACATACTCAAGGTTGCAAGCCTCTCTGAGCCATGACCCAACATAACTATTCAAGACAATGACTATAGAAATCGTAGACAAGAACTCTGAGTCAAAACAAAAATAAAGGAAGCTTTGCCTTCTGTATATGCCTGAGGCTGTGTCTACAAAAAATTTTTATTGAAGAGTAAAATATTCAACCAATTACTTTCTTATGCACTGTCAAAAATTGGATTCAATCTGGTTGTTTATTTTATTCATTTACTTTCTTTCTTTTATGGCTAGTTGCTTAAAAGAATTGACGCAACCAACTGTTATATTATTTTCATGGACTCAGTTTTAGAATAATCCCTGTTTCAGGTCTAGGCTATAATCATTAAGCTATTAACACAATCAAAATCTTTCAAGAGAATTTATGATATAAAGAAGGTAATTATTCAAAAATAAATCCTTCATAACCATAATGATTTATATCATCACTCTTCAAAATCTGCAATAAATAATAAAACATTAAACTTGAGGTGTCTTAACACCTATTATAAATAGAATTCCCTACCATAAAGAATTACGAAACATTGGTTCTCTTTCTAAAATATTTAAATGTTAAAATGTTTGAAATGTAATAATATAACCTATCATGCTCATCTAGAGGAGTTAAGATAAAAATACTCTTTGTAGAAAAGCGAGAATGATACAGAATTGAATGTCAAGGTGTTGGTTTTATGTGAATGGAACAGAGGGCTGTGCCTTGAATGTCTCAAGGAACACAGGGCTGCAGTTAAAAGTCTCAACTGAGAAAATGGCCCATTTGTTATTGGAATTTTAAGGTTATTGTGCTGTCCTATATGGCAAGTATGAAATTAATTTGTTTCTATTTCAGGTTTAACAATAAGAAGGCAATGAAACAGAAGTGGAGGTAAATATACATATTTCAGTAAACAAGACTCTAATAAATGTGACATGCTCATATTTGACTGTACTATTAACCATCCAATCATACAAATTCATATATTTATGAAGTGTACATGAGCTCACATGACAAGGATTGACTAAGAGCCTATAGAGTATGTTTATGTGTCATATTTCTTTTTTTTCAAATTTATTTTATTTTTATTGTTTTTCTATTAAACTGTCCCACTTTTTCCCTCATTGCTACCCCCACCCAGCCCACCCCTTCTCTCACAGTCGATCCAGACCCCATTGTCCATGTTCATGGGTTATTTATATTACTTCCTTTGCTAAACCCTTCCCCTGCTTACCCACTTCCCTTCCCCCTCCCCTCTGATAACTGTTACTCTGTTTCTTGTTCAGTTTTGTTCATTTGTTTGTGTTGTTCATTAGTCTCCTGTATTGGGTGATAACATATGGTATTTTTCTTTCACTGCTTGGCTTATTTCGCTAAGCATAATTCTCTCTAGTTCCATCCATGTTGTCGCAAATGGCAGGAGTTCCTTCTTTCTTTCTGCTGCATAGCATTCCATTCTCTAAATGTACCACAGTTTTTTAATCCACTCATCTACAGCTGGGCACCTAGGCTGTTTCCAGCACTTGGCTATTGTAAACAATGCTGCTATGAACATAGGAATGCATAAGTTCTTTTCAGTTGGGGTTTCAGGATTCTTCAGGTACAATCTTAGCAGTGGAATCACTGGTCAAAAGGCAGTTCCATTTTTAGTTTTTTGAGGAAATTCCATATTGTTTTCCATAGTGGCCGTACCAGTCTGCATTCCCACCAAGAGTGCACTACGGTTTCCGTTTCTCCACATCCTCACCAGCCCTTGTTGTTTGCTGGTTTGTTGATGATGGCCATTCTGACTGGTGTAAAGTGGTATCTCATTGTGGTTTTTATTTGCATCTCTCTGATGGCTAGTGATGTTGAGCATTCTTTCATAGGCCTATGGACCCTTTGTATATCCTCCTTGGAAAAGTGTTTGTTCAGGTCCTTTGCTCATTTTTCAATTGGGCTGTCTTCTTTGTGTTGAGATATGTAAGTTCTTTACATACTTTGGAGATCAATTCCTTATCTGATGTATCATTGGCAAATATGTTTTCCCATATAGTTGGTTCCTTTTTCATCTTGCTGATGTTTTCTTTTGTTGAGCAGAAGCTCTTTAGTTTGATGTAGTTCCATTTGTTTATTTTTTCCTTTATTTCTCTTGCCTTAGGAGATGTATCAGTGAAAATATTGTTACATGGGGTATCTGAAATTTTCCTGCCTGTTTTCCTCTAGGTTTTTTATGGTGTCACGTCTTATATTTAAGTCTTTGATACATCTTGAGTTTATTCTGGTGTGTGGTGTAAGTTGGTGGTCTAGTTTCATTTTTTTGCATGTCCCTGTCCATTTATCCCAGCACCATTTGTTGAAGAGGCTCTTTTCATTCCATTTTATGTGTCTTCCCCCTTTGTCGAATATTAGTTAACCATAGAGGCCTGGGTTTATTTCTGGGCTCTCCATTTTGTTCCATTGATCTATATCTCTGTTCTTATGCCAGTACCAGGCTGTTTTGATTACAGTGGCCCTGTAGTATAGTTTGATGTCAGGTATTGTGATTTCTCTTATTGCGTTCTTCTGTCTCAAGATTGCTGTGGCTATTCGGGCTCTTTTTAGGTTCCTATACATTTTTGAAGTATTTGTTCTAGGTCTGTGAAATACGTTGCTGGTATTTTAATAGGGGTTGCATTGAATCTATAAATTGCTTTGGGTAGTATGGACATTTTAATGATGTTGATTCTTCCCATTTATGAACATGGTATATGCTTCCTTAATTTCTTTATTCAGTGTTATGTAGTTTTCTGAGTACAGATCTTTTACCTCTTAGGTTAAATTTATTTCTAGGTACTTTGTTTTTCTTGTTGCTATAGTAAATGAGATATTATTTTCTAGTTTCTAACTCTGATATTTTATTGTTTGTGTATGGAAATGCCTTAGATTTCTGAATATTGACTTTGTACCCTGCTATTTTTCCAAATTTACTTATTAGATAGAGAAGTTTTTTTTGTGGAGTCTATAGGGTTTTCTATGTCTGTTATCATGTCATCTGCAAATAATGGAAGTTTTACTTCTTCTTTTCCAATTTGGATGGCTTTTATTTCTCTTTCTTGTCTGATTGCTGTGGCTAGAACGTCCAATACTAAGCTGAATAGGAGTGGAGAGAGTGGACATCCTTGTCTTGTTCGTGATCTCAGCGAAAATGCTTTCAGTTTTTGCCCTTTGAGTATAATCTGGCTTCAGGGTTCTTGGATATGCCCTTTATTATATTGAGGTATGCTCACTCTATTCCCATTTTGCTGAGTGTTTTCATCATAAATGGGTGTTCTATTTTATCAAATGCCTTTTCAGCAACTATTGATATGATCAAGTGGTTTTTGTCTTTCATTTTGTTTATGTGGTGTATTACATTTTTTGATTTGTGAATATTAAACCATCCTTGCATCCCTAGGATGAATCCCACTTGATCAGGATATATGATCTTTTTAATGTGTTGCTGGATCCGGCTTTGCCAATATTCTGTTGAAGATTTTAGCATCTATGTTCATCAGTGATATTGGCCTGTAGTTTTCTTTCTTTGTTGCGTCTTGACCTGGTTTTGGAATAGGGAAATACTGGCTTCATAGAAAGAGTTTGGGATTTTTCCCTCTTCTTGGATTTTTTGGAATAGTTTGAGGAGGGTAGGAATTAGTTCTTCCCTAAATGTTTTGTAAAATTTGCCTGTGAAGCCATCTGGTCCAGGGTTTTTGTGTACCAGGAGTTTTTTGATTACTGTTTCAATTTCCTTCTTTCTTCAGGCTTTCTGTTTATACTTGATTTAGTTTTGGAAGGTTATATATTTCTAGAAACTTGTCCATTTCATCTAGGTTGTCAAGTTTTTTGCCATACAGTTGTTTGTTGTAATTTTTTACAATCCTTTGAATTTCTGTGATATCGGTCATGATATCTCCTCTTTTGTTTCTGATTTTGTTTATTTGGGTTCTCTCTCTCTCTCTCTCTTTTTTTTTTTTTTTTGATGAGCCTGGCTAAAGGCTTGTCAATTTTGTTTATCTTTTCAAAGAACCAGCTCCTACTTTTGTTGATCTTTTGAATTGCTTGTTTAGGCTTTATGTCATTTAATTCTGCTCTGATCTTGATGATTTCTTTCCTTCTACTCGCTCTGGGTTTTGTTTGTTATCATTGTTCTAGTTCTTGTAGCTATAGGGTTAGATTTTTTATTTGGGATTCTTCTATCCTCTAAGGTAGTTCTGTATTGCTATGAACTTTCCTCTCAGGACTGCTTTTGCTGTGTCCCATAGGTTTTGGGCTGTTGCGAGTTCATTATCATTAGTTTCCAGAAATTTCTTGATTTCTTCCTTGATGTCATTGTTAACCCATTCATCATTTAATAGCATGTTATTCATTCTCCATGATTTTGAATATTTTTGAGTTTTTTCCTTGAGGTTGATTTCTAGTTTCAAGGCATTGTGATCTGAGAAGATGCTTGATATAATTTCAATTTTCTTGAATTTGTTGAGGCTTGTTTTGTGTCCTACCATGTGGTCTATCCTTGAAAATATCCCATATGCACTTGAAAAAAATGTATATTTTTCTTTTTGGGGGTGAAAAGTTCTATATATATCAATTAAGTCCATTTTGTCTAGATTGTTGTTCAATGCCTCATTATCCCTGGTGTTTTTCTGCTTCGAAGATCTGTCCAGTGTTGACAATGGGGTATTATAATACTCTACTATGAGTTGTTACTGTTGATATATTTTTGTAGTCTTCCAATATTTTCCTTAAATATTTGGGTGCACCTATGTTGGGTGCATATATGTTGATGAGGGTTATATCTTCTTGATTGATTGTTCCCTTAAGTTTTATAAAATGTCCTTCTTTTCTCTTTTTATGGCCTTTTCTGTGAAGTCTGTTTTGTCTAAGTATTGATACCCCAGATTTTTTTTCATGTCCATTTGCTTGGAATACTTTTTTCCATCCCTTCATTTTCAGTCTGAGTAAATCTTTTGTTTTGAGGTTTGTCTCTGGTAGACAGCATATATGTGGGTCATGTTTTCATATCCATCTGCTACCCTATGTCTTTTAATTGGAGCATTTAATCCGTTTACATTTAAAGTTATTATTGACAGGTATTTATTCATTTCCTTTTGTTCCTGTGTTTCTCTCCCTCTCTCTTTTTCTTATTTTTCTTACAGCATTCCCTTTAGCATCTCTTGCAATGCTTGTTTGGTGGAGATGTATTCTTTTAGTCTTCCTTTGTCTGGGAAACTCCTTATTTCACCTTCCATTTTGAAAGAGAGTCTTGCTGGGTAGAGTAGTCTTGGTTGTAGGCCTTTGTTTTTCATTGCTTGGAATATTTTTTGCCATTCCCTTCTGGCTTATAGTGTTTCTGTTGATAAATCAATTGGTAGTTTATTTGAAGCTCCCTTTTATGTTATTTGCTCTTTATACTATGCTACCTTTAGGATTCTCTCTTTGTCTTTGAATGTTGCCATTTTAATTATGATGTGCCTTGGTGTAGGTCTTTTTGGGTTCATCTTCATTGGGACCCTCTGTTCTTCCTGGACTTGCATGACTTTTTCTCTCATCAAGTTAGGAAAATTTTTTGTCATTACTTTTTCAATCAGCTGTTCTAGACCTTGCTCCTCTTCTTCTCCTTCTTGTATCCCTATGATTCTAATGTTGTTTTGTCTCATGTTGTCCTGCAGTTCTTTTAAACCCTCTTTGCTATTTTTAAGTCTTTTTTCATTTTGTTGCATTGTTTGGGAATTTTTTTCTATGTTGTCCTCTAACTCACTGATCTGGTCCTTTGCTTCATTTAGCCCGCTTTTGATTGATTCTACTGCATTCTTCAGTTCAGAAATTGTATTCTTCATTTCTTCCTGCTTCTTGTTGATAGTTTATATGTCCTCTTTTAAGCTGGTGTAGTTCTCAGTAAGTTCCTTATAGCTTCCCTGGAATTCTTTATACTTCCCCTGAGCTTCCTCATTACTATTGTTTTGAATTCCATGTCTGATAGTTTGCTTGCTTCTATGTCATCTATCCCTCCTTCTGGAAATTCATCCTTTCTTTTGGGTGGAGTGTTGTTTCTGGTTGGTGGGGTTTTATTCCACCTCCCCATTTTGGGCACTGGTCTTGTTTCTGCTTCTTAGATTGATCTGCTTTTATTTTCTGCCTTTGTGGTGTGGGCTTCTTATATACAGTTGTTGAGCTGCTGTCTCCAGTTGACACCACTTGGAGGGGAGCAGTCTGCTTAAGTGATTTCTCCTGTAGAACTTGGGATGCTTCCATATTGGGACCTATTCCGCTGCTCTCCCAGCTCTTTCTCAAAAGCCAGCACCCAAAACTTATTACAAAGTGCCTCTCGTTCATTTCACTGTCCTTTATCTTCAGCCAGAGGTGAGGCCAGGGGCCGGTTGACCCATTGCACACCAGGGCGGGTGGGTCCAAGGCAGACTGGTTGCTCTCCTGTTCCGGCAGAGGTGGAGGCCTCTACTCACCTGCGTGTGGCTTTGTTTTGGGCCTATTGGGGTGGGTGGCACGTTGGTTTCACGCCCATTGGGGCGGGTCCAGGTGGCATCTGTGTCCGTGTGTGGTGGCTGGCGAGTTGGTTTTGTGTCCATTGGGGCGGGGCCATGGGCGCCTGTGTGCGGCAACAGTGGGTGCCTATGCTTGGCTGCCGGCCTGCTGGTCTTGGGCCAGCTGGGGCATGCCCGGGTGGCACCTGGGTGTGGTGGCCAGTATGTTAGTTTGGTGCCTATTGGGGTGGGCCAGGTGGCTGGTGTACCCGGCAACTTGATTTTGTACTCCTTGAGGCGGGGCTGCAGGCACTGAGTATGGCGGAGGTGGGCGTCTGTGCCTGGTGGCTGGCGCATTGATTTTTTACTTGTTGGGGAGGGCCTCAGGGGCATCTGGGCACAGCGGCTGACAAGTTGGTTATGCGCATAAGTAGGGGGACGGGGGCACTTCCCTGTGCATGCTCGCATGACCCAGGGTGAGGGTTGGGGAGTGGGCGAGTTCGCTTCTGCACCTGCACTCCTCAAGAGTCTAGTCCCACCCCTAACCTCTCCTCCTCTCTCCACAAAAAACAAAAGAGAAAAAGAAAAAGGAAAAACACATTCATATATACACAGCAGTTCACTGTTTCCTGCTTCTCAGGGCCAGATGCCACCTGGCTCACTCCTGGCTCTACCAGTGGGCAGAGTCCTGCTCTCCTCCCAATTCCTCTCTGAGGAAACCTGGGTTCACTATAAAGTCTTTGTGTACTTCCAGCCGAAGCTCAGGAAGCCAACCCAATCAGAAATCCCATCTTGTCCCTTTCTCCTCTGCTATCCTCACCAAACAGGTCACTCCCTGATGGTCTCTGATTCAGCAGTGCCAAGGCTCAAGTCCTGCCAGTATCCAGATGTTAACTGAGATGTTCTGTCTGCAATTAGTCCGAACTACAGACAGGTCTTGGGAGTAAGAAATCGCAGCCTCCCCTCACTTCTACACCATCTTCCTCTTCTATGTGTCATATTTCTATAAGAAATATTAATTAAAGTTGTTCCAGAGGTTCTCAAGCCTCTCTTCATTTTTAAAATTTTTTATTTCTTCATTCTGTATGGGGTGACTGTTTATTTCTTCCTTATGTTCCAAATCGTTGATTTGAACCCCAACTTTCTTCCCTTCACTGTTGGTTTTATGTGGATTTTTCTTTATTTCACTTAGTATTCCCTTATGTGTTTGTGTACACAATCATTTCTGTAAGCATCATTAGCACCAGTGTTTTAAACTCTACATATGTTAGGTTGGCTATCTCTTTGTCACTTACATATCCCAATTATAGGGGTGCCAGAAGGAAAAGAGGAAGAACAAGAAGTTGAAAACTTATTTGATAAAATAATGAAGGAAAAACTTTCTAATCTGATGAAGGAAATGGACATACAAGTCCAAAAAGCACAGAAAGTCTCAAACAAGCTAGACCCAAAGAGGACCACACCAAGACACATCTTAACTAAAATGTGAAAAGTTAAAGAGAAAGAGAAAACCTTCAAAGCAGCAAGAGAAAAGGACATAGTTACCTACAAAGGAGTCCCCATAAGACTATCAGCTGTTTTCTCGAGAGAAACTATACAGACAAGAAGTATTCAAAGTAATGAAAAGCAAGGACCCACAGCCAAGATTACTCTATCCAGAAAAGCTATTGTATTTAAAAATGGAAGTGCAGATAAAGTGTTTCCCAGGCAAGGTAAAGCTAAAGGGGTTCATCATCACGAAGCCCTTATTATATGAAATGCTGAAGAAAAACATTTAAGAATAAGAAGATCAAAACTATTAACATTAAAATGACAACAAACTCACAACTGTCAACAAATGAATCTAAAAAAAGAACTAAGCAAATAATTAGAACAGAAACAGAATCACAGATATGGAGATCATATGGAGGGTTATTAATGGGGATGGGGTATGGGGAGAATAGGAGAAAAGGTGCAGGAATCAAGAAGCATAACTGGTAGGTACAAAATCAACAGAGTGACGTTAACAATAGTAAAGTAAATGGAGAAGCCAAAGAACCTATATGTATGATCTATGGACATGACCTAAGGGAGGAGGTTATTGCTGGAAGAAAGGGAGGTACAGGGCAGAGGGGGGCAAAGGGGAAAAAATTGGAACAAATGGAATAGCATACTCAATAAAATCTACTTTAGAAAGAAATATTAATTAAAAACACTGCACAAAGGTAAAATTACCCTTCACATACCAAAAAATATTCTTGCAAAATGGAAAGATGGATGCAGATATTCAAACAAGAATTCCATTCATGCCAGTTTACTGATGTGACATACACAATTTATGGTGAGCACTCTAAATTTTCCTGGCTTGAGTAATGCAGTGTATTATATCATTACTAACATCACTGTTTTAACATCACTTATATATAACATGATAGCAGATATCCTGTTAAAACTTAATTTTACTGAATGTTATTATCTACAAAATTTTTGAAAAATTAATTTTTTAGATGCTAATAAAGAGGGTATGCTTTGTTTTTAATATATTGGTTTATTATAGAAAGTGCAAAAATCCTTTACACACTGAAATGCAAATTATCCCTAAAAATCTTTGCTTAGCTCTCTGGAGAAGAGCTGAGTCAGTGTCCTTTCTGGAAACTATTTTTTTTGATAAATCCCATTGTAAGGAGCCCCTGGGTTGGCAGCAGGGTGAAAAAGTACGTACTCTATTCAAAGTCCCAATGAAACTGGTTGCCAAAATTTGTTACAGCTTTTAATGTCTTGAGCTTTTATTTTATAATTGGACATAAGCTTGAGTAAAGTTTGGTCTATTCTCCAAATATGAAAATGCCACTGTGTGTAGATTTCATCATTTGCTTGGAAGCCAGTGATTATCCAGTCATAGTTCAGTGATCCTTTAGTGGCCATCCATTGATACTCCAGTGGTCCTCCAGTGACCACTCAATCATAGTCCAGCGATTATCCAGTATTGTGCACTATAATGGGATGCCGCATAAGGAGGCAGGACATCAGTTAAAACCCTGATGTACAACCTTCTAGCCATTTGACTTGTGGGAACTTATATTTCTGACCCTCTATTTATTTCCCCATTTTTTTAAAATGGAGATTTCACCTTGTGTGCATAAATCAAGATTAATATATGGCATGAAGAAGAGATTTGAAATAATAGTTGCCTCTTATAAAACCATATAGATTGGTGATCCTTGAAAGAAGAACCTTGAACTACAAAGAAACTTGTCTGTTCACTGAAATTTGAAAAATGAATAAACGGGTAAATAAAACCAAAGAAACAATGGAAAACAATCTAAAGATAAAATTACTTTTCAGAATTCAGAAGAAATAACAGTAAGTTAAAAACATCTGAAAATATGGAATTTTAAGTTAATGAAAGTGAATATTATCTCATGAAAGAATGTCTCATCCATATAGGAAATAAATTAGCAACAGACTTAGTAAAACAACAAATAATGTCAGTTATGTGTTGTAAAACAGTGGTTTTGGATGTTTGTGTAAACTAGAGTAATATTTTCTTTTGGATACACAAATTCAAACAAGTTAATGTTTGCAATCTTACTTTTATTTCTTTTTAGTTCTCTTCAGTAATGTTTGTGATAGAAACATGTATTTTCCTCTAGTTTGCCCACCTAATTACCATAAATACTTGTGTGTTGCCGCTATGTATACTGGGTATATGAGGCTTGTCCTTTAACAATGGATGTGAAATATTATGGACTGCAGGCCTCAAAACACTGATCAGAAGCAGTTTGGCCTCAAAAACATGTTCCATCAACCCAAGATGAGGACTGATACTTGAAAGACTAAAAGAGTCTTTCAGAAATTACTAATCCAGTAACACCATTGGTATGTCTACCTGATATTCCATGATAAATAGACACATGCAATGAATAATTTTGTTCACAGAAAAGTGCCTTAAATGAAATTTGCCAGATGTTGGCAATCGTTCATTCCAAACCCACATCTTATCTCAGAAATGCAAGAGGAGAGTTCCCCAGTCTTTTCACCTGTTGGGCCATATGTGCATCTCTTTTCAGTGGTTATGAGGAGAAAATTGGTCACAACTTCTGAACACTTCAGGTGTTTTTAACCTATCCAATTGGAAATACGTGCTTCCATTCCTACGTCTTCTTTTCTTATTTTTCTTGAGATGTTCACATTTCCTTCTCTACCCACTGGCAAATTCACAGTCCCATGTGGTAATTTCACCTCCTTGGAGCCCATAACCAGTGGCGGATTTCTCTCCATCCACCTACCCTCTACAGATGCTCAGGTGGTCTCCCTGTTACAACAAGGTACCAAAGTTCTTATTACCTTTCACCTGAGCTACAAAAAATCTTCTATTAATACCCTACAACACATACAACAGTCTCTTGGGTTCATTTTATTTTGTTACTTCAGAGCGTTTTAGATTTGCATGGAATTAAAGTTGAGGTGTAGTGTAAAGTAGTAGCTGATGTTGCTGATTTCCACAAGACTACCAGTTGATTGGCACAGTTATTAGAGTTTGCATTTCCAAGTAGATGTTCCTGTTATTATTGTCATGAAATGGAATGCCTGTGGAAGCATTTCTGAACTCTATCTCCTCTTCTGTCAAACTATTTGTCACTTCTGATTTCAACACCACAATATGTTCAACAATTGAATTTTGACTCCTAAATCTTTACATTCAAGTCCTGAAGACAGGAAGTCCACCAACTGCTATTTTTTCAAAATTGTTTTAGGTTCTTGCCATGTCCATATAAATTTCAGCAACATTTGGTCAATTTATAGGTATATATGGAAGTAAAAACTCATCAAACTGTATTCTTTAAATATGTGCAGTTTATCATACACAATGATGTTCTTAAAATATTGTAGGATTTCACTTCCAGAAAGAGGGAATAGACATAATTTCAAAAATCAACAGTAAAAGACAAAAATTTCAAGTAGAAAATAGAATGAAGAGACATTTCACCAGAAAGGGGATTTGCACAGATGTCAAATGTGCATGTGGAAGATGTGCATTGTCACTTACCATTAGTGAAACTCAAGTTAAACCCAGTCTGAGTTACTACATACTTATCAGAATGGCTGAAATGAAAAATAATGACAACACCCAGTGCATACAAAGATGAAGAGAAACTGGATCACTTATGTAATGCTGGTGGGGAAGTTAAATTTTACAGTCAATCTGGAAATCCATTTGACATTTTTTTTAAAAACAAAATTTGTAACTGCTATGTGACTTAGCAATTGCACTCATGGTATTTGTCTTTGAGAAATGAAGATTTATGATTATATAAAACCTGTACACGAGTGATTACTTTAGGTTTACCCATAACAGGCCCAAACTGGAATCAACTCTGATTTTACAACAGGGGAAGGAGTAAGGATACCTACACCGCTGAATACTGCTCAGTGGTAAAAAGGTTCAAACTAGTTATTACTTACATTCTGGATAAGACTCCAGAGAATGCTGAGTGAGAAAAGCCAGTCCCAAAATGTTACATACTGTATAATTTCATTTATATTGCATTGTTGACATGACAAAATTCTGAAAATGGAAGACAGATTAATGGTTGCTAGGAATTGATGCAGGGGTGAAGGTGGGGATAAATGGGGTCACCAAAGCTATTAAAACACAGTGTAAAGAATTTATGTCATAACCTTACTTGTGATAATGTTTCTGTCTGTCAGGTGTTACCTCTGGGGAAAGCAGATAAAGTGTGTATGAGCTCTCTCTGCACACAATTGAATGTGAATCTACAAATACCTCCAAATAAAAGTTAAATTTTAAAAAAGGATCATCACACAGAAAATAATTTTTCCCTCACACATGTGACATGTAGAGATCATTTACTCTCTGAAATTGTCATGTGAATCACATCTACAGACTTCATAAAGTCCACTATTGCAATGTTACAATTTTTATTTTAAATGGTAATTTATTTTAAAGACCATAATAGAAAAAAGTTGACTTTAATATTTCCCACATAATCACCATTTCCAATGCTCTTTTTTTTCTTCCCAAAGATCTGAACATAAAAACAGAGACTTACCCAGTCTCTTCTCATTTTTTAAGTGTCAGTACTGGTCCTACTTTTGTTTATGGTGGGTGTGGTGCTTTACATTTTATTCCGAGTTCATGATTGTTTCTGTGGAGTGGTTGGTCTGAGAGCAGTTCACTTGGCCATTAACAAAAGTAGTTTTAACATTTTCCAAGTTTTTAAAAAAAATTTTTTTACATTTATTTTTAGAGAGAGAGGAAGAGAGGGAGAAAGAGAGGGAGAGAAACATCAATGTATGGTTGCCTCTTGCACACCCCCAACTGGGGACCTGCCCTGCAACCCAGGCATGTGCCCTGACTGGGAATCAAACCAGCAATCCTTTAGCTTGCAGGCCGGCATTTAATCAATCCACTGAGCCACAGAAGCCAGGCCATTTTTGAAGTCTTAACCTTGAGTAAGTCACATAACCCCCAATTTCCTCATCTATAAAATGAGCAGTTGAGATCATGTAAGAAACCTGTAATATCAGATGCTCAAAAAACATTGGTTTCCATTTTTATTATGCACCCATGAAATCACAGGGAAAAATTGGGATTTCCCCAAATTCTTTTATTCTCTACAGCCTTTCTATGCTGTTCCTTCTAAAGCATCATAACTCCCACCCCCCATCTCTGCGCATGGTTCTTTTATTTAAACAGTCAGGTTTGAGCATATTTCAACTCCAGAACTTGCTATCATTTTGGTTCCGGCATGAAGAGGACAGACCCAGGTTCTGTCCACACTCACTTGTCTTCAACTGTCACTCACCAGATGCAAACCTCATCCTTCCATAAAGGTACTGTAACTGTGCCTCCAAATCTTCTTAAAATATAGTTGCTTCTTGTGATACAGTTATTTTTTTTATACCTGAGCCATACCCTCACACAAACCCAGCACACACACACTGAGAAAAAGGCTGACCTCATTGAAGAAAGTTCAGGGAGTCCATAGAACACAACACCTTACCTGTAGTGGAGATTGGATGAATTAAAAAATGAAAATAACAATGATTGACTCTTCTCATCTTTCTCTCTTTCAAATTACATTATGTGGATTTCTTCCCATTTCCCCAATATATATTTTTTAAATTTCTCAGATCCTTTCACCTTTCCATCTAGATCAGAAATGTGTGGAGTCCACAATAAAAATTAACACATTAAAATTCTGATCTGAGCTGAATGTGCCAGCAAATAATAATCTGCTGGGTGTTATTACTGCTATTCAATACGAGTGCTTAAAAATCAGTGTTATGTTCAACTTCTGATTTCTTCTGATCCCTGGATCTGCAATCTTGGACTGCATTGTTCTTGGGTTACTATGTATGCAAGCAGTTAAAATTTTGGAGTTGTCTAAATATATTTCTGTTCTGTTCTGTCTCCAAGGCACTGCTTTTTATCCAAATTTTAAACAGATTTTGGTTATAATTTTACACTTCCAGTTGATGTATAATTTGCTGCTACTGTTTGAAAACTGTAGTGGATTTATGACTTTAGAATTAACATATTGTCCTATAGAAATAGTACCATATTAGGTACTATTTCAGTTATACCTGAAGTGGATGGAAAGGTGAACCTTTGCTGAGTAGACATATTTGTACAGATAAAATATATAAAGTGATTTCTTTTTTAAATAGAAGAATGTGAACCTCTAATTATCCTTAATAAGAACATTGCCGCCCTGGCTGCTGTGGCTCAGTGGATTGAGCATCAGCTTGTGAGCCAAGTGTCGTTGGTTCGATTCCCAGTCAGGGCACATGACTAGGTTGCATGTCAGGTCCCCAGTTGGGGGTGCAAGTGAGAGACAACTACACAGTGATGTTTCTCCCTCTCTTTCTACTTTCCTCTCTCTCTAAAAACGAATAAATAAATAAACAAAACAAAATAAATAAATAAATTGTTTTTTAAAAACTAAGAACATTGCCTTATTTTATGATTCAAGTGATATACACATTGTGGTAGCAATAATAAGCAGCATTTTCTAGTAGTCAGTAGACACACACCTACTTCCATAAAGGAAATTAATTTTGATGAGCAAAAGTGACATAAACATAACATATCTGACCATACTTTTAATTTTTTAAGACACCCTGAAATACGTGACTAAGAATTTCTATGGCCTCAGAAATTAAAATCCTGAGTGAAAGGAAAAAACTATTTCTTTTTGACCAAGTAAATTTCATTTAATGGAGCCATCAGTAATGATTATTCTCATTCTATCAATATCTACCCAATAGAAGGATTAAAATGAAACACGTAAAGGATTCAATTGTGTGCCTGCCTTAGAAACAAGGTACTCAATGGAAATAATCTCTGTTTGTCTCCCTACCCCAGTCTAATCTCATTACCAAAGATTTTGTCCTCAGGAAGAAATACCTGAAAGAGGAAAACCAAATTATAAGTTTTAATGGGAACCAGCACCGGGCAGGGGCAAACTCAAGATATTTTCTGCCAACAGAAGAGTAGCCAAATGACTAGTGCACAGGAACCTGTGTGCTCAGGCCATCCTCACCCACTGAGCTGCAAACCACCAGAAGGGTGGTGGCCAGGTGTCTTTCTCCAGGCTTGACAGAGCCAAGCAAGTCAGGTCAACCACTTCCCCAGTCAAATGATAAAGAAGCAATTCGATGATTTGGAAGAGTATTGTGAAATTTTGCTAGTAAAGAGATGTTTCTGAAATGTCTGTAAATTGCATTTTAGAAAATAATTTCCAACTTTAAATAATGGAGCAATCTAATATTTAAAATTATTCTGAAGCAAGTAAAACAAAGTTTAAAAATGTGTTGCAAAGTAAGTTTCCAGTAATCTGTTTTCCAACTTCTGTTTTAATCACAGGGTATGGTTTAAAGCTGGGCACACCTATAGTGGACATTACAAATGTAGGAACTAGAAACCTTGACTTCTTATTGTCATTTTCCTTTGTGATGTAGAAAGATGGTTAACTCCATGAGGTGCAAATAAAATTACACACAATATAATATGTTGAGAAAAATCGCCAAATCTTAAATTTAAATTGTTATTTATATAAACACAAATTTTATAGAGGTAAAATTCACATGATATAAAATTAATGATTTCAAAGTGAACAGTTCAGTGGCATTTAATACATTCACAGTGCTGGGCAACCACAATCTCTATCTGGTCCCCAAACATTTCCATCACTCCAGAGTATCACCCTGTACTTGTGAAGTAGTTCCTTCTGCGTTGCCTCTCTCCTACCAGACCTGTCAACCACTCATCTGCTTTTATTCCCAATGGACATACCTATCTGGTATATTTCATATAAATAGAATCATACAGTATGTGACCTATTGTGTCTCTCTTTGTTCACTAAGCAGCATGTTTGTGAAGTTCACCCACATTGTAGCACCTGACAGGACTTTATCCCTTTTAGCTGTTGAATAACATCCCAATAAATGAATATACCCAAATATATTTATCCTTCCATCTGTCCATTTTCACTGTTTTTGTGTTCTGTATGTTGTAAATAGTGCTGCAATAAACATATGTATACAGGTTTTTTGGATAACTTTTTTAATTTGGGGGGAGGTATATACTTAGGAGTGAAACTGCTGGGTCATATCTTAATAGTTTTTAATACTTTGAGAAACCTCCAAACTGCTGTTCATAGTGGCTAAACAAATTTACATTTCCAACAGCAATGACAAAGTTTTCCATTTCTCCTCATGGTCACCAACATTTTTCACTTTCTGTTCTTTGGGGTTTTTTTAAAGTTGTGAACACAAACATTTGCTGCTTGAATGAAGCAATGTGTACTGAAGAATTAAGCTTACAGGCCTCCTGCTCCTCCTGCCGCCACCCTGAGTCACTTACTGCGCAGCTCCGGCCGTCTGGCTCCCCGTACTAGCCATAGATATTTGGAGTTCTTACAATATGGCAGACGTTGACAACAAAGAACAGTCTGAACTTGATCAAGATTTGGATGATGTTGAAGAAGTAGAAGAAGAAGAGACTGGTGAAGAAATAAAAATCAAAGCGCGTTAGCTGACTGTTCAGATGATGCAAAATCCTCAGATTCTTGCAGCCCTCCAAGAAAGACTTGATGGTCTGGTAGAAACACCAACAAGATACATTGAAAGCTTGCCTAAGGTAGTTAAAAGATGAGTGAATGCTCTCAAAAACCTCCAAGTTAAATGTGCACAGATAGAAGCCAAGTTCTATGAGGGAGTTCATGATCTTGAAAGAAAGTATGCTGTTCTCTATCAGCCTTTATTCGATAAGCGATTCGAGATTATTAATGCAATTTATGAACCTACGGAAGAAGAATGTGAATGGAAACCAGATGAGGAAGATGAAATTTCAGAGGAGCTGAAAGAAAAGGCCAAGATTGAAGATGAGAAAAAGGATGAAGAAAAACAAGACCCCAAAGGAATTCCTGAATTTTGGTTGACTGTTTTTAAGAATGTAGACTTGCTCAGTGATATGGTTCAGGAACACGATGAGCCTATTCTGAAGCACTTGAAAGATATTAAAGTGAAGTTCTCTGATGCTGGCCAGCCTATGAGCTTTGTTTTAGAATTTCACTTTGAACCCAATGAATATTTCACAAATGAAGTATTGACAAAGACATATAGGATGAGGTCAGAACCAGATGATTCTGATCCCTTTTCTTTTGATGGACCAGAAATTATGGGCTGTACAGGGTGCCAGATAGATTGGAAAAAAGGGAAGAATGTCACTTTGAAAACCATTAAAAAGAAGCAGAAACATAAGGGACGTGGGACAGTTCGTACTGTGACCAAAACAGTTTCCAATGATTCTTTCTTTAATTTTTTTGCTCCTCCTGAAGTTCCTGAGAGTGGTGATCTGGATGATGCTGCTGAAGCTATCCTTGCTGCAGACTTTGAAATTGGTCACTTTTTACATGAGTGTATAATCCCAAGATCAGTGTTGTACTTTACTGGAGAAGCTATTGAAGATGATGATGATGATTATGATGAAGAAGGTGAAGAAGCGGATGAGGAAGGGGAAGAAGAAGATGAGGGAAATGATCCAGACTATGACTCAAAGAAGGATCAAAACCCAGCAGAGTGCAAGCAGCAGTGAAGCAGGATGTGTGTGGCCTTGAGGATAACCTGCACTGGTCTACCTTCTGCTTCCCTGGAAAGGATGAATTTTCACCATTTGACAAGTTCATTTCAAGTTTTTTGTTTGTTTGCTTGCTTGTTTTTGTTTTTGCAGCCTAAAATAAAAATGTCAAATACAATTTTAGTTCTCACAGATAGTCTTAATTTTGTACTAATTTAGGCAGAAGTAGAGCCCTAGCTTGAATTAAATATTGTACTTAGTTTACCATGATATTGAAGAAAAGGGTGCCAACTTCGGAGGAGGTGTACTGCATGTAAGAAAGTGTAAAAAACAGACAAATAATGTAATTTTTCTTTTTTAAAAAAAATTTTACAAGACAGGGCCCCAAACCTCTGATTAATTCCAATTCTTATTATTTAAAGTATGAGCATATTATTTACCCATCCTTCTGCTTCCTATGTATTAAAATGGGTAGTACTGTTTACTTAACTACCTCACGTGTTAGGTATATTAAGTTAAATTATACAAAATGTTTCTCAACCTTATTACAAGCTTAAAAATTTGGACCTATTTGCACCACAAATATGATATTCAGCCTTATATTCTACTCGTCGTCGGCAGCCGTCCGTCTCGAGAGACGATGGTGTAGCTTCTTAAGAGTCTATCTGCACCGCCGAGAATGGCTGTGCAGTCCGACTCGGGAGTGACATGGTATCTGTCTCCTCCCGTGTTGAATCGACATCTTGTGATGACGCTGAAGCTACAGAGCCTGGGCAGGGTAATATGGAGGGTCTGCTGTTGCCCATGCAGCAGACCCCCCCCTCTCTTCGCAGCTGAAGGGTCCAAGGGAAAGACGGAGTCAATACAGCTTGGCTTCAGGTGCGCCGCAGGAGTTGCCGGTGTTGACTACAACGTCAAACCGCCTTAGGGACTCCGGCTCCGGATTTTCTGTCGGGGTTTACTCCCTTAGCCTTTCCCCTGAAGAGGTATGCCGCAAGGCAGCGGAGGTTTTTTGGAGTCAGAGTTTTCCTTCTCTGTATATTCTACTACAATTTGATAAATAAACCAGGAAACAAAAGTTAAATACTTTATTCTGGGATCTGGTCAGGCAATGCTCTTTGTGTGGCTCCTATTTTAATAGAAGTGGATGGATAGCCAACTAAGGTCCAAGGATTGTTTTTAGGTATTTTAATTATGACCATATTGTAGAGATCATGGTACTAAAATAGAAATAAGACTGGTGGGGCGGGGAATGCCATTAAACTTGAGATTGTAGGGCCACATTTAAAATACCTCAGGTTAATTACTGTTAATTTTTGGTGGTGAACTTAAAAGTTTTGACAGTGAGGGTGGACTAATTAGATGGTAATTGGAGAACAGTTTAGAGTTTCTGCTCATAATAAAATAATATTACATTCATTTTTAGAAGTAATAGAGTTTCCATTTTGGAATGTGAATACATTTTGTAATTTGTATAGTATTATCAGTTTTATTCCTGAGATTTTAATTAACTACTGGAAATCCTTAACCAATTGCAATAGTTTATAGGAGAAAATGCCATGAAAACACCTTATGTTTTTCTTCATTTTCAAAATGATTGGTTGACTTGATTAGACAGTCTGTGCTAATTTTTTTTTATATACCCATACCTCATTTGTACACAGCTGAAAAAAAAAATGTTGATCTAAAGATAGGGTCCCATTTTTAATGAACTTAACAGTAGCAAAACCAGTATTTTAATTTTAATTCCTTTAGGAAATAGTTATTGCCAAAGTAGGGGGAGTAATACTATTTTGTCTTCTTATATAAAGGTGATGTGGTTTGCAGGGGAATTATTCTCTTAATAAAGTTGGGATTTCAAGGGATATCGGTGTTCATCTCTGCCATCTCTCCGTTCCAAAATGGTTCTACTCCATTCAAGAAATTTGAACTATGTAATTGGAAATCCTTAATAAAATTTACATTTAATTTTATAAAATGTAAAAAAAAAAAAAAGAATTAAGCTTACAGACAGTTAATGATTGTTGGTATTTCTATACACATGGATATTTGTTCTTTTTTAGACTATACAGTAGAATTTAAACTAAAAAATAAGTCTTTTGCAAACATAGGCAAATTCTACAGAGAATATTCCTCCAGCCAACATAATTATGTAAACAGAGGGTTTGCCATACTTTCTCACACTCAGTCATGACAATGACATATAAAAACAATATAAGTGAAGGAGAATGTTTCCATTGTGTTAAACAGTAGAGTATGAAAATTATCAAGTTTGGCATTGTCTTTCAGAGGTACTCCTTAAGAAGGTTTGGAAATAAATTCACATTGTCAGTCCTCAGCTATGGCTCTGGTTTCATCTTTTTAAAAGTGGGGAGCACATCATCCCATCATGCTCCAGGGGCCTACCAACACAGGGACACATAAAAGGTAAAATTGCTTTAGCACAGATTGTCACAGGTGTCCAAGGGTAACAAATTCAGATCCAGAAATGTAAAAAATAAGAAACATAGAACTAGTATTCTTATCTTGCTTGAAACTGCTCAAGTGGATTTCCAGCATAGCAATATTAGTGTCCTGACCTGGGGCAGATCTTTTTGTTGGAAAGAATGTTATATATCCTATTAAATTCTTCCTAACTGATAATACCTTGTGTAGGTTCCCACCTCTAATCCCACATAGTAACCCTGTTGAAAAATTGGGGTTATATTTGGAGAAATATTTAGCTATTTGGGAAGATATATTAACATGCCACAATGTGTGTCAAGAAACTATACAGGACATGTGAGGAAATGTATCTCAAATTACAACATAAAGACAATTTTGTAATTCTATTCACTATGAGAGCTCTGTCTCTGAAATAATAGCAATTGGATGCTGCTTTTTTTCCCCTCCAACATTTCTTTCTACCTCTTAAAATGGCTTCTTTGACATTTCATGATACTTTTTGAGGCATATTTGCCATTATTGAATCATAGGCCCTTCATACACACTAAGTGATTTCTTAAGAACAGGAGGCTTCCTGTTAGCTTTTTTTTATTGGAGAGAGTAGTATTTAACTGGAGGACATTTTTAGGGAAGAAGTCTTGCTAGGAAGGACCATTAGGAGAGCTGATATTGTTGAGTCAGAGGTTTTCACCCTCACAGTTTGTTTAGGGCTTTTCATAACTGGCAGATGTTTGGAGATAATCTATTTCTGGATGTGTTCACATGAAGGTAGGTACCCAAAATATCTAAAAATATGGGAGCATTTTTATGTATAAATCCTCTCCAAAACAATGCTGGTGAGGTCACCAGACATGAATATTTCTTCTCTCACCAGTGAATTCTAAGGAATGTGAATTGTGAAAATGTCAGGTGATCTTCCGAAGTCAACTAAAATCTCATCTTGCAAACAGGTGTAAATGTTAGTCTTTGCACATGGAAATAACACTTGGTCTCATTTAATTTTCTCTAGATAAATGGCAATGTGACTGCCAATAAACAATAAACACAGCATACCAAAATCTAAGTTTAGTTGAGACTTCAGCTACAAGAATTTGAATTAAATTAACCTACGCTATTGATACAAAAAAATCCCTTGTTTTCTGAAAGACTGAAAAAAAGGAAAACATATATGATCATAAAATATTTCAACAGCAATATGTGATCAAAGATTATATGAATATGACTTACTTTTTAAAAATCAAGTATTTATGGGAAAATGAGATCGGATACAATTTGGTCAGTAGCAATTATCCATTGTCCATGTTGCTTGTTTTTTGATTTGTAGATGAAAGCCCCTGCTAAAATCTATGTATGTAGGAGTTAAGTGGCTGCAAGGCTCAATAACCATAGTATTTTGAATATTATTTTGAAAATAACACCGATAAAGCTTCTGTCATGGAATCTAAAAAAAAAGTAACAGACATCACTATACCCAAAAAACCATAGCCATATAGAAACCAGACCATCCACATGGTAAAACAACACCCAGAAAACCACATATCTACTCAAATCAAAATCATCATGGTGGTAAGGAGGACCTTTAACAAATGATATAAATTATCTCCTAAGACAGAAAGTTCCCCCTCAGTCACTGAAATTAAAATGCAAATGTTTTATTACCAACTCCCCATTCTTTTCACTCTCAGGTGTTGAACTCTGAGATCCCGAAGGTGTTGAGCAACTGTGGATTCAGTGACTGTAGGAGTACATTAAGATTAATGGTTCAGATGCTGGAGATACCATTTTTACTGTTTAATTTTTCACTAACCTTCTTAATCACTAGAGCTGACTTTCATCCAGTAGATGTATGTGAAACGGACACTGAGGATCTTGTTTAAAATTCAATCGTTATTTCTCCACGTCAGCCTCCTGACCTTTCTGCTGCATTTATTACTGACTGTCTATTCTTCTTGAAGCTCCTTTCCCAAGACATCCCAATAATACATTCTCCTCGATCTCCTTCGGTCATCAACAAATATTGCTGCATTTTTCCATTGGTTTATCTTTTCCAGATCCTCTCAGGAGTGTAAGCCACCTGCACACTCACCTCATATTACGTCCTATTCTCAGTCCCTCCCACAGCCTCTATTCCACTGATGTGCTGATGAGTTAAAATTTTAAAACCTTCCCTCAGTCATTTAGTAAGTTTTAATAATGTAGTATATTTTCAGTTTCTCACTACAAAGTTCAATGAGGTTATTCTGACATGACCTCAATATCTACCTACTCCAATAAGTCAAATCACTTCTCCTTTTTTTCAACTTCCTGTTCTAATGGTGGTAACGACCATTTACCCAGTGACCCCTGTGATGGTTGTTGTCTCACATTCCTTTATGTCTTTCTGACAGAACATTTTGTACTTCATCTTGTCCTCTTTTTTGTCACTCCCACAGTCTTCATCAGGCCCTGTTTCCCAGCAAAGCCTCTGTGTTAACTTTTCCAC
This sequence comes from Furipterus horrens, assembly GCF_987537825.1. Taxonomy (NCBI): domain Eukaryota; kingdom Metazoa; phylum Chordata; class Mammalia; order Chiroptera; family Furipteridae; genus Furipterus; species Furipterus horrens. The sequence goes on from NW_028327177.1 coordinate 71,798,054, forward strand.
CCTGTAACTGAGAGAATCTGCTCCTTTCCAATGGGCACAATCCTCCTCTCTTTTTCTAGAACCAACCCTGGTTTTGTAACTGATACCAAGAGACAGCTTTCCTGGACCACTGAGAGCAGGCTGAGGTTGGATATTAATAGGGGTTGCCGGGGGAGATTAAGGGAGCTGGGCCATGGGAATGAAACCTGGGAGCCACTTGTGCACTGAGCCAGGCACCTCAGGGATGGAGGTCATAGGTCATAGGTTCCGGCAGGGAGGGCATGTCATAAAGCCACACAATACCTTTGTGAACCACCTGTGGCCATGTGAGGACATGGAGTTTTCCCTTCTTCGACAAGCTACATTTCCTGGGTAACTGAGTAAGGGCCTTGCAAATGCTCCACCTGGTGCAGAGGTCCTGCTCCTGGCTGCAAATATCTAACCCTTCCTGCTGGAGCCTCTCTCAGTGCTGCCTGGGAGGCTGTGTGAGGTTCTCAAAGTCCCTTTACTTAGGCTTTTGGTTTGGTCACTCTCTGTCAGTGGGCCCAAAGAGTGGGCAACTCGCTTCATATGAGGATGAGGGCATGGAAGAGCACTGAGATGATGGAGTGCACCACAGAAGACTCCCCCACCCCAGGCAAGATAGCAGCAAGGGTAGGTTCTTACACTGAACATGCACAGGGCTAGAAAGATAATTGGAAAAAAGAAAAAGCCCTCCTACTTCCTTCCTGTACCAGATTGGAGTGGGACTAGGAGAAGGCAAGCACATGTGCAATGAAGTTAAAATGGTGACAGAGGAGGTGCTAGTTCAGAGAGGCCTGTCGGTCTAGCCTGGGGAAAAAGTGGGTTGGTTGGGAGGTGGACCCACTCAAAGTGCACAAAAATTTAAGAAGTTAATTGGTCATTCTGAGAAAGCACCTGGCCTATCCCACACCCAAAGCTAATGTAAACCCAAGGGAACAAAGAAATGCCCTCATCTTGCCCCTGGCTTGCTGCTTGGGACCTGCACTCAGAAAATGCACACATTGGCTTGGCCTCTCCATGGGCCACGTGACCTTAGCAGTCACATAACCCATGGCCTCCAGGAGTGACTCTGACTCTCTCTCTCTCTCTCTCTCTCTCTCACTCCCTTGCTGACCTGGTGGAGCATTCATTTCATTGGTGCTTTTGCCTGCACTCTGGCACAGAATCATGGAACCTTGCAGCCCTAGAAGCCACACGGCCAATGGTGGTGCCAGCTCCACACGCCACCTCCAGGAAGGAGCTTGAAGCCAGACAGCTGGGAACAAACTAAGCTACCTGGATGACCTCTTAGCAGCAAACTTAGACCCCAGAGGATGGTACTTTAAATGGATCAGGATCAGATGGGTTTTTGTCTGGGTTTTGCAGAGAAGTTGAGCTTTAAGGCAAGGAATCCCCCATTCTCCCAGATTGTTCAGCATCCGAATAAAAACCTCTTTCCTTTCTCATCTACCTCATCTAGCATTTGCCTTTTGTGGCAGTGGGCAGCTGAACCCCCATTTTTGTTAAGTAACATAACCATAGAACCAGCTCCTAATGGTCCTGTCCTGTTTAACAAGATACTGAGTTGCTTTTCAAAGACTACAGACCAAAACTGCAAGTCATGCAGCCCAGGCACATGCAAAGGAGAGAACTTTGATCTCCAGCTATACTGGAACCAAAGTCTCCCCATCCCCCAAAGAAAGCAAAGAACCAGGACAGGACCGGAACTTGAACACCAGAACTTCTCAGAAGTTCAGGACCTGATGTTCAGGGAGATATGGAGCTGACATCTCTTTACCAAAGCCAAGTTCCAGGGTCCCCAATTAAAACTGGCCTGACAGTATTCTGCATACCTGTCCCCACTAAACCTTAAAAATGCTTAACTTAGTGAAGTGGGCAAGATGGATTTAAAGCCCAGTAGGTCTTCTGCCTTCTCAGTTGGTGCCTTCTTGATCAATAACCTTTTCCTTACTCAAAATTAATTAATTAATAGAACACAGGCAGAAAGGAGGACTTAACTCAAGTTTATTTGACTTAATGTGAAAGATATTTAAAGTTTTGTCAATAGTTTTTCACATTAGAACTCTAATTTTGACTGCCCCATCCTATTGAATAATCAGAATAACATGAGTAAGCCAAATTTTGGATTTGATCATAATATTCTGCTATCTATTCCCTGTCCAAAATCTGCTTTTCTGCTGTAATTTCAGTCTTTGAAAGGTCAAATAACCAAATGCCTACTTCAGTGATATTTTCCTGGTAATATTAGCCTGTGCATAACTGATAACGTGATTGTATAAACTGATGACATATATTAAAATCAATGTAAATTGATCAATGGCCTTATAGGTCATTTACATTTATTTGTAATACATGAATATTCACTTTCAAATATTGTTTAACATTCTAGAATTAGTACAGAGTGAAATCATATTTCTGTGTTTATATGTTGAAATTCTATAAATTGTATAAAATATAAATTATATTTACTGTTGTAAAATTGTGAAAAATTCTAACTTCATGTATGAAAACACTTGTGGAGAAACTTTAAAATAAAGAGGGAAAAAACACTCACAGTTAATATAATTATAATAAGAGGGTCGATTAGCTCAATAATGTATGAAAATTTTTTGACTAAATACATTTATAAATATTAAATAATAATCTGAGAAAGAATAATAAGGATAAGATTATAGTGTAATTTTAATATTTATGGAATTGTTTATAGGCTATATGTCTATTAAACATTAAATAATAACTAGCATTCATAATATTAAACAAAAAAGCTTTGATTTTTTAATTAATAAATCTCATTTAGGCCAAGAGTCTTTCCTATAAAATAGTCCTGTTTGAGACTTCTTCACTTCTTGTTAAGATTAAATTGAAAACCATCTAAAAAGTTAAATAAAGAAGAAAAACTTTCAAGTTATTGTGACTATGCTATAGTCTGCAATTCAGACAGAATGGACAGAATGGTGTGTATAAAAGTTTTAAAAAAACAAGAAAATACTAGAGAAAAAAATGTCCCCTAAAACATATTTGTTCTTGTGAAACAATTAAAAATTGGACTTTAAAGAAAGCTCCAGGAGAAAATTTTCTTAGATATTTGAAACTGTAAATATTAGAAATCTAAACAAAATCTTGTTGAAATAGTTGTCACTAACTACCAACACTTTTCAGTAGTTGAAAGTGAAGGATTCTAGGGACTTGCCAGGCTGATTGTGTACATCTATTCTGCCACTGTAGCTCTAGGGCAGCCAGCAGGCTGCATGTTATACCATGAGTAGGATAATAAAAAAGCATATTACTGTAAAATGGAGTAAATATAACAATGTGCATTGAACATTTCCATGAACATTATGTCATCTCTGTGATGACAAGGAAGCTCATTCTTTTCATGTGGGAAGACAGGCTGGGAGTCCAAGAGCAATTATTACAGGACTGGAGGAGAAGACCACTGAAATATGTCCTTTAGGACTAGATATTGGGGACAGATTGTAAAATCAGCAGAAATGGGGACAGACCTTGTTTGAGATGTGCTTCATTCTGCTGTCAGCATCTGATTGTTTGGGTGCTTCCTAAAATCTATAACTAAATTATAGATATTGCAACACTTCCATGAGGGGATCAATTCATGTGCCAATACACACATTTTTTTCCCTAATATTCAAGAATAAATTCTCTCTTTAAAAAATATCCAAGCAATACTAAGTGTATTCAGGATTTAATGAGCCTGGTTTTCTCCCCGTGTGATGGAAAGCTCCCCTGAATAAACATTCTGGAGCTGCCACGGTTCTATGGGGAGGTAGAAGGGAGGAGGAAGCAGAGTCTTTCCTATCTCTGGCCCTACAGGATCCATGGCCCCAGGAAGTGACTGTGCTTTATCACAGGGGCCATGGGAGTTGGTAGAAAGGGACAAAAATAAAACAAAGGGAACAGGAACATGCACTAGTTTCAGCAAACTGCAATGATTTAACCAAGCAATAGGAATCTAGAAAAATAACTGATGAACAAATTTTACCTAGATACAATATTTTAAATAAATAGGAAAGGATGCCAAGTCACAGAAACCATACAATTCTGTTCTAAATTACTGATGAGTAACTAAATGATCTTGGATAAAATGCCTAAATTCTAAGCCTTAATTTTGTTATCTGTAAATATTCAAATAATCATCTGAGGAGAGGAGCATTGGGAAACTGAATGAAAGCAGGTGAAGGGATTAACAAAAAAAATTTATACATAACACATAGACATAGACAACAGTGTGGTGATAGCCAGAAGGAAAGGGGGAGCAGGGGCTTGGTGGAGGCGGGCAAAGGAGGAGAAAATGGGAACAGAAAGGCTTTGCTTGGGGTGATGGGTGCAGAATGCAGTGTGCAGAAGATGTTTTGTTCTTTTGTCTACTGGAAACCTGTATGGTTTCGCAAACCAGTGTTACCTCAATAAATTCAATTTTAAAAAACAAGAAACTCCCCAGTCATTTTCCATTCTCTCCCCCAGATATAGACACCAGTAATCTATTTTCTGTCTTCATGGATTTGCTTATTCTGGACTTTTCTTATAAATAAAATCATATAATAAAAATTAAAAATAATAATCCTCTGAAGGGTTTTGAAGGTAAAATTTTTTAAATAGTTCTTCCCATGATGGTTTCTGCCCTTCAAGCTTTTTCCCCAAATATTTTCTGGTGAGGTATAAAAATGAGAAGCAAAAATACATATTTAGATCCTGTTTTTTATTTTATTTATTTACTTTTTCTCTCATCTTAATATTTATTTAATGTGTGTGGCCCTGGGGAAGGGCTGTTAATACAAAAATAAAGAACACTCTTAATCCAGAACACAAACAAGCAAATAAACCACAGTTTTAGTAAATGTGTAAGCTTCACTATAGAGGAGGAGGAATTTGGAGATAGTTCTAAAAGAATACAGAGAAAAGAAAAACTCCGTGCGAGGGGGTCAGGGGCACAGAGGTATGTATGAAGTTCACTCCACAAAGGCCGAGAAATGTCAGTTAAGTTAAATGCTTCTCAAGACTTCCTCTTGTTGTACTGAAGGAAATTCTGCTGCAATGGTTATTAGATTGCCTGTGCCTTCATTAGGATTTACAGAGATTTATTTCAACAGGGTCCTTTAACATCTATAAAAGACAAGACAGGTGTTATCCATTATTGTCCAAACCCACATAACACTTTATTTGGCAATCAGATGCTTTGTGGGAGGCTAAATAATGATGCCCAAAGATGCCCCATCCCAGTGCCTGGGACCTATGGGTGTTACTGTACAAAGCAAGAGGGACTTGCAGGTGTGATTAAAGATCCTGAGATGGGAAGTTATCTTGCATTATCCAGGGAGGCCGCCGTACAAATAATCACAAGGATTCTTATAAGAGGTCAAAGGAGAAAGTAGCAGATAAGATGACAATGCAAGAGCCTGAATTGATTTCAGGAAGGGGTCATGAGCCAAGAAATGCAGGTGTCCTCCAAGCTGAAAAAGGTCAGGAGATGGGTTCTCCTAGATCCCCCATAGAGAACCAGCCCTGCTGACACACTGGCTTTAATCCAGTGAAACTCTCTTCAGATTTCTAGCCTCCAGGTACCATGTTTTTAGTCATTTGTAACAGCGACAAGAAACTAATTCATGTTTTATGCCAAAGTTGGGTCCCAGGACATTTTGCCATGATTGGGAACATAAATATTTTGGGCCCTGCTCCAGAGTGGAGTGGAGATTTGGTCAATTCTTTCCTCCATGAGTGTTTCCAACAGTGGCCAACTCTTTCCATCATAATCTACTGGGCCTTTAAAGAAAAGGTCACAAATGGGTGAATTGTGGGCTGCAATTTGCACACAGGTTTGATTTTAAGTAGTAAGTATTCAAGTTTTTATTTAAAAATTATATTTCCCACTAAAATGCAGATTTCTACCTACATCTGAAAAATTAGAAAGTCTGGTAAATATGACATTCTGTGTGGAATGCATTGTTTGGAGTTATCTCTGTTAGTCAGGAGTCTGCATGGCATTGGGAAGTTTACAGTGACACTCCCTCACTAACTTAATAGACATTAGAGTTTGTTGTCAATACTTAACACAATTAAAATTTAGGAAAGACAGCATCTTTAGTCAAACCACTGCTTGTTACCTTGCAACCCAATCTTCCCTGAGGAAGGAGACAAAAAATAATGGATCAGGAGAAATTGGAGTGGGATGGGAATACAAACAATGTGAACAAAATCAACTATAAAAATAAATAACAATGACAGTAAACTTCATCTTAAAGGATGAAGAAATAAGAATTAGTGACAAGTTGGTAAATTATCATAGGCTGTGACTCCTCCATAGACCCAACCCCTGAGGTATTTTAGGAGTAAGAGGAACACTTGGAGCTGAAGAACTAAGGTAAGACTGGGCCAGAGGTCCTGGGAGAGACAGAAACAATTGCTCAGAAGTGGGGACGCTGGAGGCTGTGGTCCGAGGAGGGCAGGCTGAGCGGAAGAGTTTGAGTTGTGTGGTTTTTTTTCTTTCTAGGGCATTTTCTGGGTCATCAGTCATATCACCAGTCATCAAGCACTGTAAAATAAAATCTATTAAGAAAGTTTGGATTTAATGAGGGATGCACATATGGTTCATACTCACTTCTCTGTACAGTTATGTCTAGCTGTCCTGCTAAAATGAATTGCTACACTAAAAAGCTGAGAACTGTTTCTAAGAGATCTGTAATATACCTCCTCTTAGTCATGAATGTGCATGATCCCAGCTTCCTGGACTGGTAGAAAGGACCACTTTTGAGGAACTGTAGAGACTATTATTAGTTAATGTTCACTACAGTGTTCTGCACACCCATAACAAGAATGAATAGAGTAAGTCCCACAGTCTGTGTAAGCATGAGCACAGTCTGTGCTTTAAATTATCCATAAACATGCTAACGTGACCAAGGAGTGCCTACATACACACACATGCACACACACAAAGAGATTAGGGATACTCAAGCTACAAAGGCTGTAATTGGGGGAAGGTAGGTGCTGAACTTACAGGATAATCTGATGTCAGACATTAATTCAGGTTTCACAAATGATGGAAGTCTTGAGCACAGTCTTGCAGACAGAATTAAATAAGGCAAATGTGATTTATTTACTGGCCAGAGTGCAATCCATGGGTCAAAGTGTGTGGGTTCATTAAATGCTGTGATATGGTAGCACACTTGGTGAGGAGCACTTTTGAAAGGCTATGGTGCAGATGCACTCGCACAAACCTGCAGGTATGGCTGAAGCTTGGAAGGAGGAAGCTCCCAACTGGGACCTTGACTTTGTCACATAGGAAGAAGAAAGACACTGAAGACACCAGGAAGAAGCCACCCTCTGGGATCATCATAACTCCCTTCTGCCCCAAACTGTGAGAATGAACATAAAGCATCTTTCTCCACAAACATTTCTGGGAAAGAGCTTCAGAAGCCACACTTGGACACACTTGTGGCAGGGGTTCCACATGACTGTCATGACATGATGAAACGTTTCACTTCTGTATTTGCCAAAGAGGATCCAGAAACCATTTCCTTCTATGACCGCAGGGATTGATGGCCTTCTCAACTGCGAGTTGAAAAGATTTTCAGTTGTGCAGATGCTGGAGGCTTGAAGGGGGCAGACAGAGTTCCTGTCCCTGAATTGTCTTCTGTGCTAGGAAATTAGCATCACTTTGGAGCTTGAGAAGCAAAGACAAATTGCCAAATAAAACTATATGTGTTATTATGTTAATGATTGCCTGGAATATGTCTTTATCATCCTCAGTGACTGTCATTTTTTTCTTCAACTACATGGAAACATATTCAGCTGGATTGTCTGTTAGGAGTTATGAACCTCACAAGTAAGAAAAGTCTCTCCCTTTATAATAATCTATGCTCCCTTGACAGAGAAATCAGATAGGTTTTACAAATAAAGAAACTGGGAGAGGGGGGAAAAGCAGGAGAAATAAAATGAAAAAGTTAAATATGAAAATTGTATCCAGCATTAGATGTAACACATTTTCTCAGAAGTAAATGATCCCTATGATTGTTTTCTCCATTAAATGTGATAAGAAATTTTAAGCAGTTGCTGGGAAAAAAATTTTTTTTCTTTCAGGTCTCTAAGTTTATTTCTTTTTTTCTTTCTATATTTTATTGATTATGCTGTTATAGTTGTCCCAATTTTTTTCCCTTTGCTCTCCTCCCCCTAGCAACCCCCTCTGTCCAGCAATCTCACCCCTCTTAGTTCATGTCCATGGGTCATGCATATAAGTTCTTTAACTTTACCCTTTCCTGTACTATTCTTAACATCCCTCTCTATTCTGTACCCTCCTAGTATGCTTCTTAATCCCTACACCATTGCCCCCCTTCACCTCCTTCCCCCTCCCAGCTGACACCCTTCTACATGGTCCCCATACCTATGATTCTGTTCCCACTCTGGTTGTCTGCTTAGTTTATTTTTTGTTTTTATTTTTTAGATTCTGTTGTTGATAGTTGTGAGTTTGTTGTAATTTTAAAGTTCATAGTTTTGATCTTCTTTTTCTTAAATAATTCCCTTGAACATTCCATATAATAAGGACTTGCTGATGATGAACTCCTTCAGCTTTACTGTGTCTGAGAAGCACTTTATCTGCCCTTCCATTCTAATAATAGTTTTGCTCGTTAGAGTAGCCTTGATTGTAGGTCTTTGCTTTTCATCACTTTTAATATTTCTTGTCTGTCCCTTCTTGCCTGAAAAGTTTTTTTTGATAAATCAGCTGATAGTCTTATAGATATCCCTTTGTAGACAACTATGTTTTGTTTCTCTTGATGCTTTTAAAATTCTCTCTCTATCTTTAACCTCTGGCATTTTAATTATGATGTGTCTTTGTGTGATCCTCTTTGGGTCTAGCTTTTTGGTGGAGACTCTCTGTGCTTCTTGGACTTGTATGTCTATTTCATTCCTCAAATTAAGGAAGTTTTCTTTCATTATTTTTTCACATAAGTTTTCAATTTTTTCCTAGTCCTCTTCTGGCACCCCTATTATTCGAATGTTGGCATGTTTAAAGTTGTCCCAGAGTTTCCTAAGCCTCTCCTCATTTTTTTTCAATTCTGGTTTCTTCCTTCTGTATTGGTTGACTGTATTCTTCCTTATGTTCCAATTTGTTGATTTGAATCCTGGTTTCCTTCCCTTCACCACTGGGTCATACAGATTTTTCCTCATTTCATTTAGCATAGACTTCATTTCTTCCCTTATGCATTTATCACACTTAATCTTGTCTGTCAAGTCTATGAGTAACGTTATCACTAGCATTTTGAACTGTGTATCTGTTAGGCTGGCTATCTCCTTGTCGCTCAGTTCTCCCATTGGAATCTTGATCTGCCTCCCACTTTTAGGGCATACTTCTCTGTCTCCTTATCTTGAAAGTATTCTGTGTTTGCCTCTGTGTCTTAAATAGAGCTGTCACACCTGTTACATTATAAGGGGCAAAGCTTTAAGTATTCATCAGTGCTAGTGACCAGTTTCACTACATTGTGGTGCTGTGCGTGGGAGAGGAGTCTGAGAGGGAACAATGCTGCTTGCCCCACACTCACCCCTTTTCCAGGCACTTCTCCCACTTCCCATACTAAACAAGCTGACTCTGTGGAGAGACCAGCAGTTTCTTCCTCCACCCCAATCCCCACTAGTTCTCACAGTCAGAAGTAATGTGGCTCTATTTTCCTTGCCACTGGAATCATGAACCATGCAATCTAGTCTGGGGCTGGGACCACTTCCCAGGTTTAAAATGTCTGACTGTGCTTTTCACTGCAACTACAGCCCCTCTGCCTTTGCCACAGCTGCTGCCACCATGTCACTCTGCATTCTCTCCACCCTGGCTCCACCTCTCCTACCTTTATTTCTTTGTTTGTTGAACTTCCATATAATTCAATTTTCTGGATCTTCTGGTATTTTTTAGCTTTGAGGTAGTTGTAAATGCCTTCTTAATTGTGAGGAAGATACAGTGTATCTACCTACACCTCCATCTTGTCTGGAAGTCAAAAATTCTTTACTAAGGGCACTTCAGAACGTTCCATTAAATCTTTGCTTTTTAAATTAAGAAACAAACAAACAAACAAACAAAAAACTTTGCTTTAACCACAGCTTTCTCACCCTTTCCAGCCAACATCAAAGTCTCCTTCTGGTGCCTCAGTGTGAGAACTTTTATTTTTTATTTTTTCTGAGCTGATGAACAAGCCTCCCAGGGCTTTATCCCAATCACACCTCTTGCAGGGGTCCCTTATGCAGATCTGAGCAACCTTCATCTGAGAGTTTTTTACTTATATACAAAATCCTACCTCAATCAATTGAGGTCAAATTTGTGCTTCGAATTCTGCCATTCTCTGTCTTACACATTTTGCTCAATCTATTGGGCAGGCCAACAACTTTGTTTGATTTTATTTTTCTGTAAGATGGCTCTAGTAGCACTTAGTAGTCTTAACGTCATTCAAAACAATTCTGTTAGATTGTATTGTGACCGCTGTCATATCAGTGTGCATTAAAAAAACTTATAAAAATTGGTCAATTTTTGTGTAGCCATTTAATGTTGAAGGTGGAAGAAAAATGCAATATTGTTAGCATATTATGCTTTATTATTTCAAGAAAGGTATAAACACAACAGAAATGCAAAAAAAATTTGTGCCGTATATGGATAAGTTGCTGTGACTGAATGAACATGTCAAAAGTGGTTTGTAAAGTTTCATGCTGGAGATTTCTTGCTGGACAATGCTCCATGATAAGGTGAAAATGAAAAACATGTCTTTTATTTTATGGAAAAAATGAAATGGACTTTTTGGCCAACCCAATAGATGGTTCATTATTCAAGGGGTAATTATCAGCTTCCCTGAAGGGTGATATTCTGTTCCTCACAGACCTGTCTGCATCCTGTGGATTTCATGTTCCTGGGCCCTTACCTGAGCTCATTGTGCTTGAACCCTAGTCTTTTCCTTTAATCCTGGTCTTTGTCTATGGTAACTGCTTTCCCCTCCAAGTTCTTCACATGTTTAAAAATCCAATTCAAACAGCCCATTTTCCAGGAGGTCTTTGCCAGTGACTCTGCATTGTGCCCATGAACTGAGCTGTATTGAGGTTTTTAGAATTCCCTCCCCTGTGTTATTCAAATACAGGGTGAGAATGGGGGATCTGTGTGGGGTCTGGACATATGAAGCAGCAGCTGCATTTGTCTCCAAAGGTCAGTTTGGGTGCTCTGAAGCTCAGAGCAGGCCTACCAGCTCCCACTGCCATCTTCCCTCAGCTCCTCTCAGTCCTGGCATGTGCATCTCTGTGACAGGAGATGCCAGTTCCTCTGCACATCTCCTGTGGTGCAGATGTTGGCCATGGTTCCAATTCCTCCTCATGGGGTCCAGTTTGTTTTCATGCTTTCTGTCTTTCCCTGTGGAATCTAATTGTCCCTGCCTCTCCATCTATGTCCCTCTTTCTTTCCTGAATCATGGTCTAGGTTGGGTGCCATCGCACACTCAACACTAAACTCAGAGGTGAAGTCTTACATAGACCTTTCCACCAACAACTAGAATGATGTAGTTTAATTTCTAATTGAATCTCTTGTGCAATGTCACTCACAGTGATTCCACTTTTTGGACTGAAAACAGACTGATACAGAAGTTGTTATCAGCAAGAGGGTGTCTCTGTAATAAGATCCTACAATGATGCCTTAGTTTTGGCCAAGGCAATGAGAGGGCATAGAAGGGCACTCAGGACAATTAGCAGAACCTGATGGGTTCCAGAAAGCTGTTTGTGAGCTGTGAAGGAGAGTAGAAAAATATTAACTAGAACTTGGAGGAAAAGAGGACTTTGTTATATACTGGGGGAAGTTTTAGTAAAAATTTTACCTGGTATTATGTAGAAAATAGAAAATACCCCTAAGGAAGTGAAGGTGCCGACTAAGGATACTTCTCTGCAGAATGTTTGTGTAAAATAGTTCCTTCTAGCTAGTAGCATGTCTTTAGTTAGAGAACAATGAACTAGAGAAGGAAGTAGTTTTTAAGTACAAATTATAAAATATTTAGGGATTCAATACTTGTTGAATTTGATAATAAAACTCCATTCTATCCTGTCTGCCACTCTCCAAGAAAACTATTCCCCACTGAAAGCAGGCCTTGGGGCAAAAATCAAATCTAGAAAGCAGTCAGGAATGTATGACCTCAAGGCAGGTCAGAGAAGAGGTCAAGGTGCCACTTGAGAACCTTTGTTAGGACTTCAGATAGATTTAAATTGATGGCTCACAACCACTTTGATATAAAATACAAAGACCCCCTAAGGGATGAGAAGATCCTCTCCACTGAGTCCTGAGGCATCCAGAAATCTGAAGGGCATTGTCCTACTGTAGCCTCAAGAGGACCCAAGTAGAAAAAGGCTGATTTCAGAAACACTGCGCTCCCTAAGCCATTAAAAACCCTTAAACTGGTTCAGCAAGTAAGATAAATCTGAAGCACCACTAAGTCTGTCATCTTCTCAGTTGGCAATTTCTTGATCAATAAACCTTTCCTTATCTCAAACTCTGATGTTCTGAGGTTTGGCCTTGCAAAGTGTCAAGCACATGACTTGAGTTTAGTAACATTCCCTTTCCCACCTCCCACACCAGAATTTCAAGAGGGTACCATTGTTGGGGTGTGAACTGTGCATATGTGAAGGGCCATGTGGTTTGCAGTGCCCTGAGCTTCATTTAATTCTCAGCTGTCACCACCTCAAAATTCTTAATATTTGAATAAGAGGCTTTGTATTTTAATTTTACACTGGAACCCACAAATTATGAAGGTATACTAAATTCACCTACCACTTTGTATTTTTTTTGTGTGTGTTTAAGGGGCAGTTAAGTTGCCTCTCCATCACTAGTCTTCAAATTGAAAGAAACCTATGGAACCACATCCAAATAGCTTCATCTACACCTGGACCAGATGACAATATCTTGCACTGTGAGACTGAGCTGAAGGCTATGGCTGGGATGAGACTTTTAAGGGTCTTAAAAGGGGCCAAAATACTTTACATGCTGCTAAAGGACAGATAGTGGCAATTTTAAAAGATATTTAATAAATATTAACTATTATTCTCTGTAAACAGTTGTAGGCTTAGCATCAAGTCTCTACCACAGCCTGTCTACCCTCAGCTCTAAAAATGGAATCACGGCATCTTCCCTAAGTCTCAGTTCCTTCCCTTTGCTTCTGATTCTTTAATAGGGCCACTTTTCCAGATCCCGTTTTTGACCTGGGTGGATTTTCTTCTTTCTTCCTATTTATTTTTCTATTTCCTGGCAACTCATATTCACTGGTGCCCCCTTCAGGGCTGTGACTTGTATTCCTGGTCCTCATTTTTCCAAGGCTTAGACTGGTCTCTGGATCACAACAGTCCTGAAGATGTTCCCTGTTGCTCAATCACCCTTCTGGTTCCTGACTTGGAGTCCTTGACTCTATGAATTATATCTGACCCCTAACATTCTACTCTTCTATTGCTCACACCCAGCCTAAATCCACTGCATAGTCTGATACAGCAGAGCCCTGCATTCTTTAAACTGTGTCTCAATGGCCAGATAGAATCTTCTGTATCAGCATCATCCTTCTCAATCTCAACCTTGCTTAGTGGTAACCAAGATGATGCAAAATAATTGTTGAATGGTGTCTGGAGAAGTTATAGATCTCCTGCCTCAGGCTGTTACCAAACTCTGGTTCATGTGCCCCCCACTCTTCAAAAGGCCAAAACACAAAACATCAGAGTTTGGGGTAAGAAAAGGTTTATCAGCCAAGAAGTCACCAACCAAGAAGATGGGAAACTTAATGGTGCCTCAAGTCATCTCAATCGCTGTACCACTTTAAGGGTTTTAAGGGTTTGGGAGACAAGTATGCAAAAGTGTTGGTCGATAAGTTTTTATTAGGAGAACTTGGAGCTTGGCCATTTATGGTAAAGGAATGTCAACACGGATCTTCCAGGACACCTGATCCTTGGCTTCTGAAAGGTTCTGAAATTCAAGTTCTGGTTATGTCCTTGTCCTTTGGTTATGCAAGGGAGGGGAAAGATTTTGGTTCTGGTGCAGCTGGAAGTCAAAGTGTTTTCCTCTGTGCATGCCTGGGCTGTGTGACTAGAGGTTTTGGTATGTGGTCTCTGAGAAGCAACTCAATATCTTAAACAAAACAGAGCCATTCTGAGCTGGTTCTGCAATTACAATTTCACCCCTTTTTTTAGTTAAATCCTCGGTCTGAATGGATATAGGACAATTGGGTCCAGGTTCAATCAAGAGGGAAGATTAGCTTTATGATGGAGTCAGATTAGTCTGCTCATCTTGCCCCATCTTAACTGGCTCTTACAATCCCACATGCTCACCTCTTCCACAATTTCCTTAGAGGGGGCACTTTCTTTGGGTGTTCAGTTTACAAGTACAACACACACAATGGCAGAGATTGCAGCAGGCTAGGATACCTATACCTGAATGTTGAGATAAATGATAATGTCTGATGTTAAGTGAATTTCCTCACTTTGATTCAGGTCAGCTTCTTCTTGTGTGAAATGAAAATACTTAATGACAACCCATGTTTCAGGTTTGCAGTGAGGAGTCAAGAATAATACATTTCCTGACATGTCATATGTCTTGCTCCTCCAAAAATGGTAGAAATGTGTTACAGAGTTTAACACCAGCAAATCAATAAGAAAGAAAAAAACAACCAAAATTCACAGAACACTTATTATATGCCAGGAACTCTTCTGAACACTCCATATATGTTAAATAGTTCATCCCTACAAAACATCTTATAATGTAGGTTTTATGATGATGATTTTGCAGATGAGGAAACTCAGGCAAAAAGCTGTTGAATTGCCCAAGACCCCAGCTGGTACACGGAAGCACTCATTTTGAATGCAGAAGGGTGGCTGTGGGCTGTGGAATTAACTCTGTGCTGTCCTATTGCATAAATGGGGCAAAACCCCTATTACCTCTTGAGTAAGCCATTTACATCTTCCTTTACTCACTGAAGAAAAAAAATGAACATCCAGGCAAAGGAAAAGTAACAACTTTATATTTCATATAGTATATGTAAATTGAATAGTGCCTATCTTCTATTGGGTCAGCTGACTGAAAACCCAGGCTTCCTGAATGTTTCTATATAATCCTCATTTAACAGAACAGAACCTCTACATGGTTGCTAGCTTCCAAGATGACTAGAGTGACTCTTCCCTGTTCGCTTCCTCTCACAGGGCTGACCTGTAACCTGTGAAACACTGTGAAGATTAGTGTTTGGATTCTGACCAAAGGTCATGAAAACACTGCTCCTTTTGCTGCTTTCTCAGGAACCATGGTGTGAGAAGGTCCAGCAGCCCCTTCAAGAGCCTGAGTGGCAGGAACTATCATTCCACCAACTGCCAGCACCCTAGCCAGGCCAGGACATCAGTGACTGCAGCCCCAGTGGACAACTTCATGGCAACTTCATGTTGGGTCCCACACTAGAATCACCTGGCTAAGCTTCTGCCAAGTGTGTGACCAACAGGAACTGTGGAACTCATAAATGGTTATTAATAGTGTAAGCTAATAAATGTTGAAAAAATTTCTTCTGTAATTAATATATTGTATTTGATAAATAATCATAACAATAATAGTAACGATAGTGATAATAAAGACCAGATTAGTTACTTGACCATCAAGAGCTAACCCAAAATAAAATAAATGAGGATTAGGTCTTCAAAAGAAAGTTCTTATAAACTATAGCTGATAGTTCGCTACTCAGAATATTGTCTAGTTTTATGATATGTATTTTTTTGAAACTTCCATAATAACATGACCTTGACATAATAAAATGACTGGGTTGAATTACTGAATAATAAGATGTTTACTAGCCTAAAATATGGATACGTCATGGGGTTAGTGATATCACATTTTAGCATAAGTGCAACAAAGGTAAGCTGAAATACAAATTATATCTGTCAAGTGGTCCCTTGATTTTGCAGCTATATTTATAATTTTCAAAATCAACTTTGAAGCATGCCAGCATCCACACTCCATAACAAGCAATCAAGATTTATTAGGAGAATACGAAGAGGAGGAATAATTGGGGAACTATATGATCCAGATGTACATGTTGCCTCTGTAGCAAATTCTCTGGTGATGAAAAGGTTACTTAAGATGACATGTGAACAGGCATATGGTACTGTACTCAAGCAAATGGGACTCATATGAGCCATTGTAAGAACTTGAGTAATTTCTACCATGGACCTGAATGGTGCTCTGGTGTTGGCTCTTGCAGAGGCACAAGAACTGATTCTTAAAAACAAAAATAAAACAAAAAAAAAGGAATTTTTGTGAGAAGACTTTGACCCATTCTGAACTTTAAACCTGCCATGTTGGGACTATTTCTACCATGGACACTATAAATCAAGGCTTGTGTTTTGTTATGGTGATCATTTTTGTTTTTTCCCCAGAAAGCCATTTTACCAGCATACCACTGGATACAACCTAAGCATCAAATTCAGATATTTTTAAAAAACTAGACAAAAACTTTATCTTGAACTCTAATTTTTACAATATTATATAACTCATAGATTAGGCTTCTATTCCATTGTTTTTTGTTTTTGCATCTATAATTTGTTCTCTGTGGCCTTGTATGAAAAAGCAACTAGCTTTTCTGTTCACAAGTATGGATTTCATTAGATTATAGAGGGTGGGAACAACTAAAGGAGACAAAAACAGTAGATCTCTGGTAGTCTCCAAAATGCTCCCTAGGCCCATACTGACACACAATCTGATGCCACCAGGGGCAGATCCAGGAAGTGCAGATCTATCTAAGAAGCTAAAACAAACAAGAGGAGTCATAAAAGAATGAGGAGAGAGAGAAACAACACCCCCATCAAAAGGAAAAGAGGAATCCTCAGAAAGAATGGTAAATGAGATAGAGAAAAGCAAATTATTAGACATGGAATTCAAAATGTGGATTATAGGGAAGCTCAATGAGCTCAGTAAGCTCAAAGGAATCTACAAAGAACTCCATGGAAAATCCAAGGAACTTACTGAGAATTACACAAGCATGAAAAAGTATATAGAAACTATTGATAAGAGCCAGGAGGAAATGAAGAATACAATTTCTGAATGAAAGAACACAGTACAATGAATTAAAAGCAGGCTAGAGGAAACAGAAGATTGGGTCAGCAAGCTAGAGGACAACATAGAAAAATATTCCCAGACAGTCCAAAAAAATGAAAAAAGAATGAAAAAGAATGAAGATGTTTTAAGAGGTCTGCAGGACAACATGAAACATAATAATATCATATCATAGGAATACCAGAAGGAGAAGAGGAGGAACAAGGAATAGAAAACCTGTTTGAAAAAGTAATGACAGAAAACTTCCCTAACTTGATGAAAGAAAAGTCATGCAAGTCCAAGGGGGTCCCAATGAAGATGAACCCAAACAGACCCACTCCAAGACATATTATAATTAAAATGACAACATTGAAGGACAAAAAGAGAATCATAAAAGTAGCAAGAGAGAAATATCTAATGCATACAAGAGAGCTTTCATAGCTATTATCAGATTTCTCAACAGAAACACTACAAGTCAGAAGGGAAAGACAAAAACTATTCCAAGCAATGAAAAACAAAGGCCTACAACCAAGAATACTCTAACCAGCAAGGCTTTCTTTCAAAATAGAAGGTGAAATAAGGAGTTCCTCAGATAAAAAAAGGCTAAAAGAATACATCTCCACCAAATCAGCACTGCAAGAGATGCTAAAGGGTCTGTTTCAGGAAGATGAAGAAACAGAGAGAGACAGAGAGGAACACAGGTACAAAAAAAGAAAATGACAATGAATAAGACCGATCAATAATAACCTTAAATTTAAATGGATTAAGTGCACCAATCAAAAGACATAAGGTAGCTAAATTGATTAGAAAGTATAACCCACATATATGTTAACTACAGGAGACACACCAGGAACAAAAGACTTACACGGACTGAAAGTGAAGGGACAGAAAAAATATTTCAAGTAAAAGGTCATGAAAACAAAGCTGGGGTAGCAATATTTATACCAGACAAAAACAGATTTCACAGCAAAGGCCATAAAAAGAGACAAAGGAGGACATTTCAAAATACTTAAGGGAACAATACATCCAGAAGATATAACCCTTGCAAATATATATGCACCCAACACAGGAGTACCCAAATATATAAGGAAAATCTTGAAGGACTTCAAGAAGGATATTGACAGCAGCGCACTCATAATTGGGGACTTTAACATCCCATGGTCAACAATGGACAGATCTTCAAAGCAAAGAAACACCGAAGATATTGAGGCATTGAACAATACTCTAGATCAAATGGACTTAGTTGATATATGTAGAAATTTTCACCCCAAAGAAGCAAAATATACATTCTTTTCAAGGGCACATGGAACATTTTCAAAGGTAGACCACATGGTAGGACACAAAACAAGCCTCAACAAATTCAAGAAAAATGAAATTATATCAAGCATCTTCTCAGATCAAAATGCCTTGAAACTATAAATCAACCTCAAAGAAAAACTTAAAGACATTCACACTCATGGAGAATGAATAACATGCTAGTAAATAATGAATGGGTTAACAATGACATCAAGAGAGAAATAAAAAAGTTTCTGGGAACAAATGATAATGAACACACAACAACCAAAAACATGTGGGATACAGCAAAATTCATAGAGGAAAATTCATAGCAATACAGGCCTACGTAAAAGGGATAGAAAAATCTCAAATTAAAAATCTAACCCTGCAGCTACAAGAACTAGAGGAACAACAACAAACAGAGCCCAGAGTGAGTGGAAGGAAAAAAGAAAATCATCAAGGTTAGAGCAAAATTAAATGACATAGAGACTAAACAAACAATTCAAAAAATCAATAAAACCAGTAGCTTGTTCTTTGAAAAGATAAACAAAACTGATAAGCCTTTAACCAGGCTCATCAAGAAAAAAAGAGAGGACCCAAATAAACAAAATCAGAAACAAAAGAGGAGAAATCACAAACAATACCACAGATATACAAAGGACTGTAAAAAATTACTAAAAACAACTGTATCACAAGAAATTTGACAACCTAGGTGAAATGTACAGATTCTGGAAACATAATTTTCCAAAACTGAAAAAAAGAAGAAGCAGAAAGCCTGAAAAGACCAAACACAACTAGTGAAATTGAAACAGTAATCAAAAAACTCCTGGCACACAAAATCTGTGGACTGGATATCTTCACAAGTGAATTTTACCAATCATTTAGGGAAGAACTAACTCCTATCCTTCTCAAACTGTTCCAAAAAATCCAAGAAGAAGGACTCCCAAACTCTTTCTATGAAACCAGTATTACCATAATACCAAAACCAGGCCGAGACACAACAAAGAAAGAAAACTACAGGCCAATATCACTGATGAACAAATATGCTAAAATTCCCAACAAAATATTGGCAAACAGGATCCAGCAACACATTTAAAAGATCATACACTATGATCAAGTGCGATTCATTCCAGGGATGAAAGCATGGTTAAATATTTGCAAATCAATAAACGCAATACACCACATAAAAAAAAATGAAAGATAAATATCACTTGATCATATCCATAGATGTTGAAAAGAATTTGATAAAGTACTACAACCATTAATGAGGAAAACAATCAGCAAAATGGGAACAGAGGGACTATACCTCAACATAATAAAGGCCTAAATGAGAAACCTGAAGCCAACATCATACCCAACGGGAAAAAAACTGAAAACATTTCCCTTAAGATCAGGAACAGGACAAGGGTGCCTACTCTCTCCACTTCTATTCAATGGAGTATTGGAAGTTCTAGCCACAGCAATCAGAAAAGAAAGAGAAATAAAAGGCATACAAATTGAAAAAGAGGAAGTAAAACTGTCATTTATTGCATATGACATGATAGTGTACATAGAAAACACTATAGACTCCATGAAAAATCTACTAGACCCAAGAGTGAAGTTGGCAAAATAGCAGGGTATGAAGTCAATATTCAGAAATTGAAGGCATTTCTGTACACCAACAATAGAAAATTTTTTTAAAAATCCCATTTACTACAGCAACAAGAAAAATAAAGTACCTAGAAATAAACTTAACCAAGGAGGTAAAAAACCTGTACTTGGGAAACTATATAACACTGAAGAAAGAAATTAGGGAAGATACACATAAATGGAAGCATATATCATGTTCATGGATGGGAAGAATCAACATCATTAAAAGGTCCGTACTATCCAAAGCAATTTATAGATTCAACGCAATCCCTATTAAAATACCAGTGACATATTTCACAGACCTAGAACAAATATTTCAAAAATTATATGGAACCAAAAAAGAGCGTGAATAGCCACAGCAATCTTGAGGAAGAAGAACAGAATAAGCGGAATCACAGTATGTGATATTAAACTATACTACAAGGTCATTGTAATCCAAACAGTCTGGTACTGACATAAGAACAGACATATAGATCAATGGATGAATGGAGAGCTCAGAAATAAACCCAGGTCTACACAGTCAACTAATATTTGACAAAGGGAGAAGGAACATCAAATGGAATGAGAAGAGCCTCTTCAACAAATGGTGATGCGAGAACTGGACAGGGACATGCAAAAAAATGAAACTAGACCACCAACTTACACCATAGACCAGAATTAATTCAAGATGGATCAAAGACTTAAATGTAAGTCATGACACCATAAAAGTCCTAGAGGAAAACGTAGGCAGAAAATTTCAGATATCTTATGTAGCAATATTTTCACCAATATAGCTCCTAAGGCCAGAGAAATAAAGGAAAGAATAATCAATGGGACTACATCAAACTAAAGAGTTTCTGCTCAGCAAAGGAACACATCAGCAAGATGAAAAAGGAACCAACTGTATGGGAAAACATATATCCCGAGGATACCTCAGACAAGGGATTGATCTCCAAAATATATTAAAAACTTATATGACTCAACGCCAAGAAGACAGACAACCCAATTAAAAAATCGGCAATGAACCAGAACAAACACCTCACCAAAGAGGACATAGGCATATGAAAGAATGCTCAACATCACTAGCCATCAGAGAGATGCAAATAAAAACCACAATGAGATATCACTTCACACTGGTCAGAATGGTCATCAACAACAAATCAACAAACAAGTGCTGGTGAGGATGTGGAGAAAAGGGAACCCTAGTGTACTGTTGGTGGAAATGCAGACTAGTTGAACCACTGTGGAAAACAGTATAGAATTTCCTCAAAAAACTAAAAATGGAACTGTCTTTTGATCCAGTGATTCTATCACTAGGATTTCTGAAACAACAATTCAGAAGAACTTATGCACCCCTATGTTCATAGCAGCACTATTTAGAATAGTCAAGTGCTGGATACAGTCTAAGTGCCCATCTGTAGATGAATGGATCAAAAAACTGTGGTACATTTACACAATGGAGTACTATGTAGCAAACAGAAAGAAGGAACTCCTACCATTTGCGACAACTTGGATGAGAGAATTATGCCTAGCAAAATAAGTCAAGGGATGAAAGACAAATACCATATGATATCACCTAATACAGGAAACTAATGAACAACACAAACAAACAAGCAAAATTGAACCAGATGCATATAAACAAGGAGCAGATTAACAGTGACAAGGGAGAGAGGAGAGGGAGAGAAGGGGGGAAAAAAAAGTTTATAGAAGGTGTAGCAAAGGCAAAACATAGTTCAATGAAAAGAAAAACTTTTTAATGCTGAACACAACAGATGTTCCTGGACAAACACCAGTACCATCTGGGTGACCTCTCACTATATGCAAATGGGAAATTGTTACTTGATGATTTCTGTGACAAGGACAGTACAAAATATTATTGTATTTAAAATCAAGTGATGTTTGCATATCCAAGTAGATACTACTCTAGATGTTCCTCAATTCACCAATTATTTGAAAGGAAATAAAAGTAAATTATTTATGAAATCTTAAATATTTGTTAAACAGTTGCTGAATTTTGCCTTATACTGATGTATTATTTCATCTGTAAAAGAATTGTATAATATGAATGTATAATAAACAAAACAGGACCCCACTGACGTATCTAATAAGATTTGTTATTTATTTAAACTGTCAGTTTTCATTACAATCTCCTGAATTGGATTCTGAAAGTTGTGGAGAAAGAATATAATTATTATTCACAGTGAAAAATTTCTCTACTTCAGTATGCAGCTGTCCATCATCTCACTTTATATTTTTTATTTATTTGTCCTTGTACCAAGAAATAAATTCCTATTGATGAGAAAGAATTTTTAAAACTGAAAGAATCTTACGAGACAGCAAAGCATAGCAGGAATGTAACAAATGTACAGAGCTGTCATTCCAGGTAAGACTTTTAGGTAGATCCATGCTAAACTGTGTATAGTAACTAATGTATTGTTTCCTATGCAAAAACCATTCAAAAAATTTTAAGTAATGAAAAATGGCCTATTATTTGTACATATGCTTTATTATCATTAAACATGTTCTTTATAGAAAGTATCAAATTTGTTACTTTGCTAGGAGTTTCCAGATGATTCTGAGCGTTCAAAAGTATCTCATCTCTGAACTCTGTTTTTCAGTAATATCAGCACAAGAAATGATATGTAAGGCAATTTAAAAGAGAATTTGAATACCCTTTATAATGTGTAATAAATGTGCAGTCAATATATGTGTAGTATGTAGTATATAATATGTATGCACACACAAATGTACAGGAAAACCACAGAAACACACCCTTAAGCTTCCTCTCACTCATAAGCATTTGAGAGAATATTTTGTATCTAATGTCTTCAGCCTTCTCCCCACACCTCCCTCCCAATGCTGTGCACAGTCTGTAGATAATCATTTTATGAAAGAAGAGTCAATGAATAAACAGTGGATGAAAAGCTATTCAATGTTTAAATTTTTACCATGAAGAACACACTCCCACATACAAACTGTGTGTCGCAAACATTCCTCCATATTTCATGTTTCGAAATGCTTCTCTCACCCCAGGATAGCATCAATGGCTACATTCATGAAGTTGAATAACCAAATGGTAACTTGTATAAAGACATTCATTACATTGTGCTCTTACTCTGCATGGTCTCTGGCTTGGGCTTGGCTCCATGAACATGCAAGGCATCCACCTGACCATGTCTCCAAGCTCAACACTACCGTGGGGGGGAAAGATGAATAAACTGATCTTGGCTATAAGGGTTTATCCTCTGTGGAATGAAAGAGCCTCAGTTTTACAGCCTGAACACTACTTTCTTGTAAAACCCATGAAAACACTTTATGTCCTGTAGGAACTGAATCAAAGGATACTTTTGAGGCCATAGAATGTCATTTCAGTGAACCAGTGTCTCTTCAGTGCATTATATACTGTTTAGCCATAGTCTGCAGCCATACAGAGGAAGCCGTATGAGTCAGAATCCCTGTATTTTTGTGAGCAAATCTGAAGGACTCTG
Source organism: Furipterus horrens (assembly GCF_987537825.1). Taxonomy (NCBI): domain Eukaryota; kingdom Metazoa; phylum Chordata; class Mammalia; order Chiroptera; family Furipteridae; genus Furipterus; species Furipterus horrens. Next base: position 71,821,490 of record NW_028327177.1, read on the forward strand.
TGCCACAGAGGCCAGAAGTATTTAGGTCAATCAATTAGTAGGTCAGTCTGTCAAAATACTTTTACCTTATGTTTATAATCAATGACTATATTCAGATAAAATTTGATAACAAGATGCAGGATCATTTAAGGAGATGAAATTTAGGTTAGGGATTTATAAGTTATATGATTTTTTTTTAAATTAGGGATATTTGTTTAGAAATACTAATCTACTGCTGCTTAACAGAAGGCAGCTCCAGCAAGTTTAGGACTGAAATGGAAATGAGAGACCACATGAAGGCAGCTGTCTTAAGAATCTTATAACAAAATATAGCCATGAAAGTAACAAGAGCAGCAAACGTTGGTCAAATGCTCACTATTTTCTAAGAAATATTTCTGTGTGGTCAGATGTCATTCCAACCATTTTACGTCTAAGGGGTGATTTAATCCTCACAATAATACTATACATGTAACTTTGTAGATACTTCACTTCTTTAATATTAACTTTTTAATTCAAACTGGCCTCATTCAACACACTGACTCACTTGTCTCCTTTTCCTTTGCAAGTCCACTCCCTTAATCCCTAAGCCCTCAAGACAATGAGGTTCTAGTCAGCATTACACAACCTTAGGAACAAAGCCTCAGGTATGTTGACCCCAGCAACAGAGTCTCAGTAGAACTAAATGTAACATCGTAGTTGTGTTTAAACTCCAGGCCCAGAAAACCAGATGATGCAATGCCATGGCTGACATCAGAACCACAAGCAATAATTAATGAACCCTCTGCTAGGGCCAACTAGTCAACAGACACCATGATCCTAACTTCATTAACCACCATGATCAATGATTTTTTCCCCTATATAACCCATCCCCTGGAAGCCACTGGAGAACCACATCTTGGAACATTAGTGTGAGAAATGCTTACAATAAAAACCGGGACACAGGACTTGAGCAGCAAAGCGAGGCGTTTATTCATAAGTCTGCAGAGTCAGGTGTACCCTCAGCCAGGAGAATGTGTGCACCAAGTAGACAAAGAACACTGGTTTATAGTAATGGGATTAGCTCTCCCTCCCTAATGTGATTAGCTCCTCCACCCCTCTCCTTCTCCCCTGTTTCTCCATTACTGGTTACTCCAGAGTTACAATCTAACTCGATTATCTAAATGCCCCTATTGTGATTTGTAAATATGCTAATGCTGTCACAGAGAAGGAAAACTCTGACTCCAAAAAACCTCCGCTGCCTTGCGGCATATCTCTTCAGGGGAAAGGCTAAGGGAGTGAACCCCGACAGAAAATCCAGAGCCGGAGTCCCTAAGGCGGTTTGACGTTGTCGTCAACACCGGCAACTCCTGCGGCGCACCTGAAGCCAAGCTGTATTGACTCCGTCTTTCCCTTGGACCCTTCAGCTGCGAAGAGAGGGGGGGTCTGCTGCATGGGCAACAGCAGACTCTCCATATCACCCTGCCCAGGCTCTGTAGCTTCAGCTTTACTGGAGAGGACACTCCAGCGTCATCGCAAGATGTCGATTCAACACGGGAGGAGACAGATACCGTGTCACTCCCGAGTCGGACTGCACAGCCATTCTCGGCAGTGCAGATAGACTCTTTAAGAAGCTACACCATCGTCTCTCGAGACTGACGGCTGCCGAACGAATGCTGTCAACTCCCTTCTCAGAGATCCTCTAATTACATTTGCCCTTGAGGCCCTTTAATTATTGAGCATAGGCCTTCAAGCCAAGTGTCGCTGGTTAGAATCCCAGTCAGGGCAAATAACTAGATTGCACATCAGGTCCCCAGGTGGGGGCACAAGTGAGAGGCAACCACAATGATGTTTCTCTCCCTCTCTTTCTCTTTTCCCCTCTCTCTAAAAATAAATAAATAAACAAATAAATAATCTTTAAAAAAAAAAAGACCCTTTAATTACATTTGCCCTTTGTTACTACTGATTTTCTACTGGTTTGGGAGTCACTATTTCCTTGTTTCCTACAATTCCCCCTGTCTCTTTTGGAAAATTGACTACTCAAACCATTCTATTTATCCCTTCAAATCTAAGGAGGATTTCTTGACTTTCTTCCTCATCGTTAGGATTCCCTTTGGCCTCTAGGAGGAGGAGACTATGAAAAGTTGCTGGCATTTCTTTAGTTAGTGCAGTCTCAATCAGTCTCTGAACTAAACCTCTGATGCGTGGAATGATACAGCAGCCTAAAGCTGTGAGGACGTCCACTATCACTATGAGGGATACCAGAGCTGACGAGATCATTCCTTTCCAGTTGCCAAACCAATTTTCTAACTATCCTGTTATGGGATTGTCAATACCCGAGCTTTCCGCTAGTTCACTTGCTAAGATAGTCCCTGCAGAGCTTTAGTGATTGATCCATCAGGGGCTGTATTATTAGGGATAAAGGTGCAACACTGCCCCGAACATTACACATACACCTCCTTTTTTTGCCAACATCATATCCAGTGCCATCCTGTTCTCTCAAGCCACTCGACTGGTGGCATCTAATTGTTGAGCAATTCCTTCTATAGCATTCCTATAAACCTCTGCTGGTTATAATAAATATAATTTCTCCAATCAACATTTTTATTAATGGTCGACCACCAAAAGAGCACTGACTAAAACTCTGCTGCTATCTGATTTCTAGCTTTAAACTCATCTGGAACTCCTCTAGGGACCCCAATGGCATCAATATACATATGAGGATCAAAGGATCCACCAGGCGCCATTGATTTCTTTTTCCTAGCAGTGGCAGTCTGGACCAGTTTTGGAAATGCTAGGGTAAATGGGATAGCAAATTGAACCAGGGCACAGGTTCCACTCCACCTGTCAGGATATTCCAGAGACTCCTCTGCCCACAATACCACCAGACATCTGTTCTGGGAATTCGGAGGGGAATATAGTTGCCTGCCACTGTGAAGGTGGCTAACATTTCTTTTTTTGTTTTGTTTTGTTTTTGTTATTGTTTTTTTCTTTTATTTTTTGGTTTTTCAATTACAGTTGTCCTATTTTTTCCCCCATTGCTCTCCCCCACCCAGCCCACTACTTCTCCCACAATCATATCCCTCCACGTTGTCCATGTCCATGGGTCATTTATACACGTTCCTTGACTAAACCCTTCCCTTACTTATCCCCCTTCTCTCCCTCCCCCCTATTGACAGCTATTCTGCTCCTTGTCATATTTAGTTCATTTGTTTATGTTGTTCTTTAGTTTCCTGTATTAGGTGATATCATATGGTATTTTTCTTTCTTTGCCTGGCTTATTTCACTAAGCATAATTCTCTCTAGTTCCATCCATGTTGTTGCAAATGACAGGAGTTCCTTCTTTCTCTCTGCTACATAGAACTCAATTATGTAAATGTACCACTGTTTTTTGATCCAATCATCTACAGATGGGCATTTAGGCTGTTTCCAGCACTTGGCTATTGTAAATAGTGCTGCTATGAACATAGGGTTGCATAAGTTCTTTTGAATTAGTGTTTTAGGATTTTTGGGGGTATAATCCTAGCAGTGGAATCGCTGATTCAAAAGGCAGTTCCATTTATTAGTTTTTTGAGGTAATTCCATACTGTTTTCCATAGTGGCTGCACCAGTCTGCATTCCCACCAACAGTGCAGTAGGGTTCCCGTTTCTCCACATCCTCGCCAGCACTTGTTGTTTGTTGATTTGTTGATGATGGCCATTCTGACTGGTGTAAAGTGGTGTCTCATTGTGGTTTTTATTTGCATCTCTCTGATGGCTAATGATGTTGAGCATTTTTTCATGTGTCTATGGACCTTCTGTATGTCCTCTTTGGAGAAGTGTTTGTTCAGGTCCCTTGCCCATTTTTTAATTGGGTTGTTTGTTTTCTTGATGTTAAGTCGTATAAGCTCTTTATATATTTTGGAGGTCAATCCCCTGTCTGTGATATCATTGGCAAATATGTTTTCCCATATGGTTGGTTTCCTTTTCATCTTGCGGATGTTTTCTTCTGCTGAGCAGAAACTCTTTAGTTTGATGTAGTCCCATTGTTTATTTTTTTCTTTATTTCTCTTGCCTTAGGAGATGTATTTGTAAAAATAATGTTACGTGAGATATATGACTTTTTCCTGCCTATGTTTTCCTCTAGGACTTTTATGGTGTCATGGCTTATATTTAAGTCTCTAATCCATCTTGAGTTTATTCTCGTGTGTGGTGTAAGTTGGTGGTCTAGTTTCATTTTTTAGCACGTCCCTGTCCAGTTCTCCCAGAATCATTTGTTAAAGAGGCTCTTCTCACTCCATTTTATGTTCCTTCTTCCTTTATTAAATATTAGTTGACAGTATAGTCCTTGATTTATTTCTGGACTATCTATTATCTTCCATTGATCTATATGTCTGTTCTAATGCCAGTAGCAGACTGTTTTGATCACAGTAGGTTTGTAGTATTGTTTGATGTCTGGTATCGTGATTCCTCCTGCTGTGTTCTTCTGTTTCAAGATTGCTTTTGCTATTCTGGGTCTTTTTTGGTTCCATATGAATTTTTGGAATATTTGTTCTAGGTCTGTGAAATATGTCATTGGTATTTTAATAGGGGATGCATTGAATCTGTAAATTGCTTTGAGTAGTATGGTCATTTTGATGATGTTGATTCTTTCTATCCAAGAACATGGTAATTGCTTCTATTTATTTATATCTTCCTTAATTTCTTTCTTCAATGTCACGTAATTTTCAGAGTACAGATCTTTTATCTCTTTGGTTAAGTTTATTCCTAGGTACTTTATTTTTCTTGTTGCTATAGTAAATGGTATTTTCTGTTCTGTCTCTGTCTCTGCTATTTTATTGTTGGTGTACAGAAATGCCTTAGATTTCTGTATATTTATTTTGTACCCTGCTATTTTGCCAAATTCACTTATTATATCAAGTAGTCTTTTAGTGGAGTTTATAGAGTTTTCTAGGATACTATCATGTCATCTGCATATAATGATAGTTTTACTACCTTTTTCCCTATTTGGACACCTTTTATTTCTTTTTCTTTTCTGATTACTAGCTAGGACTTCCAGCACTATGTTGAATAGGAGTGGAGAGAGTGGACATCTTTGTCTAGTTCCTGATTTCAGGGGAAATGCTTTCAGTTTTTGTTCATTGAGTATGATGTTGGCTTCAGGTTTCTCATATATAGCCTTAATTATGTTAAGGTATGCTCTTTCTATTCCCATTTTGCTGAGAGTTTTCATCACAAATGGGTGTTGTATTTTATTAAATGCTTTTTCTGCATCTATTGATATGATCATGTGATTTTTGTCTTTCATTCTGTTTAGGTGATGTATTATATTTATTGATTTTTGAATATTAAACCATCCTTGCATCCCTGGGATGAAGCCCACTTGATCGTAGTGTATGATCTTTTTGATGTGTTGCTGGATCCTGTTTGCCTATATTTTGTTGAGGATTTTAGCATCTATGTTCATCAGTGATATTGGCCTGTAGTTTTCTTTCTTTGTTGTGTCTTGACCTGGTTTTGGAATTAGGGTAATACTGGCTTTATACAAAGAGTTTGGGATTTTTCCCTTTTCTTGGATTTTTTGGAATAGTTTGAGGAGGGTAGGAGTTAGTTCTTCCCTGAATGTTTTGTAGAATTCGCCTGTGAAGCCATCCGGTCCAGGGCTTTTGTGCGCAGGAAGATTTTTGATTACTGTTTCAATTTCCTTCTTTGTTATTGGTCTGTTGAGACTTTCTACTTCTTCTTGATTCAGGTTTGGAAGGTTATATGTTTCTAGAAATTTGTCCATTTCTTTTAGGTTGTCAAATTTCTTGCCATACAATTGTTTGTAGTAATTTCTTACAATCATTTGTATTTCTCTGCTCTCAATCATGATTTCTTCTCTTTCATTTCTGATTTTGTTTATTTGAGTTCTCTCTTTTTTTTGTGATGAGCCTGGCTAGAGGCTTGTCAATTTTGTTTATTTTTTCGAAAAACCAGCTCCTAGTTTCGTTGATCTCTTGAATTGCTTGTTTGGTGTCTATGTCATTTAATTCTGCTTTGATCTTGATGATTTCCTTTCTTCTTTTTGTCCTAGGCTTTGTTTGTTGTTGTTGTTCTAGTTCTTGTAGCTTTAGGGTTAGATTTTTTATTTGAGATTCTTCTATCCTTTTCAGATATGCCTGTATTGCTATGAACTCCCCTCTCAGGACTGCTTTTGCTGTGTCCCATAGGTTTTGGAATGTTGTGTGTTCATTATTATTAGTTTCTAGAAATTTCTTGATTTCTTCTTTGATGTCATTGTTAACTCAATTATTATTTAATAGCATGCTACTTATTCTCCATGAGTTTGGGTGTCTTTGATTTTTATCTCTGAGGTTGACTTTTAGTTTCAAGGCACTGTGGTCTGAAAAGATGCTTGATATGATTTCTATTTTCTTAAATTTGTTGAGGCTTCTTTTGTGTCCTATCATGTGATCTATCTTTGAAAATGTCCCATGTGCATTTGAAAAGAATGTACATTTTGCTTCTTTGGGTGCAAAGTTCTATATATATCAGTTAAGTCCATGTGGTTTAGTGTGTTGTTCAATGTCTGTATATCCTTGGTGTTTCTTTGCTTCGAAGATCTCTCTATTGTTGATAATGGAGTGTTAAAGTCCCCTACTATGAGTGTGTTGCTGTTAATATCCTTCTTGTGGTCTTCTAGTATTTTCTTTATGTATTTGGGTGCTCCTATGCTGTGTGCATATATGTTTATCAGTGTTATATCTTCTTGATGGAATGTTCCTTTAAGTATTATGAAATGTCCTTCTTTGTCTCTTTTTATTGCCCTTGCTTTGAAATCCATTTTGTCTGATATGAGGACTGCTACTCCAGCTTTTTTTTAAAGGTCCGTTTCTTGGAATATATTTTTATATCCCTTTACTTTCAGTCTATGTAAATCTTTTGTTTTGAGGTGTGTTTCTTTTAGACAGCAAGTATGTGGGTCCTGTTTTCTTATCCATCCCATTACCCTATGTCTTTTAATTGGAGCATTTAATCCATTTACATTTTAGGTTATTATTGACATGTATTTATTCATTTTTCTTTGTACCTGTGTTCCTCTCCTCTATTTTTCTTTTTTTTTTTTTTCTTAAAACATTCCCTTTAGCATCTCTTGCAATGCTGGTTTTGTGGACATGTATTCTTTTAGTCTTCCTTTGTCTGAGAAACTCCTTATTTCACCTTCTATTTTGAATGAGAGCCTTGCTGGGTAGAGTATTCTTGGTTTTAGGGCTTTGTTTTTCATTGCTTGAAATATTTTTTGCCAGTCCCTTCTGGCTTATAGTGTTTTTGTTGAGAAATCGGTTGATAGCCTTATTGGAGCTCACTTGTATGTTATTTGCTGTTTTTCTCTTGCTGCTTTCAGGATTCTCTCTTTGTCTTGGAATGTTGCCATTTTAATTGTGATGTTCTGTGGAGTTGGTTTTTTTGGGTTCGTCTTCATTGGAACTCTCTGTGCTTCCTGAACTTGCACAACGTTTTCTCTCATCAGGTTGGGAAAATTTTCTGTCATTATTTCTCCTATCAGTTTTTCTATTTTTTGTGCCTCTTTTCCCTCTTTAATTTCAATGACTCTGATGTTGTTTTTCTGAATGCTATCTTGTAATTCCCTTACATCTTCTTCATACTTTTTCAATCTTTTTTTATTGTGTTGTATTGTCTGGGAATTTTTTTCTACATTATCCTCTAACTCACTAATCCGATCCTCTGCTTCATTTAGTCTGCTTTTGATTGATTCTAATGTGTTTTTGAGTTCAGAGATTGAATTCTTCATTTCTTCCTGGTTCTTGTTAATAGATTCTATGTCCTTTTTTATGCTGGTGTAGTTTTCTGCAAGTTTCCTTGGAGCTGCTGGTAACTTCCTTGGAGGCTGTCATAGTTGTTTTTGAGGTTTTCGAGTATATTGAGCTTCTTCACCACCATTGTTTTGAATTTCGTGTCTGACATTTGGACTATGTCTGTTCCATCTACCTCTCTTTCTGGGGATTCCTCTTTTCTTTTCATTGAGAGGTTGTTTCTGTGTCTTACCATGTTGGATTTTTCTTGTTTGTTTCTGTTTTTTGGATTTGTCTGCTTTGACTTCCCACCTTTGTGGTATGAGATTCTTTATAGGAGATCTGGGTGTTTCAGTGGTGCAGTCTCTTTGATATACTGAGCCTGATGTTCTTGGGGAATCCTTAATGTCGTTTGTTTATGCTGTATGGTTATATTTCAGATGCTCTTTGGTAGGATCTTCCTTTTGCTGGTTGATTGAGAGTCATTCTATCCACTTTGTCTCGAGTGCTTTTGTGGAGATGCTGTTAAAAAAATCAACACACAGCCCAGGCAGAAGATCCACACCCTCAAAAATATCCCCCACCCTCTATCTCACTATCATCAGCCAACGAGCCAGTATTAATGTATATGTAGAGAGATTAGAGCTTTTATACTATAGGAAGAATAGATAAGAGTTGTTTTTAGGCAGGAAAAATATTATTTTTGAGAGAGGGGATGATAGATTAATAGTAGTTGAAACTATGCAAGACAGTGGGTAATATTTACATTGTATGTTAATAACGATAGAAGAAAAGAAGGAAAGAATGCAGAATATAGTAAGAAAGTGGGATTGTATAGTATTATATTTATAGAGTAGTTATATTCTACTTAGTTTGTGTGAAAGGGAGGCTAAACTAGACACACAAATAATCAAGAATTAAAGAGGAAGAATGAGAAGGAGATATTTTATTAAACAAATTAGAGATATAGTTCTTTTTTAAGGAAAAAAAATTTTTTAAAGTAAAAATTAAAATTAAATTTAAAATTAAAAATAAGAAATTTAAAAAGAATTAAAGTAAAATAAAATACAAATAAAGAAACTAAAGTAGAAATAGACATTTAAAAAGTATATAAAGGAATGTTTTTACTCAGTTCAGCCTTTTTGTGTTGTCTTCTTTTTCTGCATCCACAGCTGGTCTAATGAGGTGGGCCAGAGGTTCCTGTTCCTTGCGGCAACGGTGTGCTCCCACGGTGACTGGCACAGCGCGTTCCTTTGGTGCCTGATGGAGCTGGCCGAGGTGATTTAGCACACGCGCCTGTGCGAGCTCATGGCGACCTGAGCGCTCTCATGGTGGCCTGAGCGCTAGCCTTAAGCCTGCTGAGTCACGCTCCGGGAGTTGGTCTCTCGCCTCTTAGGGCGGGGCCCCGGACACCTGTGCACAGTGGAAGTAAGCATCAGTGAGTTGCTGCTGCCTGCTGTTCCCACGCCACAGCCGCCTGCCATTCCCGCACCCACCTGGGCAGGCACGAGCAGAGCCTGAGCAAGTGGTCTGCACTTCGACCTGGTGCCCACTGGAGCTGGCCAGGGGTGTCTAAGCACAGTCTTCTGAGTCTCCAGCAGGCCCTCCCTGCGCCCATTGGGGCACTGATCTTATGTCTGTTGGGGTGTTTCTGAGGGGCACGTGGACACGTGGCCCCGTGCACCTAGGCCAGTCAATGAGGGCACTTCCCTATGAGTACCCGCGTGACCCAAGGGGAGGGTTAGGAAGTGGGCAAGCGCACTTCTGCGCCTGCGCTCCTCAAGAATGTCCTGTCACCCCCAACCTTTCCTCCCCTCTCCACAGTTCACAAGAGAAAAATAAAAAGGAAAAATATGTTCTCACATGCACAGCAGTACACTGTTTCTTGTCTTTCAGCGCCAATGCCACCTGGTCAAGTCCTGTCTCTGCCAGCGGGCAGAGATCTGCCCTCCTCCTGATTCCTCTCTGGAGAAGCCTGTGGTCGCCAACAAGCCTTTGTGTACTTCCAGCCGCAGCTCAAGTAGCCACCCCAGTCAGAAATCCCGTCTCGCCCTTTTTTCTCCACTATCCTCACCAAACAGGTCATTCCAAGATGGTTTTTCTCTAATCCAGCAGTGCCAAGGTTCGACTCCTGCCAGTGTCCAGCTGCTCACTGAGATGTTCTGTCTGCAACCATCCCAAACTGCAGCCGGGTCTCGGGAGCCAGAAAGCGCAGCCTCCCCTCACTCCTCCACCATCTTCCCTCCTCACATTTCTGTTATGAGTGCATATTAGGAGTTCTCCCACAGGGGTACTGGAATTCGCTTCCCACCTAGAGAGGCAAGAAGAGTAATTCATGGGCCCCACTGAATATGAAGGGAGGGATTGAGTCCCATTAGTCCTTATAGAGGGAAAGAGGAGAGACAAGCTTCTGCATGTCTCATTTCCCTGTGCATTCTCATCCTGGTAGAGAGAGAGCATACAGGCCATTCCCGAGGGGTCAGAGTCCCAGCCTAATGGAAACGGTACGACCTGTGCCTGGGGTCTCCCTGTGGTACAGGCGTAACAGTTGCTTTTATTCAGGAATTTAACGGTAAATTTGACCCATTCTACCCAGGCATTTGCTTCCCCATACCCAGTCTCTATCTCTAAGTTTTGTCTGAGATCTAATACCTCAAAACTTGTACCTTGGCTGGATCATCCTGGGGTCTTTTCTGAGGTGTTTCTGATGTCCAGCTCGAGGAAGTTAGATTTTCTAGGGAAGGAGGAGTTGTCACTAAGTGAAGACCTAGCCACGCTGCTGGATTTATGCCAGACACATTAGCTCCCAGGCCATAAACTCTGGTAGCCTCATGGGGTTCCTAACTTAAGGCCTGTGGCTGGTTAAGTGTTAGAAGAAGAGGGTTGCACTGAAGAGGCTGGCAGTTTGGGGGAGGAGCTCCTTTGCTTAAAGTTATTTTAGGCAAAAGAAAGACCAGTTTTAAAGTCAGCCGATAGACCAACCCATACTTCACCAAGCGAACCACTTAGTTCAGCCAAACTGTTGAGTCTCAGGAGGTGGCAATGCTGATGGGCTTCTTAAGTGAGGCCTGTATGTACAGACAACCACTCAGGTAATGAGATCATAGGCTTATGCCCTATGAAAACAGAAAGAACACACATGTTAATTCACACAACACAATTCACAAACCAGTCTCTAAATTTGCAAGACTGTCTTATTGGGAAGACATCCAGTTGCAAGGCATTTGACATTCTTCTTGCCTGTAAACTAAGCATCTTTGATAATGCCACAGACCTGGTTTTACTTTCAAATGAAAACAAACTTTTAATGAAAATAAACTTTATAGACACAGTTAGCTGCACTAGTTTATACTCTACCATTGAGCATTGTGACTTTCCTCAAATCATGATTTTTCTCCTTAAGATTACCCTCCTTGTTATTAAAGGACTGCATTAAGTCCAGTTTTAATTTAGCCTGTTCATTTGAATAAACACAACAAGAGCAGCAATTGATCACATAAATCTTTTAAGTCTGCTTTGCTGGAACTCACACAAAAAGCCTTCAGGTTGACCTTCAGTCTGCCCTCTGGGCACAGAAGCTGAGCCACACACCTACCATCTGGCCTTGCCTGTAAAACCCATGCTTTTTACAAGTTCTTCAAGTTTTCCATTGTGTCTTAAGTTTCCTCCTAGCTATTTATCAGGGAAGCAACCTTTGTTCCTTTCCTAGAAAGAGTGCCATGAACCACACAACCAACCAAGGTGCCAGGCTTTTCCCACATGGGCTTTCATTAGTCTTAAAAGTCAGCTTCCATTCCTCAGGGCTTTCTGGTAACAACCAGAGCCTAGGCATGCCTTCTTCAGGTATGACATCCCAGTCAAAGCCTCGGCTGACAAAAACCACCATTAGCAACTGGTCTTATTAGTTCTATGTAAAGGAACCTTATGTCACTTCTTACTTCTTTAGAATGCCAAATACTGGAGGGTTCAGGTAGGGAGAAAAACATAAAGGTGTGAAGGAAAATCCTTGTCTTTCAAAACTGCATTTCCATGCATTATACCTTCCATTACTAAAACCATACAATTTCTTTTCAAAACCTTTATAAACTTCTAACAAACCTTTTCATTTACATGTCTTACACTTTCCCTGGTTCCCTTTCTTTCATGTGAAGTTTTAACTTTCCCTGGGAAACCTCAATTTTTCCTTTCAGAGCATAAACAGAGAAATAATTCAAAACACAGATAGTTAGGCCCTCTCTCTCCAGTATGTCCACTGGCCTCCTAGGGAGACGTGCCCTTGGCAGAGACATGCTCACCTGTCCAGGCTGGAGCACTCAGTTAATTGCCCTATTGTTCTCAGGACCTAGTTAGCTTTTTAGGGGATTATATGGCTGCTTGGTTAGCAAACCTAACATTGCCCCTCCTTGCAGCTCTAGCAAGGAGTATTCAGATTCAAATGGAATTGCTAGAAGTTACCTGGGGTGGAAAGAAATGCTGCAAGCAATTTCATTGAGGAAATTCTCAAGGTCCTGTTTGTATTGCTTTAATTTCTTTCTTAATATAGAGTAAATTTCTGCTGGTGCTCTGCTGATTGAGCACCTGCTAGGTGTCTCCGGCCTAATCTGTCCATACTGTCTGTCCTGGTGCCTCTGCCCAGTTGGCCGCTGCCTGGCCAGGGCTATAAGGCAGTGGGAGACAGGACAGAGGGCCCCAGGCTTTATCTTCTTTCTCTTTTACAGGGAAGAGACCTGTGGGTCTGCTGGTAGGTGGTGATCAGCAGAGAGCATATTCCCTCTCTTCCTTAAAAGCTGATGCCTGTCCCTGGCTGCTGTGGCTCAGTGGATTGAGCATCAGCCTGCAAACCAAGTGTCACTGGCTTGATTCCCAGTCAGGGCACAGGACCAGGCTGCACATCAGGTCCCCAACTGGGGGCACGAGTGAGAGGCAACCACACAGCAATGTTCCTCTCCCTCTCTTTCTCCTTCCCCCTCTCTCTAAAAATAAACAAACAAACAAATACATAATTTTTTTTTAAAAAGTTGATGCCTGATCACTCACATATAAGACCAGGGCTTGACAAACCCAATATTCATCAGACCCAAATTGGGGCCAGAAGACATTTCCCCTTAGTGGGTTCCTTTGGCCAAAGGAGGCAACAATATTTTACCATTGTCTGTTTTTTCTTACTTTTGGTCCAGGAGTCCTCTCCCTAGTGCTCTAACATTCTCCCTAATTGACTGTTGGGTGGAATTTCTGTGGGGCCTTCCTTGGTCCCACTCCTTTTAATTTCTCTAGGCCTAGAATTTCCATTTCCCATCCTCTGCTGATTCCTGTGGCTGAATTCAATTGTGTTCTCAACCTCCTTTACCAGAGATTTATTGAACACAGACCCCATAAGCTCAATCCCCCTATACCGGAGTATTTCTACCCATGCCCTGTATACTCAACCTCCCTTACTGGAAGTTTCTTGTATACAGTCCTGCATGCTCAACCCTCTTACAGAGACTGCACACAGCCGGAGATGCTTCATCCGTCTCCAGTCATTTCCCTCACGGGAGAGCAGACCCAGCGGATAGGGACTTCACACTTGCTTCGTGTCTTGAGACACACACACAATCAGCTTCCCAAGGATGCCCAACCACCAAGGCAGTGCTTAAGTCCAGTTTTCTTACCTTGGCCCTTGCACAAGTTTGTGTGGTTGCTGCGGTGTTTGCTTTTGTTTCCCCCTTGCGTCGATCTACTGCTGTCCCAATAAGAAGTCTTGGGTTGTTTCCAGACACTGTGAGGCGGGTGGGCCCTGGGTCAAGTGAGCCACCCAAAAGCGGGTAGGACGCATTTCCCCACCTCAGCTCAGAGCCTCTTCCCGCACACAGGCGGAAGATCCCGGATGAGCTCCCAAATTGTGAGAAATGCTCACAATAAAAACTGGGACACAGGACTTGAGCAGCAAAGCGAGGCATTTATTCATGAGTCTGTAGAGCCAGGCGCACCCTCAGCCAGGAGAATGTGTGCACCAAGTAGACAAAGAAAACTGGTTTATAGTAATGGGATTAGCTCTCCCTCCCTAATGCGATCAGCTCCCCCACCCCTCTCCTTCTCCCCTGTTTCTCCATTACTGGTTACTCAGGAGTTACAATCTAACTCAATTATCTAAATGCCCTTACTGTGATTTGTAAATATGCTAATGCTATCAACTCCCTCCTCAGAGATCCTCTAATTACATTTGCCCTTAAGACCCTTTAATTACTTTTGCTCTTTGTTACAACTGATTTTCTACTGGTTTGGGAGTCACTATTTCCTTGTTTCCTACATTAGTTCACCTGTATCGCTGGGCATGGACCACTTCCTAAAACTAAACCTTACTTTTTTTGCTGCAAGTTCACTGGGCTTTGATGCACCGACCAACGGACCCTTTTAGTCCAGTAATATAGAGACCAATGGACCTTTTAAGTCCAGAAACATAGAAAAATGCTATCATTATCCCCCATATACAGATGAGAACATAGTACTAAAGCATGCACCAGCTGAGTAATTTGCCCTAAAAGAGACAATTGGTACCAGCTGAAGCCAAGATACAAACTCAGGCAGTAGGTGAAGAGCCTTATGTCCACTTGGCTGTACCTAGTACCTTGTAGCTCAGGATCACTAGCAGCCCCACTCAAAAACTGCTTATATCACTTCAAAGGCATCCTGAAGGAGTCTCGATCTGAGCATTATCTTCCCACCCAATTTAATTGTAATTCTTTTCCTTGCCTTTTTAACATATCAAATACTTATTTAAGCTATCTCTGCCTCCACCCAAGATTTCCCAAAGCCATTTTACCCTAATTCATTTCAGGCCCTTTCTCTGTACCCCATGCAGATGATGTAAACTGGTGACATTGTTTCTACTATCATGGCAGCTAGCACCACTCCTATTGAAGTTATCTTACAGCCAGTTCCCTTCAGTGTCTTTAAAACAAATGTCCTATTAAAAAAATCCAAATGAGCCTATTTTACACTAAACATCTCTTCATAAGAAACAACCTTTATTTGTATCATTCATTATAAATATGAAATTATCTGGTGTAGTGGTCACCACAGGCTTTGGTCAAATCAACCCAATGTCACCACCACCTAACTAAGAGACTTAGGGTAGATTTTATTCAATCAGAGAGCTCTCATTTCTATTTTAAAGAAATATCTTACATATACTTCATAAAGAGGGTTGTAAATTTTATAAAATGTAAATCACCAGGAACAGGATCTGCAGCTTTTATGCAGCATTCCATTTATCTGAAATTGAATTACATTAAATGGAGTTATATGTGTTATTTCTGCCTTCTACTGAGAACATTCATGAGCAGTATCTCACTCAATCAGTAAAATGGCTCATCAAGCCAAGACACATTGTATAGATGGATATATTGAAGCTCGGGGAAGAAAAGTGACTTGCTACAGCTGATTTAGGAAGCTATAAATTAACCCTGAATGACTCTCATGATAAACAATGCCAGAGTGAGCTTAAAATTATCAGAAATCTCTGGAAAAAAAAACAAAAGCAAAACAAACACTTTATATTTATATGTAAACCATTCAAACGTATTACGCATGAATGCATTGTACGTGTACAGTTTTAAGTGTTTTCCTGTAACTGGACTTCTGGGCCAACTTCTTAAAATCTAGTTAAAAATATCTTAATAGTTCAAACATTTTTCTATATAAATATAAAAGTACAATTCTCAAAACTGTACTTACAAAATGTTTTGCAGAAGAAATAGCCCAATTACTTTTTGCTTTTCTCAAATACTGATGTCTTATAGCATTTCTTACAATGTGTGAGCTTTCTGTGTAGCTGAAAATTAATATTAATAAGGACAGCTTAAATGTACTTTCTAGCTCTACACCCTTAATTGTTGATTTGTCTTCACTTCAATAATCATAAAGCTTTTCTGCTTATTAGCTTTAGTGTTTATTACTGACCTCTGAAGCAAAATAGGTTTTCTTTTATTTAAATAAAGCAGAAAAAATAAATAAATAAAGCAGAATTCTATATTTTGAGGTTTTGTAAATTCATTTTATGATGCTCAAATACTTTTCTTAGTGGGTTATATATTCTGGGCTTTGTTATTTCTCATTAGTTTAGGAAAGGGCTTTCATTGCTACAAAAAGAAAATGTTTATATATGTAATAGAAGTGATAATCATAAAGTTGCCTTAAAACAAAACAAATTCCACCAAAATATTCATTAATTCTTCATTAATATTACAATTATGTGCTGTTTTTATACCCAGAAAACTATCTATATAAAAATGCAGTCATCTTAATTAACAACACTACCCATTTGCATTAACCCCATTAAAATTTCATAAAGGAGACAAAATGTGTGCCTCTTTTCTGGTGTAAGAGATATAGAAGTTATCCCATGTTTATGGAAAAATAGCAAACCCTGAGCAATTTACTGCTCAAATCATTTTCTCACCTTATACCACGCTTATTTTTAAAGGACTAATTTTTTAATTTTCTAAATATCTTGAATTATCCAAATCGCACCTTTTCTGCATTTCTGTGTTTCTGTATCCAATGCACTTGAGAAAACTGTTTCTTGGTCACTGGGACCAAAAGACGTTAACTCAGCTGAGCTCCTCCTCACAGAGTTTTCCCCAACAGCTTGCTGGCGCTCACCCAGGACCCCAGCAGGACTTTGTGAGCACATGTGCTCCTGTCTGTTCTGGGAGTGCACTGATTTCGTAGGCAGTGTCATTCTTACACCTGGAAAACTTTAGTGATTAAGATCCTGTTGGCACTTGTTTGGCTGCCACACAGAGCCCTCTGCTATTATGGGATCATGCTGTCTGCTTTCCATGTAGAAGTCTACATCCTGGTAAAGACTGGTGTTAGTCTTTATTAAAATAGAAAAACGAACTCCCTCTGGGAGAAAAAAAAAACAACAAAAAACTGTGTTTCCTGTAGAGCAGAGGGCAATGATTAGGAAATGGTACCTAGATGTGGGCTCTATTCATCCCCCCAACCGGGTGCCTTTGCACAATGATCAATCTGATAAACTGAACATGGACTTTCCAAGGCATTTACTCTATTGCAAATGTGTTTCTCCAAACCAGAAAAGTGACAGATTTTGTTTTTTTAAAACATGATGTTGATTCAAAATACTCTTTTTTCAAAACTTCATTACAGTCTTTCCCCAATAAAATAACAGAGAGTAGTTTTCAACATTATTGGTAAGGTACCATTTTCCTACATAAATAATGTTTTGTGTCATCATAGAATTATGTTCAATTCTACGTGTAATATTACTCAAGGTCACCCTGGGCAAGCGCGTTTACATCTGTGGCCTTCTGTCCCCTGCAATAGTGGAATTTTAATCAGGCAGGATTATTGTGAAGATTAAATGAACCAGAGTGGAGAACTAGGTAGCAAAGAGTCAGAGATATGAGGCAGAGACTTAGCCAGGCTCTCCCATAAGGAGGTTCACCTGGGGTCATGGGCTTCTGGAAGCTCCTTCCCTTTGCACTCTGATGCTAATATTTTTGTTGGCACTATATCCTTAGTGTCAACTTGGTACAATGCTCTTCATTACGTGTTTTAGTACAAATATGCTAAAGCTAGACTGTCAGCAAATAATCTTTATTATTGACATTATTAACATGGAGGAGGAAAGAAAAAGGAATAAATAGGAAAAAGAGAAGACAAGAAAATGTGAGAAAACGTCCTCAGTTTCTGAGAATATGGCTGCTTTTAGACATTTTCCAAATAAATATCTCTGAAATCCCTGATCTGCTACATCCAAAATGTTCGTTTTAGATAACAATTTTCCTGTATTTCATTTTACATTGCTTTCTACCTTCCTTTATGCGCTTTCCCCTAACTCTTCAATATCCAGAGTATTGGTGCTACTTCAAGCCTCTTACTAACATTTCCCAAAGAAGTCCTTGCCCACATCTGACTGTCTCCCAGTTCTTCAATATGATATCACACCAATGAAAGCCCCCATGCTTTCTAAAAGTTGATTTCATCAAGTTTTCAAGAAAGGAATTTACTTATTGAACTGACTTATGTGAATATATGATAGCCTGTAGCTTCCTCACACTACTACGTTAGTGGTTATACTAGAAGGACAGAGAAGGAAAACTCTGATTCCAAAAAACCTCCGCTGCCTTGCGGCATACCTCTTCAGGGGAAAGGCTAAGGGAGTAAACCCCGACAGAAAATCCGGAGCCGGAGTCCCTAAGGCGGTTTGACATTGTAGTCAACACCGGCAACTCCTGCGGCGCACCTGAAGCCAAGCTGTATTGACTCCGTCTTTCACTTGGATCCTTCAGCTGCGAAGAGAGGGGGGGTCTGCTGCATGGGCAACAGCAGACCTTCCATATCACCCTGCCCAGGCTCTGTAGCTTCAGCTCTTAAGAAGCTACACCATCGTCTCTTGAGACGGACGGCTGCGACGATACTAGAAGGAGAAGAAAAATGTACACAAAGATAGTTTCAACTGATAGAGTTTCAGAGACTTACAATACAACAAATAGGAAATGCAACCAATGTCAGAGAAAAATCTTGGGTAAAGGCAGAGAATAACCATATTTAATTAAGCCAGAAAATACATCCCCTACCCTATGATCAACCCCTAAATACTTTCTACTTTTCAAATAAAATCACTGTCACTCTCCTCATCATTATCATCTATGTCAAAAACTACTGCTTTTTATAAATCTTCACCTGAGGATAAGTTTATTGATTTTAGAGAGAGAAGAAAGGAGAACAAGAGAGAAAGGAATAGTGATGTGAACAAGAAACATCCATTGGTTGATTCTTATACACACCCCAACTGGGGATCGAACCTGCATCTTAGGTGTGTGCTCAGCCCAGGGACAGAAGCCACAGACTTTTGATGTATGGAACGATGCTCAAACTGTTACAGAAACAGGAGAGTCCAAAAATCCCCGGAGTTTGTGGCTGGGGGATGGGGAGAAGGAAGCAGCTTTCAGAATGCCTCCACATGCCTGAGGCTGATGGCCGGTGTCTTTCATTATGTAAATTGCTTTAATGCATCCAAAGCCTCAGGTGGATGGGAGGAGTCTTGAACCAGGTGATGGTATGAAAAGCACACAGAGCCTACATGGGGTTCTGCCAATGGTCAGAACTATTGGCAACACCCACTGCGTCAGAGGACGCAGTCAGGGATATATAGGCAGCTGCAAACACTTTAGGGGGGGCACGCTCTGGGGCTGTCTCCCTCGATGGTGAGTGTTCGCAGAGGTGCTCTGGAGAAGGAGAGGAGATCCACGTGGTTTACAGAAAGAAGACAGTTCGCAAGGAGGCTGAGAATCCAGGTGGTCCTGCATTGAGAGCTGGAGGACACCACAGCACAGAAAGGACCTCGCCAATCAGATTGAGTGATTGGCAGCTGCTGGTAAAGCTGAACTGTGCCTAGGAAGTAGGGAAACGGTGTTTCTGACCCCCCCCTAAAACTGGTTAGGTTTGGTAAAGGGGAGGCAAGGATATGTGTAACTGTTAAATAAACAATTTTTCTTTCCACTCAAATATAATATTCAGAGTTGTAATTTTGGCAGCGGGCAATCAGAACCCTAATTAAAGAGCCCGTGGGTTTGTTTTCAATTGGAGCAGCCCAAGGGTTCTGTAACACAACCAATGGAGCTACTTGGCCAGAGCAAAATTGTGGCTTTCCTTCTTTTTAACAGCTCTGAGTTCTGATTGTATTTTATATACTGACTCCTACTGAACTGAATGGAGAGGTAAGCAGGGCCAGAGCCACTTATGGTTTGTTGTTTGTAAAGGAGATGTTTAGATACCTAGGAACCCTGCTTATTCAAAGGCAATGTTCACTACCAGCACAGTAAGCCCTGTGTGAAGCAAAGGCACCATCTACTCTTGGCACGTTCATACCAGTCTGTGGTATTACTCTAAGCTGCTCCCTCATCCATTTATGATCCTGAAACACTGACATTTGCACCATCACTCCTAGGTTGGTCTAAGTTGCTCACCCAGTGTTTTTGCTAGAAAAAAGAAACTAAACATCTTGAATATGATGCTCAGTTAGTAGAGAGATCCATGAATTTGGTAGAAATACAAACACGAATAATTAACATTATAAAAATATGGTCAGTGGTTGTTTTACTAACCCACACTCAATTGGATTATCAAATTGACATTCAATAGAAAGTTCAGCCTAAAGGGGTCCTGCCATGATTGGATATCAGCTTACAGTTACTTTCTGTGTTTCTTTTCCCTGAAGAACAACTATGCACAATGAATTATCAAAGCCCCATTAATTTGCTAGGCTAAATGTGCATTCTCAACCATCTAATCCAAATACAGTCAATTGGAAAGAAAGAAGTGAGTTTTAACAGACTGGCATTTTGAGCTGGTGTAAAAAAGTGGATGGATTGTAGCAACTCATTTAAATTTCCTGCTTCTGAAGAGAGGACAGCTCCTTTGAGGATTCCCCAGATGCCATACCAGAGGGCAGAGGTGCAGAGACCACCATCTTGCATGAAAAGTTTTTGGAGAGTGGAAGATGGCGGCGGAGTAGGGGCAGTGTTCTCAGTTCGCTCCTGTTAAGGAGAGAATCCAGGAACGAATGCGGAGAGGAGTGACTGACAGAACCTCCACAAAAGATCTCAAGACAAGGTGGGCAGAGTGACTCTCAATCAACTAACCAGGGAAAAAGACCCACCAAAAAGTAGCTGAAATACAACCAGACAGATTAAACAAACAACATCAAGGACAACACAGACGGAGATCCAAGATGGCGGAGGAGTAAGTGGAAGCTACACTAACTTCCTCCCAGGACCAGCCAGTGCTCACTCAGCCCCAGTACAGCAGACAGACCATTCCCCTCCAAGTGGCATCAGACTAAGGGGAAATAAAAGCCCTGCCTACAGGAATTAAGCTGCCACACCCACGGTCCTTAACCCTGATGGCTAATCACAGATTGAGTAGATTAACAACTAAAGAAGACAGACAAAGGCAGTAGATCCCTGAAAGTCTCCAACAGGCTGCCTAGGGCCAGTCTGGTACATGATCTGACGCTACCAGAGGCAGATCCAGGAAGTGAAGATCATTCTAAGAAGCACCAACAAAAAATAGGAATCACAAAAGTGGGGAGACAGAGAAACAACCCCCCATCAAAAGGAAAGGTAGAATCCCCAGAGAGAGTGCTAAATGAAATAGAGGGGAGCAAAATATCAGATACGGAATTCAAAACACGGATTATGGAGAAGCTGAATGAGCTCAGCGGAAACTACAAGGAACTCCAGAAATACTACAAGGAACTTACAGAGAATTACACGAGCATGAAAAAGGACATAGAAGCTATCAATAAGAGCCAGGAGGAAATGAAGAATACGATCTTGAATTGAAGAACACAGTAGAAGGAATTAAAAGCAGGCTACAGGAAGCAGAAGATCGAATCAGCGAGCTGGAGGACAATGTACACAAAAACTCCCAGACAGTGCAAAAAAATGAAAAAAGACTGAGCAAGACTGAAGAGGCTCTAAGACAGCTGCAGGACAATACGAAACGTAATAATATCCATATCATAGGAATTCCAAAAGGAGAAGAAGAAGAGCAAGGGATAGAAAACCTCTTTGAAAAACTAATGACAGAAAACTTCCCTAACATGAGGAGAGAAAGAGTCACGCAAGTCCAGGAAGCACAGAGGGTCCCAATGAAGATGAACAACAAAAGACCCACTTCAAGAAACATAACAATTAAAATGGCAACATTCAAAGACAAACAGAGAATCCTAAAAGCAGCAAGAGAGAAACAACTAATAACATACAAGGGAGCTACAATAAGGCTATCATCACCTTTCTCAGCAGAAACACTACAAGCCAGAAGGGAATGGCAAAAAATATTCCAAGCAATGAAAAACAAAGGCCTACAACCAAGAATACTCTACCCAGCAAAGCTCTCATTCAAAGTGGAGGGTGAAATAAGGAGTTTCCAAGACAAAAGAAGGCTAAAAGAATACATCTCCACCGAACCAGCAATGCAAGAGATGCTAAAGGGTCTGCTTTAAGAAGATGAAGAAACAGAGAGAGACAGAGAAGAACACGAGTACAAAGGGGGAAAAATGACAATAAGTACTTATCGGTAATAACCTTAAATGTAAATGGATTAAATGCTCCAATTAACAGACATAGGGTAGCTGAATGGATTAAAAAGAATGACCCACATATATGCTGTCTACAAGAGACCCACCTTAGAAAAAAAGATCTACACAGACTGAAAGTAAAGGGATGGAAAAAAGTATTTCAAACAAATGGACATGAAAAAAAAAGCTGGGGTAGCAATACTTATATCAGACAAAACAGATTTCAAAGCAAAGGCAATAAAAAGAGACAAAGAAGGGCATTTCATAATAATTAAGGGAAAAATCCATCAAGAAGATATAACCCTTATAAATATATATGCACCCAACTTAGGAGCACCCAAATATATAAGAAAAATTTTGAAAGACTCCAAGAAAGATATAGACAGCAACACACTCAAAGTAGGGGATTTTAACACCCCATTGTCAGCAATGGACAGATCTTCGAAGCAAAGAAACACCAAAGATATTGAGGCACAGAACAACACTCTAGATCAAATGGACTTAGTCGATATATATAGAAGTTTTCACCCCAAAGAAGCAAAATATGCATTTTTCTCAAGTGCACATGGAACATTTTCAAAGATAGACCACATGGTAGGACACAAAACAAGCCTCAACAAATTCAATAAAATTGAAATTATATCAAGCATCTTCTCAGATCATAATGGCTAAAAATTGGAAATCAACCTCAAGGAAAGAACTCAAAAACATTCAAACTCATGGAGAATGAAAAACATGCTATTAAATAATGAATGGGTTAACAATGACATCAAGGAAGAAATCAAAAAGTTTCTGGAAACTAATGATAATGAACACACAACAACCCAAAACCTATGGGATACAGCGAAAGCAGTCCTGACAGGAAAGTTCATAGCAATACACGCCTACCTAAAAAAGCTAGAAGAATCTCTAATGAAAAATTTAATCCTATGGCTACAAGAACTAGAGGAAGAACAACAAGCAAAGCCCAGATCAAGTAGAAGGAAGGAAATCATCAAGATCAGAGCACAATTAAATGACGTAGAGACTAAACAAACAATTCAAAAGATCAACAAAAGTAGGAGCTGGTTCTTTGAAAAGATAAACAAAATTGACCAGGCTCATCAAGAAAAAAATAGAGAGGACCCAAATAAATAAAATCAGAAACAAAAAAGGAAAAATCACAACTGATACCATAGAAATACAAAGGATTGTAAGAAATTATTACGAACACTGTATGGCAAGAAATTTTACAACCTAGAGAAAATGGACAAATTCCTGGAAACCTATAGTCTTCCCAAACTGAATCAAGAAGAAGTAGAAAGTCTCAACAGATCAATAACAAAGAAGGAAACTGAAACAGTAATCAAAAATCTCCCTGCACACAAAAGCCCTGGACCGGACGGCTTCACAGGAGGATTTTACAAAACATTTAGGGAAGAACTAACTCCTAACATTCTCAAACTATTCCAAAAAATCCAAAAAGATGGAAAAAGTCCCAAACTCTTTCTATGAAGGCAGTATTACCCTAATCCCAAAACCAGGTCAAGACACAACAAAGAAAGAAAACTACAGGCCAATATCACTGATGAACATAGATGCTAATATCCTCAACAAAATATTGGCAAACCGGATCCATCAACACATTAGAAAGATCCTACACCAGGATCAAGTGAGATTCATCCCAGGGATGCAAGGATGGTTTAATATTCACAAATCAATAAACATAATACACCACATAAACAAAATGAAAGACAAAACCACATGATCATATCAAGAGATGCTGAAAAAGCATTTGATAAAGTACAACACCCATTTATGATGAAAATGCTCAGCAAAATGGGAATAGAAGGAGCATACCTCAACATAACAAAGGCCATATATGAGAAACCTGAAGCCAACATCATACTCAATGGGCAAAAACTGAGAGCATTCCCCCTGAGATCAGGAACAAGACAAGGATGTCCGCTCTCTCCACTCCTATTCAACATAGTCTTGGAAGTTCTAGCCACAACAATCAGACAAGAAAGAGAAATAAAAGGCATTCAAATTGGGAAAGAGGAAGTAAAACTGTCATTATTTGCAGATGACATGATAATGTACATAGAAAACCCTATAGACTCCACACAAAAAAAACTACTCAACCTAATAAGTGAATTCAGCAAAATAGCAGGATACAAAGTAATATTAAGAAATCGAAGGCATTTTTATACACCAAAAATGAAATATCAGAGACAGAGACAGAACAGAAAATACCATTTACCATAGCAATAAGAAAAATAAAATACCTAGGAATAAACTTAAGCAAGGAGGCAAAAGACCTGTACTCAGGAAACTACATAACACTGAAGAAAGAAATTAAAGAAGATACAAATAAATGGAAGCATATACCATGCTCATGGATGGGAAGAATCAACATCATTAAAATGTCCATACTACCCAAAGCAATTTATAGATTCAATGCAATCCCTATTAAAATACCAATGACATATTTCACAGACCTAGAACAAATATTTCAAAAATTTATATGGAATCAAACAAGAGCCCGAATAGCCACAGCAATTTTGAGGAAGAAGAACAAAGTAGGAGGAATCACAATACCTGATATCAAACTATACTACAAGGCCACGGTAATCAAAACAGTCTGGTACTGGCATAAAAACAGACATATAGATGAATGGAACAGAACTGAGAGCCCAGAAATAAACCCAGATTCAAATGGTCAACTAATACTTGACAAAGGGGGAAAGAACGTCAAATGGAGTGAAAAGAGCCTCTTCAACAAATGGTGTTGGGAGAACTGGACAGGGACATGCAAAAAAATGAAACTAGACCACCAATTTACACCATATACCAGAATAAACTCAAAATGGATCAGAGACTTAAATGTAAGACGTGATACCATAAAAGTCCTAGAGGAAAAAATAGGCAGAAAAATTTCAGCTATCCCACGTAGCAACATTTTCACTGATATATCTCCTAAGGCAAGGGAAATAAAGGAAAGAATAAACAAATGGGACTACATCAAACTAAAAAGTTTCTGCTCAGCTAAAGAAAACATCAGCAAGATGATAAGGAAACCAATCATATGGGAAAATATATTCGCCAATGATATCTCAGACAAGGGATTGATCTCCAAAATATATAAAGAACTTATTAGACTCAACACCAAGAAGACAGACAACCCAATTAAAAAATGGGCAAAGGACCTCAACAAACACTTCTCCAAAGAAGACATACAGAGGGCCCATAGACATATGAAAGTATGCTAAACATCACTAGCCATCAGAGAGATGCAAATGAAAACCACAATGAGATACCACCTCACACCAGTCGGAATGGCCATCATCAACAAATAAACAAACAGCTTGTGATGGGGAGGATGCGGAGAAATGGGAACCCTGGTGCATTGCTGGTGGGAATGAAGACTGGTGCAACCACTATGGAAAACAGATTGGAATTTCCTCAAAAAACTAAAAATGGAACTGCCTTTTGAACCAGCAATTCCATTGCTAGGATTATATCCGAAAAGTCCTGAAACACCAATTCAAAAGAACCTATGCACTCCAATGTTCATAGCAGCACTATTTACAATAGCCAAGTGCTGGAAACAACCTAAATGCCCATCTGTAGATGAGTGGATCAAAAAACTGTGGTATATTTACACAATGGAGTACTATGTAGCAGAAAGAAAGAAGGAACTTCTACCATTTGCAACAACATGGATGGAACTAGAGAGAATTATGCTTAGCGAAATAAGCCAGGCAATGAAAAAAAAGAAAACCTTATGCTGTCACGTATTACAGGAAACTAATGAACAACACAAACAAATGAGCAAAATTGAACCAGAGCTACGTAAACAAGTAGACTAACAGTAACAAGGGGGGCGGTGGGAGGGAGAGAATGGGGTAAGAAGGGGAAGGGTCTAGTCAAAGAACATGTATAAATGACCCACGGACATGGGCAACTGTGTGGGGACTGAATGTGGGGGAATGGAGGGGCAGGGTGCAGGGAAGCAAGAGGGGGGAAAAAGTGAGACAACTGTAATGGAAAAACAAACAATTTTTTTTTTTTTTTTTTAGTGGGGGAAAAATGAAAATATGAAGAATGCAAATGCCAGTACAGTGAATATTAGGGCAAAGATTTTCCTTCACATAGTATATTTTTCTCCCTATCTGATCCCTCCAGAGTTTGGCATTCTAAAGAAGTAAGTAATGACATAAGTTTCTTTGCATAAAACTAATAAAACCAGTTGTTAATAGAGGTTCCTTTTTTTTTCTTTTTTTTTTTTGACCAAGTCTTTGACTGGAATGTCAAGCCTAAAGGAGACATGCTTGGGCTCAGGTTGTTTACAAAAAGCCCTGAGGAACTGGGCATGACTTTCAAAGGTAATAAAAGCCCGCGAGATAAAAGACCTGGTACCATGGTTGGTTGTGCGGTCCACAGCAATCTTTCCAGGGAAGAAACGAAGGTTTTTTTCCTGAAAAATGGCTAGAAGGTACCTTAAGGCACAATGAAAAACCAGAAAGACTCTGAAAGGACAGGTGTGTACAGTCAAGGATGAATGCCGGGTATTTGGCCCAGCTTCTGTGCCCTGAAGAGTAGACGGAGGGTCACCCTCAATGTTCCTTTGGTAAGTTCAAGCAAAGCAGAACTAAAGATTATAAGTGATCATTTGCTGCTATTGTTGTGTTTATGCAAATGAACAGGATAAATTAAAAATGGACTTAATGTAGTCCCTTTAATGACAAGGAGGGTAATCTTAGGGAGAAAAATCAGTATTCAAGGAAAATCACAATGATCAGTGGTAGACTATAAAATAGTGCAGCTAACCGTCTTAAAAGTTTCTTTTCATTTAAAATATGTTTTCACTTGAAAATTAAACCATGTCTGTGATATCATCAAAGATATTTAAGTTGCAGGCAAGTAGAATGTCAAGTGCCTTGCAACTGGATATCTTCCCAATAAGACAGTCTTATAGATTTAGAGACTTGTTTGTGGGTTATGTTACATAAATTAACATGTGTTTTCTGTTTTCAAAGGGCATAAGCCTATGACTGCATTACATGAGTGATTGTCTGTACGTATAAGCCTCACTTAATCCTCTCTGCAGCGCTGCCTCCTGAGACTCAATGGTTTGGCTGAACTAAATGGCTGGGTTGGTGAAGAATGGGTGGCCTGTGGGCTTCACTTTAAAACTGGTTTCTCTTTTCTATCCTAATGGTTTGGACAGAAAGGGCCCAGAGGTCTGAGAGGGGGAAACCTAAACTATTTCCCTCAGCCCAAACTAAGTATAACGGGCAAAAGGGTTTTGGACAGGTGAGATGTGCCTAACACACCTTCCTCCAAAGAAGCCCTTTTTTTCTTTTTTTTCCCCTAATGTGGAACATTGTAAAATTAATTTCTGCCTTTTGTCATCTAGTGGTTATGGATTGAATGATGTCTTTTAACCCTTTTTGCCAAATCTGTTGCCCCCAGAACACAACAAGGATGCCAACCTGTTAAACCAAGCACGCCGTTGACCGGAGACAGACAACTGACCTGGAGTCTCCACGATCCTTCCCCATGTTGGAAGGCCACCCTCCCCTCCACACCTCCACTATTAATAGTGATTTCTGGACCCAAGGGTAGGTAGGACGATGACCATGTCCAGCTTGTAGCAGCTAGAGAAGCTTGAGACCTTCGCCCATTGTCCTTTACAAGATTACAAAGGGACTCAGTATCTGAGAGGGAGTGATAGTTATTTTTTATTGTTAAAATAATCAATTAATCACATATTTACCAAAAAAAAAAAAAAGAGAGAGAGAGAAAGAAGAAGAATATATGAAAGGGTGAAGCGGGAAAGCTTGTATGTACGAACCATGGGTATGGACTTGGTAGGGGAATGCTGGGGGAGGGAGATGGTAGGTGGAGGGGAGTAAAGGGGAGAAAATTGGAACTATTGTAACAATATAATCCATAAAATACATTAAAAAAATTTCCTGCCTCCATGTGCATGTAAATGATGGCTCAGAAGCATCCTGGGACACTCCCAGTGTGTCAATCACAATGGATTCATTGACATAGTTCCACCAGGGGCCCACCATTTCAAGGCTAGACTGGTGACCAGGAGCTCTGAGTACCTGGTTTCCTCGGCAGCCACCTGCTCTCTTGTCCTTGGGTTCCACAGAAGTCACTTTTTTCCAGGGATATGGGCACATGCTCAACCCATTTAGGACAAGATTAATCCTGTGACCTGACATGGCTTGTCTGGCAGTCTTTGCCTTGTCTTTTCTTTCACACTCTCCACTCACTTCCTAGAAGGTCACAGGATAAGGGAAGTCTTATATTCTGTCTTTATGCTACACTTGAGCTGAAAGTCGCATGATGGATGAAAGTTTCATCACTTTTGAGATACCTATTATCATAAAAAAGTTATGGCACTTTAACTATATGATGGAAAAAAAAATCTTGAAGCAGTCCATTCTTCCCAGCCCCCAAATACTCTATTTTATCACTCAGTGAAATACTAGATTCTTAATTTGGCAGGTACCTTTTTAAATAGAAGACATATTTCATTCATTAGACTACTTTAATATGTGGGAACTGAAGTGATATGTTATGCCTGATGCAAGTTGATCAAGGGATTGGATAGAGGTGATTCCTACTTACCTAGAGAAGAAACTGCAGTGACTATCCAGGGACCAATGGCTTCCCTGCAGTTCTCTCCAGCCAGTGGAACAGGTGGATGTAATCTTGAAAATAATCTTATTATTGGCTCTCTACTAGAAAAAATATTTAGAAATCAAAGAAATACTAAGCTGACACAGAGCTGACTGAAAAAAAATTAGAAAGGCAAAAATCCTTTAATCATTGTGGCCGTGAATGTAGAAAATAGGGGAAATGACATTCATGTTGGGCTCATTTGGGTTCGGAGAGCATTAGCTCAGCTCAGAAGAGAAGGCAGAGAGAACTGCTTAATTAAAAAAATGACAAAAACTCATTGGTAACTCCAGCTATTGATGGTGAGCTTTTAAAAAATCAATATTTTGACCCTGACCACAGAAATTCAAATTTAATTGGAATGAACTTTACTTTGGTGGGACCTAGCTACAGATGATTATAAAACTGTCCCAAATGAATCAAGAAGGAGAAATCCTGAAAAGACTGATAACAACTAGTGAAATTGAAGCAGTAATCAAAACATTCCCAGCACACAAAAGCCCTGGATCGGATGTCTTTACAGGTGAATTTTACCAAACATTTTGGGGAGAACTAACTTATATTCTTCTCAAACTATTCCAAAAAATCCAAGAAGGGGGAAGACTCCCAAACTTTTTTATAAGGCCAGTATTACCCCAATTCCAAAACCAGGTCAAGACACAACAAAGAAAAAAAAACAAAAGGTCAATATCACTGATGAAAATATATGCTAAAATCCTCAACAAAATATTGGGAAACTGAATCCAGCAACACATTTAAAAGATCACAAACCACCATCAAGTGGGATTCATCCCAGGGATGGAATAATGGTTTAATATTACAAATCAACAAATGTAATACACCATATTAACAAAATGAAAGACAAAAATCACATGATTATATCAATAGATGCTGAAAAAGCATTTGATAAAGTACAACACCCATTTATGGTGAAGACACTCAACAAAATTGGAATAGAAGGAGCATATCTCAACATAATAAAGGCCATACATCAGAAACCTGCAATCAACATCACACTCAATGGGCAAAAACTAAGAGTATTCCCCCTGAGTTCAGGAACAAGATAAGGATGTCCACTTTCTCCACTCCTATTCAACATAATCTTGGAAGTTCTAGTCACAGCAATCAGACAAGAAAAAGAAACAAGAGGCATCCAAATTGGAAAAGAGGAAGTAAAACCGTCACTATTTGCAGATGACATGATAGTATACATAGAAAACCCTATAGACTCCATGAATAAACAACTAGACCTAATAAGTGAAATTGGCAAAATAGTAGGGTACGATGTCAATATTTAGTAATCAAAGTCATTTCTGTACACCAATGAAAAAATATCAGAGAGCAAAATTAGAAAAAAAAAATCCCATTTACTATAGCAACAAGAAAAATAAAGTACCTAGAAATAAACTTAACCAAGGAGGTAAGAAACCTGTACTGGGAAAACTAGAAAACAGTGAAAAAAGAAATTAATGAAGATACAAATAAATGGAAGCATATACCATGTTCATGTATGGGAAGAATCTACATCATTAAAATGTCCATATTATCCAAAGCAAGATATAGATTTAACACAATCCCTATTAAAATACAAACTACATATTTCACAGACCTAGAACAAATATTTCAAAAATTTATATGGAACAAAAAAGACCCCAAACAGCCACAGCAATCTTGAGGAAGAAGAACACAGCAGGAGGAATCACAATACCTGTTATTAGACTATACTACAAAGTTACTGTAATAAAGAAAGTCTGGTACTGGCATAAGAACACCCATATAGATCAATGGAACACAATAGAGAGTCCAGAAATGAATCCAGGTTTATATAATCAACTAATATTTGACAAAGGGGGAAGGAACATCAAATGGAATGAAAAGAGCCTCTTCAACAAATGGTGCTGTGAGAACTGGACAGGGACATGAAAAAAAAACAAGGAAGTAGAGCACTAACTTACACCATACACCAAAAAACCATCAAGATGGTTAAAAAACTTAAATGTAAGCCATGACAGCATAAAAGTTCTAGAGAATAACACAGGCAGGGAAATTTCAGATATCCCACATAGCAATATTTTCATCAATATATCTCCTAAGGCAAGGGAAATAAAGGAAAGAATAAAGAAATGGGACTACATCAAACTAAAGAGTTTCTGCTCAGCAAAAGAAAACATCAGCAAGATGAAAAAGGAACCAACCATATGGGAGAACATATTTTCCAATGATACCTCAGACAAAGGATTGATCTCCAAAATATGCAAAGAACTTATATGTCTCAAGACCAAGAAGACAGACAACCCAATTTAAAAATGGGCAAAAGACCCTAACAAACACTTCTCCAAGAGGATATATAGAGGATTCATAGGAATATGAAAAAATGCTCAACATCATTAGCCATCAGAGAGATGCAAATAAAAACTACAATGAGATACCACTTCACACTGGTCAGAATGGCCATCAACAAATCACAAGTGCTGGAAAGGATGTGGAGAAATGGGAACCCTAGTGCACTGTTGGTGGGAATGCAGACAGGTGCAGCCACTATGGAAAACAGTATGGGTTTTCCTCAAAAAACTAAAAATGGAACTCTTTTGATCCAGTGATTCCATCGCTAGGATTATACTCAAAGAATCAAAAAAAAAAAAAAAATTAAAAGAACCTATTCACCCCTATTTTCATAGCAGCATTATTTGCAATAGTCAAACACTGGAAACAGCCTAAGTGCCCATCTGTAGATGAGTGGATTAAAAAACTGTGGTACATCTACACAATGGAATACCATGCAGCAGAAAGAAAGAAGGAATTCCTGCCATTTGCAACAACATGGATGGAATTGGAGAGTATTATGCTTAGTGAAATAAGCCAGGCAAAGAAAGAAAAATACCATATGATATCACCTAATACAGGACACTAATGAACAACACAAATAAACAAGCAAAATAGAATTAGAGGCAAGTAAGCAAGGAGCAGACTGATGGTGACCAGGGGGGAAGGGGAGGGGAGAAGGGGGAAATAAGGGGAAAGGTCTAGTCAAGGAACTAGTATAAATTACCTGTGGACAGGGATAATGGGGCAACAGGGTGGGGATGGACTGTGGGAGAAGGGGTGGGCAGGATGCAGTGGGAGCAATGGGAGAAAAAGTGGGACAACTGTAATAGAAAAAACAATAAATCATTTTTTTAAAGAAGTAATACGTATCCAGACAGAAAGGAGGGGTAGAGCTGAGGTGGAGAAGATGCAGTGTGGTGGCAGCAGTGCCTGGGGCGGTGGCAGCAAGGCAGCAGCTGTGGCCAGCCAGTGAAAAGTGCAGTCAGTCATTTTAAAAGTCAGGAGGGATACCTGGGAAGTGATCCCAGCCCCAAACCAGACTGTACAGCTCACAGTTCCAGCAGTGGGGGAAATAAAGCCTCATTGCTTCTGACTGTGAAAACCAGTGGTGGTTGGGGCGGCAGAAGAAAGTGCCAATCTCTCAGCAGAGTCCATTTGTTTAAAGGTCCCCCAAGGTCCTAGCACATTCACAGACCCACCTATCCTTGGAACTACAACCAGTGCAACAGCTAGAGAGGTGCCAGTCTCATATGGGAAGTGGGAGAAGTGTCTGGAAAAGGGGCGAGAGCTGAGCAAGTGACATTGTTCCCTCTCAGACCCCCTCCCCCACATACAGTGCCATAACGTGGTGAAACAGATCACCCCCACTGACAAATATCACCCCTTACAATGTAACAGGTACTACATACAGCTCTACTTAAGACACAGAGGCAAACACAGAGGTGGTCAAGTTGAGGATGCATAGAGGTATGGCCTAAAAGACGGAGCAGATCAAGATTCCAGTGGGAGAACTAAGCAACAAAGAATTAGCCAACCTATCAGATGCAGAATTAAAAACCCTGTGATAACAATGCTCAAAGACTTGACAGACATGCTTGAGTATAGCAAATGCATAAGGGAAGAAGTAAAGGTTATGCTAAAGTGAAACAAAGGAAAATCTACATAAAACCAATGGCAAAGGGAAAGGAGCCAGGGTTCAAATCAATGATTTGGAACATAAGGAACAAATAAACAGTTAACCAGTACAGAATAAAGAAAGAAGAATTGAAAAAAAAAATTAGAAGAGGCTTAGGAACCTCTGGGACAACTTTAAATGTACCAACATTCAAATCATTGGAGTGCCAGAAGGAGAAGAGGAACAGCAAGAAATTGAAAGCTTATGTCAGAAAATAATGAAGTAAAACTTTCCTAATTTGGTGAAGGAATAAACATACAAGTCCAGAAAGCACAAAGAGTCTCAAACAAGTTAGACCCAAAGAGGACCACACCAAAACACATTACAATTAAAGTCCCAAAGGTTAAAGATAAGGAGAGAATCTTAAAAGCAGCAAAAGAAAAGAAGAGAGTTACCTACAAAGGGGTGCCTATAAGACTATCATCTGATCTCTCATAAGAAACTTTGTAAGCAAGAAGGGACTGGCAAGAAATATTCAAAGTGATGAAAAGCAAGGTCTTATAACCAAGACTACTCTAACCAGCAAAACTATTATTTAGATTGGAAGGGCAGATAAAGTGCTTCCCAAACAAGGTAAAGCTAAAGGAGTTCATCATCACCAAGCCATTATTATATGAAATGTTAAAGGGACTTACTTAAGAAAAAGAAGATGATCAAAATTATGAACATTAAAATGATGACAAACTCACAACTATCAACAACTGCATCTAAAAAATAAAAACAAAATCCAACTAAGCAAACAAGAATAGGAACAGAATTATAGGTGTGGGGATCATTTGGAGGGTTATCAGCTGGGAAGGAGAAGGGGGGGAAATGGGGAAATGGTGCAAGGATTATGAAGAATAATTGATAGGTACAGAATAGGAAGGGGAGTGTTAAGAATAGTGTAGGAAAGGATGATGCCAAAGAACTTACATGCGTGACCCATGGACATGAACTAAGGGAGTGGGATTGCTGCAGGGAAGGGGGGTACTGGGCAGAGGGGAGCAAAGGGAAAAAACTGGGACAACTGTAACAGCATAATCAATAAAGCATACTTAAAAAAAAAAAAGAAACAAAACAGAACTTAACACAAAGAATAACTCAACCCAAGCACTGAGGTTTCTTTCCTTTCAAAAAAAATTTAACACCTTTCTATGGCCTCTACAACTTTCACAAACCTTCTTACTCACCCAGGAAAAACCATAACTCACTTTCAATTCTTGTCCTTTTTATTAATGGGATAAACCACACTCAAACTCAGTATCTGGCAGATAAAAATCCCTAAATCTGAATACACATAAATAAATTAAAAGAACATTGTCACTTTGCATTGAGGCTCACTCTCTTCTTCCTAAAGAGAAATTTCAAATCTCCTTCTGGAGTGCAGGTCCAGCTTTCCTTTTCAGCACCAACCACAGCAGCAGTGTCCAAAGTCTCCTTAGGCGGTGCCCATTTTATTTGTATGTGGTTGGATTCAAGTCTTAATTCCCATAAGCTTTAAGGAAGAATGTGTTGTCAGTAGGACATCAGAGGGACCAGTACATTGCTCAGTTAACTGATGTTCAGGTCTTTGAGTCTTCCAAGTCTTTCATAAGACTTGGTCCCTGGCTAGAATTGGTGTAAGGTCTCATCAGATGGGTAAGCGGACCAGCAATGGGCAAACTTGTGTAGAATGATTAGTGTTTGCCCTAAATGTTGAACATATTGCCTAATTTTCCACTCCTGCTCCAAATCTGGGGGTGGGGGGTCACTCCCAGAACCAAGACTTGGAAGGACCTCCCATAAACTCTTTCTAAAAGGGCTTAACTTAAGCCCACTTCTGAGTGCTACCCTAATCTGCAGCAAAACCATGAGGAGAGCCAGGTCCCATTTCAAATGTGTTTCCTGGCGTATTTTTGCTGGGGTCTTCTTTATCATTTGATTCATTTTCTCAGTCTTTCCTGTAGATTGAAGTTTCCAAGATGCATTTAGTTTCCATCTTAATTGCAGTGCCTGTGCAACCTTCTGTGAGGTCTTTGAAGTGAATGATGGTTCATTGTAACTCTGAATGCTGTGAAGAAGTCCAAACCTAGGAATTATTTCTTTAAGTAGGAGTTTCACTGCCTCAGTTGCTCTCAGTTCTACTGGGGTATGTCTCTACCCACCCAGAGAAAGAGTCCACCAAAACTAATAAAAATTTGAAATATCGTCTTATTTTAGGCATTTGCATAAAGCCTACTTACCAGTCCTCAAACTGGGCATAACCCTTTATATTGTACTCCCTTTTTCTTTTTTTTTTAATGTTTTTTATTGATTATATTGTTACAATAGTTCCAATTTTCTCCCCCTTGCTCCCCTCCACCCAGCACCTCCCTCCCACAGTGACCCCCAACAAAGCCATACCCCTGGTCCGTAAAAATTAACTATCCCCCTCCTCTCAAATATTAGGACCCTTTGTAATCTTATAAAGGACAATGGGCGAAGGTCTCAAGCTCCTCTAGCTGCTTCAAGCTGGACATGGTCATCGTCCTACCTACCCTTGGGTCCAGAAAACCCTAATAAGAGTGGGGGTGTGGATGGGAGGGTGGCCTTCCCACATGGGGAAGGATCGTGCAGACTCCAGGTCAGTTGGCTGTCTCCGGTCAACGGCGTGCTTGGTTTAACAGGCTGGTGTCCTTGTTGTGTTCCAGCCATTTAGTTCAGCCAAACCGTTGAGTCTCAGGAGGCAGCGCTGCAGAGAGGATTAAGTGAGGCTTATGCGTACAATCACTAAGGTAATGCGATCATAGGCTTTTGTCCTTTGAAAACAGAAAACACGTGTTAATTTATGTAACATGACCCACAAACAAGTCTCTAAATCTGTAAGACTGTTCTTATTGGGAAGACATCCAGTTGCAAGGCACTTGAAATTTTATTTGCCTGCAACTTGAATATCTTTGATGATATCACAGACATGGTTTAATTTTCAAGTGAAACCATATTTTAAATGAAAAGAAACTTTTAAGACGGTTAGTTGCCCTATTTTATACTCTACTACTGATCATTGTGATTTTCCTTGAATAATAATTTTTCTCCCTAAGGTTACCCTCCTTGTCTTTAAAGGGACTACATTGAGTCAATTTTTAATTTATCCTGTTCGTTTGCATAAACATAACAAGAGCAGCAAATGATCACTTATGATCTTTAGTACTGCTTTGCTGGAACTTACCCAAGGAATATTTGGGGTGACCCTCAGTCTGTTCTTTAGGGCACAGAAGCTGAGCCACATATCTCGCATTCATCCTTGCCTGTACACACCTGTTTTTTCCAAGTCTTTCTGGTTTTTCATTGTGCCTTAAGGTCCCTTCTAGGCATCTCTCAGGAAAACAACCTTCGTTCCTTCCCTGGAAAGATTGCTGTGGACCGCACAACCAACCATGGTACCAGGCCTTTTATCTCACGGGCTTTTATTACCTTTGAAAGTCATTCCCAGTTCCTCAGGGCTTTTTGGTAACAATCTGAGCCCAAGTATGTTCCCTTTAGGCTTGACATTCCAGTCAAGGACTTGGTCAAAAAAAAAAAAAAAAAAAAAGAAGAAAAAAGAAAAAAGGAACCTCTATTAACAACTGGTCTTATTAGTTCTATGCAAAGAAACTTATGTCATTACATACTTGTTTAAAATGCCAAACTCTGGAGGGATCAAATAGGGAGAAAAATATACAACGTGAAGGAAAATCTTTGTCCTAATATTCACTGAACTGGCATTTCCATTCTTCATATTTTCATTTTTCCCCCACTAAAAAAATTATTTTGTTTGTTTTTCCATTACAGTTGTCTCACTTTTTTACCCCTCTTGCTTCCCTGCACCCTGTCCCTCCCTTCCCCCACATTTAGTCTCCACTCAGTTGCACATGTCCGTGGGTCATTCATTTTTTTTTTTTTACTTGACCCTTCCCCTTCTTACACCCTTCTCTTTCTCCCCCCAGCTCCCTTGTTACTGTTAGTCTACTTCTTGTTTACATACCTGTGGTTCAATTTTGCTCATTTGTTTGTGTTGTTCATTAGTTTCCTGTAATACGTGACAGCATAAAGTATTTTTCTTTTGTTGTCTGGCTTATTTCACTAAGCATAATTTTCTCTAGTTCCATCCATGTTGTTGCAAATGGTAGAAGTTCCTTCTTTCTTTCTGCTACATAGAACTCCATTGTGTAAATGTACCACAGTTTTTTGATCCACTCATCTACAGTTGGGCATTTAGGTTGTTTCCAGCACTTGGCTATTGTAAATAGTGCTGCTATGAACATTGGAGTGCATAGGTTCTTTTGAATTGGTATTTCAGGATTTTTTGGATATACTCCTAGCAATGGAATTGCTGGTTCAAAAGGCAGTTCCATTTTTAGTTGTTTGAGGAAATTCCAAACTGTTTTCCACAGTGGCTGCACCAGTCTGCATTCCCACCAGCAATGCACCAGGGTTCCCGTTTCTCCGCATCCTCTCCAGCACAAGTTTTTTGTTGATTTGTTGATGATGGCCATTCTGACTGGAGTGAGGTGGTATCTCATTGTGGTTTTCATTTGCATCTCTCTGATGGCTAGTGATGTTTAGCATACTTTCATATGTCTATGGGCCCTTTGTATGTCTTCTTTGGAGAAATGTTTGTTCAGGTCCTTTGCCCATTTTTTAATTGGGTTGTCTGTCTTCTTGGTGTTGAGTCGTATGAGTTTTTTACATATTTTGGAGATCAATCCCTTGTCTGAGATGTCATTGGCGAATATATTTTCCCATATGGTTGGTTTCCTTATCATCTTGCTGATGTTTTCTTTCGCTGAGCAGAAACTTTTTAGTCTGATGTAGTCCCATTTGTTTATTCTTTCCTTTATTTCCCTTGCCTTAGGAGATATATCAGTGAAAATGTTGCTACGTGGGATAGCTGAAAATTTCCTGCCTATTTTTTCCTCTAGGACTTTTATGGTATCACGTCTTACATTTAAGTCTTTGATCCATTTTGAGTTTATTCTGGTGTATGGTGTGAGCTGGTGGTCTAGTTTCATTTTTTTGCATGTCCCTGTCCAGTTCTCCCAACACCATTTGTTGAAGAGGCTCTTTTCACTCCACTTGATGTTCTTTCCCCCTTTGTTAAGTATTAGTTGACCATATGAACTTGGGTTTATTTCTGGGATCTCTATTCTGTTCCATTGATCTATATGTCTGTGTTTATGCCGGTACCAGACTGTTTTGATTACCGTGGCCTTGTAGTATAGTTTGATATCAGGTATTGTGATTCCTCCTACTGTGTTTTTCCTCAAAATTGCTGTGGCTATTCGGGCTCTTTTTTGGTTCCATATAAATTTTTGAAGTATTTGTTCTAGGTCTGTGAAATATGTCATTGGTATTTTAATAGGGATTGCATTGAATCTATAAATTGCTTTGGGTAGTATGGACATTTTAATGATGTTGATTCTTCCCATCCATGAGCATGGTGTATGCTTCGATTTATTTGTATCTTCTTTAATTTCTTTCTTCAGTGTTATGTAGTTTTCTGTGTACAGGTTTCTTACCTCTTTGGTTAAGTTTATTCCTAGGTATTTTATTTTTCTTGTTGCTATGGTAAATGGGATTTTTCTTTCAGTTTCTATCTCTGAGTTTTTATTGTTGGTGTATAAAAATGCCTCCGATTTCTTAATATTGACTTTGTATCCTGCAATTTTGCCGAATTCACTTATTAGCTTGAGTAGTTTTTTTGTGGAGTCTAAAGGATTTTCTATGTACACTATCATGTCATCTGCAAATAATGACAGTTTTACTTCCTCTTTTCCAATTTGGATGCCTTTTATTTCTCTTTCTTGTCTGATTGCTGTGGCTAGAACTTTCAAGACTATGTTGAATAGGAGTGGAGAGAGCGGACATCCTTCTCTTGTTCCTGATTTCAGGGGGAATGCTCTCAGTTTTTGCCCATTGAGTATGATGTTGGCTTCAGGTTTCTCATATATGGCCTTTATTATGTTGAGGTATGCTCCCTCTATTCCCATTTTGCTGAGAGTTTTTATCATAAATGGGTTTTGTACTTTATCAAATGCTTTTTCCGCAACTATTGATATGATCATGTGGTTTTTGTCTTTCATTTTGTTTATGTGGTGTATCACGTTTATTGATTTGCAAATATTAAACCATCCTTTCATCCCTGGGATGAATCGTACTTGATCGTGGTGTATGATCTTTCTAATTTGTTGCTGGATCCGGTTTGCCAATATTTTGTTGAGGATTTTAGCATCTATGTTCATTAGCGATATTGGCCTGTAGTTTTCTTTCTTTGTTGTGTATTGACCTGTTTTTGGAATTAGGGTTATACTGGCTTCATAGAACGAGTTTGGGAGTCTTCCCTCTTCTTGTTTCTTTTGGAATAGTGTGAGGAGGATAGGAGTTAATTCTTTCCTAATTGTTTTGTAGAATTCACTTGTGAAGCCATCCGGTACTGGGCTTTTGTGTGCTGGGAGTTTTTTGATTACTGCTTCAATTTCACTGGCTGTTATTGGTCTATTCAGACTTTCTGCTTCTTCTTGATTCAGTTTGGGAAGATGATAGTTTTCCAGGAATCTGTCCATTTCCTCTAGGTTGTCAAATTTCTTGCCATACTGTTGTTCATAATAATTTCTTATAATTCTTTGTATTTCTGTTGTATCAGTTGTGATTTCTCCTCTTTCGTTTCTGATTTTATCTATTTGGGTCCTCTCTCTTTTTTTCTTGATGAGCCTGGCTAAAGGCTTGTCAATTTTGTTTATCTTTTCAAAGAACCAGCTCCTACTTTTGTTGATCTTTTGAATTGTTTGTTTAGTCTCTATGTCATTTAATTGTGCTCTGATCTTGATGATTATCTTCCTTCTACTTGATCTGGGTTTTGCTTGTTGTTCTTCCTCTAGTTCTTGTAGCTGCAGGGTTAAATTCTTTATTAGAGATTCTTCTAGCTTTTTTAGGTAGGCCTGTATTGCTATGAACTTTCCTCTTAAGACTGCTTTCGCTGTATCCCATAGGTTTTGGGTTGTTGTGTGTTCATTATCATTGGTTTCCAGGAACTTTTTGATTTCTTCTTTGATGTCATTGTTAACCCATTCATTATTTAATAGCATGTTATTCATTCTCCATGAGTTTGAATGTTTTTGAGTTTTTTCCTTGAGGTTGATTTTCAATTTTAAGCCATTGTGATCTGAGAAGATGCTTGATATAATTTCAATTTTATTGAATTTGTTGAGGCTTGTTTTGTGTCCTACCATGTGGTCTATCTTTGAAAATGTTCCATGTGCACTTGAGAAAAATGCATATTTTGCTTCTTTGGGGTGAAAACTTCTATATATATCGACTAAGTCCATTTGATCTAGAGTGTTGTTCAGTGCCTCAATATCTTTGGTGTCTCTTTGTTTTGAAGATCTGTCCATTGTTGACAATGGGGTGTTAAAGTCCCCTACGATGAGTGTGTTGCTGTCTATATCCTTCTTGGAGTCTTTCAAAATTTTCCTTATATATTTGGGTGCTCCTCAGTTGGGTGCATATATATTTATAAGGGTTATATCTTCTTGATGGATTTTCCACTTAAGTATTATGAAATGCCCTTCTTTGTCTCTTTTTATGGACTTTGCTGTGAAATCTGTTTTTTCTGATATAAGTATTGCTATCCCGGCTTTTTTTTCATGTCCGTTTGCTTGAAATACTTTTTTCCATCCCTTTACTTTCAGTTTGTGTAGATCTTTTGTTCTAAGGTGTGTCTCTTGTAGACAGCATATATGTGGGTCATTCTTTCTAATCCATTCGACAACCCTATGTCTTTTAATTGGAACGTTTAATCCATTTACATTTAAGGTTATTACCGATAAGTACTTATTCATTGTCATTTTTCCCCTTTGTACTCAAGTTCTTCTCTGTCTCTCTCTGTTTCTTTATCTTCTTTGAGCAGACCCTTTAGCATCTCTTGCATTGCTGGTTTGGTGGAGATGCATTCTTTTAGTCTTCCTTTGTCTGAGAAACTCCTTATTTCGCCTTCCATTTTGAATGAGAGCCTTGCTGGGTAGAGTATTCTTGGTTGTAGGCCTTTGTTTTTCATTGCTTGGAATATTTTTTGCCATTCCCTTCTGG
Organism: Furipterus horrens; assembly: GCF_987537825.1. NCBI lineage: Eukaryota > Metazoa > Chordata > Mammalia > Chiroptera > Furipteridae > Furipterus > Furipterus horrens. The sequence continues at coordinate 71,862,057 of NW_028327177.1, forward strand.
CTTGTAGTGTTTCTGCTGAGAAATCTGAGGACAGCCTTATTGGAGCTCCCTTGTATGTTATTAATTGTTTTTCTCTTGCCGCTTTTAAGATTCTCTCTTTGTCTTTGAATGTTGCCATTTTAATTATGATGTGTCTTGAGGTGGGCCTGTTGGGGTTCATCTTCATTGGGACCCTCTGTGCTTCCTGGATTTGCGTGACTCTTTCTCTCCTCATGTGAGGGAAGTTTTCTGTCATTAGTTTTTCAAAGAGGTTTTCTATCCCTTGCTCTTCTTCTTCTCCTTCTGGAATTCCTATGATACGGATATTATTATGTTTCATGTTGTCCTGCAGCTGTCTTAGAACCTCTTCAGTCTTGTTCAGTCTTTTTTCATTTTGTTGCATTGTCTGGGAGTTTTTATGTACGTTGTCCTCCAGTTCGCTGATCCGATCTTCTGCTTCCTGTAGCCTGCTTTTAATTCCTTCTACTGTGTTCTTCAATTCAGAGATCATATTCTTCATTTCCTCCTGGCTCTTATTGATAGCTTCTATGTCCTTTTTGATGCTGGTATAATTCTCAGTAAGTTCCTTATAGTTCTTCTGGAGTTCACTGTAGTTTTTCTGGAGTTCTTTGTAGTTTCCGCTGATCTCATTTAGCTTCTCCATAATCCATATTTTAAATTCCGTATCTGATATTTTGCTCCCCTCTGTTTCATTTAGCACTCTTTCTGGGGATTCTACCTTTCCTTTTGATGGGAGGTTGTTTCTCTGTCTCCCCATTTTTGTGATTCCTTTTGCTTGTTGGTGCTTCTTAGAATGATCTGTTCTTCCTGGATCTGCCTCTGGTAGCGTCAGATCATGTACCAGACTGGCCTTAGGCAGCCTATTGGAGACTTCCAGTGATCTACTGCCTTCGTCTGTCTTCTTTAGTTGTTAATATACTCAATCTGTGATTGGCCGTCAGGTTTAAGGATCATGGGTGTGGCAGCTTAATTCCTGTAGACAGGGCTATTATTTCCCCTTAGTATGACGCCACTTGAAGGGGAATGGTCTGTCTGCTGTACTGGAGTTGAGTCAGCACTGGCTGGTCCTGGGAGGAGGTTAGTGTAGCTTCCACTTACTCCTCTGCCCTCCTGGATCTCTGTCTGTGTTGTCCTTGATGATATTTCTTTAATCTGTCTGGTTGTATTCAGCTACTCTTTGGTGGATCTTTTTCTCTGGTTAGTGATTGAGAGTCACTCTGCCCACCTTGTTTTGAGATCTTTTGTGGAGGTGCTGCTAGAACGTACTCACACAACCCAGGCAAGAAACCTACACCCTCCAATATCTCCCCCAACTACAATCTCACTATAGGTTGCAAATGAGCCCGTGTTAATATACTTGTGGAGATACTGGGACTCTCATTTCGTAGGAGAAACAGAAAGGAGTTGTTTTAAATGAAGGAAGGGTAATTTTTGAGCTGGAAGTTGATAGAGTAATAATATTAGCAATTCGGATCAAGGTTATGTAAGAGAGCAATTAACACTTACACTGTATGTTTGAAAAGGAGAGGAGGGTTACAGTGTGGAGTGAGAAAGTGGAAGTATATAGTATTAGGATTATATAATCGGTATATACTATATGATTAGCATGGGAGGTAGGGTAGACACAACAGACATCCAGGCAGACAGACAGCCAGAAATTGAAAGAGAGGGCTGGGGAGGTTAGAAGGTAGGAAACAGATTGAGAAAGAATTTTTCAATAATAAAAATAGTGAGTAGAAAATAGCAAAACAGGAAGGGAGAGAGGAAAGAGAGAGAGAAAGTAGAGAAGAGAAGGGTAGCAGAGATAACGAAAGAAGAAGGGGAGGTAGAAGAGAGGGGACTGGATTAAAATTCTTTTTAAATTATATATTATAAAAAAGATTAGGAGATTAAAACATGATATAAAATTGCAAGATAGAGAGAAAGAGTGAATATAGAGAGAGAGGAATAGGAGATAGGAAAGCAAGAGGATTTGGGAGGAAAAGAGCTCAGAGGAGGGAAGGAAATCAGGAGGAAGAGGAGATATTAAGGAGGGGAGGATTGAAATTGAAGAGTTGAGAAAAGATAGGATGAAGGAGAGAAATACAAGAGGTAGAGAAAGAAGTGAGGGGATGGGATAGAAAAAGAGAAGGAGTAAGAATGGGAGAGTAACAGGAGAGGGGGATAGATTAGATTTATAATTTGAATATTAAGAGATTAGAATATAAAGTGGAATAGGGAGAGAGAGAGAATATGTATAGGGAGAGAAGGAAGATAAGGACAAGAGATGAAAGAAAAATGAATGTAGACTGAAGGGGGACAAAATAAAGAAAGAAATTTAATAAAGTTGAAGGTGCGTAGCGCAGAGAAAGGAGAGGGTGAGAAAGGGAGAGAACTTAAAATTATAAAATTAACTGAGAATAGGATGCAGGGGAGACATGCTAAGGGGAGAGAAGGGAGGGAAGAAGAGGGGAGAAAAGGAGAGAGAATAAGAAGGGACTGACGGTAGGGGTAGTTAGAGAGAGACTGGGAGATAAAAGAATGAGGATTTTAACTCAATTCAACTTTTATGCACAGTCTCTGAGTATTTTTGGTTTGTTTGTTTTTTGGTTTTTCCTTGCTTCCTTCCTGAGTCCGCTCCTATTCAAAATTCCATGAGTTTCAAATCTTTTCTGGTTGGTTGGCTGGCTGTGGGAGGGTTCTGCTTGATTCTGGGATTGCTAGTCTTTTTTTTCGTGGGCCTACCACCGCTCTGCTGTGAGCTGTGTTTAGTTGTCCCCTCCTGAGGCAGCCTCAGCCCTCCTCAGGCTTGTCCAGCTACTCCTTCCCACGTCGGTCCAGCCTGTGCCTGCCAGCAATCCCCGCCCTGCCTCCAGTCCTGTCTCTATTCCCGGGCTACAGCTTCTGCTCTTTTCCCTGTCTATATGCCTGCACACTCTACCTCTCTCCCTGTCTCAAGATCGTCCTTTTGTTCTGCAGGACTCTGGCACAGTCGGTCAAAGTGCTGGGCCCAGTGGCCCTTTTCTGCCCAGGGCCTCTCCCCTAGTCTGGAGCTTTGCAGTGGCTTTCCTGCGTGTGCTCTTCTCCTTGCCCCAAAACTTTCTCTATTCCGAGCTACAGCTTCTGCTGGCTTCCCTGTCTATGGGCCTGCGCACTCTATCTTTCTTCCCGCCACAGCACCGTCCCTTTGTTCTGTAGGATTCCAGTGTGGTCGGTCAGCGCAGCACTCTCCTACCCTGGAGCTCTCTGCCAGTCTGGAGCTCCGCAGAAGCCCTTCCCTTTGGCCCCTTCTCCCCACCCTTAAACCGTCTCCCCTCCAGAACCTCCGCCTCTGCTCTCTTCCCTACTTACACGCCCTGCGCGTTCTATTTCCCTCCTAGCCCCAGACCGGCCTTTTGTTCTGTGGAATTCTAGCGCGACTAAAGAGCAAACACTGGTTTTAAGAACGCAGTTCTCCCCCGGTCCGGAGTTCCGCAGCAGCTTTTCTGTGCTGCCGTTCTCCTTGCCCCAAAACTGCTCCTTTGTTCTGTAGGGCCCTAGCGCTAGTGCTGGGCTTGCCCAGAGTGCCGAGCTTTCGGTTGGAGGTTGCAGCTGAAGATGTTTCCCTCTAGACTCAGATCACACAGTTTCTCCCAGTCCTGATTGTTCACTGTTCTCTCCCTCCTCTGGCTTTTTTGGCCAAATCCTCTCCCTAACTCCCTACAAGAATTCACTCCCGGCTAATGAGCTCTCCGGCTTGATACTGCAAACGCACGGAGTCTTGGAATGACTCAGCCTGCAGTGCTTGGTAAACCCCTCCACCCCCCTCCGTGCTGCTCCCACGATCTCCTCCCCGTTCACGCTATCGGAGATCCACACTCACTCAGTCACTCCTCTCCGCATTTGTCCCTGGATTCTCTCCTTAACAGGAGCGAGCTGAGACCACTGTCCCTACTCCGCGGCCATCTTCAACTCCCCTCATCTGTACTCCCTTTTTCACTGGTCTTTTTTTTTTGTCTTAGGATTGTCTGGGCACATATATGACAGGCTTGGATTATCCTCTGAACAGTCCTTTGCAAATGGGGTACTTCAAATGTGGCCTAATGAGGTCCATCAAAATATCTATTCCATAATGGGTCCCTTCATATAGGTGTTTGAGGATGGAAGACACTAAAGCCTCAGGAAGTTAAGATCATTCCACGGGTGTTGATCTTTCATATGGAATTGGGATCAGTGTTAGTGAATCCCCATGCATGGACTCATTTCTCATTTAATTCTGTGTAATGAGGTTTAAATTTTGATGAGTCCAAGTAGGGGGTCAAAATCCCTAAGTGTGGCAGCCCTCCACTTGTTTGACTTGCTGCTTTATCAGCAGATTGATTTCCCTGGCTTGTTTGAAAACAGCCTCTTCGGTGTCCTAGACAGTGCATTATGGCAACCTGGTCCAGTGGAATCACTGCCTCTAGCAATTATAAAATCTCCTCTGCATGTTTAATGTCCTTGTTCCCTGAGGTTAAGAGTTTTCTCTCCTTCCATATTGCTCCATGGGCATGAAGGCATATTTGGAATCAGGAGATGTCCAAGGGAGCCCCTGGGCCCCCTCATTCATCATCAGACTCCTCTTTCCTTTTTAGGATTTCCTGGCAACAGATTCTATCCCTACTTTCCCTTTTGAATATCAGGCACTCCTTTCTCCAATGGCCCCTCTCCTTTCAATAATCACATTGATTGGAGTCTAATGGGACTCTCTTCTTCTCTTCAGGGTTCTGCCTCTTCTTCTGGTTTCCCCACCCTGTTTCTAAGAACACCATGGCCTGCTTTATCTTTCTTGCTTCCTGGGTGTTGTAGACTTTAAAGGCTATATCTACCTGCTGAGGATTCATTCCCTATGCCCTATCTGAACTCTGGAGTTTCTTTCTGATATCTGGGACACTTTGCACAATGAAAGTCATGTTCACTATCTATACATTCTCTGGTACCTGCAGATCAGCATCAGTGTTTTTTCTATAGGCCTCATTGATCCTCTCTAAAAATTCAGAAGAGTCCTCATCAGGCTTTTGTTGAAGGGTGTGTATCATAATCAGGTTCTTTTCCTTAGAACCCTTTTCTTGAACCCTTCCAGTATGCACTTTCTGTAATGTTCTAGGAAGGGTAGGCCCCCACCATTTGGGTACCAGTCAGGTTCTGTCAAAGGAATTGTCCCAGCTGTGTTGGGGGTCCCATTGGGATTCTCTTGGTGGAGACAATTGTCCTCTTCATTAGCCTTATTTATAACCAGCCATCTCTCATCTGCTGTTAACAAGATATTGAGGAGAGCCTGTACATTTGCCCATTTTGGATGATGAGTGGCAATAATAGAGGCAATAAAATCTGCCATTTTCTGAGGATCATTGCTATATGAGGAGTTGGAATTCTTCCAATTCAGTCAGTCTGAAGTGGAGAACTGAATATGGACCAAATAATAGCTAGTAGGATGGCCTTCTTGATTTACTCCACCTATAGGATACTGCCTTAAAACAAACTGCCTTACTCTAGATAGGGAGGCTCCCTGGCCAAATTGGATGCCCTGACACAACTTTGAGGAGGAAGACCCATTTTTCCTCATACTGGGGTGGGGTCATTTCTTCTTTGGGCTCTATTTCAGGGGTAGCTTGTGGTGGGGATGATCATGGAGGGGGTCCTCCTGCTACAGACCTTGTGTCTCTTGAATTCAGGGCATTAATGAGGCCTATTTTCTCTTTCTCATTTTCTTCCTGTATACCATCAGGAAGAGGTTTTAAGTCCCCTTCCCTTCTTTGCACAATTAAGGGGACCTCTGTCTCTGGTAAAATCCTATTATGCAATGACATAAATATCTTGACATAACAGATTTCATTACATTTATGTAACTGTTAGCAATACTGTTCCAGTTGCATCATAATGCAGTAATCTAGGAAACCATCCATGGGCCACCTTTCCCCACAATCCAAAACATACATAGTCTACACAGTATTACAGTAATAAATTAATACTTCCTTGGACATTGGCTAATGACTGTATATACCCAAATCCACTAAAATTCTACTCAGGGGGTTCCCTCCATAAACAAACCAACAACAGCTCCTCCTGGCCTGGATATACAACAGGCCCAACCCTACGACCAAAAGAAGCCAGGAAACCTGGAAACATACAGAGAAAACTGGCATCCATGACTCCATTATTCTAAAAAATGATCACAAGCAAGTTTTTCTGTCAATCAATCTCACAATCAGTGAGTCCAAACAATGGCTTCCCCCTAAATCAGCCAATTCTCACCCAGATCCTGGTTCACATCCCAGAGTCTGTTCCCTTCCCAGATCAATTTCCTTTCTACCTGCCAGGTGTTTTTAAGCAACTAATGCCCCTAGCAATGTGCAGAGAAATTCCCAGCAACTGGGAAGCCCCGCAGTCCCATATCCTTGTGGGGGTCAACCTGTTACAAGTGGCTAGGGCCCCACATTGTGTGCCATTATTGTAATCAATAATTATTGGGATCACACCACCTGCCACAGATAGACAATAACTCTGGAGACAGAGTCTAGTGGAAAGGAAAATGGAATTTTTTATTTACTTAAAAATATACACAGCAGATTTCTTGATGTTCTCCACACACCCCCAGCCACCCCCCTCACTCCCACGCCTGATGCCAGAGGAGCATGCAGGTGGCTGGAGGATGCCGCAGGGCAGCTTCCAAGGGCTTTGTGCATGGGGGAGTGGCACAGGGCTTGTCTCCTGGCAGAGTTGCCTGCTGGGACCTGCCCTCCCAAATGTCTTCTCCTCACTGCCACCCCTTTCTTATTGGCCTTGCGCCTAGCACCTAAAGTGTTCCAGGTCAGGTCCAAAGTGCTCAGGAATGGGCGTGATGACTGACCTCCCATGGCTGCACTGGGGCCATAGCCAACAGCCCTGCACTGGTGTGGGCCACAGGCAGAGGCAGGCACCATGGCTTCCTGTCTTGAGAAGGGATGCAGGGATAGCCAGTCCAAGCCTCCCCCTTTCCCTCCTACCTGAAATCTGCAGTGCTTCCAGACAGGCAGGTCCTGGTAATGTTATGGCAGAGGCACTGAGAATCTCTCCAGCTAGGCCCAACTTCAGCCCCTAGGCATGGACCTAGCATAGCAGTCAGGGTGTTACAGAATGGGCGTGTCCAAAAACCCCCAGAGCTTGAGGCTGGGGGATAGGGAAAAGGAAGCAGCTTTTAAGATGCCTTTGCATGCCTGGGGCTAGTGGCTAGTGTCTTTGTTACGCAAATGGCTTTGGTACTTTCAAGGCCCAAGAAGTTGGGAGGGGTCTTGGACCATGGGATGGTGCTGAAAGAACTTACTGAGCCTGCATAAGGTTCTGTGAATGGTCAGAACTGGTTACCACACCCACTGCACCAGAGGGATTTAAAAAGCAACTGCAGACATTTTAGTGGGGCTCTCTCCATGCAGCTTGGTGAAGGGGCTCTCTCCATGTGGTTTTGAGAAGGTTCTCCACGCTGTTTTGAGAGGGAAACTCCATGTGGCTTTGAGAAGGCAGTTTATAAGGAGGCTGAGAATCCACACAGTTTGGGATTGAAAGATGGCGGGCACCACAACATAGAAAGACCTCCCCAATCAGAATTGAATGATTGGCAGCTACCTGTAAAGCTGAACAGTGTCTAGGAAGTAGGGAAATGGTATCTCTAACTTTTCTAAAACTAGCCTGGTTTGGTAGGGGGAGGCAGAACTATGTGTTTGTGGGTGTTTTAAAAGACTTAAAGACAGAAATCCGTAAATCTAAATCTATATAACTATTAAATAAACAATTCCTTTTCTTTTCTCTGAACTCTGGTATTGAGAATTATAATTCTGGTAGCGGGCAATCGGGCCCCTAACTAAACAGCCTGTGGATTCTGTTTCAAATCAGAGCAGCCCCAGGTGTTCTGTTATAAGGGGATGGGAAAACAAAAGTGTGTGGCATTTGTGTGTGCTCGGCTTTTAAAGAACCCCTCCCCATAATCCCCTCATGCAGGGGAAATAGATGGAGCATATGTTCTTCCCAACCAATCACCTTCCTAGCTTTTGGCACCTTACCCACCTCTTTTTTGCATTGTCATGCCCCAGTCATCCTGGTTGCTAGGGTGATGCACAGATGCACCATTTTCAGTGCTTCCCCACCCTTCTCCGTTTCCAGGTGGGAGTTCCTCCATTACAGTCTCTTTATACTCTGGCTTTGCTTCTTCAATTCCTATTATGAAGGAGTTCATTTGCCTTACAGTTCTTCCTTAAGGTCCTTGGAGCAGAGACTTAATTGGCTTACCTTATCCTTTCTAATCTAGGCTGTTTAGCTTCTGTGGCTGGGGGTAAGATGGGGAGATATATATTGGTAGGCCAGAAGACCAGCCACAGAAAGGGAGCCTTCTGGCTCTTTGTCCTATAACATTACTTAATGTGTCACACTATAACTTATTTCTGTACTCTACTTCCCACTTGTCCAGTTGGAAGAATTTTCTTTCTCGTGGTTAAGGTCCTGGAGAGAAGGTGTGGTTCTCTTCAAATTGATTCACATTAAATTTCAGATAGCGAAGAAGACATTAGTCACAGATGTGTAGAGACCTCTGAGACCTAGGGAGTTCAGGTAGTTGGAAAGTAACACCCTGAGTTATTCCCTTGAGGAGATGACTGGTGGGCAGAGGCTCTTGTGCCTCATCATCCTGTTTGCCAAATCATTCTTACTATATTCTTTAACATCTGTGAATGGGTTAGTGTTCCAAACAAGGAGTCATTAAATCAGCCTTGTTTTTGACTGACTCCAAGAACCTCTGATCCTATATAAATCCAAAAGGCAACTAGAAATGTCCTCTTGCTCTTGGTCCAAGGAGTTACATTAAATATTTTTGCAACATACTTATCTACCACTCTTGTTAGTGTTAAGGGCATAGCAAGCCAGCATTCATGTTTAAGAATGGGCATAAATGACAACTTGAATTTTCTGGGGTAAGTCTCACATGGGGATTCATTACTTTGGGAGGCTGGGGCAAGAATGCAGGCAATGAGGCTTCCGTGTTGGAGCCAGTGCATGCAGATCCCAGTAACTCCCTGTTTCTGACTCAGGCTTACCTTGCCATGTCCTTCCAATAACCCCAAAGAATTGAGGAGGATTCAGAAAAATGGAGGCTAGAGATGCCAGCTGCCCTCACACCTTCTTAGACTGAGGGCATGCTGCTGAGAATCCAGATCTCATTACTATTTAAGGAAAGCCCGGGGCATGGTTCTTATATGTCTGTGTTCTCACTTGCTGTTATATTGGGCATTCTCAAGGTTTCAGTCCAATGGGTTGTCAAGGACCTAAGATAGTAGGATTCTGTATTGATCAGGATGGTATTTCCCAATGTTTCTAATGTCATCACATACGTAGAGAAAGTGTACACAAAACAGCTTGTTGAGGAGGTGGTGACTAGCCTAAGGGTCTTAGCAGCCTCAGGCTCTACCCAACACTCCGAGGGCTGAGATGGTCAATATCTAAGTACCTATGAAACCTTTTTGTGGCACACCCATGTTGGTGGTGCAGCTCCAAACTAAAATGAATTTAACAAGATAGAAGTTTATTTTCCTTAACAGACAAGATGGAGGTCCGGGAGTTGTATGGTAGCTGGTAACTTACCCCACTTCTGGCTTGAGCTTAAGTATCCCCAGAGTTGTCTCCTTGTCCAAGTGACACAAGCTGTATTTCAATAAGCTGGATGAAGGATGGGGAAGGAAGGCATGACCCTTCTATCTAAGGGTATAACCTGAAGTGTCCTACATCACAAAAGAGTTCCCATTCTTACACTTAGTGAAAGACACAGGGAGCCTTGGGAGGGTCATATTGTAACAGAGCAGGGACCCTCCTCAAAGTCTGCACAGCCCATGGTTCTGGGATGGTGAATGAGATAGTACAGCTTTTAAGATACTTTGCATATCTATGGCAAGTTGGTGACTAGATAATAGCTGTGCTGCAGCCCAAGACAAAAGGGTGGATGATAGGCTTAAAATACTAGCCTTTCCTGAAGGGAAGCTATGCTGTCCCCAGGTGAAAGGGCAGAAGATATGTTTAAGATACTTTTCATGACAATGAGGTATGATGCCCTAGGTCAGCATTTTAAATAAGGGCAGGTAGCCATAAGAAGAGAGAGCGAGTGTGAGTGAGAGAGAGCAAGAGCACGAGAGAGGGCGAGAGAGCGCACGCACAATAGTGCAAGAGCACAGGAGTAGGCTAGGAGGTCTGGGGTGTAAGGGGAAGTCACATGGTTTGGAGAGAGAGTACACCATGAGGTCTGGAGTTAGAAAGAAGAAATCCACTGGGAAATCTGCCCTGGAGAACATGGAGGCACAGCTGATTAGACTGGTACTGCGGGAACTTGCCTAACCAACCATGGATTAATCAGAGATGCTTGAAATGCTGAACTGTGACCAGTAATAACAGGCTGTGGACTTCTGCTTTTCTGAAAGACAGTACCTCTGACTGGTGCATTCTGAAACTAGCCTGGCTTGGCAGGGGGAGGCAATACTAAGTGTTTTGGGGTATTTTAAAGGAGTGGGATATAATGGTAGAAACCTGCCATTATTCTGAATCTGTAAAACCTTTAAATAAACCCCCTTTCCTTTTCCACCAAATTTTTGTACTGAGAATCACGTTTCTTGAGGGCAGGCAATCAGGTCCTACAGCTGTTCTAGAACAGCATAGACTAGGGTTCTGTAATAATCTCTGGCTGAGAAAATAATTTAACCTTTTTTAAACTTGACATTATGGAAGAGAGAGTCTTTCTATGGTCTGTATTTCAATCATCTCCTCTCCAAAAGATACAATTTCAGATCTGCAGTCATTTCATATATTCAACTCAAATGACAGGATCTTGATATATATACATGCATCTCTATGAGATCCTCATAGCCTTTTTGGCAGGTCTGGTGACTTCTAACTAGAAACAAGTCATCCAAACTTTCCCTGACACATGCAAATAAAACCGACTAGTATGCAATTGTATAGTCAGAACAAGATAACATCCCTGAAAAGCCATATTCAGAAAAGGGGAGAATGGCAAATACACAGCACTCCCAAGTCTGCTGTGCTTATCAGATCCTACTGCTTGGGCATTGCAGACATATCCTGCCTGAGGGTGAAGCCAGCTCAGAACTCCTGGTCTGTTCTCTTACAGGGTTGGCCTCACACATTGACTTCTTTTGTTCCTGCATTTTTCCCAGAAAGTTCTTCCTGTCCATTACCATCATGATCACACCTGAAGTTATCAAGGAGAATTCACTCTCTTAGTGGCCATGGACAGTATGATCCCTGTCACCCCTCTGAGGACATAGGCATTGCAGGGCTCACATAACCTTTGCATCTAAGCTTGAAGTCTCTGTCAACACAGCCCTCTAGAAATTTAGGAGGTTCCTAGTATATTTTCCTTCAACAAATTCCTTATTCATGTCACCACCACCAAAGATCTCATGTATTAATGGTTTAAACATAAAGCTTTATCATATCTATTTAGTAGCCTTTCTGCTCAATCCTTTTTCTTAACTCAGTAGAGGCTACCTGAAGGGATCTATAGAATAGGTTTAGGTGAGAAATTCAATCCCTTAATGTAATTTCAGCTACCAGAATGGCTATCTTTCTCTGGCCTAAGACTCCTAAATTGGACATGTGTGAGAACTACTCGAGGGCATTTCTCTAACCAGCCTAATAGCCAAGTCACAGGAATGTTTTAGGTTAAGGTACATACAAAAACTTCTTTTGTATTTTGTTTTGACTTTCAAGACTCCTAGTTACCAGAGCCACTCAGTCAACTTGAAGTTCGGTGCAGCCAGAGAGAGTGCCCCATCCTAGCTGGACATACCTTAATTTCTCCAGCAAGCCAATAGCAATCACCAGAGCTCATTTTTCCCTTGACTTGCCAAAAGTATCACTATATACCAATGTATAATTGGTGTTCAGGACATTTTTCAACATTTTTCCTAGGTCTTTGGTACTGGTCAGAGTTTGGTCTGATTTCCAGGATATCATGAAAACTGTTTTACCAAATACTTTGTAATAGCACTCCAGCCGGAAATATATGCATTCGCATGGCCTAACTCCAGACAGTTCAGGCACCAAATATCACATATTTCAAGATGTGTGATGTGAAGACATTACTTTCATGGTCAAACTTTGTGGCAGTTGGGATACAGTTTAACTGTTTATAATAGAAACTGAAAATAAAACCACTTAAAAAAGACAGAATTTTCTTTTTTTCTAAATAACAATCTGTATATGTGCTGTTTCACTTCCAGCACCCACAACTGCACATCCTGAGAAAACAATTTATCTTTCTAAGCTAGGGTAATAGTACTACCTACTTTCCAGGTTAATGTAATGATTAAATAAAATTATGCATAAAACATTTTTATACAGCTTCTAGCACATGGGAAATATGCAATACTTAGTTGTAACACCAATGGGTAGCCCCATATATGTGTGGAGAAAAAAAATTCAAGGAAAATACTGCATGAAATGAGCTAGACTCAAAAGAATACATACCAAATGGCTCTCTTTTTATGTAGTTCAAAAATAAGCAAACATGAATCCATGATGTTTGAAGTAAAAATAAAGGTTACCCTTGCTGCGGGGTGACCTGCAGGGAAGAAGATGGCTTTAGAAGTTTCTGGTGACCTTCTGACTTTTGGATGCATGTGCTGAATAAAATAGTGTACTAAATTTGTAAAAATGTATCAAGTTGTAGTCTTCTGATGTGTTCTAGGTATATGTCATACTTTAATGAAAGGCCTTTTTTAAAGACTTTTTACAGGCAAGGGTAACCACTGACTAGAAACTCTTTCAGGTTGTTATTAAAACAAGCAACGTGCATTCCCAGCAAAAGAAAAAACAGTAAGGTAATAAGAGTTCTGTTAAAATCATATAAAAGTTGTGTATTTTTGAAGACTTTGTATTATTCAAAACTCACTGAATTCAAGATTAATCATCTCATGGATATAAATGCAAATAAACATTTGCAGTATTTTTAAAAATTTAGTTCATAAAATGAAATTTAATTAACATTTTATACTGTACTATTTTAAACTAATATAATCTGAATTAACAAAAAATGCACACCATTTATAATCATCAAACCATCTCCTCAGCTTACTAGGTGTCCTTGGTATCTAACAAAATATTCAGTAAATGCTCAAAAAAAAAAATAAATATGGAAGAACTGACTCTTGAAAGGTACATTCTAATATTTATAAGGGTGGTGTCCCTGAAAGCTCTGTAACATAAAGTGAGTTTATGTCTTCTATTTTGCCTTCAGTATTTTAAATTCCATGCAGTGGTGGGCGCGGTGGGGGAGAAGTACTTGTTTTAAATATTGATAAACTCCAGATAAGCATATGCATTTCAAAGGAAGACTTCCTTGATCAATCATAAAAGTATTTCTGCTAAGCCTTAAGATAACCTTCCTAAGTTAAATTAATTAGCCAACCAATAATGTTAGTGAATTTAATGTGGGTTGCACCTTTGAAATTGCAGTAGAGGTTTTCCAAAATCATGCCCTTATTAATATAATGTTTAAAATATGAATCAAGTAGTGCAAAAAAAAAAAAAAACACCTCAACAACTTGCCTTTTTTCTCCTATCATGTGGACATACAGCCAGTTGACTGATAATGATTTTTCACTTTTCAGCTGGTTGCTCCAACTTTGTGCAGTCAGAGCCTATAACCAATTATGTTACGAGTTGATATCCCCTGAGTTTCTCCCACCAACCCCTAGAGCTACAATCATTTCTCTGAAAGGCTTATTTGTCTATCACAAATAAAAAAATGTGGTCATTTTCAGGTTAAATTTTCTTTCCTCTGCCACTGTTATTGTTCTGCTCTCTCAAATCTACCAGCTGCTGCCAATACAATAAATAAATAAATCCACTTGTAAGATAATTTAAGAGAGAATTGTAATGACATGTCCCCAGAATGCAAAGCAACTCACTGAGCAAATATAACATCTTGTCTAATTCAAATAATTGGTTCAAATGTTTAGAAACAAAGTTTGGAGAGTTAAAGTGTTTAAACATGAGGCCATTTGACTGAGGTAACCCTGATACCTTGGTCAATTACACAAACAACAGAGAACCTAAGCCAGAATCAGTGTACTTGAATATGAGAAAATGAAACTTAAAAATAACCAACAACAAACACCACCCAGTCTTTCTCAAGTAAGGCAATAGTTCAAGCTATAGCCAGCCAATCAAATAATTTTCTTATTTTCTAAAATATTCCTTTGTCATAAAAAAGGAATGAAAACTTACAGTTTGCAACATTATAGATGGACCTAGAGCTTATTACGCTCACTGAAGTAAGTCAGCCAGAGAAAGACAAATACCGTATGGTTTCACTCATACGGGGAATCTAAAGAACAGTACAAATGAACAAACACAACAGAAACAAACTCATAGATACAGAGAACAGTCAGTGATGGTTGTCAGAGAGAAGAAGGATTGGGGGACTGGGTAAAAAAGTCAAGGGATTAAGAAGTACAACTTGGTAGTTACAGAACAGTCATGAGAATGTAAAGTACAGCATAGGAAATATAGTCAATAATATTGTAATAACTATGTGATGTCAGCGGGTACTTGAAATACACTATGTAAAGTATTTGATTGTCTAACCACTATGCTTTACACCTGAAACTAATACAAAATAAAATTGAAGGTCAACTGTAATTAAAAAATTAAAAAATAAAATAATTGCATAAAAATAACTTTGTTGTTTTCCTTCCCATCTTTATAAAATCCGCTCCCCTTGCTCCTGTCAATGGAGCCTCCTAACCACTTTTGGTTTGGTACCACCTGATTCCAATCAAAGTTTTCTCAGATAAACTTGTAAATGTTATTGAGCCTCAGTTTATTTTAACAGGATAAAATGAGCAATATTCATTGAGTTATGTCAACTAAAAAATTGATGGTGTCATTTCAAAATCTGAAGAATTGATTTTTAATCCTGAACTCTGCGAAACCTATATCTTATAATAATGAAAGTGTTACTTTAAAATGAGAACAATCATCAATTATTATTTATCAAAATATGACATAATTTGGATATCTGAAAGTATTTCCAGGTTATAATATTCTATGCATAAACTTAGCAGTGAATTTAGGGTATGACATATAAATGTGCAAAAACTTATGGACAAGAACATATTTAAGTTGGAGTTGGGAGGGCCTGTTGGGGGAACTCTTGCCCAAACCACTCTTTGTCAATTACCCCCAAAAGGAAGAGAATCTCTACATCTGAATGACCTTAAAAGCCTTCCACACTCCATAAACCTGATGATAACTACAGTATGGTTCAAATGAAAGAGTAGAAACATTATAAATAAAACACATGCTCACTTGTGCAGTTTTAAGATTTTTGTGTGCCTAAAACACTTTAAAATGTTAATTTTTGTTCAGTGTGCTTAATTATTAAAACAAGTTTGTTCCATATCCAGCATGATAAACAAAATTCTATATGTTGGTTTTGCTTTAAAGATAATTCTCAAAATAAAACTCAAAAATAAAAAATCAAACATTTAAGAACAAGTCTGGGCTTTTTACACTCCTGTTCTCCTTTCTTTTTCAGAATAAGAGTTGTAGGTGTCATCCTTTCCTATAGTCCTGAGGAGGAAACTGGAAATGAAGGCTGAGGTTGTATAAACTTCCTAACTGTAAATCTAGGGAGCTGGTGGACTCAGACTTCTCAGGTCCATGTGCTCGCAAAGTTACTGCTGCCTCAAGTGCACATAACAGACATTGCTAACCGAGCTCAGCATTTGACTCTCACCTTCTGCTATCCCAGAATCCCCCCAACCCCCCCTATTTTTCAGCCAGGCACTTCTGGAAGCCTTCACCAATCCTTCAGTGCTGGGTGACACATGGTTTTCCTCCTTGTTCCTGCGATGTTCTTCAGAGCAGCTGCCCCAGGAAAATGAAGAAGCGTGGCTCCTTTCCAGATGCTTGAAGGTTCCAGACATTGAGCCAGGGGTACAATTGGCTGAGGAATGCCATCCAGAGTTAGGATGGCCATGCTGGGGTGTTCATGGCCGGGTCAGCATAGAACTGGACATGTGGAGCCTTTATTGAGGTGGTACATCCATGTCAAGTGTCATTCCCTGGTCCTTCTTGCTTCCAGCACACTGGTCATTCCAAAGAGATGGAACAGGAGGCTGCAAAATAACCCAGAACAATGCAGGGGTCTGCACACACACACTGTACAAAGAAATTGGCTGGGAAAGTGTTGATTCAGAATTTCAACTTTTCTGTTTGCACTGAAGAAAAAATAAACATCCTCCTTTTCTACATGGGTAACCACAGATTCTAGCACATTCAGTTTGAAAATTAAAACTAAAACAAATATCTGGAGCAGCAGAAGAAAACATCACTTTGAATGACATCCATGTAACTTTTTATACTTTACTTCCATCCAATGGTTCACTCTTTATGATCTGAGAAACTTTGTTGTTGCTCCCTTGTCTGAGTAAAGTCAGCTGTTTGAAGGTTTCAGACACAGCGCCAAAAAAAAATGTACAACAAGGTGTTGAACTCCTTGTCACACTGTTGAACAATTCATTAAACGATGCTTTCGTCAAGCCTGTGATCTCACAGTGCACACTCTTGGGTGACTGAATATTGGCCTGTTTGTTTGGTGGTTTCCCTTTTCCAATCTTTGAATGTAATTTGAAGTTTGTGGGATTCTTCTCTGTTTCAAAACAAATTGTACTACAACAACATGGGGGGGGGGAAGTACCAGGAGAACTGGGTGTGGCATGCCCTGGAGGT
Source organism: Furipterus horrens (assembly GCF_987537825.1). Taxonomy (NCBI): domain Eukaryota; kingdom Metazoa; phylum Chordata; class Mammalia; order Chiroptera; family Furipteridae; genus Furipterus; species Furipterus horrens. Next base: position 71,878,824 of record NW_028327177.1, read on the forward strand.
GGGGATGCTGAGTGGGACTGATCAACAGCTGGTTGTGGCTGGACACCTGCAGGCTGTGCGAGAAGCCCGTGGTTCATTTAATGAACAATTAAATACCGTCCTTTTTATAAATTTAATTTTTACTCTTTTTCTATTACAGTTGTCCCACTTTTTCCCTCATTGCTCCCCCCTACAAAGCCCACCCCTTTTCCCACAATCTCGACCCCATTGTCCACATTCATGGGTTATTTATACTAGTTCCTTTACTAAACCCTTCCCCTACTTACTCCCTTCTTTCCCCCCTCACACCTCAGTAACTGTTACTCTGTTCCTTGTTCAATTTTGTTCATTTGTTTGTGTTGTTCATTAGTCTCCTGTATCGGGTAACATCATATGGTATTTTTCTTTCATTGTCTGGCTTATTTTGCTAAGCACAATTCTCTCTAGTTCCATCCATGTTGTTGCAAATGGCAGGAGTTCCTTCTTTCTTTCTGCTGCATAGCATTCCATTCTCTAAATGTACCACAGTTTTTAAATCCACTCATCTACAGATGGGCACTTAGGCTGTTTCCAGCACTTGGCTATTGTAAATAATGCTGCTATGAACATAGGGATGCATAGGTTCTTTTGAATTCATGTTTTAGGATTCTTCGGGTATAATCCTAGCAGAGGAATCGCTGGTTCAAAAGGCAGTTCCATTTTTGGTGTTTTGAGGAAATTTCATACTGTTTTCCATAGTGGCTGCACCAGTCTGCAATCCATCAACGGTGCACTAAGGTTCTGGTGTCTCCACATCCTCGCCAGCACTTGTTTATTTATTTGTTGATGATGGCCATTCTGACTGGTGTAAAGTGTAACCTCATTGAGTTTTTATTTGCATCTCTCCGATCGCTAGTGATGTTGAACATTCTTTCATATGCTTATGGACCCTCTGTATATCCTCCTTGGAGAAGTGTTTCTTCAGGTTATTTGCCCGTTTTTAAATTGGGTTTTCTGTCTTCTTATGTTGAGATATGTAAGTTCCTTATATATTTTGGAGATCAATCCCTTGACTGAGGTATTATTGGAAAATATGTTTTCCCATATGGTTGGCTCCATTTTCATCTTGCTGATGTTCTTTTGCTGAGCAGAAACTCTTTAGTTTGATGTAGTCCCATTTGTTTATTTTTTCCTTTATTTCCTTTGCCTTATGAGATATATCAGTGAAAATATTGTTACGTGGGATATCTGAAATTTTCCTGCCTATGTTTTTCTCTAGGGCTTTTATGGTGTCACAGCTTACATTTAAGTCTTTGATCCATCTTGAGTTTATTCTGGCGTATGGTATAATTTGGTGGTCTAGTTTCATTTTTTTTTGCATGTCCCTGTTCACTTCTCCCAGCACCATTTGTTGAAGAGGATCTTCTCACTCCATTTTATGTTCCTTCCCCCTGGGTTGAATATTAGTTGTCCATATAGACTGGGTTTTATTTCTGGGCTCTCCATTCTGTTCCATTTATCTATACATCTGTTCAAATGCAAGTACCAGATTGTCTTGATTACAATGGCTTTGTAGTATAGTTTGATGTCAGGTATTGAGATTCCTCCTACTGCATTCTTCTGCCTCAAAATTGCTGTGGCTATTTGGGGTCGTTTTTTGGTTCCATATAAATTTTTGAAGTATTTGTTCTAGGTCTGTGAAATATGTCACTGGTCTTTTAATACGGATCGCATTGAATCTATAAATTGCTTTGGGTAGTATGTACATTTTAATGAGGTTGATTTTTCCCACCCATGTACATGGTATATGCTTCTATTTATTTGTATATTCCTTAATTTCTGTCTTCTGTGTTATGTAATTTTACAAGTACAGGTCTTTTATCTCTTTGGTTAAATTTCTTCCTAGGTACTTTATTTTTTTTGTTGCTATAGTAAATGGGATTTTTTTTTCCAGTTTCTGTCTCTGATATTTTATTGTTGGTATATAGACGAGCCTTTGACTTTTGAATATTGGCTTTGTAGCTTGCTATTTTGCCATATTCACTTATTAGGTAGAGTAGTTTTTATGTGGAGTCTATAGGGTTTTCTATGTACACTATCATGTCATCTGCAAATAGTGACAGCTATACTTCTTCTTTTACAATTTGGTTACCTTTTATTTCCTTTTCTTGTCTTATTTCTATGGCTAGAACTTCCAACAGTATGTTGAATAGGAGTAGGGAGAGTGGACACCTTTGTCTTGTTCCTGATCTCAGAGGGAATGCTTTCAGTTTTTGTCTTTTGAGTATAATGTTGTCTTTAGGTTTCTCACATATGGCCATTATTATTTGAGGTATGCTCCCTCTATCCCCAGTTATCTCAGTGTTTTCATCATAAATGAGTGTTGTACTTTATCAAATGCTTTTTTGGCAACTATGGATAAGATCATGTGGTTTTTGTCTTTCATTTTGTTTATGTGGTGTATATTACCTTTATTGATTTGTGAATATTAAACCATCCTTGCATCCCACTTGCTTGTGGTGTGTGATCTTTTTAATGTGTTGCTGGATCCAGTTTGCCTATATTTTGTTGAGGATTTCAGCATCTATGTTCATCAACAATATTGGCCTGTAGTTTTCTTTCTTTTTTGTGTCTTGACCTGGTTTTGGAATTAGGGTAATACTGGCTTCATGGAAAGAGTTTGAGAGTCTTCGCTCTTTTTGATTATTTTTGGAATAGTTTGAGAAGGGTAGATGTTAGTTCTTCCCTAAACATTTTGTAAAATTCATCTGTGAAGCCATCCAGTCCAGGGCTTTCTTGTGCCGGGAGTTTTTTAATTACTGTTTCAATTTCACTCTTTGTTATCAATCTGTTCAGGCTTTCGCTTCTTCTTGATTCAGTTTTGGAAGATTATATGTTTCTAGAAATTTATCCGTTTCACCTAGATTGTCAAATTTCTTGTGATACAGTTCTTTTTAGTAATTTCTGAAAATCTTTTGTATTTCTGTGATATCAGTTGTGATCTCTTTCATTTTTGATTTTATTTGGGTCCTCTCGCTTTTTTTTTTTTGGTGAGTCTGGCTAAAGGCTTGTCGATTTTTTTTCCCCAAAGAACCAGATCTTACTTTTGTTGATCTTTTGAATTGTTTGTTTAGTCTCTATGTCATTTAACACTGCTCTGATTTTAATGATTTCCTTCCTTCTACTTGAGCTGGTTGCCCTGGCTGGTTTAGCTCAGTGGATTGAGCGTCGGCCTGCGAGCTAAGTGTCGCTGGTTCGATCTTCCAGTCAGGGCACATCAGAGAAGGAAAACTCTGACTCCAAAAAACCTCCGCTGCCTTGCGGCATACCTCTTCAGGGGAAAGGCTAAGGGAGTAAACCCCGACAGAAAATCCGGAGCCGGAGTCCCTAAGGCGGTTTGACGTTGTAGTCAACACCGGCAACTCCTGCGGCGCACCTGAAGCCAAGCTGTATTGACTCCGTCTTTCCCTTGGACCCTTCAGCTGCGAAGAGAGGGGGGGTCTGCTGCATGGGCAACAGCAGACCCTCCATATTACCCTGCCCAGGCTCTGTAGCTTCAGCGTCATCACAAGATGTCGATTCAACACGGGAGGAGACAGATACCATGTCACTCCCGAGTCGGACTGCACAGCCATTCTCGGCGGTGCAGATAGACTCTTAAGAAGCTACACCATCGTCTCTCGAGACGGACGGCTGCCGACGACTTGAGCTGGACTTTGTTTGTTGTTGTTGTTCTAGTTCATATAGATGTAGGCTTAGATTTTTTATTTGAGATTCTTCTTTCCTTTATAGGTAGGCCTGTATTGCTATGAACCTTCCTCTCAGGACTGATTTTTCTGTGTCCCATAGGTATTTGGCTATTGTGTGTTCATTATCATTTGTTTCCAGAAACTTCCTGAAACTTTCTTCCTTGATGTCATTGTTAACCCATTCATTATTTAATAGCATGTTATTCATTCTCCATGAGTTTGAATGTCTTTGAGTTTTTTCCTTGATGTTCATTTCTAGTTTCAAGGCATTGTGATCTGAGAAGATGCATGATATAATTTCAATGTTCTTGAATTTGTTGAGACTTGTTTTGTGTCCTACCAGGTGGTCCATCTTTGAGAAGATTCCATGTGCACTTGAAAAAAATGTATATTTTGCTTCTTTGGGGTGAAAAGTTCTCTCTCTCTCTCTCTCTCTCTCTCTCTCTCTCTCTCTCTCTCCATATATATATATACACTAAATCCATTTGATCTAGAGTGTTGTTCCATGCCTCAATATCCTTGGTGCTTCTTTGCTTCAAAGATCTGTCTATTGTTGTCAATGGGGTGTTAAAGTCCCCTACTATGAGTGTGATGTTGTTGATATCCTTCTTGTAGTCTTCCAATATTTTCCTTATGTATTTTGGTGCTCCTGTGTTGGATGCATATATGTTTACCAGGGTTATATCTTCTTGATGGATTTTTCCCTTAAGTATTATAAAATGTCCTTCTTTGTCTCTTTTTATGGCTTTTGCTGTGAAATCTGTCTTGCTACCCCAGCTTTTTTTTTTTTCATGTCCATTTGCTTGGAATACTTTTTTCTATCCCCTCACTTTCAGTCTGTGTAAATCTTTTGTTTTGAGGTGTGTCTCTTGTAGACAGCATATATGTGGGTCATGTTTTTGTATCCATTCCACTACTCTATGTCTTTTGATTGGAGCATTTAACCCATTTACATTTAAGGTTATTATTGACAGGTATTTATCCATTTCCTTTTGTACATGTGTTTCTCTCCCTCTCTCTTTTTCTTCTTTTTCTTACAGCATTCCCTTTAGCATCTCTTGCAATGCTGGTTTGATGGAGATGTATTCTTTTAGTCTTTCATTGTCTGGGAAACTCCTTATTTTATCTTCCATTTTGAAAGAGAGCCTTGCTGGGTAATGTAGTCTTGGTTGTAGGCATTTGTTTTTCATTGTTTGAATTATTTTTTGTCATTCCCTTTTGGCTTGTAGTCTTTCTGTTGAGAATTCAGTTAATAGTTTTATTGGAGCTCCCTTGTATGTTATTTGCTGTTTTTTTCTTGCTGCCTTCATCTTTGAATGTTGCCATTTTAAATTATGGTGTGCCTTTTTTTTTTTTTACAATTTTATTTATTTAGTTATTTATTTATTTTTTAGAAAGAGGAGAAAGGAGAAAGAGAGGGAGAGAAACATCACTGTGTGGATGCCTCTCACATGCCCCAAACTGGGGACCTGACATGCAACCTAGTCATGTGCCCTGACTGGGAGTCGAACCAGCAAAACTTGGATCTCAGGCCAACACTCAATCCACTGAGCCGCAGAAGCCAGGTATGATGTACCTTGTAGTGGACATTTTTGGGTTCATTTTCATTGGGACCCTCTATGCTTCCTGGACTTGCATGACTTTTTCTCTCATCAAGTTAGGAAAATTTTCTGTCATTAATTTTTCAATCAGGTTTTCTATCCCCTGCTCCTCTTATTCTCCTTCTTTTATCCTTATGATATGGATTTTTTTTTCCATTTTATGTTGTCCTGCAGTTCTCTTAACCCTCTTCATTCTTTTTCAGTCTTTTTTCATTTTGTTGCATTGTTTGGGAATTTAATTCTACATTGTCCTCTAACTCACTGATCCGATCCTCTGCTTTGGTTAGCCTGCTTTTGATTGATTCTACTGTGTTCTTCAGTTGATAAGTTGTATTCTTCATTTCTCCCTGGTTATTATTGATAGTTTCTATGTCTTTTTTTCTGCTTTTGTAGTTCTCTGTAAGTTCCTTGCAGCTTCCCTGGAGTTCTTTGTAGTTTTTCTGGAGTACTTTGTAGTTCCCCTGGAGTTCGTTTTAGTTGTCTTTGAGTTTGTTGAGTTCATTGAGCTTCCTCATTACTATTATTTTGAATTCAATGTCTGATAGTTTGCTTGCTTCTATTTCATCTATCCCTTCTTCTAGGAATTCCTCCTTTCCTTTTGGTGAGGTGTTGTTTCCGTTTGGTGGGGTGTTACTCTACCTCCCCATTTTGGGGGCTGATCTTGTTTCTGCTTCTTAGATTGATCTACTTTTATTTTCTGCCTCTGTGGTGTGACCTTCTGTGGTAGGAATCCTGTGTGACTAAGTGATGCAGGCTTCTTGAGCTCCTTAACTTGATGCGCTTGGGATGCCTTTTATGCCTTTTATTTGGACTCTTTAGTAGTATTTTGGTTTTGTTTGTTGTGTTGCTCTTTGGTGGGCCCTTCCTTTAAATTAGCTGACTGAGAGTCACTCTGCCCACTTATGACAGTTGTTGAGCTGCCTCTACCTGATGCCACTTGGAGTGGAGTACAGTATTTCCTCACTTATCACAGGTATTACGTTCTAGACACACTCCCCCTGCAATAGGTGAAAATCTTCGAAGTAGGGACCTTACATTTATTTTAGTATTTATATATATATATTAAAGCTTTATAAACCCTTCCTTCACATTTGTAAACCATTCCCAGTCCCTTATTAACCTTTTCCACACTTTTATTAATACTACTTATGTTCTTAAACTTATTCTACACTCTTAAACTAATTATCCCTCCTCCAGCCTCTCAAAACAACTTTTTTTTATTAGTCATCTCACATACATTTTTCCATTATTAAAATATCCTTACTCTCCCTCCACCTTTATCAATATTTGTTCATTGATTGTGGATATGGTAGTTGTTGCTGTATTTCATCTATTTTATTTCTAGGTCTTCACTGTTTTGTACTTAAAATCTCAAATATTACCATTCCCCTCTCCTTCTCCATTTTGCTGTCCTCCTACCTTTTTTATCTTAAAATTTAATTTTCCTCTCTCTTAGCTTAGCTTTCATTCTTTACTCTTAGTATTCCTCCTCCCTCTAGCTTCTCAGAATCAATTCTCTTTCCTCTAGACATCTATAAAGCTCTTCTTTTTTCTCTTTTCCCTCTTATTCTCATCCCTCCTATTGTTGATATTGCTGTGATGGATCTTTTCCCTCAATTTGGTTCCTATTTTTCCCTTTTTCATCTTTTCCTTTTTTACCTTTCATTATATATATATAATTTATGCTTAAGTCTAATACCATACCCTTCCCTTCTCTTATTCCATTCCAATTTCTTCCCTCCCTTTTTTATATAAAATATAAATTTTATTTTCTTTCTCTCTTTGCCTGGTCTATAATCTCTATTCTTAGTATTGCTCCTCCTTTTACTCTCTCTAAATCATTTTTCTTTCAGTTAGTCATCACATATTTATTTTTTATTTCTTATAATAGTCTTAATCCATTTACACCTTTATTAATATTGTGTCATTGTGTATTAGTGTGGTTGTGGGTGAGGGTTATTTTTCTGGGCGTGGGTTTCTTTCCTGGACCGTTTGGTTTTGTTATGTACAACAATGTACAAGATGTGGTGGGCAGGGTGATTCTCAGTTAGTCAGCTGGAGGGAAAGACCCAACAAGGAACAACCCAACAACAACCAAAACCCAAGTACAACCAAACAGCCCACATAAATTGAATAAAGGGCATCCCCAAAACATCAAGCTCAAGAGATCAAGGAGACTGCACCACTGAGTCCCACAGACCACTTAGCACAGAAGGTCAAACCATGAAGACAGGGAGTCAAAGATGATTAATCTAAGAAGCACAAACAAACAAAAAGAGTCACCTAAATGGGGAGACAAAGAAACAAACCCCTATTTAAAGGAAAGGAGAAATCCCTAGAGAGTGCTAAATGAAATATAGGCAAGGAAACTATCAGACATTGAATTCAAAACAATGGTTATAAGGATCCTCAAGTTCAGTGAGAACTACAAAGAACTCCAGGGAGTTACAAGGAACTTACTGCAAACTACACTAGCATGAAAAAGAACATAAAGACTATCAGTAAGAGCCACAATGAAATGAAGAATACAATATCTGAAAAGAAAAACACAGTAGAAGGAATTAAAATCAGGCGAGATGAAGCAGAGGATCGAATCAGTGAGCTGAAGGACAAGGCATAAAAAAATTCCCAGACAGAGCAACAAAAGAAAAAAAGACTAAAAAATGAAAAGGGTTTTAGGGAGTTGCAGGACTATATCAAATGGAATAATATCCATATCATAGGGATACTGAAAGGAGAAAAAACGGAGCAAGTTATAGAAAATCTGTTTGAAAAGCAATGACAGAAAACATTCCAGACGTAATGAGAGAAAAAATCAAGCAAGCCCAGGAAGCACAGAGGGTCCCAAACAAAGTGAACCCAAAGAGGTCTACTCCAAGGCACACCATAATTAAAAATGTAAAATTTAAAAACAGAGAGAAACTTAAAGGCAGCAAAGAAGAAACAGCTAGTAACATAAAAGGGAGCTCTGATATAGCTATCATCTGATTACTGTACAGAAACAGAAGCCAGAGGGCATGGCAAGAGTTTTTCAAGTAATGAAAAGCAAAGGCCTACAACCAAGACTACTCTATCCAGCAACACTCTCATTTAAAATGAGCGATGAAATAAGAAGTTTCCCAGCTAAAAATTAAAAAAAAACAAAACACCTAAAGAATACATCTTCACCAAACCAGCATTGCAAGAGATGATAAAGGGACTGCTTTAAGAAGATAAAGAAAGAGAGAGAGAGAGCAGACACAGGTACAAAGGAAAAAATGACGATAAATAAGTACCTATCAATAATAACTTTAAATGCAAGGGGACTGAATGCTCCAGCCAAAAGACATGGAATAGCTGAATGGATAAAAAACATGACCTGTATATTCTCTGTCTACAGGAGACCCATCTCAGAAAAAAAGACCTACACAGACTGAAAATGAAGGGATGGAAAAAAATATACAAAACAAATGGACATGAAAAAAAGAAAAGCTGGGGTAGCAATACTTATGTCTGACAAAACAGATTTCAAAACAAAAGCCAGAAAAGAGACAAAGAATGAGACTACATAATACTCAAGGAAATAATCCATAAAGAAGAAATAACCCTTATAATCATATATGCATCCAACATAGGAGCACCCAAATATACAGAAACACTTGGAGGACTTCAAGAAATATATCAACAGCAACACAGTCATAGTATAGAATTTTAACATTCCATTGTCAACAATGGATAGATCTTCCCAGCAAAATATCAACAAGGATATTGTGGCATTGAACAACACTCTAGATCAAATACACTTAATTGATATATACAGAACCTTTGATTCCAAAGAAGCAAAATGCACATTCTTTTCAATGCACATGTAACATTTTCAAAGATATACCACAGGGTAGGACACAAAACAAACCTCAACAAATTCAAGAAAATTGAAATTATATCAAGCATTGTCTCAGATCACAATGGTTTGAAACTAGCAACAACTTCAGGCAAAACCTCAAAAAAATTCAAATTCATGGAGACTGAATTACATGCTATTAAATAATAAATGGGTTAACAGTGAGATCTAAGAAGAAATCAAAAGGTTTCTGGAAACAAAAGAAAATAAACACACAACAGACTAAAATCTATGGGACACAGTCAAGGCAATGCTGAAAGGGAAGTTCATAGCATTATAGGCCTATGTAAAAAGGATAGAGAAATCTCAAATAAACAAGCTAACCCTACATCTACAAGACCTAGAACAACAACAAAGCCCAGAGTGAGTAGAAGGAAGGAAATCATCAAGATCAGAGAAGAATTAAATGACATAGAGGTTAAAAGAACAATTCAAAAGATCAATAAAACCAGGGGCTGGTTCTCTGAAAAGATAAACTAAATTGACAAGCCTTTAACCAGACTCAACAAGAAAAAAATAGAGAGGACACAAATAAATAAAATGATAAATAAAAGAGGAAAAATCACAACAGAAACCACAGAAGTATAAAGGATTGTAAGATATTACTATGAACAATTATATGCCAAGAAATTTGACAACCTAGGGGAAATGGACATATTTCTGGAAAATATAATCTTCCAAAACTGAATCAAGAAGAAGCAGAAAGCCTGAATAGATAGATAGCAACTAGTGAAATTGGAGCAGTAATCAAAAAAGTTATGGCACACAAAAAATCCTGAATCAGATGGCTTCACAGGCTAGTTTTATCAAATATTTAGGGAAGAATTGACTCCCCTTATTCTCAAACTTTTTTTAAAAGTCCAAGAAGAGGGGAGACTCCCAACATCTCTCTATGAGGCCAGTATTATCCTAATTCCAAAACCAGGTAAAAACATAACAAAGAAAGAAAGCTACAGGCCAATATTGCTAATGAACATAGAGGCTAAAATCTTGAACAAAATATTGGCAAACCAAACCCAGTAATACTTTGAAAAGATCATACTCCATGATCAGGTGACATTCATCCCAGGGATGATAATAGTCGCAAATCAATAAACATAATTAACCACATAAACAAAATGAAAGACAAAAATCACATACTCATATCAATAGATGCTGAAATGTCATTTGATAAAGTACAGCACCCATTTATGATAAAATCACTCAGCAAAGTGGGAATAGAGGGAGCATACCTCAACATAATAAAAGCCATATATGAGCAAAAACTGAAAGCTTCCCCTCTAAGATCAGGAACAAGACAAGAGTATCTGCTTTCACCACTTCTATTCAACATAGCCTTAGAATTCTAGCCACAGCTATCAGACAAGAAAAGAAATAAAAGGCATCCAAATTGGAAAGGAAGAAGTAAAGCTGTCATTATTTGCAGAGGATATGATAGTGTACATGGAAAATTCTATAGGCTCTACCAAAAAACTACTTGACCTAATAAGTGAATTTGGCAAAATAGCAGGATACAAAGTCAATATTCAGAAATCAAAAGCATTTTAGTACACCAACAATGAAATATAAGAAACATAAATTAAGAAAAAAATCACTTCATTTACTATAGCCACAAGAAAATTAAGTACCTAGGAATAAATTTAAGCAAGGAGGTAAAAGACCTGCACTCAGAAAGCTACAGAGCACTAAAGAAGGAAATGAAGGAAGAAACAAATAAATGGAAGCTTATATTATGTTCATGGATTGGAAGAATTAACATTATTAAATGTCAATACTAACCAATCTATAGAGTCAATGCAATCCTTATTAAAATACCAATGACATATTTCAAAGATCTAGAACAAATATTTCAAAAATTTATATGGAATCAAAATGACCCCATATAGCTTAAGCAATCTTGAGGAAGAAGAACAAAGTAGGAGGGATAAAATTACCTGATATCAAATTATATTACAAGCCCACTGTGAACAAAACAGTCTGGTACTAGTGAAAGAACACAGGTATTGATCAATGGAAGAATAGAGAGGCCAGAAATAAACTCAAGTCTCTATGGTCAATTAATATTTGAGAAAGGGTGCAGGAGCATAAAATGGAGTGAAAATAGCACTTCAATAAATGGTGTTGGGAGAGCTGGACAGGTATATACAAAAAAATGAAACTAGAGCACCAACTTACAGCATACACCAGAATCAACTCAAGATGGAAAAAAAAGCCTTAAATGTAAGCCATGACACCATAAAAATCCTAGAAGAAAACATAAGCCCTAAAATTTCAGATATCCCATGCAGCAATATTTTACTGATAAATCTCCTATGGCAATGGAAATAAAAGAAAAACTAAACAAATAGGACTATGTCAAACTAAAATCTTCTACTTGGCTAAATAATACATCATCAAAATGAAAAGGAAACCAACTGCATGGGAAAACATATTTGCCAAAGATACCTCAGACAACGATTTGATCTCTATAATATATAAAGAACTCATACAACTCAATACCAGGAAGACAAACAATACAATTAAAAATGGGCAAAGGACCTGAACAGACACTTCTCCAGGAGGACATACAGAGGGCCCATACACATTTGAAAAGATGCTCAACATCACTACCCATGAGAGTGATGCAAAATAAAACCACAGAGAGATATCACTTCACCCCAGTCAGAATAGCCATCATTGACAAATTAATGAACACATGAAGGTGAAGATGTGGAGAAAAGGGAACCCTATGCATTGTTGGTGGGAATGTAGTCTGGTGCAGCCACTGTGGAAAACAGTATGAAATTTCCTCAAAAAACTAAAAATGAAACTGCCTTTTGACCCAGCAATTCCACTGCTGGAATTATACCCAAAAATTATGAAACACCAATTCAAAAGAACCTATGCACCCTTATGTTCATAGCAACATTATTTACAATAGTCAAGTCCTGGTAACAGCCTATGTGCCCATCAGTAAAGAGATGATCAAAAACTTTGGTATATTAGGGAAGGAACGAAAGTTGCTTTCCTGAAAGATGGTTAGAAGGGACTTTAAGGCACAATGAAAAACCAGAAAGACTTGGAAAAGACAGGTGTGTACAGGCAAGAATGAATGCCAGATATGTGGCTAGGCTTCTATGCCCTGAAGAACAGACTGAGGGTCACCACAAATATTCCTTGGGTAAGTTCCAGCAAAGCAGAACTAAAGATCATAAGTGATCATTTGCTGCTCTTGTTGTGTTATGCAAACGAACAGGATAAATTAAAAATGGACTTAATGTAGTCCCTTTAAAAACAAGGAGGGTAACCTTAGGGAGAAAAATCATTATTCAAGGAAAATCACAATGATCAGTAGTAGAGTATAAAATAGGGCAACTAACCGTCTTAAAAGTTTCTTCTCATTTAAAATATGGTTTCACTTGAAAATTAAACCATGTCTGTGATATCATCAAAGATATTCAAGTTGCAGGCAAGTAGAATGTCAAATGCCTTGCAACTGGATGTCTTCCAAATAAGACAGTCTTACAGATTTAGAGACTTGTTTGTGAGTTATGTTACATAAATTAACACGTGTTTTCTGTTTTCAAAGGACATAAGCCTATGATCGCATTACCTGAGTGATTGTCTGTATGCATAAGCCTCACTTAATCCTCACTGCAGCGCTGCCTCCTGAGACTCAACGGTTTGGCTGAACTAAATGGCTGGGTTGGTGAAGAATGGGGTGGTCTGTGGGCTTCACTTTAAAACTGGTTTCTCTTTTCTATCCTAATGGCTTGGACAGAAAAGGCCCAGAGGTCTGAGAGGGGGAAAACCTAAACTATTTCCCTCAGCCCAAACTAAGTATAATGGGCAAAAGGGTTTTGGACAGGTGAGATGTGCCTAGCACACCTTTCTACAAAGAAGCCCTTTCTTTTTGTTTTTTCTTTCTCCTAATATGGAACATTGAAAAATTAATCCCTGCCTTTTGTCATCTAGTGGTTATGGATTGAATGATGTCTTTTAACCCTTTTCGCCAAATCTGTTGCCCCCAGAACACAACAAGGATACCAGCCTGTTAAACCAAGCACGCCATTGTCCAGAGACAGCCAACTGACCTGGAGTCTGCACGATCCTTCCCCATGTTGGAAGGCCACCCTCCCCTTCACACCCCCATTCTTATTAGGGTTTTCTGGACTCAAGGGTAGGTAGGACGACGACCATGTCCAGCTTGAAGCAGCTAGAGGAGCTTGAGACCTTCGCCCATTGTCCTTTACAAGATTACAAAGGGTCCTAATATTTAGAGGGGGGAGATAGTTATTTTTTACGAACCAGGGGTATGGACTTGGGTGGGGGATTGCTGGGGGAGGGAGATGCTGGGTGGAGGGGAGCAAAGGGGAGAAAATTGGAAGTGTTGTAACAATATAATCAATAAAAAACATTAAAAAAACTTTGGTATATTTACATAATGGAATACTATGCAGCAGAAAAAAAGGAGGAACTCCTACCTTTTGGGGCAGCATGGATGGAACTGTAGATTATTATACTTAGTAAAATAAGCCAGGCAGTGAAAGACGAATACTATATGATCTCACCTATTATAGGAACCTAATGAAAAAACAAACAAACAAAGGAGCAAAACAAAACCAGAGGCAAGGAAACAAGGAACAGACCCTCTGTGACCAGAGGGAAGGCAGGAAGAGGAGAAGGGAGGAAGAAGGGGAAGGGACTAGTCAAAAAACATGTATAAATGACCAATGGACGTGGACAACAGGTAAGGATTGCCTATGAGAGTGGGGGTGCAGTGGAGAGCAATGGAGGAAAAATTGCGATAACTGTAATAAATCAACAATAAAAATAGAAATGTAAAAATTTTAAAAAGAAAGAAAACTACAGGTCAGTATCACTGATGAACATAGATGTTAAAATCCTCAACAAAATATTGGCAAGCCAAATCCAGTAATATATTTAAAAAATCATACACCATAATCAAGTGGCATTCATCCTGGGGGTGCAAGGATGGTGTAATATTAGCAAATCAATAAATGTAATTAATCACATAAACAAAATGAAAGACAAAAATCACGTGCATATCAATAGATGCTGAAATATCATTTGATAAACTGCAGCACCTATTTAGATAAAAATGTTCAGCAAAGTGGGAATAGACGGAGCATACCTCAACATAATGAAGGCCATAAAAAAGAAAACCTACAGCCAACATCATAATCAGTGAGTAAAAACTAGAAGCTTTCCTTGTAATATTAGGAACAAGTCCAGGGTGCCTGCTTTCTGCACTTTTACTCAACATAGTACTGGGAGTTCTAGTGACAGTGATCAGATAAGAAAAGTAAATAAAAGGCATCCAAACTGGAAAGGAGGAAGTATTTTAATCAAGGAGGTAAAAGGTCTGTACTCCAAAAAATACAGAACACTGAAGAAATAAATTTAGGAAGATACAAATAAATGGAAGTTTATACCGTGTTCATGGATTGGAAGAATTAACATTATTTAAAATGTCCTACTACCCAAAGCAATCTATAGATTCAATGCAATCCTTATTAAAATACCAATAACAGCTCTCACTCGCTGGCCCAGGTTCGCAGGGCCGTGAGTCCAGGCGTCCCTCGGACACTCCCCAGGGGACGTGGGATCAGTGCCCCAACGGGCACGGGGAGGGACCACTGAACACGCAGAGGACCGTGCGCAGATACCCCTGGACAGCTCCCGTGGGCGCCGGGCCCCAGGCCAGAAAGCAGACCACTAGCTCAGGGTCTGATCGTGCCGGCCCAGGCGGGTGAGGGAAGGCGGGCGGCTGCAGCACCGGAACAGCGGGCAGCAGCGACTCACAGACGCTCACTTACACTGAGCACAAGTGTCCGCGGCCCTGCCCTAGGAGACGAGAGACCAACTCCTGGAGCTCGGCTCAGCGGGACTAAGGCCATGGGCACGCGAGCACGAAAACACCTCAGCCCGGGGACAATAGGCGCCAATCGCGGGGCAAGTTCTCGGGCCGCTCGCGCTCGTGCAGGGACGTGCGCAGGGACACTTCGGCGCCAACGCGTAACCACCTCAGCCCGGCAACAATAGACGCCAATAGCGGGGCAAGCTCTAGGGCCACCCCGCCCATGCAGGGGTGCGCGCGCAAGGACACCTCGGTTGGCTCCAGCAGGCAGCAAGGGATCGCGCCATGCCAGCAACCGCGGGTGCACACCATTGCGGCAACCGGGGGCGCACACCATTGCTGCAAGAAACAAGAACCTCTGAACCACCACACTAGACCAGCTGTGGATGCAGAAAAAGAAGGCGACACACCAAGGCTGAAACGGACATCTCCACAAAAGAATTCAAGATAAAGTGGATAGAGTGACTCTCAATCAACAAGCCAGAAGGAAGATCCTAACAAAAAAATCTGAAATATAACCAGACAGCATAAACAAACGATATAAAAGGTACCCCAAGAACATCAGGCTCAGGAGATCAAAGAGACCGCACCACTGAAACCCCCAGATCTACCATTAAAAATCTCATACCACAAAGGTGGGAAGGCAAAGCAGACAAATCCAAATAACAAAAACAAGCAAGAAGAATCCAACATGGTAAGACGCAGAAACAACCTCTCAATGAAAAGAAAAGAGGAATCCCCAGAAAGAGAGGTAGATGGAATAGACATAGCCCAAATGTCGGACATGGAATTCAAAACTATGGTGGTGAAGAAGCTCAATATGCTCGAAAACCTCAAAAACAACTATGACAACCTCCAAGGAAGTTACCAACAGCTCCAAGAAAATTACAGGGAACTTGCAGAGAACTACACCAGCATAAAAAAAGACATAGAAACTATCAACAAGAACCAGGAAGAAATGAAGAATGCAATCTCTGAACTGAAAAACACAGTAGAATTAGTCAAAAGCAGACTAAACGAAACAGAGGAGCAGATTAGTGAGTTAGAGGATAATGTAGGTAATAATTCTCAAATGATACAGCAAAATGAAAAAAGATTGAAAAAATATGAACAAGATATAAGGGAATTACAGGATAGCATTAAAAAAATAATATCAGGATCATAGGAATAAGAGAGGGAGAAGAAAAGGAGCATGGAATTGAAAAACTGATAGGAGAAATAGTGACAGAAAATTTTCCGAACCTGATGAGAGAAAAAGTTATGTAAGTCCAAGAAGCACTGAGAGTTCCAATAAAGAGGAACCCCCAGAAACCCACTCCAAGGCACATCATAGTTAAAATGACAACATTCCAAGACAAAGAGAGAATCCTAAAAGCAGCAAGAGAAAAACAGCAAATAACTTACAAGGGAGCTCCAATAAGGGTATCGACCGATTTCTCAACAGAAACATTACAAGCCAGAAGGGAATGGTCAAAAATATTTCAAGCAATGAAAAACAAAGGACTACAACCAAGAATACTCTACCCAGCAAGGCTCTCATTCAAAATAGAGGGTGAAATAAGGAGTTTCTCAGACAAAGGAAGACTAAAAGAATACATCTCCACAAAACCAGCATTGCAAGAGATGCTAAAGGGAATATTCTAAGAAAAAGGAAGAGAAAAAACAAAAAAAAGAGGAGAGGAACAAAGATACAAAAGGGAAATGAATAAATACATGTCAATAATAACGTTAAATGTAAATGGATTAAATGCTCCCATTAAAAGACATAAGGTAACGGAATGGATAAGAAAACAGGACCCACATATTTGCTGTCTACAAGAAACACACCTGAAAACAAAAGATTTACATAGACTGAAAGTAAAGGGATATAAAAAAATATTCCAAGCAAATGGACCTGAAAAAAAAGCTGGGGTAGCAGTCCTCATATCAGACAAAACGGATTTCAAAGCAAGGGCAATAAGAAGAGACAAAGAAGGACATTTCATAATACTTAAAGGAACAATTCATCAAGAAGATATAACACTGATAAACATATATGCACCCAACATAGGAGCACCCAGATACATAAAGAAAGTACTAGAAGAGCACAAGAAGGATATCAACAACAACACACTCATAGTAGGGGACTTCAACACTCCATTATCAACAATAGACAGATCATCAAAGCAAAGAAACACCAAGGATATACAGGCATTGAACAACACACTAAACCACATGGATCTAACTGATATATATAGAACTTTTCACCCCAAAGAAACAAAATATACATTCTTTTCAAAGGCATATGGGACATTTTCAAAGATAGACCACATAATAGGACCAAAACAAGCCTCAACAAATTCAAGAAAATTGAAATTATATCAAGCATCTTTTCAGACCATAATGCCTTGAAACTAAAAATCAACCTCAGGGAAAAAAATCAAAGACATCCAAACTCATGGAGAATGAATAACACGCTCTTAAATAATGAATGGGTTAACAATGACATCAAAGAGGAAATCAAGAAATTTCTAGAAACTAATGACAATGAACACACAACATCCCAAAACCTATGGGACACAGCAAAAGCAGCCCTAAGAGGGAAGTTCATAGCAATACAGGCATATCTGAAAAGTATAGAAGAATCTCAAATAAAAATCTAACCATAAAGCTACAAGAACTAGAACAACAACAAAGAAAGCCTAGGGCAAATAGAAGAAAGGAAATCATCAAGATCAAAGCAGAATTAAGCGACATAGAAACTAAATGAAGAATCCAAAAAATCAACAAAACTAGGAGCTGGTTCTTTGAAAAAAATAAACAAAATTGACAAGCCTCTAGCCAGGCTCATTAAGAAAAAAAGAGAGAAGACCCAAATAAACAAAATCAGAAATGAAAGAGGAGAAATCACGACTGATACCTCAGAAATACAAACAATTATAAGAAATTACTACAAACAACTATATGGCAAGAAATTTGACAACCCAGTAGAAATGGACAGATTTCTAGAAACATATAACCTTCCAAAACTGAATCAAGAAGAAGTAGAAAGTCTCAACAGACCAATAACAAAGAAGGAAATTGAAACATTAATCAAAAATCTCCCTGCACACAAAAGCCCTGGACCGGATGGCTTCACAGGTGAATTTTACAAAACGTTTAGGGAAGAACTAACTCCTACCCTCCTCAAACTATTCCAAAAAATCCAAGAAGAGGGAAAAAATCCCAAACTCTTTCTATGAAGCCAGTATTACCCTAATCCCAAAACCAGGTCAAGACACAGCAAAGAAAGAAAACTACAGGCCAATATCACTGATGAACAAAGATGCTAAAATCCTAAATAAAATTTTGGCAAACATGATCCAACAATACATCAAAAAGATCATACACCATAATCAAGTGGGATTCATCCCAGGGATTCAAGTATGGTTTAATATTCGCAAATCAATAAATATAATACATCATCTAAACAAAATGAAAGACAAAAATCACATGATCATATCTATAGATGCAGAAAAAGCATTTGATAAAGGACAACACCCATTTATGTTGAAAACACTCAGCAAAATGGGAATAGAGGGAGCATACCTTAACATAATTAAGGCTATATATGAGAA
Organism: Furipterus horrens; assembly: GCF_987537825.1. Taxonomy (NCBI): domain Eukaryota; kingdom Metazoa; phylum Chordata; class Mammalia; order Chiroptera; family Furipteridae; genus Furipterus; species Furipterus horrens. The sequence continues at coordinate 71,897,468 of NW_028327177.1, forward strand.
GCCTGAGGCCAACATCATACTCAATGGACAAAAACTGAAAGCATTCCCCCTGAAATCAGGAACTAGACAACGCTGTCCACTCTCCCCACTTCTATTCAACATAGTGTTGGAAGTCCTAGCCACAGCAATCAGACAAGAAAAAGAAATAAAAGGCATCCAAATTGGGAAAGAAGAAGTAAAACTATCACTATTTGCAGACGACATGTTAGTATACCTAGAAAACTCTATAAACTCCACTAAAAGACTACTTGAAATAATAAGTGAATTTGGCAAAATAGCAGGGTACAAAATAAATATACAGAAATCTAAGGCATTTCTGTACACCAACAATAAAATAGCAGAGACAGAAGCAAAAAAGAAAATACCATTTACTATAGCAACAAGAAAAATAAAGTACCTAGGAATAAACTTAACCAAAGAGATAAAAGACCTGTACACTGAAAATTATGCAACATTGAAGAAAGAAATTAAGGAAGATACAAATAAATGGAGGCAAATACCATGTTCTTGGATGGGAAGAATCAACATCATCAAAATGGCCATACTACCCAAAGCATTTTACAGATGCAATGCAATCCCTATTAAAATACCAATGACATATTTCACAGACCTAGAACAAATCCTCGAAAAATTCATAAGGAACCAAAAAAGACCCCGAATAGCAAAAGCAATCTTGAAACAGAAGAACACAGCAGAAGGAATCACGATACCAGACATCAAAAAATACTACAAAGCCACTGTGATCAAAACAGTCTGGCAGTGGCCTAAAAACAGACATATAGATCAGTGGAACAGAATTGAAAGCCCAGAAATAAACCCAGGCCTCTATGGTCAACTAATCTTTGATAAAGGAGGAAGGAACATAAAATGGAGTGAGAAGAGCCTCTTTAACAAATGGTGCTGGGAGAACTGGACAGGGACGTGAAAAAAAATGAAAGTAGACCACCAACTTACACCACACATGAGAATAAACTCAAGATGTATTAAAGACTTAAATGTAAGCCATGATATCATAAAAGTCCTAGAGGAAAACATAGGCAAGAAAATTTCAGATATCACACGTAACAATATCTTCACGGATACATCTCCTAAGGCAAGGGAAATAAAGGAAAAAATAAACAAATGAGACTACATCAAACTAAAAAGTTTCTGCTCATCAAAAGAAAACATCAGCAAGATGAAAAGGAAACCAACCATATGGGAAAACATATTGCCAATGATATCACAGACAGGGGACTGATCTCCAAAATATATAAAGAGCTTATACAACTCAACATCAAGAAAACAAACAACCCAATTAAAAAATGGACAAAGTACCTGAACAAACACTTCTCCGAAAAGGACATACAGAAGGTCCATAGGCACATGAAAAAATGCTCAACATCATTGGCCATCAGAGAGATGCAAGTAAAAACCACAATGAGATACCACCTTACACCTGTCAGAATGGCCATCATCAACAAATCAACAAACAACAAATGCTGGCGAGGATGTGGAGAAACAGGAACCCTACTGCACTGTTGGTGGGAATGCAGACTGGTGCAGCCACTATGGAAAACAGTATGGAATTACCTCAAAAAACTAAAAATGGAACTGCCATTTGAACCAGTGATTCCACTGCTAGGATTATACCCGAAAAATCCTAAAACCCTAATTCAAAAAAACTTATGCACCCCTATGTTCATAGCAGCCATGTTTACAATAGCTAAGTGCTGGAAACAGCCTAAGTGCCCATCTATAGATGAGTGGATCAAAAAACTGTGGTACATCTACACAATGGAATACTATGTAGCAGAAAGAAAGAAGGAACTCCTGCCATTTGCAACAACATGGATGGAATTAGAGAGAATTATGCTTAGTGAAATAAGCCAGGCAAAGAAAGCAAAATACCATATGATATCACCCAATATAGGAAACTAACGAGCAACACAAACAAACGAACTAAATAGGCAAAGACTAAAATGGTATAGAATGGTAGTCAGTAGGGGGGAGGGGGGAGGGAGAGAAGGGGGATAAGTAAGGGAAGGGTCTAGTCAAGGAACGTGTATGAATGACTCATGGACATGGACAACGGGGAAGGATATAATTGTGGGAGAAGGGATGGGCTGGGAGGGGGGAGCAATGGGGGAAAAATGGGACAACTGTAATTGAATAACCAAAAAATAAAATTTAAAAAAAAAGCAAAAAAAAAAAACAATAAATAAATAAAATAAAATACCAATAACATACTTCACAGATTTAGAACAAATATTTTATTAATTTTTACGGAACCAAAAACAACCCTGAAAATCCTCAGCAATCTTGAGAAAGAGGAACAAAAGTGAAGGGATCACAGTACTGGGTATCACACTATATTGCAACGCCACTGTAATCAAAAGAGTCTGGTACTGGCATAGGAGCAGACACATTGAATAATGGAACAAAATAGAGAGCCCAGAAATAAACCCTCTATGGTCAATTAATATTTGACAAAGGAGGCAGGAGCATAAAGCAAAGTAAAAATAACCTCTTCAATATATGGTGATAGGAGACATGGACAGGTACATGCAAAACAATGAAACCCCAGGGAATAAAAAAGCTCTCTCTCTTGATTGTGACCCAGACTCTTCATGGCATCCACACCTCCTCTCTCTATGGCCTACAGGAGGAAGTCTGCATACAGACACACAGCAATGGACACACACACTGAACTATCTGGATTTTTGGACTGGACTTTAATATGGAGCAGAAAATCTGGACAGTTGCCTTCATCCTGGCCCTACTGAAGACATAGTTGGACTTTTTTCATGGTGTGTTGGACAGAGATGGGATGTTGGAAGTCAGGGAGGGAACTCTCTTAATTGTACATCATCAATAAACCATACCACTGAGCCACATTCTCCCATGTAGATCTCAGGAAATTGTTTTCCATGAGACACTGCAAGAACTCATTTTCCACTGATAACAATGCTATTTAGGAAAATAAAATAGTTTGAAATATTAGAAAGTAAGTAAAGAGCCTGCTTCTGTAAATTGGACAAACTGAAGTTGAAGGGAGTTAGAGTTTTTTGAACAAAGTGTAAACAGAAACTTGCTGGATCTGATTTGTTCATCTTATTTTCTGTTATGAAATGGTAATTTGAATTTTTTAGTAGGAATACTCTAACTGGTAAAAATTGGAAATAAGGGCATACTGTTTGTTACCATAACTGGTGGAGGAGTAACCTACTCTTCTAGGGCATTTCTCTAGATAATGGAGCCGGAACTGCTGATGAGGTTAATGGCTCCATGAGTTCCTGGCACTTGGGTGAGTAGTGTATGAGTGCTGCTCTTGGTGTGACTTGGAGTGATGTGGGCTGTGGTGCAGGCACTGTGAGTGATACATGAGAAAGTTTGAATTGTTGTTCAGTCGAATCACTGTGACTTGTGCCAATCCAATGCTATGTTTTCAGCTCTATAATGAAGAGTAGGGCAAGGAAGTAAATGTAGTGACTTAGGAATGTATAATTGGAAAGTAACAAACTCTGTGTTCTTCACTTCCATTTGATAAATATATTCAGCAAACATTTACTAAGTGCCTGAGTGTTTTAGGGCATGAATATATTTCGTTTGCATGTCCAATGAAACATTTCAGAGAGAATGGGACCCCCTAACTGTTTATCCAGTGTCTCCCCCAACTCTGGATTATTGTCCTCATCTCCAACTTGGCCTCATGCCTCAGTTCCCTTAGAATCCCCAGAAAGCAGCAGGTTATTACTGCACAACTAGCCTCTTGTGTGTCTTGCTTCCTATTGCCTGTCCTTTCTCACAGACATGTTTGATTTATATCTAGAGATGTGTGACCTGGTAGACTTGTGAAAACTATTTTTAAAATACTCTCCAAGATTAAAATATAGCAATTATCCAAATACAACAAGTTTTTAAGTATATATTTCTGAGTTACTTAGGACCATTTTTGCCTTGAATTCCATTCAAACTTCACAAGAGTTTTAAACCATTTTTCTTGAATGTGCAATCACAAATTTTATTTACTCTGAGGTGTATGAATTGATATCAGAAAAGGCCTCTTATCAGCACAAATAACACAGCAGGTCTATGAAGTGTAGTTTTAAAAATGGTGCAATATGTGTAAATAAATTAACTGACATAAAAATTAAAAAGAGAGACATTGATAGAGCACATCCATTTTACAGTAAAGCCATGATAACTAGAATAAGAAAAAATTTGTTTTTACAGGATAATAATATCCCAATTCAATAATCAAAATTCTGTTGTTGATGACCCCTGGAGAACTTATATAGGTGAGACTTATTACATGATGCATAGGTGATCATGCCCTTTGTAACTGATATAAAATTCTGTAAAAACAAGCCATAGTCTACATGTATCGTGAAAGTACATTATTAAGGTCTTCATTATAATCCTGATAAAGTAAAAATTCACTCACTAATCATGTAAATCTAGAATCCAACTCAGGTATAATCATGTGCCTTAAACTATGATTATAAATTATTTAATAGCATTTAAACACATAGCAATTATTGTTTCCAATTTGATTGTTTTGAGCAGGTGATTATATGTTAACTATTTTTTAAAATAAGCTATGAAAGTTTCCAAAACATTTTTAGGGTTACCACTAATTCCGGATACTCACAGGCCTTCCTTGTAGAACTTTTTTTCATTGCCAGCCTCGAAGAGAATTGGAGTTTTGCTTAACTACTTTGCATAGTTATTAGTACAGCTTTTAGAACTGGTGTTTACCTGTCAGTGTTTACCTGTGGGAGAGACTGGGCCACAGGGTGAAAGAGTTCACTTGTTTGCCTCTGAACAGTTGCAAAGCAATTAGGACAGAGCACATTTTCTTGGCGTCTGAGCACTTACTTTCCACAATGTCATTCTACATTGAAATTAGGTCCAGTGAACTGCAATGCTTTCTTGGGGCCTGTTACTGAAGTTGTCATACTGATGTCAGTTTGTAAATAAGACTTTGAAATACAGAAGGGAGAATCTGCTTCTTAATTGAACACCAGCACAGACATACCCAGAGACTAAAAGGGGCAATTGATTTGTCATTAAGCATCTGCTGTCCAATAAAGCCCGTTTGCTGAGAGTGGGCTCATTAGAAGCTCTCTCTTATTTCCAGGAAGCACAGGAAAAAAAGAAAATCCCTGGCAGTTTCCAGGGTTGGTGAAGGAATCAAAGTGGCCTTTAATGGCCCCTCCTGAAACGAAGAGCTTTGTTTGGGGTTCCAGGAGGCCTGAAAATGCTAATTTTGTAACTCAAAGAAGGTATGCGTTCTAGAAAGTCAGGGGTGGTTGGTGTGCACAGTGGGCTCCAACAGAGGAAGCTGGGGAAAGATATCATTAGAAAATTTATGATGAGGCAAGAGGCTCCCTGACTCAGGCCCCTGAGGCATTCTGCAGCAACAGAGAAATTGTGAAGTGAAAAGCTTTGAGTGTGAGCCACAGGATGGCATGACAGTTGGTGTCTTAGAATTGATTTGGGATAAAGCTTCTCAAGATGAATTTTTTTTTTAGAAATGCTCTAATTATTTAATCACTTATTGCAAGTAAATCCTGGGGTGGGAGGGCAGAGAAAGTGTGTATATTTCCTACCAATCTCACACAAATCATTTTTCTAATTGAACTCGACCAGTCCCTCTTGTTGGAGGAAGCTGTCTCCACTGTAATAGGTGGCTTCCACATGGCCACAAAATATTACCATAAAATCACTTCCAACATCACTGTGTCTTTTGGTTACGTGCTTTTTAATTAAGAGTTGTAGATGATTGAAAAAACCTAGAGAAAAATCTATAACCACATAGCACAGAAGCCTTAGTTTGCTTAAACATAAGAATCCAGTCTCATAATCATCCCACATCTTTATTATTACAAGACAGTTCTGAAGGTTGTTTTGAATATTTTTCAGAACTGTTAGAAAATTATTTTTTAAGGATTCAATTTATCAGTATATTGCAAAATGAAATCATTGCAAGATCTAAAGATAATCATACACTCAATTTTAATGAACAACACTAATTTATAATAAGAATTAAAATTATTCATGTGTTGATTTCCAGCCCTGAAAATATGTAGAACTTATATTTTCAAGCATTTACCAGTCTGTGGATAAAAGCGAAAGTCAGATTTGCAGAATATTTGAGACATTGTCTTACCTGGGCACACAGAAAACTCTTCTTGCTAGGTGTTATCAACATACAACTGAGTGTCCTCTAGGCGGTGATGTGAATCAAGCATCCTGATCATACTTTTACCCCAATAACCATCAAGATGCCAAAACTGCTCCATTTTTCTACTGCAAAGCAAGTCTGTTTCTCCCCCTGGATATGATACTAAATGTGATGGTTCTCAACAAAGAGTTGCTCTGACTCTAAATTACAATGCCACAGTTTTTTATAAATAAATAAATGTGCAGTCCTTTATATGACTGCATATTTCAAAACAAACTTATTTTGTATTTCACTCATTAGCCACCTTCATTCTTAGCGTGAATAATTGTAGAGGTTTTTAATGCTATTAAAAATGTAAACATAACATTAAATACTGCTTATTTCTTTGCAAAGTTGTTTAAACTAATTTAAGCCTATCAGAAGACCAGGTTCTATTATTTTCCCAGTGAAAGACATGTGTATCCTTTGGTGCTCAGGCCACAATCCAGGCAATTTCCCTTGACTTGAGTTTTCCTTTCACCACCTCCTGTACACTGGCTGATTCTGTAGGCTTCATCCTCAGACTCCAGCCCAGTGAGTAATCGGTACCATGTCCATGGCTCACTCAGTTCCAACCATCATTCTGATAGTGTAGTCATTGTAATAGTCCTTCTGCCTGGTCCCCTGGCCCTGTCTAAATCTCCAGAATCCAGAACAAGAAATGATCCTCCTGAAATGCAAGTTGATCCTGTCAGTCACTCAGACCAAATACCAGAGGCTGTAATGGTCCTTTGTTGACCTTCTTCCTAATTCATCTCTGTACCCTTGTCCTCCTCTCCAGTTCTTATGAACAGTATGTCTGCTCCCATCACACTGGCATGAAGCTTCTTGAACCATCTTCTAGAAATCCACTCACAACCCCCACAGATGTGCTCTGTGCCTGTCATCTGCTCTGATCATTTATTTATCATGTCATTCACCAAACACTCACATTCCAGGCACTAAGGAAGGCATACAACAGGCAACAAAAAGAGTCAAAAACTCTGGTCTCATGTAGTCTACATACTGGTAGGGCTTACAGTTTCCACAGTAGTTTACTTCTTAAAATTTTACTGTTTTTGTTTGTTTGTTTGTTTTTTGTTTTTTGTTTTAACTTTCCCATAAGAATAAAGTTTCACAACAGCAGGGAGTTTGCTTTGTTCAGTGCTAAGTCTTTAGAGTTTGGAATACTGCACATTTCACATAGTAAGCGCTAAATAAATATTTTATGACTACATAATAAATGAATAAATGGATGTAAATGGACAGGTTTAAGCCAAAATGAATGTTGTACCATCACTTTTCCTACAGATGAGAACTGGAAAAACTTCCTTCAGCCAACAGACAAGCTAGGGTTCTTAACAATTGTCCAGGTTTGGAGATTTGAATTTAAGAGGTGTTTTCAATAAAAGATCAATATCCCCAACATAGATTATAACTATAATCATACATTTCTTTCATAAAATTAGTTGATATATATTAATTAATTGGTATTCATGAAAAGATGATGGAAGAATCAATTGACATGACCTTTCCAGAAAGTAAATTTGGCTTTGTGTAAAAATTTGTCCTAGGTAAATAACAGGAGAAGCTTACAGGTTATGTACAAAAGTCATCATCCAGATGTTACTTATAGTTGATCTGAAAACTTTGATCTAATATACACATCCAACAGAAAGTATAACTACAACAAAAAGTTAAATAAACTCTGGTTCCTTTATGTAGTTGAATATCATGCAAATATTAAACTTGTATGTTATAAGAATATTTAGTAATACCAAAAAATGTTCATCCTCCAGAGTTAAGAGAAAAAGAATGACATAAAATTATATAAAGTGTTATCTCAATGTTCAAATTACTTCGTAAGACAAACATTAAAATAATGATAATGATTACATATGGGTGGTAGAATATGCATACTTTTTATTTTGGATTTTACTTAATGGAATACCTTTTATATTACCTTATTTTTTTACATTTCTAAATAGTCTGTGGTGAGCATGTATTATTTTATAGGAAAAAAATGCTATAAAGTTATTGAATTTTTGAACTAACTGAAGAGAGAATTCAAATGGCAGGTCATCCTGGACACCGTATGAAAAATAGAATACCTCTAGTACAAGCATTATGTTCATCACTTTACCTTGTTTCAATATTTTTTGCAACATTTATTGCTTATTGACATATTATTTAATTGTTAATTTGTATTTTGTTTTTCTTCCTCAGAACAAGGGTCTTGAATGTATGTCCATCTTTCCACTACAAGTGCCTAGAACAATGCTGGACAAATAGTAAGTACAAAATAAATATTTATTGACTGAATAAACAGATAAATGAATAAATCAATGAATCACTTTCAGCTACGAAATGTTAGGCAAATCCCTTAACTCTGGGTCTCAATTTCTTTATACAGAAAACAAGGACAATAATAGTGTCTATCTCATAAAAGTATGAAGAAAAACTAGAAAATAAATGGGATAGATAATTTAATACAATTCACAGCATAAGTAACTGTCTAAAATGTTAACTATGTTCTTTATTAACCATGGTTTGTTGATTATTATTTATATGACCCCACCTCCTGCCCCCTACTCTGGATAATCAGATTCTTTAGTCAGTTTTATGCTTCAGACAGCCTTTTACAGAGCTTTGCACATAGTAGATACTATGGGACTATTAATCATAAGTAAAAAATATATCAGTTACCTAAATACTTAATTTTCTAATAATGTCTTAGAATTAGAATCTCTCAATTATCTAACATGCTCTGAATTATCTAACTGTGGCTTATGGCCACAGTTATAGACTAAAAGAGAGTGTTACAGCGCGTGCACACACACCTGCGCGCGCGCGCACACACACACACACACACACACACACACACATCACTACATCAACTATTAAATAGGCAGTTATGCTGTGGAGACACAGTGAAAGGCTCTTTCATAGATTAGCTGAGAGCTTCCAAACATTATGCAGCATCTCTTCACCTCCCTGCCCAGGACATCCATATTAGGGACAGATATCTTGGCAAATTTCAACATGCTATATGAAAGGGTAAGAAGCAGATGAGGTTTGAAATTAAACCTACCAGGAAAAAATAAGGAAACATTTAGTACTTTCAAGTATTGCCTGATCATTTTTTTCAAGCCTGTGAACTCACAGATGGGACTCTGGCTTTGAGGGCTAAACTCTTTGATGGCCTCGGCCTTGCCCTGTGGAGCCAACAAGTGCTCAGTTCCACACATTCCAATTCCTGTGCCCCAACTTCAGACACCATTGCCCTCTGTAATGACAATGTACTTGATTGTATGATTTTTGGTAGTCGGGGTTCAACCTACCGTTATAATAAAAAGTAAGCAAATTTACCTAACACTGTTGCTTATATAGAGCGTTGAAGTCATGGTCTAGTTCACAAATGAACTGTCCTAGAATTAGATGCTTGTTTAGCAAGAGCAACAATTTGATGGCCTCATGGCCAACTGCTTACCTCCTCCACTGGCATTAATTAAACCTGTAAGGAATTTCTTCATTTATATTTCCCAAAGTCAAAAATGCTAACAAGCATGGATTTTTTTTCCCTTTGTTTTCATTTTTGGAGATAGTCATAGTGAAGGGAAACAGGAAAGGGTACTGAGAGTTTATTTTTATTTTGTGATGATTTTTCTTCCATAGCTACTTTATTTTGTATAATGTGTCATGCTAACAGAACCAATCTTTATTCTTTTCATTCATATGTTTGGCAAAACTTATGAAAATATCAGGTTATATTCTTTAGATTTCATTCAAATAAATTATCTTAGCTTTGTTTTTTAAGTGTGTTCTTTCTCTTTTACAACTTTGTTGACAGAGTCTATTCTGTCAGATCTAAAACTAGGCCATTCAGCACCTGGGTCTCCTCATCATTATCCCTAGAATTTCAACAGAAATTTTAAACTAAATATCATGAACTAGTATTGAACTATATAAGGGGCCAGTTTTCCAGTTAAACTTTATATATCCTACTCATGAAAATTAAATTTTCATCCAGAGCGAGAGGAGCTAGGACCTGTGGTGTTTTCTTTCTGATGAACATGAAAACCCCTTAAAATACACTTTGGAGTACCCCTGCACTGCTCTGTTTCATGACATCTCCAAAAAATAATAAAGTCTCCGAATCACACTCCAGTCTGCCTAATAGCATAGAAGAGGACATGGCTTCAACCAACTAGAAGAAGAAGTTCCATACACAGCCACGCTGTCTTTCTTCTGTCTGAATTTCTGTTTTCTTGACTGGTTTCTGGGGTTTGGGGATTGCTTTGGCTTTAGGTTTATGGATACTGAGTGGGGACAAAGGAGGTGTGACAGTTAATGCCTGATGGCAGAGGAGATAAGGGACTTGGCTGGCCATGTAGCACAGGCTATGTCCCCTTCCCAATCAGCAAACTTACTGAAAGAGGCCATGCATCCAGGACAGGGACTGTCTTTTAGAGGCAAGCTCACAAAAGCCCAGGCTAGTCTTTGCAAAGAAGCAATGTAATTGGTTTAACAAAATACTACTGTTTTCATGGGCAATCAGCCAGGACCTATGACTCAGGTGGCAGAATCAAAAGATTTTGAGCTGATGTTGTGGGACTGGGTTTTACCTGTAGTTTCTCTGGTCTTGCCTGAAAAGCAATACTTTTATCTGCCCAGGACCTTGGAAACAGGCATGCAAGCTCTTTGTCAAGCACAGGTGCTTACACAGGGGTTGGGATCCTGTGTGCAGATGCCCAAGTCCTTCTCATCACATATGGCACAGATGGCAGGGCCTGGCAATGGTGGACACCTGCCTGTCTGTGTTCCCACAGACATCTGTTTGTCTCTCTATCACAGCACTTGACATATTATTGTAATTAGTTGTCTTCTTGGAAGCCTGGCAGAATCTCAGTATGCGTTTACTGAGAGATACATGTCCTGATCCCTGTCAGTTCTGTCATCACATTGTTGGGCTGGGTACCTTAAAATGGAATTTGAGGAGTAAATTCCTTGAGAGGAACGTATTCCAAGATTTCTGGATTTTTTTTTTACCAACTAATTAATACGTGCTAGATGGACAGTCTTCATGCATGATCTCTCTGAAAGTCCACAGAATGTTGTGCAGTGAGGATAATTGTGCCCATTTTAGGAACATGAAAATCAAGGCTCAGGGAACGATGTGCCTTGCCTACGGTCTCTCTTAGGAAATGGTCAAGTCAGGACTAGTACTGGAAGCTGTGGTTAGGAGGTAGAGACAAGAAAAGATTAGGTTGCATTTTCCTCCTCTGGATACACCATCCAATATGATGACTTCATTATGTTGCAAGTAGCATGTCAATAGGAAGTTTCTGAAGCCTGAAGACAAGAGGTTCTTGAAGAGCCAGGGGAAGATTTAAGAACTGATGTAACCATGGTGCCTTCTTATTGCTGTTTTGTGTCCACTGGTGCTCATCCAGTACCACATCAGGTTGGAATCATGTGTTTCTCACATAAAGCCCAACTGACTGACTGTATTGTGTTGTTTCCAACCTCTTCATTCCAACCGAGATGTGTCTTTGGGGTTCATTTTCCATCTCAGTAGCTACCTGGACCTCATAAACTTTAATCCAAAGATTATAAAGGACATCACTTATCTTGCTCCATACATACGTTTTGAGAGATGGTCACCCAAAGACACTCACATTCCATTTTTGGACCTGTGAATATGTTATCTTATACAGTAAATAGGTATTTGCAAATGTGATCCAGTTAAGGATTTTTAGATGAGGAAAATTATTCTAAATTATCTCATTGGAATGCATAATTATAAGAGAGAGACACTAGAGTCCTAGTCTGTGATGAGATGTGACCATGCTAGGCTGGCACTGTAGGTAGGGAAAGGGACCACCAGCCAAAGAATACAGGTGGCCTCTAGAAGCTTTCAAAGCAGAGATGGATTTTGCCTTAGAGCCTGAAGGAAGAGCCAACCCTGCTGATACCTGGATTTTAGGACACCTCACCTCCAGAACTCTAAGAGAAAACATTTATATTGTTCTAAGCCACTGTTTGTGGTAATTTGCTACCATGACAATAGGCAACCAACACAAGTGATTACTACAAAGTAATCTCTTCTGTGAGCTGTTGAAAAGAAAGAGAACACTAGGCTTCATCTCTTCCCAAGTTTCATACAATCCCAACAACTAGCAAATGATCTCAAGATTTTTTGTGAGCAGTAGATGGGACATACTGGAAATGGTTCAAGTTGTAGATGGACATTAAGATGTATAACCTTCTACTTTTCTTGTTATTGTGATACTGAAACCTTGAATATTGGTTTTTATTATTCTATCTGTAAATGATGATAAAGTAATGGGTCTGCCTACCTCAGAGGAGGGCTGTTTAACCTCAGCTGTTAAAGCTTGTAAAATGCTGTGAAGATCATAACCACTAATCTTTAACCAATTAGGCAAAAGAACAATTAAATGAAAGACCAGGAATGTACCTCACAGCAATGCATCTAATAGAATTCTTGTAGCCCAAGGGAAACCTACATTTAAAATACAGTTTCCATAATCTGCCCTGTCAAAGTGATAATTAAGGAGTGGGGCTTCCAATCCTTGTTTATCTCAACTGCTTAAATTCAGTTGCTTTAATTAAAATTTCACTGATAATACATTTTCCAATTTAGACTTTCAGAGGCCACTGGGGATTTAGTTTTATTACATTCCTTTCAAGTTTTAATGTTTGAAGAACCATCATTTAATTTTCTCAACAGTAAAAAGAAATTTTTCTTCTTATATTAATAGTTATTGTTTCAACTAACAAGTCATAAAGCTGGTCACAAAATTATCAGTTGCAAAGTGTCTAGTGGGTAAAGATATTCTGTAACAATTTCAGCTCTGAAATCTGCCCTTACCTTCTTCTTGAGACATATACAGACAGTATATTGCAACAAAAAGACATATTGCAACCCAATAAAAAGAGTAATAAAGACACCAACTGGGTGAATATAGCATTTCCGTGGTGACCAGAGAAGTAACCTATATGCTATTATATTCTGAAGGTCCTAAGTGAGGAACAGGACAGCAGAGAACCCCAAACCTGGTAACTAGCCACACAGGAATAAATACGGGTGGTTTTAATATGGGTCCCACACATCCATTCTTTACCTCATCATTCTAGACATGGCAAACCCCAAACCAAGGGAGACCATTCTACCTCAAGGCCATGGCCAACCTACCTCTACCCTCCCACCCCGCCCTCCCTCCATTTCTTCCTCCTTCACTTTTTACTCCTTTCTTTCTTTCCTTCCTCTCTTTTTTCATTTCTTTCTTCCCTTTATATTTTAATAGCATTTAGGACTTAGAAAAAAATCAAGAATAATATAAGGAACTCCTATATTCCCTTAATGAGAAATGGGGAGCAGATTATCTAACATCTGTCATATCAGACATCAAAAATATGGATGCTCCTTGTTGTTAACAAAGTCTATGTGATTGAAATATTAATAGCTCTTATTATTAACATTAATTATAATACTGTATGATAATGGCACTGTGAAAATATAGGCCAAAATAGTTCCTGCTATACTAGTTTCTATAATTGAGTATAGAAAATATCACCCTTTAAAAATACTAATTTGTTTCCTTTTAAGGAATTTAATTTTAAACATAAGAACTGGTTCTGATGGGGGTGAGAGTTAGAGATCACCTTAGTTTTTCTTAATTAGATAGTGAAAATATTCTGTTTCTCTATGGAATGCATTAATTATTTCTTCTTAAGAAAGAATATGAGTGCTCTAGGCAGATAATATGATCAGAGTAGATACAGCCTTCAAGATAATTTTATTAACGGTGAAATCAACAGTAATTTAATTTACAAATGTAATCCACCTAAGAGGCCTTGGAATTTTTAAATTACAAAACTCCAGAAAGAAAGAGGGAAGAACATCTGATATAGAACATCTGATATATCTGATTGTGAGATAGGAGCATAGAAAATAAGAAAAGAAATATCTGTGACATACAAGATATTTAAGGTGAAACTATAAACATTTTCAAACAATAACAGAGAGAGAGGGAGGGAGAGAGAGGGAGAGAGAGAGAGAGAGAGGGAAAGAGAGAGAGAGAGAGGAAGAAAGAGAACCTTAGAGGTTCTCAGACAAGGAAAAGACTATTCACTTACATCATCATGACCAAGAAAAGAACCAAAAGATGGGTCAGTGGACAACATAGAAATGATAATGAAAGTGAAGGGCCTTCAAGCAAGGATGAAGCAGGACAGATTTTGGCCAAGTCCAGTCCCATTCCTAGGCTAGAGCAAGTGGTACTCTGCCATGGCTGTACTTTTCAGCAAGTCTGGCTTTAGTCCTCCTCACAGGGTGTGCAGTGCAGAGGGCTGAGCGTGACCCATTGGAGAGGACACATACACATACATGCACATGCACAAACAACACACACTCACATGCAAACCCACACACACAACACAGAGACAAACACACAGCACACACCACACATGCATGCTCTGGCACATGGGGCCCAGGAATTCTCTGTCCTAGGAACCTGCTTCCAGAGCTGTGTGGATCTGCCATTGGGAGAGTGGACCTTGTTATCAGGGCATGTGAAGAGTGGCCATCAGATGGGTGGTGGAGGAAGCTTAGTATATGGCTCTGTTAGATGAAAGATGGAGCTGGGGATGCAGAGAGAAGGAGGATTGTCACTGGCCTGCATTCATACCTTTGCTCTCCTGAGGTAAGCAGATCTCTGAGAATTGTAAAGTGAGTCTAACTTCCTAGTAGTCACTGAGGTGTATTTATCAAAGTAGAGCATACAATGCAATTTACATTGGCCTGGTTTGTGCTGTTTAATATGTAGATAGTTGGCATGTGGGGTCTTTTTACACTTCTAGCCCAGGCCCTGGAAATGTTGGGGTGGGGCATGACTGTCAAAACTTGATTCTGAGTTTCATCAAGTTCCTAAATAGAATAGATGTTTTAGATAATATAAAAACAAACTAAAAATCATTTGTAATCTGCCATAATGTATAGATTTATGTTTTGGTTTTGAGCATATGTTTGATTTGTGTACCTGTATAATTGCTCAAGTTATGCAGAAAGAGCATAACTCACTCTCAACTAATTATTTTTGTTGTCATTATAAAGTTCTTTATGTATAGTTAAATATGGGTGGTAGAACCAAAGAAATCCAAACATAAAATGCCATCAAGATTCTGGTGCCTAGGTGGTACTGAACAGATGGCCAGTCCTCTCCTACACCCTGGAGGTTCTGAGTAACTATGTCCCATGTGACCCATGAGAAATAATATAGTTCAATAAATTTATTTTACAGGTTAGGAAACTGAACCCAGAAAGACACCATTTAGCATTAACCGATAACCTATCCTAAACCCAAATAAAAGTAATTCACTTGGTGTAAAAAATAGAAAGCTGTTAGGAACTTCTAGAGTTTAAAAAAGTGATTTTAAAAACTTTTTACTCCATAATGTATTCCAGTTTTGCAGATGAATGTAGAATAATTTCCAAGGTGGCTATCAAAACACAAATAGATTCCTTTGGGAGATACACAGGCTTGTGCATTTTAAACTAAGCTGATTGTTAGCTGAGATCTTAGAAACGGAAAGGTCCAGAAGACTACATCGTGGAAGGCGGGATGTCGAGGCAGGTTACCACATAAGCCAGGTGAGCTACAGCCTTTCCCACTGGATGATTGGCCCAAAGTTGGTCCTAGATGCAGGGACATGCCTACTGGAGAGAAAGTGGTCCAGCTGTTGAAACCACAGCATAGAATATGCTTTGTGGCAAACAGAAAATGACAAAAATAACTACCTTTTCAACAAAAGCAGCAGATCTAAATGGTGCACAATGAATTTTTCATCCATCAATCAGATTGCCAACTAGAAAGCCATGGCTAACAAGAATGCTCTGTATGTCACTTCAAGGGACTGTTTAAAAATAGAAGACTGATGAAGTGCAGGACAAGCGTAATCAATACTGTGATTAATGGCAGTTATTTCACACAAACATCTGGGCAATTAAATATACTGTTTAGGAGGTGTTTTACCTCATGACTGTAAAAGAAGTGAATGAGGTTTAAGTCATATCACTGACAGGATATTGAATAATTCGCAGCCACAAACAAATTGAAATGGGAGCATTTCTGGTGTCAAATCTATTTAAAAAGTCTTTTTTTATTTAGAAGAAAATACACTCCGGGTCACCTCTTCATTCTGCCATCCTTATTCATTAAGTGCTTTTAAGCACTCTGACAAATGACACACATATGCACTGTCCATGTCCCCAGTATTTGGCTGGACATTATGGAAAATGATGGGTTAAATTTTGTTGGCTAAGCAAAGAATATTCTCAGGAAAGAATTAGCCAGCAGTGGAAAATGGCTGTTTCCAAACCTTGGACAAACATCAACATATCTGCCGTGTTTGTTAAATTTAATTTAGAAAGTCTGAGTTGGAACTCAGGAACCTGTATGGCCACTCAGTTCCTAAAATGTTCACAGTAACTAGCATCTTTGAGAAACACCTCAATACTGTGTTTAAGGATGTATGATATAAAATCAGTATCTGAAATACATGACCTAAGAGATGAAACTATTTTACCCCCAAATAGCCCCACATTGAACTGTCATATTAACACCTTATCCATATTGCCACATAAGTTATTTAAGTGAAATCTTGCCATCTTAATAGACCTCTCATTTCAATAACCTGTAGATTCATAGGACAGAAAAGCACCAGGAAAACAAACATTTTAGTACTATATATTAAGGAAAAGTTTCATAGAGGTGACTTGCCTGGTTCCCACAATTTACTTAGTGATTCACTGGGCTCTTCACTACACCTGCTCCTCTCAGTGAAAGAGGTTCTCTTAGTTAAAAATTTGAGTAGTTTTGCTTCTAGTTTAAATCCTTGAATATCTACCAACAAGCCCACTGACAATGTCTCATAGCTTATATTTTCTGAAAAAAAGTTTCCACATCTAAAATATACTAATATTTTTATAACCAGAAAATTCAAACCATCAAGTTGAGTAGATAATGATTGTAGCTGTGAGAAAACACTGTTGTGAAAGTGATTACTTTCTTTTCAAAAACTGAGACAAGGAAACTATCTTCTGGCAAACTGGTGATGGTTATTCCAATCTTGTCATTTTGACTCCCAGAACCTCCGGTGAAGCTCTCAGCCATGGTCTGTACATCAGCGTGGACATTCCAAAACCTATCCATCCAGCCAAAGTGGAGAGTTATCACTGGAAGAATTTCTTTCCCCGATTTCCTTCAGAGCCACTCCTGAGTTATACTGTCACACTGCAATGGTCCTCCATGTTATCATCATCTCAAGAGATCCACGAAACAAGCTGGACATATTTTCTCTTAGGTGACTACTGCAGCTTGAGGGTGGGTGGCTCTGCATCCAGCACAGATACAATGGAAATATATACCACGCTTTCATGCAATCTGTGTGCTCAGTATACATCTGCAGAGCTCATCCAGGATCTTCTGGTCCATGGAGGATGTAGCTCTATAGGCATGCTTCACCTTGTGGTACAGTGGCTCAGACACTCAGTTCACAGCAAGTAGCTGAAGGTCCAACATCTAATGGAGCACAATAGCAAATCAGGAGTTATTTTTAAAATTAGAATAGTTAATTGATAAAAAGTGCATGATTTATGTTACAGAACTCTGAAGATTGCTCTGTGAAGATTCATCTGCCAAAGACAGTGTGAACATAAGTAGATCCATTGGGTAATGACGACCCAAGAGAAAACTATGCCACAGACAAATCCCTTAACTTATAGAGAATATTCTGATACACCCTAAATAATTAGAAGTTTCTTTCACAGAGTTCCTGTAACATTCATTCACACATATTGGCAAGCTGGCCTTGCAATTTCTAGCTCAGCTGGCAAGGTTATGTCACCACACTGTTTTTAGTGTAGTTGGGAGCAGGAATCCTATGTAGGGGTAAGCATGATTCATTTTCCTTCAAACTAAATGATGAAACAGATCTGACCTCACAGGATGGCAATATGGCAAAGGTGGACTGCAACCTTGGCTGAGGAAAGCAACTGGATCTGATCTTCTCTACTAGTTGGAATACAGTTTAAAAAAAAAAAATATATCCATCATGTCAATAGCTGCAGGTCAAGTGACAGGGGATGTGCTATTTCAGAAAAGAAATCACATCTAAAATATCTTTGATGATTTAAATCACCATCTGATTATCATTATGATAACACACCATCACTCTCCAAAATCCCTTCACATTCTTTGCTGGCTTACATGAAGAGTTAAGTGGTTATGTACAGCAATAACAATCTTTGTATTTTTGAAATCTTTCATAATGGCTCTAATTTTTCTGCATTATTCCAGTATGTAGGTTTATTTTTGGTATAAAGAGGGAGCCCTGGGGACTTCCATTGAGTTTTACTTATTATAATTGCTCTCCACCTAGATAGAGGCTCTACCAGGTGATAAAATTAAAATTCCAAATTCATTAGGGAAATAACTATGGTATGTGGCTCTGCAGCCAGCACAGATACAATTGAAATATATACCATGCTTTCATGCAATCTGTGTGCTCAGTATACATCTGCAGGATTCTGTTGGGGTAATCTGTAATCAAAATCTCTCTTCTATAAGACACCTGCTGAAGACCAGAGTTGCTGTTTAGATCTTTAAGAATTAGAGTTTAAGCAAAGTGGGTGTTAAAGTGTCCCTAAAAGTCTGGCTATTTACCATATCCTAGTACAAGCTTAACCTGAGAAACAACCACAGATATTTTGAGGAAAGGTCAAGGGGAAGACACTGTCCCAGCAGTGATAACACTAAAAGACATTTCCTCAGTAGTATCTGGACGTGACTTTTCTTTTTCCATAGATGCCAAGTCTATGCATCACTTCAGGGCCGAGGAAGCTCCTGCTCACCAGTGAGAGATGGATAGACTATTTTGATCAGTTCTACAGTTCAGGTAGGACTTTATGGATTGCTCTGCGATTTTGGTCTCAGGGGCTTTAATGATTTACTTCCTACCTCCAACCAACCAGGGTTTGTAATGGTAACCACATACTTCTTGCCTGTAGTGGTCAATTATTGTGACTTGGTGTTATCTGTTCTTGGAGACTATCATTAACATAGTGTTAGAATCCTTGCTGGAAATAGTAAACCCTTCTCACCAGCAAGGTCCCCTACTCACACCCCTGCTTCTCCAGGACAAGCACTGAAGGCTTCTTTCTAGTGGGTAATGCTCATCTTCTGTCACAGGCACAGATGCTGGCCTCACCTGGGGACAGGGTCAGGTGCAGCTGAGTGAGTCACATGTGATATACCCACCCTTGCATTGCTTCTCACTTAGTGTTTGTGTTCTTTTTTATTAGATGAATGAATGTTTGCTTCTCATCTTCAATTACATGAGTCCATGTCAATTCTAGTTTCCTGTAGCCCTGATGCCTGACCTCCCTCATTTGCTGCATAATCTCTTGTCATGAAACCTGTGCTGGTAAGGTTAGCCAATTAAAAACACATTCTTCCCTCTTCAGTCTAGCTGCTTCAGAATCTATGCTCTCACTCATTCCCCAGAACCTGGATGACATAAGGCAGCTGGCCTTCATAATTTGAGGTATGTAAACTGTTACCTCCAATGTTTGACATTATAATTATTTCCTCCACATGGTATGTTACAATATGACTCTAGCTTTTAGACCTGGAGACAATTAAATGTGTTAAGAATGAGGCAAGAATTTTATAAGCTCCTCTTTTGCAACGTAACTCCATTGAAGAAGTTACCACGGGATCTTTAAAGATGGCAGAAATAGCCTCATCAGATTGGGAAAAAGGAGATACCAAAGTTCATAGTGAACCAGAAATTTGGAGCACTATGAATCCTGTAATTTTCTCATTTCAGTGGCTCTGGTACTTTTCTTGCTCAGCCCAAACCCTATGCTTCATAGAAGAGATCTAATGAGGCTGTGAATGAATGGCCATTGAAATTCGGCAACATACTGGGTCAAGTGAGGATTTTGTTCCTGGCTTGCTCAGACCTGTGGCTGCAAAAGCTAAGAAATTCATAATCTTTAGTTTTCAGTAAATGCCTGAGCCAAGCAAATATTAATTTAACTTACGATTTTTCCTTCTTTAAGCTTCCACAAGTTATTAGAGTAATGCCTTCAGCCCCATAGCCTTTGAGGTCCTCGTGTCTTTTTTACCACTGTGTGCAAGCAATACGTGGATCCTTGAAAACCTGGCCTTCAACAGCACCTTATTACAGGAGATGTGGCTGATAATTTATTCATTTGCACGCCATCAGCTATTATGAACCCATTTAAAAATAGATGAGTTTTCACTATTCATATTCTCATCAGGACAGATAGAGTACTTCTGATCCTCTTGTTCCACTTTGGTCAGGGGTCTCAGATGTATGCCCCCAAAGAGCAGCTTTACCTGACTGTAGTAAAAAGCAAAAAGCATTTCAAAGGTAGTGGGTCACTCACAGAATCACCAGGTGGGCTAGTGAAAAAGACTTAGAGGCATCAAATCCCTTTGTGACTTCACCTTTGCCCATGTCTTTGAACTTGCCTTTCACAAGTCTCCTTCATGTAAGTCAGCCTCTGGTTCTAGAATAACTCATTTTCCCAAATGTGATAGGTACTCTCTCACTTGTACACTTTTCTATAAGCTGTACTTTTGCCTAAGATAATCCTTTCCTGCTGTTCAACTGTTAACCTTACTTTTGTTTATCTACTTTGTAAAATAGATAATCTCATGATCTGGTTGCACCTATAATACTATAATATTTCTCATATTATATCATATATTATATTACACTGCGGTATGCATCTTATAATATGTAATACGATGGGGGTCCTCCTCCAGATATAATTTATTTATAAATAATTGTGTATTTATTCTAACATATTTAAACTTTTGTCACCTTCAAAATATGCTCCATTTGAAGCAATACACCTATGGAGATATTTTTTCCATTGCTCAAAACAGTTTTTGAACTTGTTAATTTTGATGCCTTTTAGTGCTTCTATTTTTTTTTTTTCTTCACTTCTTCCACGCTGGCAAAACGTTTCCCTTTGAGAACTATTTTCA
The DNA here is from genome assembly GCF_987537825.1 of Furipterus horrens. Lineage (NCBI taxonomy): Eukaryota > Metazoa > Chordata > Mammalia > Chiroptera > Furipteridae > Furipterus > Furipterus horrens. The sequence goes on from NW_028327177.1 coordinate 71,918,759, forward strand.
TCTGGGGAAACAAAAAATAGTTGTTTGGGGTGATATCTGGTGAATAGGAAGGGTGGGGCATTGGGGGGGTCATGCCATTTTTGGTTAAAAATTGCTAATCACTCAGTGGGTGTGGGCAGGTGTGCTTATAAATCACCCATCCTGAAATGGGCAAACATGTTGAGTATTCAAAAAAAATTCATTGACGCCAAACGTAGCCTCTCACAATAATGTCAGCTGGGACCCTGACACAGATGGGTTCCTAGAACACTCACCTAGTGGAGGAAGCCTGTACTACAAGGGGCCCACCTTTCAGAACATAATTCTGGATTTTTTAGGTCTTCCCTTGTATACTAATTACAATACAGTTAATAATTTAAGAAAATTTGAAACAAGATGGCGGAAGAGTAAGTAGAAGCTACGCTAACCTCCTCTCAGAACTAGTCTGCATTTACAACTTAATTTTGGAGAAATCATCTGGAATAACCAACCGAACACTAGCTGGAGAGAAGTCTTATAACCACGGAGAGTCAGAAAAGGCCGCTACATCACAACGTGACCAGTAGGGAATGTGGAGACACGGAAGGGCTGGCTGAGCTCACACGGGTGGCAGCTGAAGGGACTGAGAAATAGCTTAACAGATAGGGGTTCTCCCTGAGAAGGGCAGGGTCTAAACCCCCAGCTGAGCTTCCCAGCCTACAGCAACAGAGTGGAAAGTAAAAAAGTATCCAGCTGTGAAAAGTGAAAAGCCACAGGGTTTATTGCTAGCTGGAGAGGAACAGCTGGAGAAAAAGAGCTCTTAAGCGGATCACATTAGAAAATATTTTGGCCCCCACTTACCCTGGGCTCGAGCAGAGGGAAGGATGAGAGGACTGGAGACGCTTTGGGAGAGTTTGGTGTGGTGGCTATGAGGGGAGAACTGGGAAAGCGGCCAACTGGGTCCCAGTGCTGACTCATCCCCAGTACTGCAGGCAGACCATTCCCCCCTCTCCAAGTGGCGTCAGCCTGAGGGGAAGCAAAAGCCCTGCCTACAGGAATTAAGCTGCCACACCCTCGGTCCTTAAGCCTGACGGCTAATCACAGATTGAATAGATTAACAACTAAAGGAGTCAGAAAAAGGCAGTAGATCCCTGGAAGTCTCGCAACAGACTGCCTAGGCCCAGACTGGTACAGGATCTGACGCCACCAGGGGCACATCCAGGAAGTGCAGATTATTCTAAGAAGCACGAACAAACAATAGAAGTCACAAAAACGGGGAGACAGAGAAACAACCCCCCATCGAAAGAAAAGGTAGAATCCCCAGAAAGAGTGCTAAATGAAATAGAGGGGAGCAAACTATCAGATATGGAATTGAAAGCATGGATTATGGGGAAGCTCAATGAGCTCAGCAGAAACTACAAAGAACTCCAGGGAAACTACAAGGAACTCCAGAAATACTACAAGGAACTTACTGAGAATTACACCAGCATGAAAAAGGACATAGAAGCTATCAATAAGAGCCAGGAAGAAATGAAGAATATGATCTCTGAACTGAAGAACACAGTACAAGGAATTAAAAGCAGGCTAGAGGAAGCAGAAGATCGGATCAGCGAGCTGGAGGACAACGTACACAAAAACTCCCACACAGTGCAACAAAATGAAAAAAGACTGAACAAGACTGAAGAGGCTCTAAGACAGCTGCAGGACAACATGAAACGTAATAATATCTGTATCATAGGAATTCCAGAAGGAGAAGAAGAAGAGCAAGGGATAGAAAACCTCTTTGAAAACCTAATGACAGAAAACTTCCCTAACATGAGGAGAGAAAGAGTCACGCAAGTCCAGGAAGCACAGAGGGTCCCAATGAAGATGAACCCCAACAGGCCCACCTCAAGACACATCATAATTAAAATGCCAACATTCAAAGACAAAGAGAGAATCCTAAAAGCAGCAAGAGAGAAACAACTAATAACACGCAATGGAGCTCCAATAAGGCTATCATCAGATTTCTCAGCAGAAACACTACAAGCCAGAAGGGAATGGCAAAAAATAGTCCAAGCAATGAAAAACAAAGGCCTACAACCACGAATACTTTACCCAGCAAGGCTCTCATTCAAGATGGAAGGTGAAATAAGGAGTTTCCCAGGCAAAAGAAGGCTAAAAGAATACATCTCCACCAAACCAGCATTGCAAGAGATGCTAAAGGGTCTGCTTTAAGAAGATGAAGAAACAGAGAGAGACAGAGAGGAACACGAGTACAAAGGGGAAAAATGACAATGAATAAGTACTGAAAGAAAAAAGGAACTTCTACCATTTGCAACAACATGGATGGAACTAGAAAGAATTATACTTAGCGAAATAAGCCAGGCAACGAAAGAAAAATACCTTATGCTATCACCTATTACGGGAAACTAATGAACAACACAAAGAAATAAGCAAAATTGAACCAGAGGTATGGAAACAAGGAATAAACTAACAGTAACAAAGGGGGAGATGGGAGGGAGAAAAGGGGGTAAGAAGAGGAAGGGTCTAGTCAAAGAACATGTATAAATGACCCATGGACATGGACAACTGGGTGGGGACTGAATGTGGGAGAAGGGAGGACAAGGTTCAGGGAAGCAAGAGGGGAAAAAAGTGGGACAACTGTAATGGAAAAACAAACAAACAAAAACTTTTAGTGGGGGAAAAAATAAAAATATAAAGAATGGAAATGCAAGTTCAGTGAATGTTAGAGCGACAAGAATTTTCCTTCAAACTGTATATTTTTCTCCCTATCCGATCCCTCCAGAGTTTGACATTCTAAAGAAGTAATGACATAAGTTTATTTGCATAAAACTAATAAGACCAGTTGTTAATAGAGGTTTTTTTTTTTTTTTTTTTTTTTTTTTTTAAGACTTTGACTGGAATGTCATGCCTAAAGGAGACATGCTTGGGCTCTGGTTGTTACCAAAAAGCACTGAGGAATTGGGATTGACTTTCAAAGGTAATAAAAGCCCACGGGATAAAAGGCCTGGTACCTTGGTTGGATGTGCAGTCCATGGCAATCTTTCCAGGGAAGGAATGAAGGTTGTTTTCCTGAAAGATGGCTAGAAGAGACCTTAAGGCACAATGAAAACCTGAAGGACTTGGAAAAGACAGGTGTTTACAGGCAAGGCTGAATGCCAGGTATGTGGTTCTGCTTCTGTGTCTTGAAGGGGAGACTGAAGGTCACCCTAAATGTTCCTTGCGTAAGTTCCAGCAAAGCGGAACTAAATATCAGGTGATCATTTTCTTCTCTTGTTATGTTTATGCAAATGAACAGGATAAATTAAAAACGGACTTAATGCAGTCCCTTTAATGACAAGAAGGGTAATCTTAGGGAGAAAAATTGTGATTCAAGGAAAATCACAATGCTCAGTGGTAGACTATAAAGTAGTGCAGCTAACCATCTTTAAAGTTTATCTTCATTTACAGTTTGTTTTGATTTGAAAATTAAACTGTGTCTGTGGTATTATCAAAGATGTTTAATTTACAGGCAAGAAGAATGTCAAATGCCTTGCAACTGGATGTCTTTCCGATAAGACAGTCCTACAGATTTAGAGACTTGTATGTGGGTTATGTTACATAAATTAACATGTGTTTTCTGTTTTCAAAGGGCATAAGCCTATGATCTCATTACCTGAGTGATTGTCTGTACATATAAGCCTCACTTAATCCTGTCTGCATCGCTGCCTCCTGAGACTCAATGGTTTGGCTGAACTAAGTGGCTGGGTTGGTGAAGAACAGGGTGGTCTGTGGGCTTCACTTTAAAACTGGTTTCTCTTTTCTGTCCTAATGGCTTGGACAGAAAGAGCCCAGAGGCCTGAAAGGGGGGAAACCTAAACTATTTCCCTCAGTCCAAACTAAGTATAATGGGCAAAAGGTTTTGGACAGGTGAGGTCTACCTGGCACACCTTCTTTTCCTTAATGTGGGACATTGAAAAATTAATACCTGCCTTTTGTCATCTAGTGGTTATGGATTGAATGATATCTTTTAACCCTGTTGCCAAATCTGTTGCCTCCAGAATACAACAAGGATGCCAGCCTGTTAAATCAAGCATGCCATTGTCCGGGAACAGCCAACCAACCTGGAGTCTGCATGATCTTTCCCCATGTGGGAAGGCCACCCCTGCCTCCACACCCCCACTCTTATTAGGGATTTCTGGACCCAAGGGTAGTTAGGACGACGACCATGTCCAGCTTGAAGCAGCTAGAGGAGCTCGAGAGCTTCGCCCATTGTCCTTTATAAGATTATAAAGGGTCTTAAGTCTGATAGGGAGGGATTGTTATTTTTTATTGTTAAAATAATTAATTATTTTTTTAAAAAGAGGAAGAAGAATATATGAAAGGGTGAGGCAGGAAAGCTTGTATGTACGACCCATGGGCGTGGACTTGGGGAGGGGGAATTGTTGGGGGAGGGGGGTGCTGGGCAGAAGGGAGCAAAGGGGAAAAATTGGAACTATTGTAACAATATAATCAATAAAAGATACTTATAAAATAATAATAATAATTAAAGAAAATTTGACTGCCCTATTTAGCTTTGCACATTCTATCCTCTGTCCTACCTAATATTTGAAATGTAGCAAATATTCAATTAATATCAAACGATCAAAGAAATCCACATCACTTTTTCTGGAAAGAATATAACACTATATCACCATTAACTTGACATAAAACATGTTAATGTTACAAGTGTTTTTTCTTAAAGCGTGCGTATATTTCTCTATAAGATCTTCAGCTTTACTTAGTTCTTGAGGTTTCTCACTTTTGGGTACGGTGGATGACCTAAAGCTGGTTGACATCCTTTTCCAGTTTAATTTTGCTGACTATCACTTACCCCACTGACCTTCCTTTGAAGAATATTTCTCACAGCAAACAAAACTGAGATACTTATCTCTCCTAGTGACTGACCAAACATTCCTCTAAGGTAAGGGTCAGATGTTCTTGAAAAGCAGTTGCCAGTATTGTCATAGTCCCCTCTTTCTCTGCTGACTGAGGGAGCACAAATGTTGTGAGGGAAGGTGGTGGTCAAAGATGCCCGGCAATATGCTGGGAAGTAGGTAAAAAGAAAAACAGTGATCCAATTAATGTGATGAGTGTACAGGGGCAGAGACAAAACAGTTACAGTCAGAGCATGCCTGTGTCCATGAAAACTTGGGCATGTTGACCATATATTGTTTTTGTATGTTAATGTGAACTTTCTGTTGTCAGATTAAAGCAGTTACATTATTTAAAACATGTTTTACTAAAATAATGCTATAACAAAATATAATCATCCCTTTCCTAAATTCCTTCCCATAGTCCTCCTCTTTAAAACCTCTATTGGTATTTTTGGCTAATCTTTATTTCCCTTCTGGAATTGAGCATCTCAGAGATGCTAAGAACTATACATCTTTTATTTTTAAATCAACAAATTTTAGACCTAGTCTCTTAATTTTCAACTTGTTAGATGAAGGATAGGCTGCCTTTTTCTGCAGTCTCCTCTGGGTCCCTTCCCCCATCCTCTCAGTGTAGTTAATTATAACTCTTGACTAAATGAAAATGCAATAATTTTTACATTATCATGTCTTATAGCTATTCAGAACTGAGCATTGAGTTGGACCCATAGTACGATTTTTCAAAACTGCTTCTTAAATGAACAGTTGCCTTGTTTTTAGACTTGCTTCATCTTTATTTTATTTATTGTCAATTCACTCTACACCTTCCAAAACCTCTTGGTAGAATTTCCCACTAGGTCATCCATATCTAATGATCTATTGGTTTCACTCTGTGTGAGCATGTGAATGGCATATATACACACATACACACACAAGCACACATACCTGTACACTGGCACACATGCACACATGTGCACACACAAAGGCACACAAGCACATGAACATAAATGTACACTCCCCTACTAATCTACTCTCCCTCTATTTGGATTAGTTGCTCTCTGGACCTGTTATCCTAGGATTTATTTTTGCTGTCATTATAGGAAATTTCTTTGAATTTTCTAAGAAATGGATTCTCTCTTCCTCAGAACTTCTGTGCTATCCTTCATTTAGGTTTCTGTTTTCAGGGAGCACATCCTGCAGTAGCATCATAGGTTAGAGAAGGCACAATAACATAGAAGAAGGCACAACAATGTAAGGTATAAAAAAAATCCCAAACATCTTGCCTCATGGTTGTGCTACTCATTTGAACAGTTTGATGTTGGTGCACTGTTGTAACCTGGAAAGCCCCTCTCACCGTTTGGAGAATCCCTTTACTTCTTTCTTCCTTTTGTTGAAACTCCTGCTTTTCTGAATTCAGGGCTTCTTTCTTGGATTTCACAACATTCAGTGGAGCATATCTTCTCACTGAGAAGTGGAACATGGTAAGAAAATTTTTTGGAGATGTTGCTAGTTTTATTCTACCTCACATTTAATTGATATTTACCTGTATAGACTTTTAGAGTGAAAATTTTTATCCAGAATTTTGAAGACATTATTTCATGAACCTGAGTTTCAGTGTTGTTTTGGAAAAATCTGATTGAGGCTGCTTTCATTTAATTTTCCTTTTCTTTCTTTTTTCATTTTTTTTTTGCTTTGTAAGTGAATTTTCCATCCTATGTCTGAAAGCTTATAATATTTCCTTTGCCCTGAATTGTCACAGTGATACACCTTCCTTTGTCTATCTTCATCCATTAAGCTGGACATCTCTGGGTCTTTTCAGTCTGGAAGCTCATGACTCTAAGTTCTAGGTAATTTTACTGGTTATAAAGATGATCAAATCTCTGCTTCATTTTCTCTGTTCCTTTTCCTGGAACTCCAGTTATGTGACCAATGTATTTCCTGGACTGTGGATCTGGCCTCTCACTTTCTAATGTTTTGCATAATTTTTTTTCATACTCTTCTTGCTGCATTCTCCAAGAGATTTAACTTTGGCTTCCAATCTGTTGAGATTTTAACAGCTTCTATCATATTTAAAATTTCCAAACAAAATAGTAAAAATATCTTTTTTCTCCTAAAGGAGAGTTAAGATTGTTTTAAAAGTTTTTTCTCCTTGTTACATTGGTTTCTTTGTTGGTTTTGGCCACTGTCATCTGTTTGAACCTTTCTATAGATGCCTAGAAATCTTTGCTTGTCAGATCTTATGTGCCAGGTGAACACAGGCACTTTTCTGCATGCGCTTTCATAAAGGATAATCTTGCTGGTTCTTTGCCAGGTAAACCTTCATTACAGATTTGATTGTCTTTCCTCTTGGGTTGGTCAGGTTTTCCAGAGAAAAATGTTCATTTTTCTTGCCTAAAGAAAAACAAAACCAAACAACCCTCACAACCCCCCAACACTAGCTGCTGCCATCCTGATGCCTACAATCTTGGCATTAGCATCAATATACATAAATCCATGCGATCCTCTTTTTCTGGTGGAGAACACTGGCATTCTTCAACTCAGAGACCTTATTCTATCTTCTTCACAAGTAAGACTTGTGTTTTTTGGCTAGAAATTGCAAGGGCAGTTGTCCAAAGACAAGGAGGCCCGGACGGACCTAGAGTTTCAAATGTTTCCTGTAGTTTTCAGCCTTTCTTAACCTAGTGAACTCATTCTCCCAGTTTCCACAGGCTGTGCATCCCCCAGAGCCCTCAGCACCCTGTGTGTGTCCTGGGCTGGTTTGTGACTGGATTTCCTTGGATCTGCTCAGCCAGTTGACACATGTCTACTTGCTTTGGATTTCCCAAACCTTGCTATTGTCTCATCACTTACATTCTGTATTCCTAAGTCTTTGAAAAAAAAAAATAGAAAAGGGGAAAATCTATTTTCTATAACTTTAGTAGGACCTTGGAGGTAGTGAAATTACATACCTTTGTCTGATCTATCATTTGACCTGCAAGTGCTTTTAGACAAATGTCACATGCCAGGTACATTCTAGAGTTCTCAGGAAAAGGCTGAAAAACACAATTCAATTGAGTGAAGTTGAAGATCAAGTGGCTTTCTTCAACAACTCCTGAATCGGCAGCATCCCTCTCATGCAGCAGACAGAAAGGGGCCCCAAGAGTGCACAACACTACAGGTATTACAGGCAGATGAAGGAGAAGACTAGCTTGGTTCAGTAGAGTCACCTACTTGAGGGGGGCAGGGGGGACCACTGTGTGGATACCTCACTGATGCTGACCAGGAAATTGCAGATTGACTGGTTAATGGTTACACTTCTGGGAGAGGCTGAGACTATGGTTGGGTCAGGTATTGTTATCTTGGTTTGTGAATTATGGCTTCTTAAAAGGGACTCCAGGATTGAAGTTAAGAACATATAGGGAATTTATGTAAATTCACAAGATTTAGAAAGTTTTATGTAGTAGAGGAAAGATCTAAATTCTCATGTCTAAGAGCTAGCATTTTACTGAGGGCTGCTGGGAGGTGTGTGCAGAATCAGGCTGTGGTGTGGAGGGGAAGGAGAAGGCAGTAAGTAAATCCTCCCAAGGAGCTGTCCAGAAAAAATATGGCAGTCTCCCTGGTCAGGTTTCTCAGTTGGTTGGAGTGTCATCTTGTATACAAAAGGTTGTGGGTTTGATTCCCTCCCCCCCTCTCTAAAATCAATAAACATATCCTCAGGTGAGGATTTTAAAAAATGCTTCTATGGAGGAGACTGAATGCTTAAATTGGAATATATCTTAAGGGAAAAAAATGTATGGTGGAGTCACTGTTAAACATTAAATCCTTTTAATAAGATAAGATAGGAAATTAGAGAGGCTAGATTTAGTAATAAATATATCACTTGAAGAAATAAGTCAAGAGGAGAAGTGAGGAGTGTAGAAAACAAGGGAGAATGAGAGGGCAGCCAGTGACACCCTGGAGTGCCTGACTTGAGGGTGGCAGAGTGTATCAAACTGGGTTGGAGCTATAACTATTCAAATACTTTCCATAAAAGATTTGCAAGAGGCAAAAATTATCACTCATCTCAAAAATGATATTTATGTGTTCATAGTGTAGTAAGGGTATTATTGAGTTCTCAATAACCCTATCTGTATTTTCCTTTTCTCCACAATATATTATTCTGATTTGGCCCCTAACTGAAGCAAAGCTTTTTGAGGTGGGTCATATCATTGTGTTTTGATATCAAATAAAAAAATAATTCAGGTACGTAAAACAATAAATGCCCTATTGGGTGAGAACAATAATTCTAATTTTTATTTTCCTCTTTGAAGATAAACACAAGGGAGATTCATTTCTTGGATTCAGTATATTGATGGTTTTATATCTGTAATAGACTTATAAAAATAGATTATGTTTTGCTTAAAAGCCTTTTATGAATAATATTAAACTATAGTTAGTTGCTGAAATATGTAGGGTCTGATATGCTGACATGTTTCAAGAGCCCAACAATTCTCATCTGTGAATCTCTCTTTCAACTATTTGAGATGGGTCTCCAAGCTCTGGGGAAGTCACCCTGGATGCAGATTTCACACTACTGTTCCCTGTCTCTCTAGTCTACTGCTGCAGACAATTCCCTGCCCTGTGTCAGAATTCCTCCTCCACAGATCACAATTTGTGAGATGGACTTCTTGGTGCACAGATGCACCCTTTTACACAAGAGAATTTTGTTTTATTCCCATTACACATTCCTAATTCTAAAATTCAGATGACCTTTGGGGACTCTTGATCCATTGATGTGATTATCAGGAAACTCTTGGTTGAGCACTTGACTTCATTCAACTACCTGGTATTCCAAGGAAGACAACGTTAAAATATTAAAATTGAAAGTGTTTTTTCCTTACTTGGTGTTCTGAGTCAGTTCTGTGTTAATAGCCACCCTCTTCTACAGTCTTTATCATAAACAAAAAGAAAGAAGGGGAAAACATCCTTACATGAGATTCTGACAAAGATGATATAAAAAGTAAGTCTTTTGATTGAATTTACCTACACAGTCATGGTGTTTGGCTTAAAACAATTATACTCACTTTTCCAAAAGTGATCTTTATCATTTTTAAGTGGTGACAAACTTCTAATATATGTATCCTAGTCTCATGGGCACTTGCCTGAAATACACTCTACTCCATCTTACTTCCTGCTCTGGTTCCTGGTCAGTCATACCATTGAGTTAGTAGTTAAATAATTCTCCTATTGGTGTGGCCAGTTAAATATACTCGCCAATTCAGGCAAACATGCAAGAGATTTTGGCCTAAATTGCTTAATAATTTTCCTTTTTCATTTTATACTGATTATGAAGACATAGATAGTAAAGGCCACCTCAAAAAATCACAGCCTAAATGTTCATCACAAATATCATTCATGGAGTAAAACAACAATATTTATAAACCATTTCTCTGTTCTCCTATTTATTGATAGTTGTTTAATTACAACACAATTAATTGATGGTAAATACAGAAGATGTCATATATAAAAGCCATTTAACCCTTCCCTAGGTTAAGACACAGCAGACAAAAACTGCCCCACCCCGAATCCCCTCCTTGAATGGACACAAAATAAATAAAAATTAATAAATACAAAACAAATCACTGCACAGCCCTTCACACTTCAACTGCTGTGGCAGGAACCATGTGGATAATTCCAGCTCATGACACATGTGTGGTTAAATGTTCCTGTAGCAGTCAAAGCGTTACAGCATTGTAAACATAAGTACCTGGTGGGGAAGTTCAGTCATATTAATTGTCTATGGCAATGAGATTAATAGTATGACCCCTTGACCTTTAATGACGCAACATTATAAGGAGTTAGAGAGATAGTAGCTTGGTGAGCTGTTACACAGACTATTCAACTGTTTTATTTAACAATGTGCTATGAGGCATTGATTTACTAATAAAAACATTTGTGAATGATAAACACTGTTCAATGCATTAATCAATAAAACAAATTAAAAAATTAAGCACCACAAAATTTTGCCTATTTATATCTGACAGTCATAATACACTTTAGCACCATTTATTTTAGCCTTATATTTGCACACAAATGAGCTTTGTGTTTGTCAGTAGAAGCAATCTGAAAAAATACATATATATGCAGGATTTAAGATGGTATACACGTATAGAATTCTGCATGGGCAAATATCATTGACAACTCGCAAATCCGAAAACCTGTTCAGCAAATAAGTGTGTTATTTTTTTTCCTTTTCTTGCACACAAAAAGCTCCACATTATCAACAACTTAATGAAATTGTGTTGAGCATAAAGGGAACAATCCAGACACTTAAAATTAGATTTAATACTCTCTCCATAACTGAAAATATTATGGTAATTAAAATAAAGGTTGAGTGTTGTCAAGCAACCAAAAGGTAATGACTTACATGTTTAATATTCTAGTGTTTCTGCTGCAGAGTTTACGCTATTTAAATGAAGTCTGCATTAATTTTATGCATTAAGTTCTTTTAACTTCCTATAAATACAATAAAGAATGGAAAAATGGTTTTCCTAAGATATAAAATGTGTATTGTTTACCCAGGTGACAACTTCCTTTGCAATTGTTTGCTTTTCATTCTGACTCTGAAAGATAAACATTTGTGCAATTTTAAAAATATATATGAAATATTTATTTGACAAATTAAACTTATGTGAGCTTCCCTTTTAATCTATCTAGTAATATATTATATATATTTCCAAATCTGTATTACCAGATAGCTCATACAGATGGTGATAATCGCATTCATTATACTGATCCACTGTTGGGATCAAGATAATGTTATACAGGTATACAAGTTTAAAACCTCCTGAAGATAGATTGTTACAGTGATAAAGCAGGCAATTTTCTCAATGTCAATAAATGATTCTTTTACGAAACCATCAATAGACTATGCACTAATTAGATTTTATATTGTTAAAAAGCTAATTGTATTATAAGTTATATTAGCACAAAACTGAACTAGTAAACTCCATTTATTTCCCTCCTGTAATATTAAAACAAGACATATTTGTTTAAAGTTACATACCTAAAAAATCTTTCTAGACTTTTAAGCCTGATGCAAATTTTTATGGGTGAGTCTGTTAAACTCCTGAAAATAGAGGTCCCACAGAAATGCTGATACAGTACAATGCCATACAGCACAAAGCTGCCCCATACCCCTGTCCTGTTAATTTTCTCTCTTCAATATATATGTAATTTACATATAAAGGGAAATATACCAACAGATGGAGGCATTAGGCATTCATGTACTGATGATGTACCTTAAACACAACACTATATTATGGTATATACTTTTTTTGTGCAATGATTTGAGACACATTCTGCAAAAGCAAACTGCTTTAGTTAGCTTATTAACAGACAGCAGCCATCATACACAGCATTTCACGTTCCTCAAGGGAAAACAGCTCTAAAAAGGTAGAACCCAACGCAAGATATTAGGGGTGGTGGTGGAATAACTGGGTCTGTCTTTCCATGAAACTCTGAAGGAGGATACTGAAGATAAAGCTGGATTTTCTGGGCACCATATCTGAGGTACTCACCATATTTGCTTCTCACAGAAGGAAGGGGAAGAAAATCAAATTGGTTAAAAAGAAGAAGGTGAAAATTGACAGACATGCAAAGATAGACACATACTGCACCAGAAAAAACAAATAGGATACTCCTTCCAATCATCTGTATTTTTGGTCGATAAACAGAAAGGAAACTATTTCAGAATTAGAGCAAAAAACCCCGGCACACAGCCATGCTTGTTTTGCAATCATGTTTGGAAGTCACAAAATAACTAAAATTGTGAAGTGTTTTATCTATGAACCTATAAAGGAATAATGGATTCCATGTCAGATACAAAAGAAGTGGCATAAAGAACTAAAAACCTAATTTCATCCAGGCAATAGTATAAATTAAGGAGCTTTGACAAGACAGGAAATACTTGGTCCTTGTGCTATTACTTCAGTCGTAGCAAAAACTATGACATTGATTTTAAGTTGGAATTATTCAAGTAAAGTATGCTTTACCTTCACAACTGAGTCATCACTATAGAAAGGAGGAATCAAGTTCAAAGTAGCATTATTTGAGAGCACATAAAATGTGTCCTAGTGACTTTTTAAGTAGACAGCTCACACCAAGCTTTATTCATCCACATCTTGTCAAGAAACATAGATTCATATCAAAGGAGGCTGCACAAGTACCACCCATCCTGTCCTAAGGAACAGCATTCTGTACTCACATCTCAGCAAAGCTGTGGCGTGTACCAGTCACATACAAAAAGGCCTCTGCCAGAAGCATTCCACCTGAACCCAGTCTTGCTATGAACCAATTGCTATAGACATGTTGTATTTTGAGTGAGTTTTTTTTTTGTATAGAAAAACAAGTGGATAAAATACTCATGAGACATGTTCATAAGTCAAAAGGTAACAATTTTATTCATGTTACCCTTCTTTCTGGTTCTTGTATGTGAAATAAGGGCTAATGACCTCTTACTCTGAAGCTGAGTGGCCTAACATGATACAATGATCACATCTTTATATTTCTGTTTTTCTTCTCCCTTCTTAAGGACACAGAATACTAGCTCTATCTCAGAGCACATGGTAATTATGTGGATCAGCACATCATTCTAATTTACCATGTTCTTGTCTTATGCTGTCCCATGGGCCCTTGAATGTCAGTGCATGTTGAATGCAAACTTCACCTTTACTCACAATCCAATGTTAGCATAAGATATATGCTAACACATGCTGCTCTTAAAATTGAAAATGTGTAGAATCTTCAGATACTTTCATAACTGACTACATTTCATGTGGAACTTTTTATACTTATGCACTGACCATGAGTTACCTTACATCCTCATCTTCCTTCAAGGGCTGACGTTGTGAGCACCCGCCCGTGAAGTGCTTTGTCACAGCACTCAGCATCTCATGTCCTTGCTTAGCGTAAAGAATTAGCCTTGTTTTAAAAATAGTGCAGCTCATGTTTCGCTGCAAGCTGACAATTGTGTTTCTGAATCAAAGGCTGCTAGTTCAGGACTTGACCAGAAAAGTGACTGAAATTTTATAAAATCACATTGATTTTTCACTCAATTTCTGCAAATTTGCCAAGTAATTCTTTGTTCTTAGGCTTTCTATGCTATTGGTTTAAATTTCAAAGTAGGCACATATAATATATTGAGATATTTGTAAGTGGATGTTATTAATCTAAACTATCTTAGCATCATTTCAAAATGACACCAATGGAAAAGATGAGAAATGATTTGAATAGCACATTGATGACCAAGATTACAATTCAATGAGACTAGGACACAAAGGCAGCTCCTTTGCTACTATGCCAAATGTTTAGTGTTCTATGATTACAGAGGCAGATTTCTGTCCTAGGGAAATGCTTTTCTCAGATGAGGCTAGCATTGTCTGTCTTTCCAGCTGAGGTGACTGAATACCTCATGTTCACATCTGTAGCCTAGAAGGTGGCACCTAATGTCAGATGTGTTTATGTAGAATGAATCTATTGATCCCTGACTAATTATGGACATTGGTAGGTCACATATTCATCACTGGTGTGAAGACTGAAGTATTTTATACTTGTTAAAATAAAATTTCCAGTTCTATTAAGGAGTGTGTTATAGTAGGGTTTTATATTTTACAAAAGACTATTTTTCCTCCTCTTCCATTTCCCTTATGTCTAATCAATATCATATTTAGCTTTCATGTTTATGATGTAGTGCTAGGACTCTTTATCATATAAAGTTCTAATTTTTAAAATACAAAGGATGAAACTCTTCTGATGTAGCCGTGGTTCCCTCCTAGGCAACATGGAACCAATAACATAGATCCCTATCCTCTGGTCATCATAATCTATGGTCACAGCAAATCCATCTCACAAGGGTGCAATGAGATGATGAAATCCTATAACATTATTCACTTGCCATCTTTTATGACACAACTTAATGGTTGAGGTTGTACTTAGTCATTTGGAGGAGCTTATCTGAATTTAATATTTTTGGTTTAGATGCCATGTCTTTGTTTGACATCTTTGGTTTTTTGGAATGTGCTATTGAGAGCAGGGAAAATTAAATTAACTTTTTGCTGAAAAGGATTTCTCCACCATCTGCAAGTTTGTTTTAGCTTATGTTACAGTCTCACTGACTCAGTACTTTCTGTAAATCACTGCCTTTATTAGTTTCTGGAAATAATTCCAAAACTTATAAAACATTATTTTCACAACTGTTAATTCAATCTAATTATGACATCATTACTCTTCAGATAGCTCAATGAGTTTAGTCAATATGGACACACCAGTTATTCTAAAGTTGGGTGGGCATTTTTACCAGACCAGGGATATCAGTACAATATGCAAACTTGAAAGTTTTACTACTACCCCTAGGATCCAGTCCACACATCACCCATGTGTTGGAACTACCAGGGAAGCTGGGAATGTCCTCATCCACCATATTGCATTTTTAAATCACCCACAGAAGAGAGATGAAGCTAGTATATAAGATATGAATAGTAGAAAAGGATTACAAGGAATCTGACTAATAAAAGTAATATTTGTTTAATTCAGTCTCTGTCCTTTCCTACTTAGTAATTATTTTTGTAAATTATTACTTAGTAATTTATTCTCTGATTCAGAAAGCTCTCTGATTTATAACAGAAGTTGTTCTCACTAGTATCATACAGAATTCTCTAACTGATCTGTTACCTTTGCATCTGTTAAGAGCACCAGTGCCCCCACCTGTTCTGCTCATCATGTCTACAGACACTTTGTTCCAAAATGGGCCAATGGTTCAAGTAGTCACCTGCACTCCAGGTCTGCTGTGGTTTTACTGCTTTATAGAGAACACAGACTGATTGGCTATTTTAATTAATTCCTGTTAGTAATACATAGAACAATATTTGGCTAAATTACAAACTATGTAGTCAATTTATGTAAGCAACATAACCTTGTCAACATTTGTGTTTATAATAAGTAATAAAAAGTGATGAAACAGAAGATATTATATTTTGTGTTCATGAGTGTGTCTTCATTTCAATTTGGGAAACACTAGGTCTGAACTATCCATATATTAGTGATGTGATGACGGAAACTGTTTAACAGATTGTATATCTCTATTGATACTGAAATTGTTACATTATGTGGTTAATCAATGGAAATTTATTCCAAGGTGATTTTGAATTGCTATCAATGAGTCATGCTCCCTTTCATGATTCCATTAGGATTGAGATTGTTTTACCTAAACCCCCAGTGAAAGAGGAGTCAGCAACCACAGAGAGTCAGGTGCACAATAAACACTGGAACTCCATGTCTGTGATTACCTTGCGCATAACATTTTTAAAATTCTTTGTAGTGTCACAGCCTGAAAATGTAAAGGTTCTAGTAAAGAGAGATGCCATACATGCCTTTTCTTATCACCTACATCTCATCTCATATTAAGGTAACTATGCACCCACACTTGCCTATGACATTCCAGGATTAAAGCATCACAGCTGAGTTCTGAACACATCATTATTTTCTAGCCCTTATACACTTAAGAGTCTTAAGATGAATCAGGATTTTGTGACAAATGAGTAAAGGGACAAAAGACTGCTTATTCAGCTTCTTTCTCATTTTAAAGAAAGAAAATCAATTATCCTTATAGGTTAATGGAACTTCTCAATGATTTATACTTCCCAAAATGACATAGTTCCCAGTTCAGTCTTCAGAAAAATGTAATTTCTTGTCACTTCTTCCTGGACACCAAGGTCCTAAAAGGATGAAACCCTCCCACCAGCAAACACTGTCCTCCATGCTCAGATAATGCGATGAACTCCCAAGAACACCGGAGTCATCTACATGGGAAGTGTGGAATCAGGTGGTGGGGGGTACTGGCCCTCATACACAGAATTTCTGAAAGCTCATCAAATCATCTGGATTTCATGATGTTTGCTGTAAAGCCATTTCTCTTTCTGAACTGGTCTTTTCCCCTTATCCTTACACTGGATATGTCCAGGTTGCAAGAAATAACAGTTTCCAAGACTCTGTCTGCAACATGCCATCCATGATTACAAAATGTTTCCCCCAACACAATTATAAAATGTTGAACCAAAAGGCATTCTAACTCTCATGCTATGTGGAGTAAAAATGTAAAGTCAAGGCAGCCAAACTATCCATTTCCAAATAAGAATGTATACCTACACTCATTAAACATCATCTGAAAATGTGTATCATTAGCAAATGAGTAAGAAATTCTCACAAGTATAAAATTCCTGCTTTATATAAAAGCCATACTGGCCATTCAAGTATTTTGAGGTTTTATTTTCCCTTATAGTTTTATATTTGAACTAAAATGATAAATTTAGACTTGAAATTATATTAAAGGAAAATTAAATGTCACTTCTACATCCAGGGTATTTTTCCAAGTGTGTCAAGCATCTGTTTGCATGCTTGACACCCACACCCCTCTCCACTAGAAGCAAAGAGCTCACCCTCACTGGTTTTCAGAGAACAATTAACCCTCCAGCGGAGAAGCAACACCAGATTTCCTTTTGTTTCTGTCAGTTTGCAAGTTAAAGGTCAAAGGGCAAAGACATAGGACAGGACTCTTCAAGAGAAATTTTCACAGAAGAAAATGTTTAAGTTGTTGTTAATGACAGTCAACAGATCAACAATCAAGGCCAAGGCAAGCTGTTCCTTGTTTCAAAGCTAATCTCCCAGGAAGCTGGCTTTCCCAAAAAGCCAGTATCTGAGTCATGGGGTGCATCCCTCTGATCATCTCTAATGAGTTCACAGCTCTGTGGCTGGAAAGTCTTTCCCATGAGAAGCAGCTTCCTGAAAATCAATAAAGAGGTCTGTCAGTTGCTGACTTTTCTCTAGGAAAAAAATATTGATACAAACCTGCTCCACAGGTCACATGAAAATCATGATGCTGATGTTAGGACAAATGACATTCAATAGTGAGATGCTTTGGTGGTGTCTTGGCTCTGTCAGTGACCAAAAAGATGGCTGGATGCCAGAAGCCACATGAACCCTTTGAGAACTATGGCCACCATGCAGGACAGTCACTTCAATTCACTTTACAGTGGCCATATGCACTGCAATGTCCCAAGGCAAACTGAACTCCATGCAATGGATTTTAAAATGGAAACTCAGTATGTCTAACCAAAGAAAAAGACTTAGGCTATTATCATTGGTTGTTCAAATAAAATTTCACTCTTACAATATGCTTAATAAAATCCCTTTTTATTTGCCAGGAAATGTTTTGGCAAGTCACATCCCTGTGTTTGTCATGACACATTTCTGTAGGACCAGAAATCACTTAAACATTATATGGGGTTATAAGATATGCTTTAAAAACTTGACCTTCCTGAACCTGAGACTGCTGTCACCATTGCTCAATTGTTCAAAATTCACCAGATAGCAAGAGCAATGACCCTGTGACTCTTGAAAGCTGATCTGATAGTTCTCAAAGGGCTCCACCACTGGATTATAATGTCATATGGCCTTATAAGCAATTGTCACTTCACACAACATTAGGGACATACTGCTTCTCACTCTGACAGAATGAATAGTCCTGACAGACCCAGGGGAGGCCCAAGGCAATGGCCTAAAACAGCTTAGGGAGGTCCCACAATGACAAGGCAAGGTGGCAGGAAGGGTCTGGAAAAACTTCCAAACAATTCAAAGTCCTGTCTGTGTACAGCTCTGAGTACAAATGGGCTGGGACACTGAGAACAGCTATAGAAAATGAAAAAATGGAGTGTTATTAAGGCTGTTACTATATTGCAGAGAATTTGGCCCCTGTTGGCTGGAATGGCTCCCCAGTCCTGTCCTGCTGCACCTACACTGGCAAGCACAGCAGACTTCCTGGAGAGGTCAGAGCACACTCTTCTTTGGAGAGAAAGCTGTTCTGGGTCTTCCACTTTCCTGAAAGTTCAACTATGGGTTGTTTTGCTTAACCTTTTAAAATTTTCTTGGCTGTAAAGCAAAAATGCATGGGTTTTCTGTTTTGCTTTTCTCCCCACGCCCCAACCCAAGAAATGGGCTCAGACTTCAGAAGGACAATCCTATTTGAAAGAATTAGGAAGAATCTTTTTCTTAGTTTCCTCTTCTGGAGTACTCCTGAAAACGTCCTGGGCATCAAGCGTGCAGAGGAAAGGCCTAGAATGGAAAGACAAAGAAAGACAAGGGACTGAGGGACAGCCGGGACGTGCATCATGAAAGCATCCCCACGACTGAATTTCCACTCACGTGCAGGACCAGCAACCCTCTGATTTGAAATGTCAGCCCCGAACCAGGCTGCCACCAGCCCACTCTGAGCTAGGAACTAGCATAACAGCTCTTGTCTCAAATCTCAAGTTGATCACAAACTCCAGGAAAAGCAGCTGGGAGCCCCATGTCACACCCACTCCTGCATGGAGCGTTTACAGTACAGTATGTGCCGGGGAGTCCCTTTCCTCTTGAACTGGAGCACAGTGTAGACCAGCACCAGCAGGCACAGGGCCAGGATGCACGGGATGACAATGGCAATGGCTTTCACAGTGCTGGCCGTGTGGTCCAGTTTGATGACAATGTCAACATCATCTGGCAGGCTGTGTCCTTCTTTGTGTCTGTCTGTTGGTCCGTCACAGCCCATAAAGTCCTTCAAGATGGATCTGGGATATCCAGGTTCTACCTTGAGTATCTGGTTGTTGAATTTCCAATACTCCTTTCCTTTGTAGAAATACGTAAAGCCTGAGGATGGGGAGAGGGGAAACGACACACACAGGAACCGCTTATTTGTGAAAGTGGATGTGTACAGACTTTTAATTCATTTGATTACATAAAAGATGTATGTTAAGGCCCCTCAATTTATTCAGGAAGAAAACACTGTTTTGAGCTCAGCTGTGTGCTGAGATGGATCTGGCTGCTGAACCCCAGGTACTGTGTCCTCTGATGCCTGGGGAGGCCTAGCCAGAGAGAACTGTTCTCTGACGTGGGTTGAAGGACCAGGTGGAATACATGTAATCTGTTTACACTGCAGGCAAGATTCCATCCATTGCTAAATCACAGGACCAAAGGCATATAAAACACACCAGTGTGACAATATCCACCTGCACCGAAGATGTTGCCATGCCTTAAAAACTGAAGCTCCATTGGCCTCAGGCTGCGACCAAGGACATGTAGAGGGGACTTCTCCAGGAGACCCCTCATGGCTATTTCTAACCATCTTCGCACCAGAAGTAGCTCTGGTCCTTCTAAACAACAGGTTAGCCTTTGACATTTGGACCAGAAATCATAACAAATCATAAGTCATGTGACCAGATGTGTTTTCCTTTGTCTGCTAGGAATTTTAATGTATAAACAGGCATTTCTAGTATTTTGTGCACTGATCTCATTGTTGGCTTTAGGTCACATGCACAGTGTCCCGTCTTTGGCCTCGTTATATAACTTCCTTATTCACTTAGCCTATGTTAGATTCATGTCACCTAATCATATTCTACAGAACTTCTAAAGCCTTATTAGCCCTTTTAGAATAAAGAATCAGTAGCATATAAATATATCTACAATTCTACATTTAATAATTCAAACTAATATATATTTCATGGGGGGAGAAGGTGGTATGGGGGAAGCTCAAGGATCTGGCAATACATATAATTTATGTTCCAAACCATTAGAGACGCAAATAATAGACTCTGCAAGTTGGTGACAATTAAACTACAGATACGTATGTCTTTTTTAGGAGTAGTCTCTAAATTTTCATTGTTTTTGTTGAACACATATCCAGTTTTTTTCTTTCTGTTTATAACTCCTTCATACCAATTTTTTATGACTACACCTCTTGGATTTAATTCTTGATTTGAGATAAAATTCATGAAAACAAAATAAATGTTTTAATGTCATAATTACTTAAAAACTATGTTTTGGGAGGTATTATATCTATTTTGAATAGTATGTCTACTTTAGAGTTAATAGTCATTAATGAGGGTTTTCTTTTTCCTATGTGACTGAGCACTTACTCTGGACGAAGAAGTCCTGTGTTAAAAACTTAGTAAATGACATTTTATAATCTCATAACCACTCTGTCAAGTAGAATTAGTTACCTATACTTTCCAGGCAAAGGTACTGAGGCAGAGATGAAATAAATAGCCCAAGTCCTGGTGAAATCTTGGTGTAGCTCTAGAACCTGCACAGTAAAGATTTGTCTAAGATTGGGTTCTTCAGACATCTCTTGTGTTTGAACAAATACTCTTTGGTTAAACAGAACAGGCTCTGATAGATATCACTCCTGAAACAAACAAACAAACAAACAACCAGAAAACTCTGACATTTCTCAAAAAATTTTGGCCAGGACAGTGTAATTCCAGGTCACTTTGTTTTGAAAGTCACTCTGTTCAATTGCAGCAAAAAGCAGTTTTGCAATCAGAGCAACTTTCCAAGTGAAAACAGGTGTATGTAGGTTCAAATTTTTCTACAGGGGGCTGTATTTGATCATGCTAATGAATTCAATGCAATTACTCAACAAGCTTGGATGAAGCAATGTGGAGGGCTTGCCGAGTGACAGTCTATTGGGCAATTATCATTCAATAATGGCACTGATCTAGAATTCAGTGGACCTTCCAAATAGGTGAACACACTTCTTTCAGTCTGGAAACTAACAGCTGAAGTGTCCTCACCTTTTAGCTCAAGCTAATCACTATGAAATTACAGGGTATCATACTAAAGTTCAGAAGTTTCCATTTTGCTGTTTATCGGGTCTGGAGGCCAATTCTACATAGCACACTCCAAATACAGAAGTAGAATTTAGTTTACTGAGTACATGTGCTAGAAATAAGAAGTCTAGTGGGTATGAGTTAGAGAAAAAAATGTCGTACTTGAAAAGAAGTAGAATAAAATATTTTTAATAAAAATTTTCATACCTTAATCCCACAAAATTCATCTCAGTGTGTAATTTAGGAATTTTTTCCATTTATGAAATGTCAGTGGGTTGAGAAAATGTTTATGTACTCATTTTTTCCTTTTTAAGAGTAGATTTGATGTAATATCTTGTAGATGTTATGTTTACTAAGAGTAGCTACTTCAGAATAATTTTTACCTCTATTATCATATTGTGAGAAATTCACAGGCTAAAACTGGGGCTGCAATTGGCAACATAAAATGCAATGGTGTTAAAAGTAAAATCTTACATTAACCTTAAAATTGCATTTTCTAAGGAGAGAATATAGAAGACCTAGGAGGTGGGCTAGACAGCAGTTAACGTAGAAACAATTTGAAGGAAGGTGAATATATTCTTTACTACAAAATTAGTATAAGTTAAAAACTCACAGGGATATAAAGGGAATACAGTTAATAATATTGTAATAACTATGTATAGTGTCAGGTGGATATTAGACTTATAGAGGGATCACTTCATAAGTTACATCATTAAAGGTCAGCTGTAATTAAAAAATTAATAATTAAAAAAAGAATGCCTGTTATTGCTTAAAACACTGTTGAATAGTGATTGCTAAGAAGAAATCATTCCACTCTATTCTGCATTAGTCAAATATCATTTGGATTTTTGAAGTTATTTTTGGGGGACTGAGAACTAAGAGGAAAATAAGAAAACTATTAAGGTGATTACAGGTGAAAACCAGGAGTCTGATAGCTCAAGAAGCTACATTTCTAGAAAGTCTGGGCTTGTCTAGTGAGACAAAGTGAAACACTGAGCCTAACACAAGGGACCACCAGTTACTTTAATAATATAATGTAGAAAAAGATGTTTTAACATTTCCTCTTATTTGAAGACGGTGTATTTGAGCACATTCTGTGAGGCTAGAATGTTCTATCTTCTAACCTTATATATGTAATCTTAATACTTTCATTATCATAAAAAGTTACTTGAAACTAGCTGATATTGCTTTCCCAATTTATTGATAATAATAAGTGATGTGAAGAGGTATTTGTGTTGGACAATTAAATTAGATAATGACTTCATATAGCACAACAGATACATGGCAGCTACTTAATAAATGGCATCTCTTGGCCATATTTCATTGGTCAAGGTGGCAGAATTAATATCAGTGTGTCTTTCAGGAAAGCATATTCCACTTTAATACAAAAATATCCTTCAAAAATCTATAGCTGAATTTAAAGAATTCTAAAAAATTATTAGGAGAGAATTCCAAGGAAGAAATTCTGACATTGATGGAAGGATGAATAGACAAATCATTTCGGAACTGAACCATCTCTGATTTGATGGCTAACAAATATCACCTGCATGGACTTAGCCTTACAAGGAATTATTTTGAGTCTAAATATAAATACAAATGTGTTTACCTGATAATTTGAGCTTGCTCTATTTCATACAAACATAACAGAAAAAACTGAAAAGTCTGAGTTGAAAGTAAAAAGCCACACTTGAGATTTGAGTAGAAACCAAAAAAACAAACACAATAGCAGCAACGGCAAGAACAAAAACCAGAAGGCCTGCAGTGGGTAGATTATGAGATCTTCCAGATTCATTGATATTGCTGCTTACAGAACAAGGATTTCAGACAAATAGATTTCCACTTCAGGGAGTGAAATTTTAAAGTAATGGAAAGGATAAAATTAATTTCAACAAAGAACAGTTATTGAATGGTTACTGTGTGACTGCCTTTGAAGAGGTTATAACAGGCATGTAAATTGATGGCTGTAATCCAAGATTTTGAGTGAGATGGGATCAGGTCCCAAAAGAGGATATTCAAGAGGATTTGCTGAAAGATGAAATGGGAGCTCATGTTGAAAGGTATCAAAGAGTGGGTGGACCAGATTAGGTCCAGAAGACACAAATGTGATGAAGTATCATCTGTAGCTTTTTGGCATCTGTAAGCACTGATTTTCCCAACATGCTTTGTGTCACTGTTAGTATTTTATGAACTTATTCTTTGCTATGTGAAAATAAAACATTAATTTCTGAATATAAAGAAACTTTTTCTCTTTCTGAGAAGGTAATTTTGTTCTTGCAAGTAATGTATATTTTATTCTTGTATGCATGTTATAGACTTTTCATACCATTGAGGACCCTCATTGGTATAATTTTCTTCTGGTTCCTGTTATAGATCATTTGATGAGGTGTATTTTTTTCCTATGCATTTCAGAATGATGACTTTCCCTTCCTTTATTCTGGGACACCGTGTTCAGATTTTATTTTGAATTATTATTATCATGGTTTAGTCCTATTTAGTAATCCCTGCACAAGGAGAGATGTGTTCAGCCTTGACATATGCCAACATCAGAGAGTATGGATTATCCATTGCTTGGCTAACTTCCCACTTAGGATCTGGCTGAATCTCAAATCCTGAGAGTGAGCACAGGGGTCTTGGGAAACTCTCACCTGTTTCTCATTACTAAGCAATCATGCTTGGCTGTTCTGAGCTGGTATCTTCCTTGTCTGTTGACAGTCTCAGCCAAAGACACACATGAAAAGTTACCTCTTTAGTATGCCCCGTTTCCAGGTGTCTCTGTGCCTCAGCCGCACTTACAACTTATTTCTCTGTGATCCGTTCCTGTCCCATGATGTGTTATTATTTTCACACAAATTTTTAAAAGAAAAATAGGTGACCTTACTTCAAAGATATCCACATCCTCCATTTAAAAAATTACCTTCATTTAAAAAATAAATAAATTGCAGTTAAAAACATCTGGAGCTGAAATTAAATGTAAATTGAGGAAGTTCATATACATGGTAATACAGTACAATGTAGTCCTGGTATGGCACTTTCTAATGACTTAACAATGTGAAAAGCTACAATGCAATATGGAAATATGTAATAAATCACGAAGTATATAATTCATATGCTGCGTACCATTCTCCTTGTGCACAAATGCTCCCTGGGGAGAGTCAGGGATACCTTTCCAAACTGTAATGGGTTTGGGATAGCCAGGGTCCATGGTTTTCATTTCTTCACTGTATCTCCAATACCTAAAAAGAATAAAGACAACAACAACACATGCATAGGGAAGGAAATGATGTAAACTGACAGCAGTAGCTAATATCCACTCTCCTTGCTGTGTGCCACCTGTATATCTGGTGATGATTTTCAGAACTGATTTAAATCACTGAAAAGACAGTGGAACCAAAGCACTTGTTCTGTTTCCTTTCCTGCATATGTGAAAATGGGGTATGTTACTGTGTATTTATTTAGTCTGCTAAAATTAATAAAAAATGCTAGCTAAGTATATTTACAGCTCAAAAGGGTAGCATCAACCCATGTATAAATCTGAGGTTTCCATTTTTAACAATCATACTTAGGCAGCAGAACCTTTTTTCAAACAATCTTGATTCATTTATTCATTCAATACATATTTGAGTACCTGTTATGTGCCTGGCATTATTGTAAGTGCTAGAAATACAATGTTGAACTAAACAGACATGCCCTTGCTCTGGTCAGTCTTACATTTTAGGATATGTTAGAGGTTATAAGCAAAAAACCAACTTGTCAAAAAAACACATACTATGCTAGCAGGTGGCAATATCTACTAAGAAAACAGAGCTGATCAAATTATCTAGCAATATGGGTTAAGAGAACAGAAAGGGGCATGCAATAAGCTGATGTCTGAGCAAAGAGCAAGTGGGCCTGGTTGTCTGGGGGAAGAACTCAGCTATTCAGTGCAGATGGGATGGGGAGCATCTGAGGGTACTTAGGTATCATGAGTCTGGTCCTAGGTATGTTGAGCTCAGGTGCCTGCTGACATCAGAGTGTAGTTGTGCATGAGGCAACCAGGTGTCTGAGTGTGGACTGTGGGCAGGTCTTGACTCGAGACCTCAGTGTATGAACAGAAAAACAGATAAAGGCAAAGTCAGGACTCTTAGATGCCTAACCCTTCACAGGACATCCAAGGGACAAACTGTGAGCTCCATGACTCTGGATTACTGATTGGCCATATGTCCTCAGAGTCAAACAAACTGATGTCTGGAATATTCTAAGGATTGATGGTTTAATAGCCTATCTTAGGGCAGGCAGAATGATCTAGGTAATATTTGACTTAATCACAATACCTCTGAGATGGAAATCATGGTCCCTATATGAAAAAGGAGAGTTCTTGGAAGACAATGAATGACAGGTAGTTTTATAACAAGTTCTATCTGATTTTAAAGTCTCTACTTTTTCCTCTGCAAATAACAAATATGTTTCCCAAATTTTTTGACAACCATTTTTAAACATCTGTAATCATCTACTAAAGCTAGTGTTTGGCCAACAGGTTTGGGGAATAACAACACACTTTATGCATAAACTTGGGATTAGGCATTTTGGTTGAAACCATGAAAAAAATTTTTTCTGGTCTTATCTGGGTATTTTCCTATTCCTATTCCAAGGTGGGGGAGGATCCTTCACCTACTGAGCTGTGGGACCTTGTGAAGAGGGTTTTTCTCTAGATTCCTACAAACCTCATGCAAGTAACATCGGATATATTAGCATTTCCTCCATCTTCAGTGCTCACATAAGAAGGATAAAGGGTTATTTCAGAAAGAGTTCCAATACATCAGCCACAGGCTGACTTTGCCCTGAAGGAAACACAGGGTAACAGATGTGTGTCACAGATTGTTATCACACAGAAGGTGAGAAAAGATCACAGATTGGGACGCTTCTGGAAAGGCATTGAGCTGAGACCACAGTGACTGGGCCTATCTTTCTGAGGAGGAGAAGTTGGCAGAGCATCATTCTTCCAGTGCTGAAATTTGTTTGCATTCATACTGTGTTCATGGAAATATCTGCTTCTAAATTATTATGAATATTTCTTTTTCACAGAACATTCTGTGATAAACACACATTGGTTAATAGGGCTGGGATTCCACTCAAAACCTTCAGCTCTCTTTTCTCAAGGAAATATTTCAATTGGGTTTACAATAGTCATATAGGTTAACTGGTTGGTTCCTGCACTTGACCATAAAGAAAATCTCTCCCAGAGAAACTGTTAAATCCCTTAGTTCATGGAAACTGAGAAATATTTTTTCTTCATAGTTTATGCCTCTAAAAATTGGGACGTTTCACCGTGTCAAAGTTTACTAGGCAGGGTGTTTCCATCCATAAGAGATTTATTTTTGCAATAAATGGCAGTTTCAGATGACATAAACTTAAAGAGTTTTTGTTTTTAGCTAACATAAAAGTTTGGAATAATTTAAAATCCTAGGGATAATGGGATCACACCTATATGTGTGATCATACGTACTTAGGAATCAGGTTTGTTCTCCAAGAGCAGTGATTACAATGTTCGCATAATGACACTCACAGAATCTGCAGGGTTTTGTAAGTTATAAAGTAAATTTATATAAATATACATTATTTTATCTTCTCTATGATTACTCCACAATCTTTTAGATTGCATGTTATGATGCACCCTATGATGACACCATCACTCAGTGCCTTCACTGACAAAACATCAGGTGTTATATTATTCAAATGTAATGAGTTGGTCGTATTTCCTCCTTTTGAATGTTGCAGAGCTGCAACAAACACTCTGATTCATGGTTAAGTCTGGTGTTCTACCACATCACTGCTCGTTTTCCCTTGATGAGCAAACTTTGTTAATCCACCTGACATTCTTATTCTCTCACTGCTCAAATTCCTAATCTTCACTTGTATGATTTTCTTCCTCCATAGTTCTATCAGGCATCCATCCTTTTACCCTCTGACACCTAAATTACATTCCAGGAATGTAAGATTCATGATGATCACATTCCAAGGAAATATTAATGGAATATGAATTTTATTATACACTCTTGCAGGAACATAATTCTGGTATGATTTTGTTGGAATAAACACGTTTCTCCCTCTCTGCTAGAAGATAAGATAATACTCTAATTTGGGACCATTTCACAATTTGTGAAGAACTCAGTGTAGGCTCAGACCTTCAGGTTATCTGCTGTGTGCCAGCTTTGATATATATTCAGTATACTCGATTGTGATGAGCTCTGGACATGCTCTATGTCCAGAGCTGCCTTCTAAACGTTCCAAGGCTTATTTAAAATACAGGTTTGCATTTTAACTTCTAATATCTTTGAACATATTTTAACATGAACAGAAAGCTTATTCCACTGATTATTTTTTGTCTGCAAAATAAGCTTATGGGTTCATTGAAAAGTATATTAGCGTGTTCAGTGGAACACTGTGTAAATAAACCATTTAATGGGTTTAAAATCTAGATATTACAATGGAATAAATTTTGGAATTTTGTGCAGGATTGTCAGAAAATGATAAAGGCTATTTTAATGAACCTCATAGTTTTCCTTCTGATAAATCAGTGATTGCTATCTATAGAATTATGACTTTAAATTGCTGATTCTTTGAGAGAAGCATAGGGAATCAGTGCCTCAAAATAAAATATGATTAGAGATGAGATTTATTCATTATTTTTTAGACTTGATCATGAGTCACATCCATAAGAAACAAAAGTTGTGCATGTATCAAAATAATATAGAACATTTTCTTAAATTCCTTCCATGAGAAGAAAAACATGGTATAGACAATTCTTGAATGACCTACTTTAATGTGGTGTTGCTGGATACTGAACTCCAGCTGAACAAAAGTGCTCCCAAGGGTTATTTCACGGGACTCAGCAATGCTTCCTCTTTCTCTGTCTCATTTCTTTACACAGAGTCTAGGTTACTTGTTTCTGTTATGTTACCACAAACATGAGAGCCACTCTGTTTTTCCTACCCAAGTAATCATACAAAATCTCACTCTTCAGGTACAATCTTAAAAGTGCAACATAACTGAAATTATCCATTTATACTATGATAACTACTTAAAAAAACACATACATTGAATAATGATTTCATAAACACATAATTTAAGCTGGAAGAAATAAATGTTTGACTTCTAGTGGTAACCAGAAAAATAATAAATAAACAAACAAAGCAAACTGATCTATATATGTGAAAATATATTAAATTTCTCAAAGGTTAAGCTTATAATGAAATATGGCAATAGAATCTTGGACACAGTTCTGAGAAGATGCTGAAAGATGATGTAGAAACAACATTTTAGAGCTGAATTGTACCTTGATCTGAGTGCATTCAAGTATCAAATTATAGCACAGGAAGAAACGGGCAAGGAGGAACCTGAGGACGAGGTCCATGCTATCTATGAAACAGAGAAGCTGGAAATTTCTGTCAGAAACTGCAGAGCTCTTTAAAGAACCATTTCATTTTCTTTATCTCTACATTTAGGAGATTTCATGAGGGCCTTGCTTACAATCCAATTTATACATCAAGTATCTCAAGCTTGTGCCTTTCCACCATTTTTTAAGCAGAAAGATGCCAGCGGAAGAAGAGGTAGAAATAAGTAAAGACAAATAAATTTACATTATGCTTTTTCTCAAAAATATACATAGAAAATATATAAAACGTTAAAATTAACAAGTACTGTAAATATAAATGTAGGGAAGAAAGACTCCCCAATACCTCATAAAAAAGTGGCGACCAATTGTTGTTTGTGTTTGAGTTAGAGAGCTCATGTCTTCCCCATTGACTTTTAATCCAGGATGAATTATTTATAAATACAAAAATGTTGTGACTTTGGAATTATATAATTAGACAAATATGAATTAATCTTTTTACAAATCTTTTTATATAAGGAAATTAACTGAAATCTTGCTTACATATTTTAAAACCTGTAAAGAAGTTATTTAAACAGAACTGAAAATTAAAATAATACTTCTGTACATTTTGTTGTATTTGCATGTCGCTTCTCAAATAAATGAATGAATTAAATTCCTTTTCTCATTTACTACAGTCTTTATTCTACTATAAATTTAATATCTAATCTTCATTGAGTTAACTTATTTGAAGTGGCCTACATTTAATTTCTAAATTTAACTTTTTCAATAAGTGCTAAATTTTTAGAATGGAAAAAATTAAAAAAATAATACCTACAGGTGTGAAAAAGGCTGTTTGGTAATGACATGGTGGTTTTAGGATCATCTATGAAATTCTCATGGGAACTATACAGCTAAGCTTTCCTGTTCTGTTCTGTTCTATGTGAGTTCATTTCTTTTGGAAAAAAAAAAGGGGGGGGGGGAGAAAAAATCCCTGAACAAAATTCCCCAACCACTAGTGCTGAACTTAGTCCTAAGCAATTAAACCAGTTGAGGGCTGTCATTTTAGAGACAATGCTGTAGGGCTGTAGACTTCCTTTCCTTAGTGGGCACCAACCACTGTGAATTGATTTCTCCACTCTCCTTTCCTGCTCTACCATATCTGTTTCTTTCTCAGAGCCATGTATGTTTTGTGGCTGTAAGTAAATAATAAAATTTTTGTTCAATGAAACTTTTTTCTTTTTTGACTTTATAAGAAATATTGAGCAAAATCTGTTAACATTTTTCTATAGCAATATATACAAATCTAATGTATGCAAAGCTAGTAACAGAATAAATTTAAAAGTATGCATTCTAATCCAGAAAGGCAAATTATAGGATCTTTGGGTTCAAAGACAAAGCTCAATGTTTGAAATTATTTGCAATCAAAAACTGCAAATTACAAAGTAAGCAAGGTTTATATCCCTTCCTAAAGTTGGAATCATTTTATAGCATTAAGTTATGCTAATACGTATTAGAAGGGAGACTCAAATCTAGTTTGTTGGACATTAAAGCCTATTATTCACATGCATGTGTATGTGTATGTATATACATGTGTGTATGTGTACATCTGTGTTTTAAATTTCCTTGAATAACCTACCAATGAGGTTCCTTAATGAATGTCACATTTTGACCCAACTAGTAATAGTGTAATTAAAATTGAGTTTTCATCTGTCTTACTTCTTAACCTAATATTAATTGAAATTAATAAAAGATATAGCCTCCACTTTCTATTTTGCATGTAATACGTGTTAACACAGTGGGCAGAGGTGGAACCATGTGTATGTATTAGCTACTGTAAGTAATAAGACTAACGATTCACTTAATTTTTACAAACCCTGTTAGTAATGTCATAAAAGGGAAAGAAATATGAGAACATAGCAGGTAAGGAATATTGTACTTCAAGCTAAAAGTACTTAGTTCACTGATAGTTTAGCTAGTTCATAACATCTATTGCTGGTACTTAAATAGTGTCCTAAGGAATATAATGAAATTATTTTAAAATGTTCATAATGAGCTCTACGACAGTGTAAATATCTAACTTTTAATATAAAAACAAGAAAAGCCTTTGCTAAATAAAACTTCTTAAATAAAAGAAGTAAAATTATAAGAAAATGCATTGCAAGAGTGGGGATACACTGTCTCCACATCTTTAATGCATGTTAAGATAACAGAGAAGAGAAAGAATATATACTACATATTTAAATTCATAGGAAAGTTACATTATCTGGGTATAGTAGAGGAAGATTTATGGTGACTATTATTTTGAAATATGTTCAAAACATTTTCAATTCCAGATATCGATAATTCTTATGTTGATATCCGTACAACCAATTCTTTCATCAACAGTACGTGCTTATGACAGACTATAAATATCAGTTTCTCTAAACATTATTGAACTGCTTTCCTCAGGTGAAGTGTGTACTGACCTGTTCCCCTTGAAGAAATAGGTTTTCCCAACATCCTCCCACCAAATGGCTGAATCGATACCATGAGGGGGAATTCCACTTCCAAGAGTAATCAAGTCATGAGGGTAACCTGGCTGAAGAGTTGTGTCCTTGAACACCCAATATTTGTTACCTGTATGAAATAAGTGCAAATGCAGAATATACTAATTCAATGTCAGAAATTACAATATATCAATTAACAATTCATTAAAAATGATTTTCCATGGAATCCACATGATAATGTCACAGCAGTCACATCTGGAACAAGGACATTATTTTTGAAACATCCACATTATTTTCAAAAGTAGATATAATGAATAACTATTTAAGAACCCAATCAAAATTAACTTAAGAAATAAAGATACATCTACAACTGGCTTCCATGTCTTGGCTATTGTAAATAACACTGCAATGAACATGGAGATACATACATCATTTCAAATTAGTGTTTTTATATTCTTTGAATAAATACCCCGAAGTGGAATCACTGAGTTGTAAGGTAGTTCCACTTGTAATTTTTTGAGGAACCTACATATTGTTTTCCATAGTCTGTATTCCCATCAAAGTGCACAAGATTCCCCTGGAGCATGTAGCATGAAAATGTTCACAGAAGCTTTGCTTACATGTTGCCCATGAAATTCTCATTATTGTATAAAACCCTTTTTTTTCAAAATGTGTTTTGAAAATAAAATATTTTCCTATACTGTTGGTGTTTTCATCATTAACAGGGAGAAACAATTAGACTTTCGCTATATAAGATCTCAATTCATTTTTTAATTTTTTTTTCTTTTAAGAGCAATCTCCAGAGGATTTTTTTTTAAATGCACTTACAGTCTCTTTTAAAAACAAAGCATCACAAAAAGCTCAGCAGCAAACATTTGCTGTCAGGTCACATGATGATATCCTAGCAGTTAATTGTACACAAAAAATTAATAAAACATATTGGCTGCTGAGTATTTGGCCAAGAAAACAATTCAATGCTAATTATGAGTTACACATTTAATTTTCTAGTAATTACTAAAAATAATACAATTATACAATTCCTTTTGTATCTTGATGAGGTAAGATTTTCACATGATGAAGCTGAAGTGACTTTATTTCTACTTCTTAGATTTTGAGTTTGTGAGATTCACATTAAATTATTTTGTTTTGTTTTGTTTTGTTTTGTTTTTAACATAGGAGAGGTGGATTTTGGTTCTCAAGGAAAATATTGCCTGTTTGGCAGAAAGAAGGCATTTACTGAATTTCACAGGAGGCTGATATAGTCAGGAGCAAGTGGAAAAAACTGGTCCTACTGACATAGTCCTTTGCAGAAAGTAGAGGAAAGCCTGATTAAAGACAGAGAAACTTTGTCAAAAAACAAACAAAGCAACTTTATCCACCCACCCATCCATCCATCTATCCATCCATTTCCCTACCCATTCATCTCAGATCTGTTCACTAAGAGCCTATTTCAGCCAGTCACTGAGGGAGCTGTGGACACAATGATGGAAATACTCGAGGCCCTCACTCTTGTGCAGGAGAGGGCCAGACACTAAGCAAAGAATTCCACGAACAATTGTTAAATTACATGCTTATTTCTACAAGGAAAAGATAATGACTTTTTAAAATGTTTACGAAGAGGACAGGGCCTCCCTCATATGAAGGCTGAATCATACCTGTTTTCCTAGCACCTTTGAAATGAGTCACTGTCACTAATAAAGTGCATTATATTGTTCATCTGTTCTGGATCAGAAAAATGGTTGGGAATCCAGCCTACGACAGTTATTTCACAGGTTGAAGAAGTGGCATGCTTAAAACCATACAACAATTGCTAGATTTTTACTCTAATCCAGGTATTTAATTCAGCACTCAACTTCCTATTCCAAATTGCCTCTCTTAACTGAACACATTTACATTTCATCTGCTTTTAGAATTGCTGATTTCCTGCTTCCTTCCCCTTTATCAAGTGATGACTGCACATTTATTATTGAAAATGTTTATTAATTAATCCAGCGCCTTAAGCTCATGCCTTATTCACTGTATCCTCAGTCATCAAATATCTTTCATAGTTTATTAATTAAAAATCAACTGCATTGTTGTTTCCTCAGAGTCCACAACACTCTTACATATTTATATTTTGTACCTTCAATTACAGTGGTCAGTAATCTAGGGCCAACAGCTGCTGCCTGTCTTTGTAAATAAAATTTTATGAGAACACAGGCACACCTATTTATTTACATATTGTCTAGTCTGGTTTTAAGCTACAATGACAGAGTGTAGCAGTGATAATAAAGACCATATGATCTGCAAAGCCAAAGGTTTTTACTATGTGGTTTTTTTACAGAAAAGTTGAGAACATAAATTCTTTAATGACTAGATATTCTTCATATAAAAGAAGGCTGTACTTAGATTACTCACTAACCTTTGTTTATTTGGCTTATTATAAATTGACACTGATAATTGAGAATGCTTCAGGGATTTTAAAAACTGTCATAAAGAATATTTTCTTCCTTAGATTTGGTTTAAGAGTATTCAACAGCTTTGAAATCAGATAGAACTGGTGGAGAGATGGGGGTGGTGATAGCTCTTCCAATGATTAGCTGTGAGATCTTGGTAAAGTCACTAAATATAAGCCTTCCTTTTTTAATTTGTACTTAAGATACACTTCTCATTCAGATTTCTGGAAATATCAGAGATCATATATACAATATACCAATACTATATCTAGCTCACGGCCCCCAATAAATGGTACATATTATTATACAATACAATATTTTACTGATCAAATTTGCTTATTACCCAGGCAGTTAAACAAGGTTAATAATAAATGCTTAATTATTGTACACTGATCTATGTCAGTGTGAATTGTTTGAATTAAGTTACAATTTCTGCTTATAAGTTGTTACTCAAGACATTTGAATAATCTTTCAACTTTGGAGGTCACAGACCTTTTTAAGAGAACCTATTTTTCCAGTTCCACAGTATTATCAAGTAAGCAGAGAATTTTGAATATGTATGCACATGTGGCAGCCATGGAGTTGTGCAGCTTAGATCTCCCTTTGAGGAAAAACTGACCATTCAGCTGAGTGCCTTCATTTAGGCTAACCCATGAGCATGGCATGTACTGTGATCCTGGCCCTTTCTGCTCTCTGGGAGACACCTGTGACAGGCAGTCTTTGCTATGGGGCACCTTTCTGGGTCCTGTCCCATCTTCAGCACAGTTCCCAGCTCTAGAGGCCAGTCATACCTCCACCCCATTAACTTCTCCTCTGTCTGCATTCCCAGGAACTCAAACTGATGGTAAATAAATGTTTGAAGGTAGAGAAAACTTTCTGACACACAAGTAATACTAATGGGAAAATATAGGAGACTGAAGTATAAGTAAAAACAGCTATAATAAAAATATACCATAGACTTTTTGAATTGTCATAAATAAGTACAGGTAAATTATCAAGGGAATTTTAAAATACTAAATGTTTGACCTTTTAGTTTTGATGATCACTTCATGTTTATATACAATATAAAAATTAATAACTTCAAGGAAATAGCACAATTCACATGTTGCAGACCTATCTTTGTGTGTTGCAGGGCCACTAAACATAATTTCTTAACCTAGTAAAAATTTTAGAGCATCAGTTTTCCACCACCTCCTACAGAGATATAAGTAATCAGGGCATTCATCTATTCATAAAAGAGATCCCTTGTAGGTGACCTAGTGTACTTCGTAAGAAACAATGTATTTCTACCTCAAATGAACTTCATGACCACTCCCTAAACCTTCAGGAGTGATGACCTAACTGTAAGCCGCTTTAAAAAATCGCTGCTTTATGAGCATTTGCAATAAAGTGATAATGGAAGTCACACAAACCATTCTTAAAACAAACAGTGCTTTTCTTTGCCATATTCCAGGGCCACCTGTCTTAGACAACTTCTTTTTTATGCCTTTCTTATTCTCAAACTTTATCACACTCCTCCTTCCTGTCTCAGATATAATTCCCATTCTATAAGTGACTTTTGCCTCTTGAAATGGAACTATCAGTTAGGATGATAAGTCTTACCTGAAGTTATTAAGTGATAGCAACAGTATGAATTTTGAGACAACTTTTCAATGACTTGATTTTTAAATTATTTTTTAATTAATTAATTAATATTTCAGAGAGAAGGGAAAGGAGGGAGAAAGACAGGAAGAGAAACATCAATTGGTTGCCTCTTATATATGCCCCGACCAGGGACTGAATCTGCAACTTAGGCGTGTGCCCTGACCAGGAATGAAACCATTGACATTGCACTTTGCAGGATGACACCCAACCAACTGAGCCACATGGGTCAGGGCTCAATGACTTGATTTTGACTGGTACTGATTTTGACAGCATGGAGAGCTTCATTTTTAAGTGTATTTCCAATTCTTAAAGGAAATTTTAAGAGCTCAATTTTCAACTAAGAATTTTGGTATTATCATCTCAAAACCATTCAGCCTGAACATGACTAGTAATGGAGAATATGAACCTCTGGCTTGTTGTGCTCACAAAATGTCACTCTGTTATATTGGATTTACCTGAGGGATGCTGAGATAGACCAGCATGAAGTGTGGAATACATTCAGTGGCTTGAGAAAAGCATATTACTTCCATGAATATGATACATTTTATGTTATGAAGCTCTCTAACTAAAGATACCAACTTTTGAATGTAAACAGAAGAGAACGACCCATGATAGTTTCCAAATGGTAAGCAGAGGGATGAGGGGATCTAGACAATACCAGGTCACAGGTGACAGTCACATGTACCAAACCAGGTAGCTGGTTCACACTAAGCAACTAGTCTTACACCCAGACACAAGCAATGACACGTCTAGGTCAGTGAAGGGAGACATTATGAACTGTTCATTATATTCCAGGCATCATTTAAAACAGAGCTCAGCAAACTGACTTGTGGCCTGTTTTTGTACAGCCCCTTATCTGAGAAGAGGTTTTCCTTTTTTAAAAGCTAAAAAAAGAAAGAAACAAAGAAGGATATATGATAGAGACCATGGGCTTCCAAGGCTAAAACATTTGCTACTTGGCCATTACAAAAATAGTTAGTCAACCCCTGGTTTAATCTATTGAGGATGTAACAGTATAAGAGGAAAAGAAAAAAGAGAGCAGACCTTGGTCATACTGAACTAATATTCTAGTGGGAAGGATACAAATTAGCAATAAAAAGAGAAATGCAGAGTTCACCAGATGGCAAGTAGAAGCTGAAGCAGAGAAGGACCTGGATGGGCTCCTGGTCCAGAGAGCAAAGGTGACGGACAGTGGGATGAGGATGTTGGGATTATCTGAACTTTTGAGGTGATAACAGCCATAAGGTAACAGTGGCAAGCTAAGACAGTCATATGACTATGATGTGACAGCAGAAAGGGGATGGTGTGCTACTTGACACCTAGACTCTGGGCTCTTCCACGTTCTGCAGATGGGAAGGTGTCAAGGTGCTACATGTTCACAGCTGGGATTAGAGCAGGTCTACCAGAAGGCAGTATAGGGTTTAAGCTGGGAAAAGGAAGCCCAATGCAGCATCCTGACTTAGAAAGCTGAAACTAGACCTCTCCTGAGGCTGCAGCAGATCAGAAGAGACCACTGACAGGCACATTGTTCCAGACAATGGATTAATATGTGACCAGAGACAAAGCTCTCCTGTTGTCAGCATCAAAGCATAAGAGACACCACACTGAGTCCAATGGTATTTATTGTCATTACTTTTACTAATTACCATTGGTCTCGGCTACTCTGCCCCAGCACTGTTCCAAGAACTAAAGACATAGTGGTGTGGGATAAAATATATTTTAGATTAATTTCTGGTGGTATTTACATACAAATGCTGCGGGTAATTTCACACTTTCACAAGTTCTATGCTCAAACAGAATGGGTGGGGATGAGAAAGACATGGCCATCCCATGAGTAATAAGGATGGAGGCAAAGGGATAGAAGTGAAGCCCCGAGGACGTGAGAGCTGGTACAGGATGGTGGGGTTTCTCCTAGAGCAGTAGATCCTGGGTGGGACAGGATCTCTGGGTCAGCCACCAACCCAAGGCTACCTCAGGTTAATTCTACCCTTCTTTCTGTTACTGCAACTCAGGGGATAGTCATTTCTCTCCAATGACTAGAACGTAGATGTTTCCTTCCTGTGTCCAGATTGAATGAGTCCACAGTCCTCATCCACATTATACATTTATTCTGGATGTCAGGCGGACAGGCATATTGATAGTTATACTAGCAGACATTCACTGAGGGCTTACAAATGACAAGCAGGCCACACATCCTCAACTTTATTCTCAAACTAATCTTGAGAAGGCAAATAATACCAATCCATGTCACAGATGGAGAAACCAAGGCAAACGAAGTTGAGTAACTTGCCCAGTTCACATAGCCAGTCAGCCTGTGAAACCAGTATCTGACTGCAGACCCTGCATATCCTTATAATGAAGGCACTGACCCTCTTTCCTCAGGGAGCAATCTGTGAAGACAGACTAATATCTAAAAATATACTTTTCTTTTATATGGGTAGTTTGGACATCACTTAATTATTATAACTGTTTCCCAAATGCCGTGTTTTTAGTAACCTCATCAGCATTATGAATTTTTCAAGTTTGATCCCAAGAATAATTTCTTTTTCCCCTCTCCCTCCTCTTCTTCCTTCTCCTCCTTCTCCTCCTCTTTTTTCTCCTCCTCCTTATTCTTTCTTCTCATCTTTCATCATCATCTTCTTCTTTTGGTTAATATCCCCTTTTCTTTCCTTACTTATGCTCATTTTCTGTCCTTTAGCCCCTTGGCAACACAGGCAACCCTGCCCATTGTGGACCTAGTTCCCTTCTGATTCAGCTCAGGCAGGTTCTGCTCAAATTCCTTGCCCTGCCCCCATCACTAGTTCCCCATAGATGGTAAGATTTACTGTTTTGAATATTAGTAAGTTTTGAGAATGGAGTACCATCACCTAAGTTTACTTTTGCCTGCCAGGCAGTGAGTAGGTATGCAATTAAAACTTGTCACTCACTACTTGACATAATAAGTGAATTTGGCAAAATAGCATGGTAAAAAGTCAATATTCAGAAATCAAAAGCATTTCTGTATGCCAAGAATAAAATATCAGAGATAGAAACTAGAAAAATATCCCATTCATTATAGCAACAAGAAAAATAAAGTACCTGGGAATAAACTTAACCAAAGAGATTAAAGACCTGTACTCAGAAAACTACATAAGACTGATAAAAGAATTAAGAAAGATACAAATAAATGGAAGCATATACCATGTTCATGGATGAGAAGAATCAACATCATGAAAATGCCCATACTATCCAAAGCAATTTATAGATTCAGTGCAATCCCTATTAAAATATCAATAACACATTTCTCAGACCTAGAACCAATACTTCAAAAATTTATATGGAACCAAAAAAAGACCCCAAATAGCCACAGCCATCCTGACACAGAAAAACACAGTAGAAGGAATCACAATACCTGACATCAAACTATAATACAAGGCCATTATAATCAAAACAGTCTGGACTGGCATAAGAATAGACATATAGATCAATGGAACAGAATAGAGAGCCCAGAAATAAACCCATGTTGTTATGGTCAACTAATATTTGACAAAGGGAAAAGGAACATAAAATGGAGTGAGAAAAGCCTCTTCAACAAATGGTGCTGGGAGAACTGGACAGGGATGTGCAAAAAAACTGAAACTAGACCACCAACTTACACCACACACCAGAATAAACTCAAGATAAATCAAAGACTTAAATGTAAGCCGTGACATCATAAAAGCCCTAGAGGAAAACATAGGCAGGAAAATTGCAGATATCTCACATAGCAATATTTTCACTGATATATCTCCTAAGGCAAGAGAAATAAAGGAAAGAATAAAGACATGGGACTACATCAAACTAAAGAGTTTCTGCTAAACAAAAGAAAACATCAGCAAGATGAAAAGGGAACCAACCATATGGGAAAACATATTTGCCAGTGATACCTCAGACAAGGGATTGATCTCCAAAATATATAAAGTATTTATATGTCTCAAGACCAAGAAGACAGAAAACCCAGTTGAAAAATGGGCAAAGGACCTGAACAAACACGTCTCCTAGGAGGACAGACAGAGGGTCCATAGGCATATGAAAGAATGCTCAACATCACTAGCCATCAGAGATGCAAATAAAACAACAATGAGATACAACTTCACATCAGTCATAATCGCCATTATCAACAAATTAACAAACAAGTGCTGGCGAAGATGTGGAGAAATGGGAACCCTAGTTCACTGTTGGTGGATTGCAGACTGGTGCAGCCGCTATGGAAAATAGTATGGGGAGGGGGAAGATGGCCGCGGAGTAGGGACAGTGTTCTCAGGTCGCTCCTGTTAAGGAGAGAATCCAGGAACAAATGCGGAGAGGAGTGACTGAGTGAGTGTGGATAACTGATAACGTGAACAGGGAGGAGATTGTGGGAGCAGCGTGGAGGGGGGTGGAAGGGTTTATCACAAACTGCAGGCTGAGTCATTCCAAGACTCCGTGCATTTGCAGTATCAAGCCGGAGAGCTCACTAGCCAGGAGTGAATTCTTGTAGGGAGTTAGGGAGAGGATTTGGCCGAAAAAGCCAGAGGAGGGAGAGAACAGTGAACAACCAGGACTGGGAGAAACTGTGTGATCTGAGTCTAGAGAGAAACCTCCTCAGCTGCAACCTCCGACCGAAAGCTCAGCACTCCGGGCAAGCCCAGCACTAGCGCTAGGGCCCTACAGAACAAAGGGACAGGTTTGGGGCAAGGAGAACGGCAGCACAGAAAAGCTGCTGCGGAACTTCGGACCAGGGGAGAACTGCTGAGCAATCGCGCTAGAATCCCACAGAACAAAAGGCGGGTTAGGGGCTAGGAGAGAAATAGGATGCACAGGGTGTGTGAGTAGGGAAGAGAGGGGAGGCCGAGGTTCTGGAGTGGAGACAGTTTTAGGGTGGGGAGAAGGGGCCGCAGGGAAAGGCTGCTGCGGAGCTCCAGACTGGCAGAGAGCTCCGGGGAAGGAGAGTGCTGCGCTGACCGACCACACTAGAATCCTGCAGAACAAAGGAATGGTGCTGGGGTGGGGAGGGAGATAGAGCGCACAGGCCGATAGACAGGGAAGCCAGTGGAAGCTGCAGCTCGGAATAGAGACAGTTTTGGGGCAAGGAGAAGAGCCCACGCGGGAAAGCCGCTGCAGAGCTCCAGACTAGGGGAGAGGCCCTGGGCAGGAAAGTGCCACTGGGCCCGGCGCTTTGACCGACTGTGCCAGAGTCCTGCAGAACAAAAGGACGATCTTGAGACAGGGAAAGAGGTAGAGTGCGCAGGCATATAGACCGGGAAGAGAGCAGAAGCTGTAGCCTGGGAATAGAGACACGACTGGAGGCAGGGCGGGGATTGCTGGCAGGCACAGGCTGGACCAACAGTGGGAAGGAGTAGCTGGACAAGCCTGAGGAGGGCTGAGGCTGCCTCAGGAGGGGACAACTAAAGGCAGTCCACAGCAGAGCGGTGGTAGGCCCACGAAAAAAAAAAGACTAGCAATCCCAGAATCAAGCAGAACCCTCCCACAGCCAGCCAACCAACCAGAAAAGATTTGAAACTCATGGAATTTTGAATAGGAGCGGACTCAGGAAGGAAGCAAGGAAAAACCAAAAAACAAACAAACCAAAAATACCCAGAGACTGTGCATAAAAGTTGAATTGAGTTAAAATCCTCTCATTCTTTTATCTCTCAATCTCTCTCTAACTGCCCCTACCGTCCTTTCTTATTCTCTCTCTTTTTCTCCCCTCCTCTTCCCTCCCTTCTCTCCCCTTAGCAAGTCTCCCCTGCATCCTATTATCAGTTAATTTTTTAATTTTAAGTTCTCTCCCTTTCTCACCCTCTCCTTTCTCTGCTCTACGCACCTTCAATTTTATTAAATTTCTTTCTTTATTTTGTCCCCCTTCAGTCTACATTCATTTTTCTTTCATCCCTTGCCTTTATTTTCCTTCTCTCCCTATACATATTCTCTCTCTCTTTCTTTATCTCTCCCTATTCCACTTTATAGTCTGATC
Organism: Furipterus horrens; assembly: GCF_987537825.1. Taxonomy (NCBI): domain Eukaryota; kingdom Metazoa; phylum Chordata; class Mammalia; order Chiroptera; family Furipteridae; genus Furipterus; species Furipterus horrens. The sequence continues at coordinate 71,960,157 of NW_028327177.1, forward strand.
TTTTAAAATTCAAATTATAATTCTAATCTATCCCACTCTCCCTTCACTCTCCCATTCTTACCCCTTCTCTCTTTCTACCCCATCCCCTCACTTCTTTCTCTACCTCTTGTATTTCTCTCCTTCATCCTATCTTTTGTCAACTCTTCAATTTCAATCCTCCCCTCCTTAATATCTCCTCTTCCTCCTGATTTCCTTCCCTCCTCTGTGCTCTTTCCCTCCCCCATCCTCTTGCTTTCCCATCTCCTATTCCTCTCTCTCTATATTCTCTCTATCTTGCAATTTTATATCATGTTTTAATCTCCTAATCTTTTTTTATAATATATAATTTAAAAAGAATTTTAATCCAGTCCCCTCTCTTCTACCTCCCCTTCTTCTTTCGTTCTCTCTGCTACCCTTCTCTTTCCTACTTTCTCTCTCTCTTTCCTCTCTCCCTTCCTGTTTTGCTATTTTCTACTCACTATTTTTATTATTGAAAAATTCTTTCTCAATCTGTTTCCTACCTTCTAACCTCCCCAGCCCTCTCTTTCAATTTCTGGCTGTCTGTCTGCCTGGATGTCTGTTGTGTCTACCCTACCTTCCATGCTAATCATATAATATATACCGATTATATAATCCTAATACTATATACTTCCACTTTCTCACTCCACACTGTAACCCTCCTCTCCTTTTCAAACATACAGTGTAAGTGTTAATTGCTCTCTTACATAACCTTGATCCGAATTGCTAATATTATTACTCTATCAACTTCCAGCTCAAAAATTACCCTTCCTTCATTTAAAACAACTCCTTTCTGTTTCTCCTACGAAATGAGAGTCCCAGTATCTCCACAAGTATATTAACACGGGCTCATTTGCAACCTATAGTGAGATTGTAGTTGGGGGAGATATTGGAGGGTGTAGGTTTCTTGCCTGGGTTGTGTGAGTACGTTCTAGCAGCACCTCCACAAAAGATCTCAAAACAAGGTGGGCAGAGTGACTCTCAATCACTAACCAGAGAAAAAGATCCACCAAAGAGTAGCTGAATACAACCAGACAGATTAAAGAAATATCATCAAGGACAACACAGACAGAGATCCAGGAGGGCAGAGGAGTAAGTGGAAGCTACACTAACCTCCTCCCAGGACCAGCCAGTGCTGACTCAACTCCAGTACAGCAGACAGACCATTCCCCTCCAAGTGGCGTCATACTAAGGGGAAATAATAGCCCTGTCTACAGGAATTAAGCTGCCACACTCATGATCCTTAAACCTGATGGCCAATCACAGATTGAGTATATTAACAACTAAAGAAGACAGACGAAGGCAGTAGATCACTGGAAGTCTCCAATAGGCTGCCTAAGGCCAGTCTGGTACATGATCTGATGCTACCAGAGGCAGATCCAGGAAGAACAGATCATTCTAAGAAGCACCAACAAACAATAGGAATCACAAAAATGGGGAGACAGAGAAACAACCTCCCATCAAAAAGAAAGGTAGAATCCCCAGAGAGAGTGCTAAATGAAATAGAGGGGAGCAAAATATCAGATACGGAATTCAAAACATGGATTATGGAGAAGCTGAATGAGCTCAGCGGAAACTACAAAGAACTCCAGGGAAACTACAAGGAACTCCAGAAAAACTACAAGGAACTCACAGAGAATTACGCGAACATGAAAAAGGACATAGAAGCTATCAATAAGAGCCAGGAGGAAATGAAGAATACGATCTCTGAATTGAAGAACACAGTAGAAGGAATTAAAAGCAGGCTAGAAGAAGCAGAAGATCGGATCAGCGAGCTGGAGGACAATGTACACAAAAACTCCCAGACAATGCAACAAAATGAAAGAACACTGAACAAGACTGAAGACGTTCTAAGACAGCTGCAGAACAACATAAAACGTAATAATATCCGTATCGTAGGAATTCCAGAAGAAGAAGAAGAAGAAGAGCAAGGGATAGAAAACCTCTTTGAAAAACTAATGACAGAAAACTTCCTTCACATGAGAAGAGAAAGAGTCACGCAAATCCAGGAAGCACAGAGGGTCCCAATGAAGATGAACCCCAACAGGCCCACCTCAAGACACATCATAATTAAAATGGCAACATTCAAAGACAAACAGAGAATCCTAAAAGCAGCAAGAGAGAAACAACTAATAACATACAAGGGAGCTCCAATAAGGCTATCATCAGATTTCTCAGCAGAAACACTACAAGCCAGAAGGGAATGGCAAAAAATATTCCAAGCAATGAAAAACAAAGGCCTACAACCTAGAATACTATACCCAGCAAAGCTCTCATTCAAAATGGAGGGTGAAATAAGGAGCTTCCAAGACAAAAGAAGGCTAAAAGAATACATCTCCACGAAACCAGCATTGCAAGAGATACTAAAGGGTCTGCTCTAAGAAGATAAAGAAACAGAGAGAGACAGAGAAGAACACGAGTACAAAGGGGAAAAATGACAATGAATAGGTGCTTATCAGTAATAACCTTAAATGAAAATGGATTAAATGCTCCAATTAAAAGACATAAGGTAGCTGAATGGATTAGAAAGAATGACTCACATATATGCTGTCTACAAGAGACACACCTTAGAACAAAAGATCTACACAGACTGAAAGTAAAGGGATGGAAAAAAGTATTTCAAGCAAATGGACATGAAAAAAAAGCCTGGGTAGCAATACTTATATCAGACAAAACAGATTTCACAGCAAAGTCCATAAAAAGAGACAAAGAAGGGCATTTCATAATAATTAAGGGAAAAATCCATCAAGAAGATATAACCCTTATAAATATATATGCACCCAACTGAGGAGCACCCAAATATATAAGGAAAATTTTGAAAGACTCCAAGAAAGATATAGACAGCAACACACACATCGTAGGGGACTTTAACATCCCATTGTCAACAATGGACAGATCTTCGAAGCAAAGAAACACCAAAGATATTGAGGCACTGAACAACACTCTAGATCAAATGGACTTAGTCAATATATATAGAAGTTTTCACCCCAAAGAAGCAAAATATACATACTTCTCAAGTGCACATGGAATATTTTCAAAGATTGACCACATGGTAGGACACAAAACAAGCCTCAATAAATTCAAGAAAATTGAAATTATATCAAGCATCTTCTCAGATCATAATGGCTTAAAATTGGAAATCAACCTCAAGGAAAGAACTCAAAAACATTCAAACTCATGGAGAATGAATAACATGCTATTAAATAATGAATGGCTTAACAATGACAGCAAGGAAGAAATCAAAAAGTTTCTGGAAACTAATGATAACAAACACACAACAACCCCAAACCTATGGGATACAGCGAAAGCAGTCCTGAGAGGAAAGTTCATAGCAATACAAACCTACCTAAAAAAGCTAGAAGAATCTCTAATAAAAAATTTAACCCTACAGCTACAAGAACTAGAGGAAGAACAACAAGAAAAACCCAGATCAAGTAGAAGGAAGGAAATCATCAAGATCAGAGCACAATTTTAAATGACATAGAGTCTAAAGTAACAATTCAAAAGATCAACATAAGTAGGAGCTGGTTCTTTGAAAAGATAAACAAAATTGACAAGCCTTTAACCAGGCTCATCAAGAAAAAAAGAGAAAGGACCCAAATAAATAAAATCAGAAACGAAAGAGGAGAAATCACCACTGATACAACAGAAATACAAAGGATTATAAGAAATTATTACGAACAACTGTATGGCAAGAAATTTGACAAATCAGAGGAAATGGACAAATTCCTGGAAACCTATAGTCTTCCCAAACTGAATCAAGAAGAAGCAGAAAGTCTGAATAGACCAATAACAGCTAGTAAAATTGAAGCAGTAATAAAAAAACTCCCAGCACACAAAAGCCCAGGACCGGATGGCTTCACAAGTGAATTCTACAAAACATTTAGGAAAGAACTAACTTCTATCCTCCTCAGACTATTCCAAAAGATACATGAAGAAGGAAGACTCCCAAACTCGTTCTATGAAGCCAGTATAACCCTAATTCCAAAACCAGGTCAAGAAACAACAAAGAAAGAAAACTACAGGCCAATATCGCTAATGAACATAGATGCTAAAATCCTCAACAAAATATTGGCAAATCGGATCCAGCAACAAATTAGAAAGATCATACACGACGATCAAGTACGATTCATCCCAGGGATGAAAGGATGGTTTAATATTTGCAAATCAATAAACGTAATACAACACATAAACAAAATGAAAGAAAAAAACCACATGATCATATCAATAGATGCGGAAAAAGCATTTAATAAAGTACAACAACCATTTATGATAAAAACTCTCAGCAAAATGGAAATAGAGGGAGCATACCTCAACATAATAAAGGCCATATATGAGAAAACTGAAGATAACATCATACTCAATGGGCAAAAACTGAGAGCATTCCCCCTGAGATCAGGAACAAGAGAAGGATGTCCGCTCTCTCCACTCCTATTCAACATAGTCTTGGAAGTTCTAGCCACAGCAATCAGACAAGAAAGAGAAATATAAGGCATCCAAATTGGAAAGGAAGAAGTAAAACTGTCATTACTTGCAGATGACATGATAGTGTACATAGAAAATCCTTTAGACTCCACAAAAAAACTACTCAACCTAATAAGTGAATTTGGCAAAATAGCAGGATACAAAGTAATATTAAGAAATCGAAGGCATTTTTATACACCAACAATAAAAACTCAGAGATAGAAACTGAAAGAAAAATCCCATTTACCATAGCAACAAGAAAAATAAAATACCTAGGAATAAACTTAACCAAGGAGGTAAAAGACCTGTACTCAGAAAACTACATAACACTGAAGAAAGAAATTAAAGAAGATACAAATAAATGGAAGCATATACCATGCTCATAAATGGGAAGAATCAACATCATTAAAGTGTCCATACTACCCAAAGCAATTTATAGATTCAATGCAATCCCTATTAAAATTCCAATGACATATTTCACAGACCTAGAACAAATACTTCAAAAATTTATATGGGACCAAAAAAGAGCCTGAATAGCCACAGCAATTTTGAGGAAGAACACAGTAGGAGGAATCACAATACCTGATATCAAACTATACTACAAGGTCACGGTAATCAAAACAGTCTGGTACTGGCATAAAAACAGACATATAGATCAATGGAACAGAATAGAGAGCCCAGAAATAAACCCAGGTTCATATGGTCAACTAATATTTGACAAAGGGGGAAAGAACATCAAATGGAGTGAAAAGAGCCTCTTCAACAAATGGTGTTGGGAGAACTGGACAGGGACATGCAAAAAAATGAAACTAGACCACCAACTTACACCATACACCAGAATAAACTCAAAACGGATCAAAGACTTAAATGTAAGCCATGATACCATAAAAGTCCTAGAGGAAAAAAGAGGCAGGAAAATTTCAGATATCCCACGTAGCAACATTTTCACTGATATATCTCCTAAGGCAAGGGAAATAAAGGAAAGAATAAACAAATGGGACTACATCAAACTAAAATGTTTCTGCTCAGCTAAAGAAAACAACAGCAAGATGAAAAGGAAACTAACCATATGGGAAAATATATTCGCCAATGACATCTCAGACAAGGGATTGATCTCCAAAATATATAAAGAACTCATATGACTCAACACCAAGAAGACAGACAACCCAATTAAAAAATGGGCAAAGGACCTGAACAAACATTTCTCCAAAGAAGACATACAGAGGGCCCATAGACATATGAAAGAATGCTCAACATCACTAGCCATCAGAGAGATGCAAATAAAAATCACAATGAGATACCACCTCACACCAGTCAGAATGGCCATCATCAACAAATCAACAAACAACTTGTGCTGGAGAGGATGCGGAGAAACGGGAACCCTGGTGCATTGCTGGTGGGAATGCAGACTGGTGCAGCCACTGTGGAAAACAGTTTGAAATTTCCTCAAAAAACTAAAAATGGAACTGCCTTTTGAACCAGCAATTCCATTGCTAGGCTTATATCCAAAAAATCCTGAAACACCAATTCAAAAGAACCTATGCACTCCAATGTTCATAGCAGCACTATTTACAATAGCCAAGTGCTGGAAACAACCTAAATGCCCATCTGTAGATGAGTGGATCAAAAAACTGTGGTACATTTACACAATGGAGTACTATGTAGCAGAAAGAAAGAAGGAACTTCTACCATTTGCAACAACATGGATGGAACTAGAGAAAATTATGCTTAGTGAAATAAGCCAGGCAACAAAAGAAAAATACCTTATTCTATCACCTAATACAGGAAACTAATGAACAACACAAAGAAATGAGCAAAATTGAACCAGAGCTATGTAAACAAGAAGTAGACTAACAGTAACAAGCGGGGAGGTGGGAGGGAGAGAAGGGGGTAAGAAGGGGAAGGGTCAGTAAAAAAAAAAAACATGTATGAATGACCCACGGACACGGGCAACTGAGTGGAGACTGAATGTGGGGGAATGGAGGGGCAGGGTGCGGGGAAGCAAGAGCGGGGAAGAAGTGAGATAACTGTAATGGAAACACAAACAAAAAATTATTTTTAGTGGGGGAAAAATGAAAATATGAACAACGGAAATGCCAGTTCAGTGAATATTTGGACAAAGATTTTCCTTCACGTTGTATATTTTTCTCCCTATTTGATCCCTCCAGAATTTGGCATTTTAAAGAAGTAAGTAATGACATAAGTTTCTTTGCATAGACCTAATAAGACCAGTTGTTAATAGAGGTTCCTTTTTTTTTTTCTTTTTTTTTTGACCAAGTCTTTGACTGGAATGTCAAGCCTAAAGGAGACATACTTGGGCTCAGGTTGTTACCAAAAAGTCTTGAGAAACTGGGAATGACTTTCAAAGGTAATAAAAGCCTGTGAGATAAAAGGCCTGGTACCATGGTTGGTTGTGCCGTCCACAGCAATCTTTCCAGGGAAGGAACGAAGGTTGTTTTCCTGAAAGATGGCTAGAAGGGTCCTTAAGGCACAATGAAAAACCAGAAAGACTTGGAAAAGACAGGTGTGTACGGGCAAGGATGAATGACAGATATGTGGCTCAGCTTCTGTGCCCTGAAGAACAGACTGAGGGTCACCCCAAATATTCCTTGGGTAAGTTCCAGCAAAGCAGAACTACAGATCATAAGTGATCATTTGCTGCTATTGTCATGTTTATGGAAAGGAACAGGATAAATTAAAAATGGACTTAATGCAGTCCCTTTAAAGACAAGGAGGGTAACCTTAGGGAGAAAAATCATTATTCTAGGAAAATCACGATGATCAGTAGTAGGGTATAAAATAGGGCAACTAACCATCTTAAAAGTTTCTTCTCACTTAAAATATGGTTTCACTTGAAAATTAAACCATGTCTGTCATATCAACAAAGATATTCAAGTTGCAGGCAAATAGAATTTCAAGTGCCTTGCAACTGGATGTCTTCCCAATAAGACAGTCTTACAGATTTAGAGACTTGTTTGTGGGTTATGTTACATAAGTTAACACGTGTTTTCTGTTTACAAAGGACATAAGCCTATGATCGCATTACCTGAGTGATTGTCTGTACGCATAAGCCTCACTTAATCCTCTCTGCAGCGCTGCCTCCTGACACTTAACGGTTTGGCTGAACTAAATGGCTGGGTTGGTGAAGAATGGGGTGGTCTGTGGGCTGTGGGCTTCACTTTAAAACTGGTTTCTCTTTTCTATCCTAATGGCTTGGACAGAAAAGGCCCAGAGGTCTGAGAGGGGGAAAACCTAAACTATTTCCCTCAGTCCAAACTAAGTATAATGGGCAAAAGGGTTTTGGACAGGTGAGATGTGTCTAGCACATCTTCCTCAAAAGAAGCCCTTTTTTTCTTTTTTTGTTTTTTTCTTTCTCCTAATATGGAACATTGAAAAATTAATCCCTGCCTTTTGTCATCTAGTAGTTATGGATTGAATGATGTCTTTTAACCCTTTTCGCCAAATCTGTTGCCCCCAGAACACAACAAGGATGCCAGCCTGTTAAACCAAGCACGCCGTTGACCGGAGAGAGCCAACTGACCTGGAGTCTGCACAATCCTTCCCCATGTGGGAAGGCCACCCTCCCCTCCACACCCCCACTCTTATTAGGGATTTCTGAACCCAAGGGTAGGTAGGATGACGACCATGTCCAGCTTGAAGCAGCCAGAGGAGCTTGAGACCTTCGCCCATTGTCCTTTACAAGATTACAAAGGGTCTTAATATCTGAGAGGGGGGGATAGTTATTTTTTACGAACCAAGGGTATGGACTTGGGGCGGGATTGCTGGGGGAGGGAGATGCTGGGTGGAGGGGAGTAAAGGAGAGAAAATTGGAACTGTTGTAACAATATAATCAATAAAATACATTAAAAAAAAGTTAAAAAAAAAAAAAAGAGCCAGTCTCACCACAGTTGTCCAATTTTCCTACTATTATTGAATTGTTCCTTCATTAGTTTAGGATGCTTTCTTTATCTTATATTAAGTTATTTAATACCTGAGCATATTTAAGAGCTGTTAACTGTATTTTAAAATAATGTGGTAGTTCTAAGACAGAATGTTCAATCTTTACTTCTATTTACTAGCTATACCCTCATACAACCCCAGGCAAGAGACTCTCTGAGCCTCAATTTACTCATTGTTAAAGAGACAATAAAAACTAACAAAAAAAAAAAAAAAAAAAAAAAAAAAAGATAGTATGGAACTTCCTCAAAAAGCTAAAAATGGACCTGCCTTTTGAACGAGTGATTCCATTGCTATGATTATACCCGAAGAATCTTAAAACACCAATTCAAAAGAACTTATGCACCCCTATGTTCATAGCAGTTCTATCTACAATAGGCAAGTGCTGGGAACAGCCTACGCGCCCATCTGTAGATGAGTGGATCAAAAATTGTGCTACATTTACACAATGGAATACTATACAGCAGAAAGAAAAAAGGAACTCCTACCATTTACAATAACATGGATGAAACTAGAGAGATTTATGCTTAGCAAAATAAGCCAGGCAACGAAAATAAAATACCATATGTTATCAACTAATACAGGAGACTAATGAACAACACAAACCAATGAGCTAAACTGAACCAGAGGCATGTCAACAAGGAACAGACTAACAGTTACCAGTGGGGAAGGGGTAGGGAGAGAAGTTGGGTAGGTAAGGGGAGGGTTTAGTAAAGGAACTAGTATAAATAACCCATATACATGTACAACATGGTGGGTATTGACCGTGGGAGAAGGGATGGGCTGGTTGGAGGCAGGGAGCAGTGGGGGGAAAAGTGGAACAGCTGTAATAGAAAAATAATAAATAAATCAAAAATTAAAAAAAATACTTGTCACTCAGATAAACAGCAAATAATAAATATCATGGGTGAAGTGAATTAAATGAATTTTTTCTACCCATATATTTTCCTTGTCTTTATGAGCAATTTACTAGTTTATTGAAAACTACTTAATATAAACTGACTAAATCAAACAAAGTTTGAGAAATGAAATAGATTTCATTGTATAAAACACAAGCAATTCCAAATACTCTTTAAAAACAAAACCCAAATACCTCAATTAATAAAAAAATGTTTTTTTAAAACATTAATTAATTCATACATTTTACTTTCTTTGGTGCTTTTAAGCAAAATCTAAAAATTCTAGCCCTGGCTAGTATGGCTCAGTGGATTGAGCATTGGCCTGTGTACCAGAAGGTCACTGGTTCAATTCTATGTCAGGGCACATGCCTGGGCTGTGGGCCAGGTCCCCAGTTGAGGGTCTGTGAGAGGCAACCACACATTGATGTTTCTCTCCCTCTCTCCCTCCCTTCCCCTCTCTCTACAAGTAAATAAATAAAATTTTTAAAATATAAAAATTCTACAAGATCACAGTGCCTTCTAAATTTGACTTCTACATGAGATATCAGATGAGAAAACATAAATGAGAGAATTAAAAATTATCTTTGACTTTATTTACGTTTCTAGGGAAGATATGCATTCTTTTTCATGAAATGAATTAGCTGGCTACCCTCACTCAACAGGTTTTTGAGGTTCATCTCCTTAAGTATGACAGGGCCCTGGGCACTGTGACCCAAATGCAGCAGAGCAAGACACGGACACTCCTTACCTTTGAAGAAGACAAAGTTCCCATCATTGTTTTCATACACTGCATCGATACCCGGAGGCAAGCCGCGCCAGAAGTAAGTGATCTGCATGGGGTACCCATCCATGACCCTGTTGTTCCTCACACGCCAGAACCACTGTTCCTGCAAGCCAAGCACAAGGTCACTCAGCATTGCTGCCTGGCTGCCCCATGTAGGGGAGCAGAGCGGTAAGGGGAAGTGCAGCACCTAAAGCCACGTCCATGCCCTTGTCAAAAACAGTCAAGAAACAGCTAAACACTTGCCCATAATAATCTCAGAGCTTTTTGTAGTAGTATACTTCCCAACCTCTAACCCATATAGTGTGGTTAAAAAGATAATATAGAAACACTCAATCTTGGCATTGATATTATACCCAGGGCTTCCCAGGTGGAAAAAGGAGGAAGCCCAGACCAGATGCTGCCAGATCTGTGAAAGAATCAGCTTTCTAGAGTGTGAGAGCAGCATGGGGACAGGTAAAGCACCCTGGTGTGCGGGCTACAATTCCAGGGTTGGGGATGCTCCCTGGTCCCTCCACATTGCAACCATCGTCCAGCAGTTATAATGGAATCTTCTGTAACCATCTAATGTGTCCTGCTTGGGACAGTAAATTATGTGGTCACCGCAAATGAACAAAGTGATCTTGAAAAAAGTCACCAGGGAGGATTCCAGTCTGGCTCTACTGCCTATCCTAAGTGTTCCCACAATGTCCTGGGCTCCACTCAGAGTGTTTACTCCTATCTCTAGTGAATAATACATGACTTACACCAGAGCAGGTGTCCATAAATGTTGGTGAGTTGATAATTAGTCTACACACAATATACCATAAATTATTACTAATGGCAAAAAAATTTTTTTAAATCCAAGAGGTACCTTTAATGACATTAAGTTTTCTACTAAATATTTCAGAATAATTTGGACTATCCGAAGTGTTTTAACATTAGAAAAATTATTTCACTTTATTTTAAATTTCTGTATGTACAGTTTCATTTGCAAGTTATATATCTGTACTATTTAGATAAGTGTATATCATGCCAATAGTTCTGTTTCAATTCATCAGTGTTCCTTCTCTACCAAATCACATTAAGTGATTCATTGTAGGGCATTCCTGAACTCCTGGTAATAATAGGTTTCCCGGATTTTTCCATTATTCAATACATCCATTCACACATACATAACACTCTACTGTGGATTCTTGGATTTGAGGTTATATGATAAAAATGAATCTTTCCATCTAAATTAACCCAATTAGTAAATTTTTAGGAACCTTTGAATAGTTGCTCTGTTTAGTTACCATGGGCTGTTTTCTCTACTAACCTCTATTATTTATGAATAAAGAAGGAAGCTGGTTAATTAAAGACTCTGAGTCTCTGACCCTACTGTCACCTTGGGAAATATACTTGTCACTGAGTTATTATATACCAATATCCAGCTGATAACTCCAACTAATAACCCCAACTGAAATAAGGTGGCTCTGCTACACTCTTGCAGGTGGTCTGCAATTTCATAGGGCATGCCAATCGAAGGTTGACCAGAGTAATTCTGAGACAGATTACATAACACAACACCTCAAAAGCTCAAGTCACTTTACATATTGTCTGCATTTTTGAATGATGCTCCAAACACACTCACAGTATGGAGGAAGCAAGTAACATATTAACAAGTGATTCTTTTAATTCATATCCAAATTCACAATTCTAGATTCTCCCTGAATGTCTAACTATTTTCAAGGAAGAACCTGTAATAGTTACCATGTAGATTTAGAAATGTAAATTACTTTAATAGAAATGCATACTTTTGTTTCAAAGCAAAAAAGAGTTGGCATTTTCAGAATTCATTTACTACTTGTGCTAGATGTATATGATATTTTTAATAGCCTGCAAATGTTAAAATATACCTTTGTTTATAGCTCAACTTACATAAAAAAATCTGGATACCAAAGCGTTAAGTAATATGTCAGATAGTGATCATTTTCTTGTTACTTAGTACTTATTAAATCCAGAAATAAGGAATATTAATTTTTGACTCTGGCTGGGTGCTCAATTGATTAGAACATTGTCATGCTATACCAAGGTTGTGGTTCCATCCCTGGTCAAGGGCACATACAAGAATCAATTAATAAATGCATAAATAAGTGGAATAACAAATTAATCTCTCTCTCTCAGAAAAATCAATAAAATATATACAGTATTCCCTCACTTATTGTGGGTATTACGTTCTAGAGCTCCCTGGGATAGGTGAAAATCCGCAAAGTAGGAACCTTACATTTATTTTAATATATATATTTGAAGGCTTTATAAACCCTTCCCACACACTTATAAACCATTCCCAGTCCCTTATTAACCTTTCCCACTCCCTTATTAACCTTTTCCACACTTTTATCAACACTACTTATGTTCTTAAACATATTCTACACTCTTAAACTTATGTAACTTTAATGACATACATATACAGTACCACAAAATCCCGCGATAGCAAAAAATCCATGATAAATAAATATATTTTTTAAAAACCGACGATACAGTGAGGCCATGATAAGTGAACCACGATATAGAGAGGGACTACTGTAAACAAATAATTAAAAAACATTAATTTTTGAAACTCAAAAATTTATAATTACTGATGTATTATATACCAATATTTGTTTATTTCATTTATTTGTGTGGATAATAATGTGCTGTATGGGGAGTCACATTAAGCCCCAGGAAAGAAGAATCTGAGCAGCAAGGTAACTGTGTGGACACTGGTTTCTTTTTACATCATTATGTCTTTTTCTTCTTGGATCCACTCTTGTTCATGAACCGCTTTGTGATAGTGACAGCGAAAAAAAGGACAATTTACTAAAATCTAAGTCATCAACCCCTGCCTTTTAGACAGGAACATTAAACTCTAATGTGACAGCTCCACATGGCTTGAGGATCTTGGCTTTCCCCTCTTTTGGGATCTGAGGATCCTGAATATTGGCAGGTGATCTAAATTTTAATTCCCATACAACATACTTAGGTGTTCATAAAATATGAAAGGTTTCCTAGGTCCCACTGTACTAGTTCTGGATCCCAGACTATGAAGTCTTTGCTATGCACACTCTCTCCAGCAGGGAGCAGAGGCTAGCAGCTCATTTTGAAAGGATGTGAGAGTCTGTTACCATGGCCTCCATAAAGTGGGGCCATTTTGTTGATGGTTTCCTTTCTGTGCAAAAACTTTTTAATTTGGTGTAATCCCATTTGTTTAGTGTTTATTTTGTTTCCCTTGCCTGAGGAGACACATCAGAAAAAATATTGCTATAAGAAATGTCCAAGATTTTATTGCCTATGTTTTCTTCTAGGCATTTCATGGATTTGAGTCTAACATTAAGTCTTAAGTCAACCATAAACTAACAAACCAAATGAAAACAAATTCATAGATGAAAAGGTTGACAGCTGTCAGAGGGGAAGGGATTGGAGGATTCGGTGAAAAAGGTGAAGAGATTAAGAAAAAAAAAAAAAAAAAAAACCTCATAGGCATAGACAACAGCATGGTGATTACCAGAGGGGAAGGGGATAGAGGGAGGTAGAAGAGGCTAAAGGAGGATAAATAGTGATGAAAAGAAACTTGACTTGGGGTGGTGAACACACAATACAATATAGAGATGATGTAATATAGAATTGCACTTCTGAAACCTATATAATTTCAGTAACCAAAATCGCCACAATAAATTCAATAGGAAATAGCTCTGGCTGCTGTGGCTCAATGGATTGAGCGTCGGCCTGCGAACCAAGTGTCTCTGGTTCAATTCCCAGTCAGGGTACATTACTAAGTTGCACGTCAGGTCCCCAGTTGTGGGGTGCGTGAGAGGCAACCACACAGTGATGTTTCTCTCCCTCTCTCCTTTCCCCTCTCTCTAAAAATAAAAAAATAAAAAAAATAAATTCTTTTAAAAAAATTTCAATAAGAAATAAAAATTTTGTAAATATGTATGGTGATGGATGTTAATAAAATTAAGTGAGGCCAACATTCAGGGACTAAAATGAGTGGGAAACAGGTCATTAACACACCTATCAAGAATTACCATTCTTTTATTTTTTGACCCCCAGAAAAATGTGTCATTTACAATAAAACTATGTTTCTGTAACTGGGAACAGGTCTCTGGCTGCCTGCCACTTCGAAAGCCAATACTTGAGAGGCAGGTGGTGATGCAAAGGAAAGTGGTTAATTTTCAAGTGCTATCTACCTGGAAGATGGGGACTCATTTCACAAACCTATCTTGAGCTTTGGGACATGAGTACCCGATCTTCCAGGTGGCTGGCTCCTAAAAATTAACCACTTTCTTTTGCATCACCATCTGCCTCTCAAGCATTCGCTTTCAAAGTAGCAGGCAGCCGAACCCACATTCAGTTAGTTTTTGGTGACCCAGATGGGACCGTGCAGACCGCAATAAGGTGCAAAAGGCCTGGGCTAGTGGTACCAACTGTTTGTAGCAGGCTGACCTATAGCAGGGATTGCAGGGACTTCCCAGTTCTTTCTCAGAGGCTCTCTCTGCTCTCCCTCTCAAAGTATCAGCTGCTTTTAAACATTGTGCTGGCGAAAGGAAACAGGTCTCTAAGGATTTGACAGGCTCTATTCTGGGGAGATGATGGACTCCAATCTTAATAGTTGTGCTTTTGATTTGGAATATTATTGTTCAGAGAAATCTGCACGGGAATCATACCACTTTTTAACTGTCAGTTTTGCTTCTCTTTTCTTCCATGGGAGGAAGTTAGTTTCAGTGTGAGCATTCTCCTCTGTCTGTATTGGATACAATTGTTCTTTGTTTGCATGCTTATTTTGGGGGGACTTGGTTTGATCTTTGCTGTTTTGTATACACCAGGAATCTTCTATCTCCACTGTTTGGCTTTATGCCATTTGGACCTTGTAAGGGTCACTTGTAGGGTCCAGTTGATGTGAGATAATGTCTCTGCCATTTGGGCTTTATAGGATTTGGACCTTGTAAGGTCATTCACACCATGGTTGGTGTGAGATAATGTCTCAGTTGTTTGGGCTTCATGATATTTCGACCTCACCAGGATCATTTGCGATTACCCATTGGTGTGAGATAAGATTCTAAGGCTAGTCCCAGTCCCTTCATTTAAAGGATTTAATTTGAGGGTACTTGTTTGAAATTTGTCTTTGCTTTAGATTTTGTTTTTGTTTCTGTTTTGAAAGAAGTAGCTTGGCCTTGATCACATCAGAGTTTGTTAGGTCACATTTTAGACTAATTAAAATTGTTTTGCTAAAGGTATGGTAGATAGGATAAGATTGCTAATGTGCAAGCTTTTATGTGGGTTACATCATAAGAATTCTACTCAAAAGGGATCTAAAATTGAGAGTTCAAAAATGGGGAAAAGATCTTACTCTTCTCCCAGAATGTAAAATTCAGAAAGAAGGGAAAAATTAGTCTTCTTAACACTCTGAATCCTCTTCCTGGAGGCCTGGGTACTGCTGTGATCCTGGGAACAAGTGATGCGAAGCCTTATATCTCCCAAACCTCTTCTATAGCCTTTGTAAAAGTTGTCAGGAACACTACATAATGAAACAGCTCACTTTTGGGCATACTATTATAAAAGAACCCAGTAATCGCCAACAATAAAAAAGTGAGTGTATCTGCCAATGAAAAAAACCTGTTTTTGAAAGTTATGAAATGTATTCAAAATTTGTCAGTCTACATAATGCTAATTACTTTTGGTTGTCACTAAAAATTAAAAATTATAATTAAGTTGGAAAAGAATATATGGATTTAGTAATAAAAGGTGTAAATTATAGCAAAATATTTTGAAGGAAATAGAATTAAAAATAGGTTGTTCTAAAGTTGTTTATCTCAGGATGCATTAAAAACAAGCAGACTAAGGGAGTCTGTGTAAGTTGTAGAGGGTTTGTGTAAGTTGAAGTGGGTGTGTGTAAGTCAAAGAAGGTCTGTGTAAATTGAAAAAGGATAGTGTAGAGGGAAAAAGCAAAAAAGAGAAAAAATCAAGGAAGTGAAAATAGGTGAGAAAGGATAAAAGAAAGGGACATACAGGACAGGACATTGGAGTAAGAAACCACAAGAGGGGAAATGGAAGTGGGTAAAAAGGAATAATAAATAAAATGGAAAGGTACACAGAGAGATGGTAAAGCAGTTGATAATTTTAATGACAAATGGAAAAGCCAAAAGCTCCCTTTGATTATCCAAAACCAATCGCTATTTTCCAACACAAATCCCAGATACAAATGACAGTGGGGAACAAATTAATTGATTTCTTGGTCCATTATATTTTCATTTGTAACTCTGAGTGTTAAAAGGTTGTTACAAAACTGCAAATTTCTTTGTCAATTACATTGTAATCTGATCTATAACCACATCATTTTAAGTGTTGTCATTTAGAGAAATCATTGTTTTATTCTGATCAATTTGCAAAAATGTTACATTTTCCAACTTATTCTAAAGTATGAGTTTCTGAGAATAAATGTCAGATCACACCTTTGAAATAGATGGGGATTTGTGATGCTCTGGAATATCACTGGGTTTGTAAAGATGCTGGTGGATAACTGGGATAAATGAGTTGATTGTGGGGCTGAAGGAACTGGTGTTAATTATTGTCCTTGTGAGTTTGTTAAAAATATTGCTGATTAAAAAAATTGTTTTTATAGAGCAACTCGGTAAACTGTGGCAATATTGAACCATTTTATTTTTCTCCTTATTTTCTCTCTCCAGAATTTAAAGCCTCTTAATGAGTGGGTATTATTATTTTCATGGCAATATATTTGTTTGCATGAGTCTAAGGATTCTGATTTCTTCCAGTTTCCAATTGTGATTTTATTAACCAAGACTTGAACTGGAATGTCATGTTTGAAAGAGGTGTGCCTAGACTCTGGATGTCAGCAAAATCTCAAAGAAATAAAGATTGACTTTGAAGCAGATAAAAGCCCCACAGGATCAACAGCCCCAGTACCTTGCTTTTTAATATTTGGTTCATAGCAGTATTTCCAGGTAAGAAACAAAGTTTGCTTTCCTGAGAGATGGCAAGGAAGAACCTCAAGGCATTTGGGGGGACATGGAGAACTTGAGGAGTTTACCCAGACCTATACGTACTGCAGGCAAAGCCTGACGGCAACTGTGTGGCTTGACTTTTCTGCTCTGCAGGGCTCAAGTTCAATCAGAAAATTCTTTGCAACATTCCAGCAAAGCAGATTTAAAAAAGCCTATATTATCAGTTGCTCTTCCTGTTGTGTTTATGCAAATAATCAGGCCAAATTGAAACTAGACTTAATGTAGTAAATGAAATGGCCTTGATTTGGCTCTTTGATAAAAATGAGAATGATTTTAGGGAATATTTGTTTCAATAATATCTATAATACAGTTATAAAAATTAACCGAGTCAGTTAATTGTCTATAAAAGTATACTTGTAACCTATGAACTACACTGAATATTAAATTTTTCTATTTTTCTTAAATGTTTTGGTTACGACCTTATAAATTCTATGGGAATGGAAAAAAATTGACAGTGGAGTATTTTAACAGTGGGAAATTATAACCCACCCCACCATTCTTTTGACATTGTTTCTGAAAGTGCTGACTTTGACTACTAATATGTAACTTGTAGATAAACAGCATGTTTGTATAAGAATCTTAGGAACTAATTTCAAAAGATACAGCCTCTGACCTTCAGGCATACCAACTCTGGAAGATTTGCTGACCTTCAACCATGGAACCAGGATGACATAAAATCAGGATGACTAAACCAGGATGACACGCACCAGATTATCACTTGCCTTATTGGAATGGACTGTGGTCATTTGCATGTAGAGAACCTTTCAATCCCTTCCCTTGATCTCTTTGACTTGTTTCCCCTCCCTCCTTATAAAAACCTCTGCCTCCACAGAGATTTGGAGATAGGCTTTGAGATATGAGATATGAGTACTCCATCTTCCCTGGGAAACGGGCTTTGAGAAACAAGTTCCCCATCTTCCAGATGGCCAGCATATGAATAAACCACTTTCCTTTACATTAGCACCTGCCTCTTGAATATTGGCTTTCAAAGCAGTAGGCAGCTGGAACTGCATTCAGTTACATATATTAAATGTTACAAAATAGTAATGTGGATCTAAAATACAGCATAGGGAATATGCTCATTATATTATTGCATATTCACTATATACAAAGTTATAATATTGTAATACTTGTATATGGTGCTAGGTAGGTACCAGAAAAATTGGGAGAATGACTTTGTAAAGTATCGTCGGCAGCCGTCCGTCTCGAGAGACGATGGTGTAGCTTCTTAAGAGTCTATCTGCACAGCCGAGAATGGCTGTGCAGTCCAACTCGGGAGTGACACGGTATCTGTCTCCTCCCGTGTTGAATCGACATCTTATCATGACGCTGGAGTGTCCTCTCCAGTGAAGCTGAAGCTACAGAGCCTGGGCAGGGTGATATGGAGGGTCTGCTGTTGCCCATGCAGCAGACCCCCCCTCTCTTCGCAGCTGAAGGGTCCAAGGGAAAGACGGAGTCAATACAGCTTGGCTTCAGGTGCGCTGCAGGAGTTGCCGGTGTTGACTACAACGTCAAACCGCCTTAGGGACTCCGGCTCCGGATTTTCTATCGGGGTTTACTCCCTTAGCCTTTCCCCTGAAGAGGTATGCCGCAAGGCAGCAGATTTGTAAAGTATATAAATGTCTAATCACTATACATACACCTGAAACTAATATAACATTAAATGCCAACTGTAATTGAAAAACTTAAAGCATTCATAAAATTTATAGTATTTCTGCTAAAGATTGGCACAAGAATCACAAATACCTTAAAATTATCTCAGTTAACATTCTCTTCTGTTTTTAAACCATTAGTGCATCTAGGGATTATATTATCAGCAATACAGGAGCTTTAAAATAAATCAGGATGGGAAAATGTCATAACATCCAGGAGGGACTAAGCAGTACACTGGCTGATGAAAAACACTGTATGCGTATGTCCAGGATGGCAGGCACTAGTTACATGTGGCTATTGAACAATGCAATGTGGCAAATGTAGCTGAGAAACTGATTATTTATTTATTTAATATTTAATTTTATTTTCAATTTTAGAGAGAGGGAGGGAGAGAGGACGTGAAACATCAATGTGAGAGAGAAATGCCTATTGGTTGTCTTCTGTACACACCCCAGGGGACCAAATCTGCAATCTAGGCATGTGCCTGAATGGAAATCGAACCAATGACCTTTCAGTTCACAGGATGGTGCCCAACGAACTGAGCCATACTGGTTGGGGTGAAACTGATTTTTTAATTAAAATTAAATAATTTAAATGAAATATCACATGTGACTAATGGCTACCATATTGACAGATAAGGTCTAGAGAATTCATTGTAAACAATTTATTAGTGTTTTATAGCATATAAATTAATTATGTCTTTAAAATTCTGAAGCTACCCCTTTGAAGCATTAATAAGAGCTAAGAATGAAATTTTTATACCTGAATGTATAATACATTGGTTTAAAGAATATCTTAAATACAGTATATTTAGAATGAATTAGTCATGCTGTGGCCACCACCCCTTCTCATCTCTTTTTTTTTTTTTTTTGGCACAGATGAAAATCTCATTCCCTCTCCTCACTCTACACAAAGAAGAAGTGAACCAGAACAATATACAAAATGCTATTAAATCAAAGCACCTTTGTCTCTCTTTCCTTGATGCACTTTGTGTTCACAGAAATCATTCCACTGTTTGTGACTAGTAAAAAATCCCTGTGACAGAATCTGATTGAGGAAGAAAAACATTATGGGGAAAATGTAGGTATTAATGATGTTGTTAGCGGGGGATGAGGGTGATCATTTAATAAGAATGAATAATAGCAAAATAATATTGCAACACAATAAGGAATCTATTTTCATGGTGTGATGTGTGCTGACATCCTTTTTGTAATATTCTTGTAGTTTCCCGCAGAAGCCAGGCCAATACCATCATTCCTTTCAGAGGATTCTGAAATTCATCTTTATTCATGAATCCTCCAGTCAAAGACATATCATCTCTTTTATGCAAGACTATGACCATGTCAATCTTTGATACTTTCAAAAAACATCATATCTTATGTATCAATTTTATTTAATCTTGTCATTAGATTCCTTGTTGCTCAGAATAATTTCCAAAAATTACAGTATTCCCTCACTTATCACGAGTATTATGTTCTAGACCCCCCCGCGAAGTAGGAACCTTACATTTATTCTACACTCTTAAACCTACGTAACTTTAACAACATAAGCATACAGTATCGCAAAATCTTGGGATATAGCAAAAAATCTGTGATAATAATTAAATATAATATTTAAAAATATCCCGTGATACAGTGTGGCCACAATAAGTGAACTGCGATATAGAGAGGGACTACTGTATTTGTCCATATCAATACTTGTTCAAAGCTCTATCATTTAGCTGAATGATTAGGAAACTTATTTACATATATATATTTTGGAGAAGTTTCTCTTTTTCTTCAACAGTAAACATTAGTGCTTAGTCACAGGTGTGTCGCTGGGTAGAAATGAAGCAGTAACACAGGGTTTACAGTTGCGGATGACTGTGATAATCTGACCATCCCTCAATACACACACACACACACACACACACACACACACACACCATTAGAACTGTCACTATCTTTATTGCTCATGTAGTTTGTTTGTTGAGGACTTTCTTTGAGCTTAAAGAAGGGCAGTTACCTGTAAATTTCCAATATAAGTAAATAAACCCCAGCAAAACAGTGGCCACAGAAAGGATCTCTGAGAGCAGATTATCATAAAGCAATTAGTCCATAGTAATGAGGATTAGCCTGTCCTGTTGCAGTAACAGCAGCTCCTGAACTCTGACGCACCTCACTTAAGAATTTTTCAGGGTTCTTTGCTTAGTGATTTCTGGGGAATTCTCTGCCCATCCACCCTTATTTCTCAGGGGCAAACCTTTAATTCTACACAGGTCTGTAACACCGAATTTGTGGACAAGTAACTTTGTCTCCCTGTGGCCCATCCCCTCATGGGCCCCCAGTCTTCTGCCTCCCAAGGCCTCTGTGCTTCTCAGAGCTGTATGTGCAGTGCTGTGACTCTGCTTCTGCTCAGTTTGTTAGTGCTCACTGTCCATAGACTTTTGATGTCCCAGGTTTCTTCCCATGGATGGTGAGGCCTGGGGAAAGAATATGACTGAAGAGGAAACCAAAATATAATACTCCATAGTGGCATCCAAACCTTTGATTCTGCCTATATCACATCTGAGACTTCTCTGTCCCATCCTCCTCAGCATCATGGCACATGGGCCCAGGACACCACACGATGCCATGGGGAAAAACAGAAGGGTCAACCAAAGGACAGGAAGTCTTTGAGGAATAGAGATGTAGTTTCCCATGAACATCCCTGGAGAGTGTAAAGCCTGAATGATTCTTTAAAAATAACAGAGAAAGAAAGAATGATAATGATGCTCTCATGATGCTCTCAAGAAGAACAATGAACAGGAAAAGTAGACTGTGTTCATACAGATGTGTCGGAGCTTAGGGGCAGGACAGAGTCTGGGAAGGCTTCCTGTGGGTACATGCAGGCTAAATATTTACAACCAGCCCCCAGGCCAAGGAACAGATTTGTTCGCATCTCTTTTTGAAGGCTCTGTTTTCCTCTCTCTTTTGGTGCTGGTGCTGAGCCTTGGCCTGGAAGGACCATGTTTGAATGGAACATAGGAGGTACTTGTTCTGATGGGAACCAGGGAGTAAATATGCAAAATAATTCCACAGAAAAATAGGTATTGTGAAGAAAATAAAACATGCTGAGTTGATAGAGAAAGACTGAGGGACCACTTTGGATTCAAAGGTTAAAAAGTTAAATTGGATATACTGCCTTGCGTACCATAAGTCAAATGAGCCCTAAGCTTTATCCACCAGGAATGTAACAACAGGCAATTGTAACCTACTCCACCATTCTTTTGACACTGTTTCTGTAAGTGCTGACTCTGAATTATACGTAGCTTGTATAAACAGCATGTTTATATAAGAATCCTAGGAACCTCTGCCTTCACTAAGATGTGAAGATGGGCTTTGAGACATGAGTCCCCCATCCTCCCAAAATATGGGCCTTGAGAGATGAGTCTCCCATCTTCCAGATGGCTGGCATCTGAAACCACTTTCCTTTACATCAGCACCTGCCTCTTGAATATTAGCTTTCAAAGTGGCAGGCAGCCAGACCTTTGTTTGGTTACATTTGTACTTAATCTTTTCCTTCTTTTTCTCCCAGCCTCCCATCCACTCTTATAACTATTGATCAGAAACTTGGGATGTTTCTACCACCCTGCTCACCAGCTCATGTAGTATCATAGGTACAAGCACCATGACTACCACTTTGAGAAGCAAAAATTTAATGTTATTTAGCTGTGAGTCTAATTGGAATGTTCTTTCCTTGTGTCTTTGATTGCTGCTTATTTTTGCTGTTTAAACCTCGGTGAACATGTTACCTTTTTGGCAGGATCTTTCTTGACCACCTGAACTAGAGTAGCCATTCACACCTGTCTCAGTGCCTGACTTCTACTGTGTAGCTTTGTTTCATCTCACTATCACATTTCTTGATGACTTGGTACACTTACATGTATTTGATTTCTGACTGTCCCCTCCTCCACTTAAATAACACTCATTGCGGGAGAAGGATTTTGTAGTGTTTGCTGCAATATCCCAGACCCTAGAAGACTGCCAAGCAAAGGAAGGCACCTTGTAAATATTTATCACAAGAATCAATCAATGCCTTGGGCAAGAAAGAGATTAAAGTGGAAATACGTTTCTGTGAAATATAAACACACTTTTTCAAATAAAAAAAATATTTACTTTTCTCTCCTTATTTGATCTTTGTCATTTATATTCTCCAAACTTTATATCTGACATGTACTAACTTCCAAGTTACATATTATACACATAATTTACCTTTATGAAAGTTAACCAAGAATTAGCCTACACTAGATGAGGGAGGTTGTCCACAGCAGTAACCCTCAAGAAAAAGTGGTATCTCTTGGGGAGACTGGAGATGAAAACAAATTTGCTGAAGAATGACATGCGCATTTATGTTTCAGGTCCTAAATATTCTAAAGCAATTCTGTGTAAGTAAAAGTTTTGAAAATGAATGATTTTGACAGTATATTGTCTAGAAAAGGGAGTAAATATAGGCAGATTTTGGTCAGGGGCATTTCAGTACTACTCAGAGGAGTATATGTCCTGAATACTCAGCACATGACCACGTACAATGCCAACTAAGTATTGAGCTACTAAAAAAAAAAAAAAAAGAAAAGAAAAAAAGAAGACTCCAGGGACACCATTAGGATTGTGCAACTGCTTCAGAAGCAGCTTTCAATTATTATATGGCTTATAATGGAAAATTATCTTGGGCATAAGTAATTCATATTTTGTTTGTGATAATTATAGTTGTCACAGTAAATTCATAAGTTGTCATATTAGCTCATCCATCAGCCAGTCTTCTGTGACTTTAGTTTGTTAACTGAGTCTTTTTGAGCCTGAGCCACTACCGCAGCTGGCTCCATAAATCCAGGGAATAGTCCTCAAAACTCTGTGACTTTCCCCACTGAACAATAGCTGGCCTCCTTTCTGCCTTTTCTAGCATTTCAAAGTACAGAGAAATTCTGATTCACACTATTTTAATTCTCTTTTATAACCACATTTTTGTTATCTTTGCATTTTTACAAATGAAATTTAACATAAGTTAAAAAAAGCATTTAGTAATCCAAATAATTGTTTATATTTTACAATAACCCTAAATAGCATTTTTTATTAAGAGACATCTTTTTCAGCCTTTCCTGGACAAGTAGGTTCAAATGCTGCAGGGTCATGCCTTGTTTCAGGACTGTATGTGTAACAATTGACGACAAAACACAACCTATTTTTCCTTTATTTCGTGTATGTACTGGCCATCTCAATGATGCTGTAAATGTGTCATGCTTAGAACACAGTGTTAAAGACCTTTAGGTCTGCATACTGTACCAAAGACAGCCCCATACCACCCTGCATTCTTACTTTAATATCAAGGGACGTGACCTTTATTAAGTATAAGGCAGGTTTGTCTGGGCCTTCCACCAAGGTGGGTCTGTTATTGGAACTAACAGAAAGAACACTTTATTTTGTGTATAACATAAGCTCATATTGTGGATTCTTGGGCAGCACAAGAGTATATATTTATTGCAGGATAATTATATTCATTCTTTCCCCAAATGTGCTTTTGTCTAAAATAACTATTCTGTGGTGGTTTCCTGTTCATAACATAACAGAATCTTTGCAAATAACAGACAGGTGCTAGGTGACTCTATTGACAAATATTATTACTACCAAAATCATTAAAGATTATTTTTGTGTTATTAATGTGTGGATTAACGTATAAAAAAATTAATTCTAATTATCTGAAATTATTGTGTTATTAGAAGAGGAAAAATGCAATATTGACTAATGATAGTTAAATGATTTTTAAATTAACATAATTTTTAATCCTAAATTAAGATGTGTGATTGCTTTATTTTCAAAGTTGTTTATTGAACAAAATGGTAAAACATTAGGTAACCAAAAGAAATAGCACATGTCTCCCTCTTGCTATGTTGTGATTATTCTTTAGTTTAGGTAGTAGAGATTCAGGGTTTAAAAGGTCTCTATTTTTATGATTTATAAAATATTTTGCAAAATATTAGTGACATTGCAAATAAATATGTCTCAAGATAATGATGGAGGCAGGTCATGACCAGCAACGCATCCCGGAAGTTCTGTCTTCGCTTCCCTGATCTTGTCCTTCCAGGTCTCATGAGCATGCCCAGTGGTACCTCGGTGTACTGGTGTGCTGTGCAAAGCCTCCCTGTGTACCAACATAAACTTGAAAGGCCTTCAAAGACTTCAGCCACTTCAGAAGCTGCTGTCCAAAGGGTTTCAGTTTTCTTTCCATGGCCTTCCTAACCACTTTCAAAAATTCTTTCATTCCTGGTACTTTCCATATTATTTAATGCATAGAACCTGCAAATGTGAGTCCAGGTGGGCCACATGATTATGAACTTATGTACTGAGCCAATTAGGTACAAAAATAAAAGGCAGAGAGAGCTCCATGAATTTTACAGTGCATTAATATTCTACCCCTGGCAGCTCTGAGCAGTACAGCAGGAGGCAAGTCAACAATTTTCTGAAAGACACTATATACAAATTCTATTAATTTTGGTTCAAAAATTGTCTTAATTTTCTTGCAAGTTTATTGTAATTATACAATCGAGGCTAAAATGCCCAGATAACTTTTTTAAATTTATTTTTGCTACTGTAATCAAAAGCTGAAGTAATGCAGTAAGGAGGAAAGACCGAGACTCTGGCTCTGGCTTTGATTTCGGCCTCTGACATCGGTCATCTGTGCTTCATGGCAAGTCAAGCACCCTTCTGACCTTAGGTCCCATCCATACTCTATGAAAGGGATATCTAAATGCCTCTTTCCTTTTAGCATTAAGCTGTGGGGAAAATGTTTCCAACTATATTAAAACTTAGGAAAAAATTCCCAGGAGCACCTATCTTATTTACAAAGATTTGAAAGATAAACAACAGCAATAAAAAGCTGTCTGGATGAATTAGTGAGCACTGTTCCTAAGTGATTTTCTGCTCTCATAAAATACCGTTCAAATTGACTACAGCCCTTAAGTATGAATCTGTGTCTGATTACCTAATGAGACTATGAAGATGTAAGAGCATACTTGAAAGTACCTCCTTAAATAACAGTCAAGTGTAAGAGGGGGTCTGGTCAGATTGCTAGGGAGTGGGAGAAGCCGAATCAGGCGCAAGAGGCTATGCTCCCCAGAGTTGGGGATGGAACGTGAGACAGAGAGATCCTGCCTTCCCCGAAGAAGAGGGAAGGATGGCAGGAAACCTCAAGGCACTGGATAAAGCCATGGTGTGCCGTATCTCTGGGTAAAGGTAAACTGTGTGTGATGCCCCTCCCTGGGCAGAGATGCTGTGCCCTTGAGCAACTAGAAAATCCTCCTACCTGCTTCCAGATCATGGCAGCCAGAGGAGAGGCAGAAACACTGTGTGGACTGATGTGTGTGGTGGAAGTTAGCTTGAATTGGCTGACAATTGGACACTCCAACAGCTTGTAGGATTTTGGGAAAAAAGATTTAAAACAGAGGG
The DNA here is from genome assembly GCF_987537825.1 of Furipterus horrens. Classification (NCBI taxonomy): domain Eukaryota; kingdom Metazoa; phylum Chordata; class Mammalia; order Chiroptera; family Furipteridae; genus Furipterus; species Furipterus horrens. The sequence goes on from NW_028327177.1 coordinate 71,986,390, forward strand.
CTCATGAAAACCTGGTCTTTTTTTGCATTCCCCTCACCATGCCCAGTTTGGGGACTGGGCATTCACGGGACCAGTGGACACTGGGCCCTGCTCAGCTCTTGTGCTGTCCTGCTCACACAGTAAGGAGATGTCTTGCATGGGACATGCGCCAGGCTAGCAGCAGGCAAGTGAGACCCTGTAGCCCTATGATGCATGGCACAGGTCCCAGACCATTCCCATTCTCTCACCCTAAGAGCAGCGCACAGATGTGGGGGCCAGGAATGTTCAAGGCCACAGGACGCAAGCAGCCTCGGGTGCCGGGACCCCCTGGAGAGAGCCCCAAGCACAACAGACTACAGTGATCTGGCAGCGTGGCCACTCCCAGGGAGAGGTGGGAAGCAGAGGGGAGGCAATGGAGATGGTAGCCCCACAGGTGTGTGCTCCAGAGAGAGAACCCACAGCTGGAGAGACGGAGACCTGTTTGTGCAGCAGCCTTGGACTCTAAAAGGGCAGGTAAGAACAGAGGACAGTCTCTGGGCATGAATTTGGATTTCAGTCTTTTTGTGAACAAAGGGATTTGTGTGTTTTGCACAAGGGAATGGCTTAGAGCAGAGTCACCCCCACTGTCCCAAACTGGGCACCCTGTAAATAAAAACCTTTTCCTTCTCCACCAATTATTGTGTTATGCTTGTGTTCTGCAGCAGGCAGCCAAGTCCCACTTTGCCCAGTAACAAAGGTATCAGATGAACATTCAAGAGACGATTTCCCAAATCATGGATTATCTAGAACTGATTCAGTTAATAATGGCCTATTTTTCATCTCCAAAATCTGGGAATATGCTGGGCCTTGGAAAGAGTGAAAAGGGCCTGGTATAAAAAAGCCACAGCAACTTGTTCTACCTTAAGCACACAACTTTTTACTATTTGTACCTCACAAGGTTCTGAATACTAAATAAAGCTATTCCTGATATAATGCCAAAGGAAAAGAGTCAAAATGCTGTTTATTTACATTGTTGTACAATATTCATTTTACGGGTAGATAAACTCGTATGCACAATTCTAAAATTCTGATAATTTGAAAACTAAAGTTATTTCTTTTGTTTGGTACACTTAGTTGGAAGAGAACCAGATTTGAGCTGACATGAGGATTTTTAGAGACTTTTTACTCTGGTTATTGGGGCTAGTTACAAGTTTCAATGAAGAAATAGTAATGGGTTTGATTATAGGTTGTTTCCCTAGCTCATGTGGAGATTCATGGAAGAAATGTTTAATACATTAAAATATTAATAAAAATACTTTTTAAAAAAGTTGCATTTGGCCACAATGTATTAAAATAGAACCATTTTAAATTCAAGTGTTCTTATTTTAAATTTAAGTCTCACAGGAAATGACATTTTGAACAAAGCTGAAAAGTTCATTTCCTGTTTTCTTGTTTCTTTAAAGGACCACTGTCATTTTCATTTTTTCTCAAAGTAAACAATATAAATAGAACTAGTTAGAACAAAAAGGAATTGAAATTTCTGGTGTTTTGTAAGTATATAATTTACTGCAGGACTGAGGTTTTGTCCATAGCAACTCTGTTAGGAAGACTGATTAAGGCCTTCCCAGCAGGCAATGGAGGCTGATAGAACTAGTAAAATATCTGCCCTCAGTGAAAGTCACACTGTCTTCCAGCAAGTGCCATCTAATTCACAGCCTGACTAATTCATCATTTGAATTATAGAAAACATCCAACCATTATAAATTCTAACTTTAAAAACACTGAAAGTGATTTTATTATGTTCAGTAGAGCAATCTCACCTCAGTCTCTGAAATTTGAGCGCATGGCCTCTGCAGTAATGGTTTCAGTTCCTGAGGTGATATCTGATTTCCCCATGTTGGTTCAGGTTCTAGCTCTGCACAGACACAGAACACGGTTTTCAGTATATGAGGTCACCTGCCCCTTTGGTTTCCCTGTTGAAACATCTGTTCTTTTAACTTCCTGATAAGAGTTTTGATATACTGGGTCTGGGAAAATGTATAATTTAAATTTAAATTTTTAGTATTTGAAAGGAAAAAAAAATTTTTTTTAAAGTTGAATCAGAATAGGATTGACCTTGACCCTCCATAAAGAAGTAGCCAAGGATCATTTCTATGTAAAATTCATCCTGCTCAAATATTCTCTTAAAACTATGGGAACAGAAAAGGACTGCAACCTGGGACATGGAAACCCCCTGCCCTTCCAATCTGGAAGTGAGAATTAATTATAAGGAAATCTATAAATCAATTTGTTAAGGATTATAAAACTAATGTTTAGATTCAAGGAGGCATTATGATGATACATTATAAGCTATTTAAGTTTTTAAGAAATTAATTTAAACTAAAGAATGTGGAGCTCATACAGACTTTAATAAATTTTAGGAATTTGGATATGTAAAATTCCTACAATTATCCAAAATATGAAGTTAAGGGCACAGTCCTCCAGACTGCTAAGACTGTACAAGACTCCTATCACCAACTGCAGAATTAGAGAGAAGACCCTACAGACCAATGTCATTTCTACACCAATTACATTTCGGGGATTCCTCAAACCATTCTAAGATTTAAAAGACCAAAAAACAGAATGAAAACTATTATACTTAGGATTATGATTTCTTACAGATCCCAAATCAGCCAATGGAATTCACAAAGTAACATCTGAGAAGCTCCATGTCCTCAAGGTGCAATATGATCCTGGTATCAATGTATGATAATGCCCACGGGTACTGCCAACCAGGAATTGCACCTGAACTTCCATGTCCAGAGTTTTTATTGCACCTTGATTTTGTGTCGATGCTTGTTTGACTGATTGCCCACATGGCAGAATTCAGTATGTAGGTCAACTGACAGCCTAGAACCCAAACTAAATCACAGGATTGGTTTTCCTAGGGCAGCCAACCCTGCCATATAAAAAGATACCACTCTCAGGTGTGACCTGGGTACCTTCACAAAGCCAAGGCAAGGGACCTCCTTTTGTGTTAGGCAATTTCTTCATAAAACAGCAAGTTTTTAATTTTAATTGTCAAGTAAGTAATGAACAGATTAAAAAAAAAATGAAACCAAACACCTAGTGTAAATGTTTAATACTCATTGCTTTTAAGAAGAGGGAAGCAAAGTAGAAAATTTTAGTGCCCTGTACAAACACCAGCTAGCTCTAACACACATAAGAAATCAAATCCAAGTAAAACATTTTGAAAATTATACTAATAAGGAAAATCAAAATAAGTGAACAAGCTTATACATTTGTAAATAAAATCAGTTAAACTTGTGAAAAATTTTAGATGGTTTTTGAAATATATAATGATTATTTTTATCTCATTCTATAAATAATAAATGTTGATTCTCTGTAATGAATTATTTACCTTAATCACCATAATTATGACAAATGTTTTTTTATATTGATGTTTTTTACTGAGAAATGTTATATAAGGGATATACCCATTATGAATTATTTTCACAAAATCTAACTTATGGAATGGTTCACAATATCCAATCTCTAGATACATATTCAGAATTTTAATTATGTAATTTATTGTTGATCCTCTATTTGATCTTTAGCTTATGGGATCAGTAGGAAAATGAAGTTCATATACACAATGAAGATATTTTAACCAGTTTATAATATTACTTGAAAAGTTTCAGGATTCAACAAAAAGGCTGTCTCTGTTTGGAGGAACTTTGTGATTATGACTGGGGCAATTGGTGTGTGAGGACCCTGAGTGGCCAGCTCTTGACATCAGCTGCTATAAACTTTATCTCCAGAACATAAACGGTCTTTGCCTCATGTTCTGACCACAAAAACCCATTCTCCACAAGTTTGTAGTGCAGCCTGGGGAGCACACACACTGGTCCATGTGAGATGTGGCTCAGCACCACCATGTAATTCTCCATAAAAATCTTCCTGTCCTTCTACAAGGCAGATTAAGACTATGATGCACCTTCTGAACAAAGTTTCAGTAAATACTCTCTGTAGGGAGGATGGGAAACATAACTTCTATTTATATCAGTATTTCTCATCCAGTCCAGGTGGGCCACCTTCTGTAGTCTGGTCTTTGCTGGTCCCCTGCTCAACTTCAGCACCCTGAGGTTTACAGGCAAAACCCCCTGGTTCAGCATCTGGCACCCAGCCCTGGAGCTGCAGTTCTTGGAACTGCCCTCTGTCCTGATCCTTAAGTCTCTGTGCTGCCAGTCACATCAACCCCACCTTTTACAAATGGGTTCTGCCTGGCTCGTAAGTCTCAACAGCCAATATCTGCCCGATGTTTCTCCTCAGCTCTGTCACTTGCACCATGTTCCCAACTGGTCACTGCCTGTTGATTTTTATCAGCAGCTAAGCTTGGCCTGCAGAATAAAGCCTGAGGCTCTCAACATGGCACACAGGATCCTTGGTGACAAGGTCCCACCTGTGTCTCTCCAGCCTCATTGCTCAGCTTCTTGCCTCAAGATCCACAATGACTTCATTAAGTTTGCAGGGTACCATCTCCTTCTCACCTCCAAACTTGGCAACATTGTGTGGTTCTTAACAGGTGAAGGTTAGAGATCCTCCACAGCTCCTTCCCAGTTTCTGGGCCTCTGTGTGCCCACCCTGCACCTGATGCCTTACCTGTACAGCACTTCATAATACACATAATGATCCAGTGACTGATATCCCCTCCACAAGATTATATCTCCCCAACAATGAGAACAGGAGTGACCTGGCCATCATTTCATGCTCAATGTTTACCTCTTATTTGGTAACCAGTCAACACTTGATTGAATTAAAGAATAAAAAAGAAAGTACAAGATTGTGGAAGTGAGCTTTTTGTTTTTAAATTATATTTTATGATTATACTTTTACAGCCCAATTTTTTTCCCTTTTGCTCCTCCACCTGGTATCTCCTTTCCCTCCAGCAATCACTCCCCACAGTTCATGTCCATGGGTCATGCATGTAAGTTCTTTGGCCTCCTCTCTTCCTATACTATTCTTAACATCCTCTGTCTATTTTCTACCTACCAATTATGCTTCTTGATCCTTGCACCATTTCCACATTTCTCTCCCTTCCCTCTCCCAGCTGATAACACTCTAAATGATCCCTATTTATGATTTTTTTCCTGTTCTGGTTCTTTGCTTAGTTTGTTTTGCTTTTTAGATTCAGTTGTTGATAGTTGTGAGTTTCTTGTTATTTTAATGTTTATAACTTTGATAGTCTTCTTTTTCTTAAGCCCCTTTAATATTTCATATAATAATGGCTTGGTGACAATGACTTCTTTTAGCTTTACCTTGACTGCTGGGAAGCACCTTATCTGCCCTTCCATTCTAAATGACAGTTTTTCTGGATAGAGTAATCTTGGTTGTAGGTCCTTGTTTTTCATCACTTTGAATACTTCTTGCTAGTCCCTTCCTGCCAGCAAAGTTTCTTTTGAGAAATCAGCTGATAGTCTTATGGGAATTCCTTTGTACGTAACTCTCTTCTTTTTTCTTGCTGCTTTTAAGATTCTCTCTTCTTCTTTAACCTTTGGCATTTTAATTATGATGTGTTTTGGTGTGGTTCTCTTTGGGTCCAACTTGTTTGGGACTCTCTGTGCTTCCTGGACCTGTGTATCTATTTCCTTCGCCAAATTAGGGAAGTTTTCTCCACTATTTTTTCAAATAAGTTTTATATTTATTATTCTTGCTCTTCTCCTTCTGGTACCCCTATGATTCGGATGTTGGTACATTTAAAGTTGTCCCAGAGGATCTTAATCTTATCCTTTTTCTTTCAATTCTTGTTTCCTCTGTCTGTTCCTGGTCAATGTTTATTTCTTCTTTTTGTTTCAAATTGTTGATTTGAATCCCAGCTTCCTTCACATCACTGTTGGTTCCTTGTATATTTTTCTTTATTTCACTTTCTATAACTTTCACTTCTTCCCTTCTTTGTGGTCATACTCAATCGCTTATCTGAGAATTCTGATCACCAGTATTTTGTACTCTGTACCTGATAGGTTGGCTATCTCCTTTTCATTTAGTTATTTTTCTGGGGTTTTGTCCTGTTCTTTCATTTGGGTCATATTTCTTTGCCTCCTCAATTTGGTAGCCTCCATGTGTTTGTTTCTGTGTATTAGGTAGAGCTGCTTTGGTAGTATGGCCTAATGTAGTAAGTGTCCTCTAGGGTCCAGTGACACAGCCTATCCTATCACCCAAGCTGGGTACTTGAGGTGCACCCTTTGTGTGGGCTGAGTACACTCTCCTCTTGTAGGTGAGCCTTGGTTCCTGTTGGCAGATCAATGGAAGGGATTTATCCAGGCCAGTCAGCTGCAAGTACTGGCTGTGACCACTGACCACCAACCTCCACCCTCTGTGGAGGATCAGCTGTGCAGGGGCAGGGTGGTGGTCCTCTGACATGGTCTGTAGCTGCCCTCTGGGTGCACTGGCCCTGGGGTATCCCAGGTGATGCAGGCCAAGGTCAGCCCCAACTTGTGTTTTTCCCGGGGCCATGCTGCCCAAGCTATAAAGTAATCTGAGATGGCTGCTCCTTGTGCTGGGTTTGAAGATTCCGAGGCAAAGCCAAGCTGTGACTCTAAGCTGGCTGCTGGTAGTGCCAGGCCTGGAGCTCACTGAGGCTTATTTTATAGGATTTAGGAAGTTGTGATGAGCCAAGACCAGCCATTCACGTGGAAAAGCAGCTTGGGTGGGCCCACAAGTTGGTGGGATAGATTTTCTGGGGATCTCCAAGGCAGGGCAAACAGTATTAGCCAGGTTGATGGAATCTCAGATATGGCACCAGCTTACTGGGTCTGTGTGGGGAGGGTTTAGAAAAGAGACAGTGGTCTCTGTTCGTCTTGATGCCAGACACTTCAGTTTCTCCCTGTGTGTCACTGGTGACTTTTAAGCTGCTACCCCAGTGCTAGAGCTCAGAGGGAGTAAGTTTGAGTAGGTGAGTCTGTGTATGGGCTCCAGTAATTTCTTCGATAGACTCAATCCCTGCTGGTTTTTGTGCCCAGAAGTTGTGGGGATTTATCGTCTTGGCATGGGAACCCTGAGCCTGGCGGCCTGGTGTGGGGCTGAGACCCCTCACTCCTGAGATATCCCTCCTGAATTTTTATCCACCACATGTGGGTGAGAGACCAGCCCATTCTGTGTCTGCTCCCCTCTGACGCATCTCGATGGATGTGATTTCTTTAATTCCTTAGTTGTCAGACTTTCATCCAACTCTCTTTCTGATGGTTCTGAGTGATGGTTGTTCTATATTTTAGTTGTAATTTTGATGTAGTTGTGTGAAGAGGCAAGCCACACCTGCCTACACCACTATCTTGACCAGGTCTTAGAAGTGAGTTTCTAAGGAGCAAGGAATGCTAAGCAATGCTGTCATAGACTCTGCTGTAATCTGGTCAGGGTCAACCATAGTATTTTGCACACCACTAACAGTAGTAGTAATAAGAACTGTCATAAACTCTTAGAGCAATAATAGTTTCTGATGTTACTTGAACCTTACTATGTACCATGTTTGTGCCATGTGCCTCACATTGTACAACTTACTGGTATTTGCTGAGTTGACAAACTTTCCCAAATGACAGCCTCATGTTGCAGAAATTAACAACACACTCTGGATTAATTGCCAAGTGTCTTGTTACTTTGCATAATTTTAAAGTATTCCTATAGTAAACTGAATAAATTCTCACCATTGTGTCTACAAAACACTACAACTGTAGAAAAACAAAACATTAGCTTGACTCACTAGAGGTAACTCCTACTCAAGTATAATGCACAATGGGCACAGATCCTCATCTGCTGGACATCCTTGCTAGCCAGGTTAAATTATATTATTGAAACCTGTCACTGTCAGTTGAACAAGACCATTCTTAGTCATAGTCGAAGGGAAAATTCCAATGAAAACTTTAATAGTGTCTGCCTACCTATATTTCTTGAAAATGATATGGTTTTACCATCACTTACATTACAACCTTCAGTAATCTTTTTTAATGCCACTATATTTTGAGATGTTAAATGTTTATACATTATCACAACACTATACATTTTAAGAATCCACTCCACTTACAATTCCATTACTCTACTATTTGTCCATCATTTTTCTATAATTTGTATGCCTTATCAACACATATATTTCAAACAATGAATTTATGATGCAGAAATTTTCATATTTTATCTTTTTATTTGTATATACATTATATTCATGTCTCATTGTTTCAAATATTCTCCAAAATTAAACTTTCAAGTGATTGCATTACAGTTCACTGAGTTGATGTACTATTATTTGCTATGCCACAAACATAAAACTGAATAATTTGGGTTGCTTGCAATTTTTTTTTCCTACTGGCAAGAAAGTTGCAATGGACACCATTGTTCATTTTAGAGTATAACCATGCATGGATTACTATTTTAGAAACTATGCATATTTTTCTGTTTATTGTAAGACATACTAATGCTGTAGTTTACACCAGAAGTATTTTTTCAATTTTAATCATTTGCTATTGGTACTGTCTATAGTTTCTGAAAATAAACATGCAAATCAACATAATATATAATATATAATATACAATGCCCTGGCTGGTTTGGCTCAGTGGATTGAGCGTCGGCCTGCGAGCTAAGTGTCGCTGGTTCGATCTTCCAGTCAGGGCACATCAGAGAAGGAAAACTCTGACTCCAAAAAACCTCCGCTGCCTTGCGGCATACCTCTTCAGGGGAAAGGCTAAGGGAGTAAACCCCGACAGAAAATCCGGAGCCAGAGTCCCTAAGGCGGTTTGACGTTGTAGTCAACACCGGCAACTCCTGCGGCGCACCTGAAGCCAAGCTGTATTGACTCCGTCTTTCCCTTGGACCCTTCAGCTGCGAAGAGAGGGGGGGTCTGCTGCATGGGCAACAGCAGACCCTCCATATCACCCTGCCCAGGCTCTGTAGCTTCAGCTTTACTGGAGAGGACACTCCAGCGTCATCGCAAGATGTCGATTTAACACGGGAGGAGACAGATACCATGTCACTCCCGAGTCGGACTGCACAGCCATTCTCGGCGGTGCAGATAGACTCTTAAGAAGCTACACCATCGTCTCTCGAGACGGACGGCTGCCGACGACGACGAATGCTCTGAAACTTTAAAGTAGCATAAGAAGCACACATAGAAGAATTAAAAAAAAACAGTCAAGAACCTTCTAATGGAAGTTAAAATCAGAGAAGACAGAGTTAGGCATAAAAACAGTGTTTGTGAAAAAGTTATTTATTGAATGCAGGCAATGAACTAGTTAAGTTAAACCTGTAAGTTATTTTTTTGTGAAGAAAATTATTTTCAATTATACGGTCTAAATGCTTTTTAGAAAACCTAATTTTTTCTAAAGCTCAAAATACCTTAACATTGTTAACAGTTTTAATTTTTTCTTTAATTTTCATGTAATCTTTTAGGAGTATTATCCCATAATTTGCAAAGAGTGGTTTTAAATATCTATTCATGTAAGACTGTATTGCAATAGATACTTAGGGGCTTCTCAGGAATTTGAATAGCTGACTAAATGTTTAATAACTTCACATGACCCACTAAGAACAATGATAATCACAACCTTGTTGATTGAAAGTTTAATAAAAGAAATAAAGAGGTTAAATTTCATTTTTACTTCACAGAAACAGAAGGTCATAATAGCATCATCACAAATGCCAAATATGAAAGAAAAAGTTAGAAATGTGTTACTTTTAAAACTTCTAAAATAATAAACTACTTTATGTGCAGTATAAATTTGAACTAAACTGTCTATTAATCTTGCATTAAAGCAAAAGAGCTCATGTGTGTAGGAGCACTTTCTATGTAAAAATCTCATAATAAAGATATAGAGTATGACAAACATGGAACAAGAGAGAGTATATTTTCACATGGAACAGATTTAGATTATTAATAATTCTAGAATAGGACAATTAATATTGCTATGGAGTAAAGGTTTTTTCACATTAGGTCAAAATGAGCATGCAAGAGTGGAAAATTGTAATGGTGGGAAATTGTAACCTACCCCACCATCCTTTTGACACAGATTCTGTAAGTGCTGACTCTGACTAATATGTGTCCTATAGATGAGCAGCATATTTGTATAAAAATCCTAGAAACTAATTTCAAAAGATACAGACCCTGACCTTCAGGCATCTCAGCTCTGGGAGACTTGCTGACCTTCATCCACGGAGCCAGGATGACATGAAATTGGGATGACGTGAATCCAGGATGACACACACTGGATCATCACTTGACTTAGTAGAATAGAGTGTGCTAATCTGCACACAGAGAATTTTGCAACCTCCTCCCTTGAACTCTTTGTTCTGTTCCCCTTTTCCCTCCTTATAAAAACCTCTGTCTCCAATGAGAGGCAGAGATGGGCTTTGTGACATGAGACCCCCATCTTACAGATGGCCACGTTCTGCAAATAAACCACTTTCCTTTACATCAGAACCTGCCTCTCGAATACTGGCTTTCATAGTGGCAGACAGCCAGACCTGCATTCAATTATACTTTTAGAAATCTCTTTGTGTGCTTACATAGAATCGACTTGTTCATGTTATAGATTTATATCAAATAAGATGTACATGATAAAACATATTAGTCTCTAAACTATGTACTATAAGCATGCATTAAACAATTTGTTTGATATTATTAATAAATTTAGTTTTACTGATTCCAAAACTAGTATCCAAATATTATATACGCTTAAAATGTTTGAAGTCACCCCAAAATAAAGTGACTAGCGAGGGAGTTGGCACCCAGGTGACTGAATCCATGCTCCTGAACACTAACCCCCTTGCTCCAAAGCATAAACAGTGAGGAAATGTCAGTGAAAGAATCTGAAGGTTTCAAGAGCTAAATCTTAAACCACAATTGAATACAAATATTTTTAAAATCAGCTAATAATGGCATAAAATGTAGAATTATGCAGAATTCTAGTTGCTTCCTTAAATGTTTACCTAAAATAATTGAAGAACTATGATTTCATCGTACAAAGAATGTTTAATTAGTTTTTTGCTGACAGTGTCTTGGCGATGGATCCCTTTGGTCTGATGAGAACCTACCCTAATTAAATGTATTAACATTATCAGGTAATACTTTCTGGCAGTACAGAGTTATTGTGACATGAAGCATGTGTTGTGTAATTTCTAAGTATATTTTGTCTGTCTCTGTCAACAGAATATTTTTCATCATTTCACCGGGTAAAGTGATATGAACAACAATAAGCCATTCCTTTTTGTTCCTTTAAACCCTAAGAAACAGAGCCATTTTCTATTTTATACAGCTAAAAGTTATTTTTAGAAATAATTTCAAATAGCAAGGGAATTGGAGTTAAGGAAGACAATGAGTGATTCAAAAGGCCGGTCTGTCTTCCTGCATAGTAGCTACCACTTTCTGAGCTTCTAAAATCTGATGATGTAGTTCATTAGCCATTATATAGATAAGGAAGTATGAGATATGTAACAGTATTTATCATCTGCTCTGTTTCCGGTGCTGTGCAGCCCAGCAATAAACACAGGCGCTGAAGCGTGGTTCCACCTTGATGTGAACACACATCCATGCAGCAGGAATGAGAGACATTATTAGGCTGTGAACTGGGAGAGAGTCCTTCTGACTGTAGAAGACAAAGCCATCCTTCGGGATCACAAAATGGCACTAAATGTGTATAGTGAGTTTTTCTGAATTTTTGGAAATATTGCTGTTGTCTTTCACATATCTAGCCCAATGGAGACCTATGGGACAGCAGACAGTCCACACAGGAACAAACAGTGAGGTGACCTTCCATTCCTTCATGAACAGGGCAGAAATCTGGAAGCTGCGTGACTATCTGCTATTTGACAGGAAAGGACCTGTAAAACCAGGAGTGCCTGGCAAGTGCAGGGAGACAAGTGTGGCTGAAACTGAGAGAGTGAATGTGTGCAGAGTGAGAAAGGAGGTGAGACCAGAAGCAGAGGGAAATGGGCTGGTCTTGTAGCCTGTGGGCAACTGAAAGAATGCCAGTCTTTCCCCTAACTTCACTGAGGTTTTTATAGGACAATTAAAAATTGTATATTTTTACAGTGTGCAGCTTGATTGGATGTAAGTATACATGGTGAGGTAATCATCACAGTCAAACTAAGAAACACATTCATCACCTCACAGTTACCTTTTATTTTTTTTTGTGGTAAGAACTCAGGAGATCTCTCAGCAAATTTCAAGTAAATAATACATTATTATTAACTATAGTCACCATACTGAATATTAGCTCTCTAGGACTTGACCAAATCTTCACATTTCCCCTCCCCACAACTCTGTTCATCACCCTTCTACTCTGTTACTAGGAGTTTGACTTTTTTCAGATGAAATGTCTAAATGAGATCATGCAATATCATTTTTTCTGTATTTGGCTTATTTTTCTCAGCATAATGTTTTCCAGGTTCATCCATATTATCACAAATGGCAAGATTTCATCTTTTTGTGAGGCTAAATAATATTCTATTGCATATATATATGTACCACATCTTCTTTATCCATGCATCTGACAATGGACACTGGGTTGTTTCCATGTCTTGGCTATTGTGAATAATGTGCAGTACACATGAGGTACAGATATCTATTCCAGACAGTGATTTTATTTCCTCTGGATATAGACCCAGCAGTGGGATTGTCTGATGAACCTTGGCTTTTACTCTGAGTCAGATGTTGAAGGATTTTTGGAGATGGTTGCGAGGCAGTTTTTATAAGATCGTGTAACAGTTCTGTATTCAGGACAGAGGGAATGGCAGGGAGGAAGCAGGAAACCACTTCGGAGGATATTACAATATAAGGTGGATGTGATGGGAACTTCTAATAAGACTGCTGCAGTGGGAGGAAGCAGAGGTGGCTAGATTCTGAGTGTATTTTGAAGGTAGAGGCAACGGCAACAGATGTTGCTGCACCTTTAAGGATTTATTTACTAAATAAACAGAAAAATGAAGTTGTCCTTTTTGGATGGAAAGACAGAAGCAAGGAATGGGTTTGTGAAGGAAGATCAAGATTTGGCACCTGGGTGGAGAGTTCAAGTAGGACCCCTCATGCATTTCCTGACTCACTTCTCCCAGGCTCAAAGTCTGTATATGACCTTTCAAAGATGACCACAGATGTCCACCCTAGTGATTCTGATATTCGTGGTTCATCACTATGGAGACCACAAAGCTTGTTGGGAAGTCAGCAGCTGGACCCTAGAGTTGTTTCTCTTATTGTATGCTTTAGTGGACAGTAGAGTTGGAACAGCAGAATATGTAACAAGGGAAGAAAAATTTATAATGAAGTGAATGAAATGAGTAAAGCTCATGGGTAGACCTTTAGCAAAGAATGAGAAGCAAATTGGCATGAAATACCAAGAGATAACATGAAAGTGGATAGAAGAGTCCAAAGGTTCAATTTTTAAAAAATGTTTAGCCCTGGCTAGTGTAGCTCAATGGACTGAATGTCAGCCTGGGAACCAAAAGGTCACTCACTGGTTTGATTCCCAGTCAGGGCACATGCCGGGGTTGCGGGCCAGGTCCCCAGTTGGAGGCATGTGAGGGGCAACCACACACTGATGTTTCTCTTCTTCTCTTTCTCCCTCCCCTCCCCTCTCTCTAAAAATAAATAAATAAAATCTTTAAAAACATGTTCATTTTGATCAATTGTGAGGACTTTAGTCACAAATACATATTATAGGAACTGTGATTTTTTAGTATAATTAAGTAGGTTGTCATAAGTTAAGATGGTCATATGTAAGAAGAAATAGTTTTATGATAAATTAATAAAAAATAATTTGATAAAGAAAGAACTGAATGATTCCTGTGCTATTTTGGTTATTTTTGTGGGGGTGGGAAATGTAAACAATGAAATACTTTCCTTACTGAGAGCAGGAGCCTTGCTCTTCCAGATTAATTGGAGACACCTTTCTGTGCTTCCTCAGATGCCGTTCCTACACAGCTTCACCTCATAACACTAAGCTTTCCAGCATCAAGACAAATCTCTGGCCTCTCTGGTTCCCCCTGATATTAAGAATTGGTCAGGAGCTGAATGGAACCATTTTTTCCCCTCACTAAAAGAATTCCAGGTGTTGGAGGCAGTTTTTCTTCTTATTCTTAGCTTAAAGATTAAAAAGGCAGCACTGCATTCTTTTATATACAGCAAAATATTGGGTACTGAAATATATTTTGTGCAAGCTTGGCTCATTCTGCTTTCTTTCACACTACACAGTAACTAACTATTCCATGTTTTTATCTTGTATCCAAAGGAATTTTGAGAACATTCACTTAAACCATCTTGTCAACTTTGTCACAACAGCAGCTTAGTGTGATACATACACACAGCTTAGAGTTTTCAGGAATCACTCTTATCACCTCTACAGTAAGGATAAGGTTTCTTTTTTTTTTAATCACTATTTTGTTTCTCTGTTTCTGGGTATTTTGTTTGGATTTTCATTTCTTTGCTTTGGGTGGCTTTCTTTCCCCAGAGGTAATGAAGCTGCAGGAAGGATGAACTTTCTCACGTGTAAGGATAGAATATTATTCATATATGATTATTATATTATATATTTTATTTCTATTCTCATATAGAAACACGGATCCAAGATAACTCACTTTATACTTGATCTAAATGAGTGCCTGGGAAGCTCAATGTAATTCAAATCCCAAAGAGGCACCTTGCTACCAAGAAGAATTATGGTGAAACTCCTGTTGTAAGGAAATATTTCTTTATAATAAGAAAACAATATTGCCTTATGATATTAGCTTTTACTTATATAAAGATTTTTTTTACCTAAAAATCATATATATAGTATTTAACTAAATAATTATCATGGAACTCTGTGGCCAAGAAATAACTCACTAGCAGAATGGAATACTTTCAGTAATGTCATTTTTGTAAGTTACTGCTATATAAACAGGACACTGGCTATAGTTTATATAAATGACCATTACCTTGAGCTCCAGTTTATTAGCTCAAGCCCTGTGGAGCCCAATGAACAAACCCCACTCTGAAGAAGTTTACACTCTAGTTGACAGACACATCACAGTGAGAAATAGAGAAGACAGGCATTACGAACATACTGATTGGATGTAGAGAAAAAATATGAAAACCACTAGTAAAAGATTCTGGATTGAAGGATAGTGGGAAGATATTGGGACACCAGAAGGCATGAGGAGGAAAGCTATAAAGAGAGCCAAGCTTTAAAACTAGAGTAACATAAAAACTAAAGTGAAATGAGTGTTGGGATATCAGTGTTGAGGAGATAACAAGGTTTCTAATTTATGTCGTGAATTTATAATGAAGAAAAGTAGAAAATCAAGCTGTTAGTAGGAGTGACATCAAATAGCAGGTGTATACTTGAAGGGACCATGAAAAATGAGCAAATGATGAAAACTAAGGCTGTACCTGTTGAAGGCAAAGTAAAAAGTCAGGTGAGCACAGGAGATGGGCAGGAAGGCCAGGTTTGGGGAATGACATTAATTAGAAGTGAATGAAGGCCATCTAGCTTATGTAGGCACCTAGGGAGCAAACAGACCAGAAGCCATTGACAAAGGAAGTAGAACGGGGGATGGTCATGGGAAGGCTTTCCTGCTCATGGACATAGGGACCCTCCATGTGATGTGATCAACTACTTAGCTGCACTGAAACCCAGAATGTCAGCTCCCAGGAGCCACGGCTAGCCTTTTCTGTTTGCTGCTACATTTTCAGTGCCTAAAACAGCACCGCACGGTAGGAGCTCAATACATATTTCCTGAATTTTTACTATCTAATTTTTTAAATCTTCGGCTAAGGATATGATGTTATTGATTTTAGAGATAGAGGAAGGGAGTGAGAGAGAGGGAAACATCAATGTGAGAGAGAAACATTGATCAGTTGCCTCCCATACGTACTCCGACTTGGGATTGAACCCTTAACCTTTTAGTGCACGAGACAACACCCCAACCAACTGAGCCACCTGGCCAGGACCTGAATATTTACTACTTACAAATAGAGTTTGGAATTCACTTTTCTTTGAAAACTTTCCCTAACTCTTTTAGGTAGTAAACTTTAGAGTCAGAAACACAGAATTTGGAATCAAGTAAACCTGTGTTCAATTACTGACTACTTATAAACCTTGTCATTTGGATCAACTACTTAACTATTCTGATTTTCGGTTTTTCATTTGTAAAACATACACCACGATCCCTCTTGCAGCTTTATTATAAGGTTTAGAGACTATGAATGTGAAGTGCCCAGTGTACATCCAGGTACATATTAGTGACCCAGAGTCCATGGCACCTCTGGCCTAAGAGCAGGTGTCACACAATCACACTATCTTCACTTTGTAGAAGAGTTAGCATGGCTATTTTCTCTCCCTCAATACACTAACTTCTTAGTACACCAAATACCAATTTCTTTAATGTTTCTAGGAAATTGCTCTACTGAAATTCAGCACAAGCTTTTTCTCAGTCAAGTTTTCCTGTTCTGTTCAATCAGACTTCAGTAGTTTCTTTTCAAGTTAATGCTGCACCTTTTATTTCTCATCTTACAAAAACTTAGGTTCATGTTTATCTTCATTCTTAGAGCAAGGGCATTGTAAAGATAGGGTACAATGTCCCTAGCCACACACCCTTGGTTCCTAGTAAACTCCCTGGACATACTGACTCTTTATGTTAAAGGAGAGATAAATATACACATTATGAAATTATGTAATGCAAATCCACTAGGCAAGCTGAGATGAAAAGAATGAAATACCTACCAGAAAATAGCTTCCACAAACCAGAGGGGAGGGAGATAAGGGGGAAAGGAAGTAAGGGTCTAGTCAATAAACATGTATAAATGACCCGTGGACATGGACAACAAGGTGGGGATTGACTGTGGGAGCCAGGGGAGGAGGGCAGGGCAAGGGAGAACAATGGAGGGAAAATTGGAACAACTGTAAAAGAACAACAATAAAAAAAGGCAGTAAATAAATAAATAAATAAATAAATAAATAAATAAATAAATATTACACAGGAAAACAAAAAAGTATTTGTTCTAAATACTCCCTAAAAAATAAAAAAAGGAGGAGGAGGAGGAGGAGGAGGAGGAGAAGAAGAAGAAGAAGAAGAAGAAGAAGAAGAAGAAGAAGAAGAAGAAGAAGAAGAAGAAGAAGAAGAAGAAGAAGAAGAAGAAGAAGAAGAAGAAGGAAGAAGAAGAAGAAGAAGAAGAAGAAGAAGAAGAAGGAAGAAGAAGAAGAAGAAGAAGAAGAAGAAGAAGAAGAAGAAGAAGAAGAAGAAGAAGAAGAAGAAGAAGAAGAAGAAGAAGAAGAAGAAGAAGAAGAAGAAGAAGAAGAAGAAGAAGAAGAAGAAGAAGAAGAAGAAGAAGAAGAAGAAGAAGAAGAAGAAGAAGAAGAAGAAGAAGAAGAAGAAGAAGAAGAAGAAGAAGAAGAAGAAGAAGAAGAAGAAGAAGAAGAAGAAGAAGAAGAAGAAGAAGAAGAAGAAGAAGAAGAAGAAGAAGAAGAAGAAGAAGAAGAAAGAAAGAAAGAAAGAAAGAAAGAAAGAAAGAAAGAAAGAAAGAAAGAAAGAAAGAAAGAAAGCAGGGACCAGTGAAAAAAAATTAAATGTAAAGAGTTTAGAAACTCTTCCCTGTAGACAGTTTTGATGAAGATGTCTAAGATAACAGGAGAGTTTAGAGAAGCATTAAAAAACTAATAATTTTTATACACCTGTCTTGATATTGAAAATAGTGGCTACTGCATTCTACTTGAGTGATGGTCTAGGTACTGATCCCAAGGACCAGTGATCACAGCACCTCATCTTGTCCGTCATGAGCACCCATTAAGCTTCCATAATGTGCAGAGCAGAAAGTTGGTGAAAATGATCATTAGATATGAAGATATGGGTGTCCTCTGAGACTGGGAATCTAATTAGACAGACAGGGACAATGAAAAGACTCAATGAACCCAGAACCAGTTTCACATCATATTCTCAGATAAGGTGGACAGTTTGGTGATATCACTCTGATATCAAGGGGTAAAGATGGGAGTTAAAAATCAGACAAAATGCTGAAAACAAATTCCTTCACTTGTCTTCTGGTGACTTGCAAAAAACAAAAAATATCTCATAAGCTTTTTAACTTTATTCCTTGAATCTTAATTTATTACTCTGCTTAAACCAAATAGGAAATATCTGATTAAGCATTTCAGGGCATTTATAGAATTTAAAATCTACTCATGGGTTTTCTAGCAAGAGCATCGATTCTTTTCCTGGAAAGCAAAACGTTCTGGTCCATATTCTATCAAATCCAAATCTTATTATCCAATAAAGGAAGTAGAGTACTTTATCTATAAAAGTTATATGAAATCTATACTTTTAAAATGTAGCTTCTGATAGATAGGTAATTCTGTATAAGTAGGACAATATATCATTAATTTTGGATTTGTGTCTCCCAAAAGACAGAGCATATTATTTTATTTTTAAATGGATGCTCTTGGTAAAAATTTGGCTATTTTAATACTCCAATGCTTCCGGCCTAGATGGAGGCCTAGATAGACACACTGCATCTCCCTCCACATCTAAGAAAGAATACAACTACCTCAAAACTGGAGACAACCAGAAATTCCAGAAAATCGAGCTGCATGAAAGTCCAACAAAGATATAAAGAAGAAATACTCATCCAGACAGAAAGGAGATGGGGAGCCAGAGCGGAGAGAATGCTGTGCGGTGTTGGCAGCAGCAGATAAGCAGAAAGCACAGTCACACGTTTTAAAAAGTCAGGAAGGACACGTGGGGAGTGCTCCCAGCACCAGACAAAACAGCACAGCTCACAGTTCCAGCGCTGGGGAAAATAAAGCCTCATTGCTTCTGACTGTACAAACCAGTAGCGGTTGGGGCGGAGGCAGAAACTGCTGGTCTCTCAGCAGAGTCCACTTATTTAAATGGCCTCCACAGTCCTAGAACATCCGCAGACCCACCCACTCTGGGAACAATGGCCAGGGCAACAGCTAGAAAGGTACTGGTCCATACAGAAGTGGAAAAAGTGCCTGGAAAAGTGCTTAGCAAGTGGCATAGTTCCCCCTTAGACCGCCCCCCCCACATACAGTGCCACAACCGTGGTGAAACACATTGGCCATACTGATGAATACCTAAGGCTCCGCCCCTCACAATGTAACAGGTGAGACAGGTCTAC
The DNA here is from genome assembly GCF_987537825.1 of Furipterus horrens. NCBI lineage: Eukaryota > Metazoa > Chordata > Mammalia > Chiroptera > Furipteridae > Furipterus > Furipterus horrens. The sequence goes on from NW_028327177.1 coordinate 72,005,468, forward strand.
CTAAGACACAGAGGAAAACAAATACAGAAACCTGTCAAGATGAGGAGACAGAGAAGTATGGCCCAAAAGAGGGAACAGATCAAGGTTCCAGTGGAAGAACTAAATGATGAAGAGACAGCCAACCTAACACATGCAGAGTTCAAAATGCTGGTGATGAAGATGCTCACAAACTTGACAGATATGCTTAAGTATGGCAAATGCATAAGGGAAGACATGAAGGTTAGGCTAAATAAAACACAGGAAAATCCATACAAAACCAATGGTGAAGGGAAGGAAACTGGGGTTCAAATCGATGATTTGGAACATAAGAAAAAAAAAAAGTCAACCAGTACAGAATGAGGAAACAAGAATTGAAAGAAATGAGGGGAGGCTTAGGAACCTCTGGGACAACTTTAAATGTGCCACCATTCAAATCATAGGGGTGCCAGAAGGAGAAGAGGAAGAGCAAGAAATTCAAAGCTTATGTGAAAAATAATAAAGAAAAACTTCTAAAATTTGGTGAAGGAAACAGACATACAAGTCCAGGAAGCACGGATGATCCCAAATAAACTAGACCCAAAGAGGAACACACCAAGACACATGATAATAAAAATGCCAAAGGTTCAAAATAGAGAGAATCTTAAAAGCAGCAAGAGACGGATGTGAGGGCGATCTGGCTGCAACATCTATCACCCCATTGATCGCCAGGGTTGATTCGGCTGATCTGGCTGGCTAGGCGGGTGTCCCCTTCCTCCCTCACCGATCCATGTGCATCCCTCCTGAAGCTGCGCGCTCGGTTGAAGAGGACGACCTTCCCAACTAGAGGAGAGGGCCGGTCTTCGGTCAAGGGTATACGAGTAGCTGCGCTCCCCTGCTAGAACCTCCAAACAAGCTCTTAAAAGCAGCAAGAGAAAAGCTGAGAGTTACCTACAAAGAGGTACCTATAAGACAACCAGCTGATTTCTCTAAAGAAACTATGGAGGCAAGAAGGGACTGAAAAGAAGTATTCAATGTGATGAAAAGCAAGGACCTACAACCAAGACTATTCTATCCAGCAAAGCTATCATTTAGAATGGAATGCCGACAAAGTGCTTCCCAGACAAGGTAAAGCTAAAGGAGTTCATAATCACCAAGTCATTATTATATGAAATGTCAAAGGAACTTATTTAAGAAAAAGAAGATCAACACTATGAATATTAAAATGATGACAAACTCACAACTATCAGCAACTGAATCTAAAAAATAAAAACAAAAACAAACTAAGCAAACAAACAGAACAGGAACAGAATCATAGGTATGGGGATCATTTGGAGGGTTATCAGCTGGGAGGGGGAAGGAGGAGAAATGGGGAAATGGTTTGGGGAGTAAGAAGCTTAATTGGTTGGTACAAAACAGACAGGGGGAAGTTAATAATATAGGGAAGGGTGAAGCCAAAGAACTTAAATGCATGACCCATGGACTGAACTAAGCAGGGGTCGGACTGCTGGAGGGAAGGGGGCTACTGGGAAGAGGAGAGCAAAGGGAAAAGAAATAGGGACAACTGTAACAATATACATAAAAATACTTAAGAAATGCAAAAAAAATCCCCTTTTAATAAATTAAATATTTGTTTATCTTTGAAAAAAATACTCTAATGCCAACATAAACATATTTTTCATTAATCTTTAAGATCAGTTTACAAATACTGAGGGAGAAAATTACTTTTCAATATTATTCTATATTAACAGTTCAATATTATGTGACTTACTTTAATACATTAATTATTAGTGTTATTGTTTGAGAATCCAATGGCACTGAAAAGCACATTTAGAAAAATGTAAAATCAATTTAAACTTGTGACCTTTTAAAAAATAAGAAGAATTAGGTAGATATAGATGCCTGACTTCAGAACACAGCAACATGTGTATGTAAAATCTAAATAATAATCTCATAGAGGACATTTAACTCAAAGGTCAACAGTATACCCCAAACAAGATTTTCAGCAGTCTTCCTAGAAACAATGCTGCAATGGTCTTGTGAAATGAGAGGGATCTTGTCAACATGTGAACTATGAGATGCTACCATGCCAAGCAAGTGATCTGTGTTAGCTCCTATTCGTGCCGTCAATCAGGCTTATTTATCTGTTCCTAGCACACAGCATTTCCTAATCCTTACATTTCCAGGCATTTAAGCTCCTGCTGACATAAATGCATTTCACAAATGTACAGTGTCTTCTGCCAGACATTTCAACCTGTGTGTGTTTATTTAAAATGCTTTTTTAAACCTTCTGATTGTGAATGTCTGGGAAGGTGGTGTTAGAATGAATGGGAACTGGTTTTCCACAGCAACACTGTAAACTTTTGATCTTCCATTAAAATAAAAAATCCAGCCCCTACCTTGAACACAAACATCTCCCGGCGGAGAACAGCCAGTGTGTTGAAGTTGCCATCACAGATGTTGGGTTTGGCCCCAGGGGAGGAGGGTCTGCCCGTAGGAGGCCGGGGTGGCTTGGGCCTGTCATTCCTCCGGGGGTCAGCTGGTGGGAGGGAGCGGTGTGGGGGCACTGTGGGAAGAGGTCTGGTTGGTGGTAGAGTCTTGTCAGGTGGACCTTTGGGAAATATGAGGACAGAAATTGGCTCACTTAAAACTGGACCAGGTCCGGAAAAGGTGTTACAAGAGCACAACCACGCATCAGCAGAATGCTTGCTCTAAGAGGTCTTTAAGGTTGCGTATATTCTAAAAAAATAAACTGTCTGACCCAACAAAGCATGGCCAAGTCTATCAGGATATCTGTTTATCATGCTTAATTCTGGATCCAAATAACTAGGCTTTTTTTGTTAATTTTTCATGACAGTTTTTATATCTTCACTACAGTTCTCATTTAAAAGGTTGCTTTCAAATCTCTTCTAGAAGTAAGTGGTATATAAATAATAAATAAAGGAAAATGAATACCGGAACCATGCATGTTAGTACACCAAAGTTAATCCTAGATTTTCAGGGATAATGATTCTGTGCAAATATTTCTAAAAGATAAACATTAACGAATAGAAGTTTATTTAACCCCATGTCTCAAATTATATTTTATAACTTTTTCTTGACTTTCATCATTTTCTTAAAATGAAAAGTTTTGATGGATTGCTAGAAGATTTTCATGTGAATATCAATATAAAACTCCTATTGATTAAAACACCACTAGAAAACTATTAATGTGAAACAGTATTTCTCAAGAAAGGGCTCTAAATCAAGGCAAAGTTTACACACTTAATTTGGTACAAATGCAAAGTATCATTCCTCAAGGAATTTGCGTTTTTAAAAAGAAACACAGGCCCTGGCCGGTGTGGCTCAGTTGGTTGGAGCATGGTCCCGTAACCAAAAAGTTGTGGGTTCGATTCCCAGTCAGGGCACATACCTGGGTTGTGGGTTCGATCCCAGTCCGGGTGTGTACGATCCCTGTTCTGGGTACGTACAATCCCCGGTCCAGGTTTGTATGGGAGGCAACCAATCGATGCTTTTCTCTCACATCGATGTTTCTCCCTCTCCCTTCCTCTTTCCCTTACTCTCTCTCTAAAAGCAATGACAAAAAAAAAAATGTCCTTGGGTGAGGATTAATAAAAAGAAAGAAACACAGACTTGTTTGCACTTAATATTTAGAGATGGAAAGAATATTCCTTTGCAGACCTTCAGTCTAGGTCACTGATTCAGATCAAGAGAAGAATGCCTGTCAGTTACATTGGATAGTCAGTCACTCAACATGACTACTCAGCTCTGAGTCCCAGACATGTCTCTTCTCTGAGTCTCCCCAAAATCAAGAGCAACACAAAAGTGGACCTTTTTTCTCAAATCTATTTAAACCACATGTGAATGTTTACCACTGACATATTGAAATCGAAAAACTAACAATGCACAAAAATTACTGAACTTAAACTATGTTATTTAAAAATGCATACAACATCTTCTGGATACTGGAGATTAGCATCCAGGTAACATGTATTGTGAAAGTGAAAGCTGCAAGTCATTAATTTAGTAAAGTATATTCATTATCTGTAAATGACAAATGTCAAGTATTTAAACTATGTGTGAAATAAGTGTCTGTCTAAAGGTTAATGGTTCTATTGAGGAAGTTAGGATTATAGTCAACATGTATAATAGAGCTTCCCCTTTTGTCTTAATTTGTACTCACTGATGGAACCCCCAAAATAAAAATGATTTAATTGTACTAGAAATTTACTTTGAATTAGGTTAGTTACCTTAGCCATTTGTTAACTTTTACTCCCATGTTGGTTAATTATCACTCTTAGTCAGTAATTATGTGCCTTTGTGGTAATTTCATAATATGTATCACACAAGGGTATTTTCTAAATTCCAAAAGTGTTTTGTCTAAGAAATATCTATCATCAATTATCCTAACCTGAGAGACAACCTATGAGTTTGTAACAAAATCTCAGTACCTTATATAAAAGTCTTTTATTTCTCACTGTTTTTATTCGTTATACTCATTTGTTACATATCTTACGTGAATTTAAATACCAAAGTTTATCAGATCTTTACTAAACTTTTCAAAACTCAGAAAATTTTTTCAGTGTTTAAGAATTTTCCACAATCTGTACAGTCAGGTATCTTGGACTCTTGCCAACAAAACCTGACTGACTAAAGACTTTTGCCAAGAGGCCAGACATTATTTTTTCCAAGTATTTCTATCTCTGATATACTTAGAACATCTATTTCAAAGAAGCAATCACAGAAGGAATTCTGGATTTCTCTGTGAGGTTAACCAAACAGAAGTAGCATAGCTCACCATAAATCTTCTGGATACCCTGCAGGTCATCACTGGGTAGCTGGAAGTTGTCGGTCTCCATGTATTGGTAGAAAGGGGCCATAATGGCAGTGGGGTCATTGGAGTGCTCCAAGCCCAGAGCGTGGCCCAACTCGTGAACTGCTACGAGAAACAAATCGTTTCCTGTGTGATGAGAAGATAAGACTGGCTGTAAAATATATCCAATTCAGAGCTGAGATGGACAGTTTGGTGTTATCAACATTTTAGCCAAGGAAATATAGGGGAAATCTTGATTCAACTCTTGGTATGATTTTATCATTAGATTTCCTACCTGCAAAATCCAACATGTTGTTTAAAAAAGGGGGAGGAGGTGGGAAGGTGGTGATCATAAAATCACAGAAATTTAGAAATGGAAAGGGACAAACAAGGAATGAAAGTTGAAGAACAAGGGAGATCCAAGATGTCAGAAGAGTAAGTGGAAGCTACACTAACCTCCTCCCAGGATCAGTCTGGATTTACAACTTAATTTTGGAGAAATCATCTGGAATAAGCAAATGAACACTAGCTGGAAAGAAGTCTTAGAGCCACGGAGAGTCAGAAAAGGCCGCTACATCACAACGTGACCGGTAGGGAGTGCAGAGATGTGGAAGAGCTGGCTGGGCTACCACGGGTGGCAGCTGAAGGGACTGAGAAACAGCTCAGCAGCCGGGGGTTCCCCCTGAGAAGGGCAGGGTATAAGCCCCCAGCAGGGCTTCCCAGCCTACAGCAACAGAGTAGAAAGTAAAATAGTATCGAGCTGTGAAAAGAGAAAAGCCACAGGGTTTCTTGCTAGCCTGAGAGAAACAGTGGGAGAAAAAGAGCTCTTAAGTGGATCACATACAAAAATATTTTAGCCCCCACTTACCCTGGGCTCAATTAGAGGGAAGGCAGAGAGGACTGAAGACACTTGGGGAGGGTTTGGCGCGGTGGCTTTGAGGGGAGAACTGGGGGAGCAGCCGACCTGGTCCCAGTGCTGACTCATCCCCAGTACTGCAGGCAGACCATTCCCCTCCTGAGGGGAAGCAAAAGCCCTATCTACAGGAATTAAGCTGCCACCCCCACGGTCCTTAAGCCTGATGGCTAGTCACAGATTGCATATATTAACAACTAAAGAAGACAGACAAAGGCAGTAGATCACTGGAAGTCTCCAAGAGACTGCCTAGGGCCAGACTGCTACATGATCTGATGCCACCAGAGGCAGATCCAGGAAGTGCAGATCATTCTAAGAAGCACAAACAAACAATAGGAGTCACAAAAATGGGGAGAAAGAAAAACAACCCTCCATCGAAAGGAAAGGAAGAATCCCCAGAAAGAGTGCTAAATGAAATAGAGGGGAGCAAACTATCAGATATGGAATTCAAAACATGGATTATGGAGAAGCTGAATGAGCTCAGCGGAAACTACAAAGAACTCCAGGGAAACCACAAGGAACTCCAGAAAAACTACAAGGAACTCACAGAGAATTACACCAGCATTAAAAAGGACATAGAAGCTATCAATAAGAGCCAGGAGGAAATGAAGAATACGATCTCTGAATTGAACAACACAGTAGAAGGAATTAAAAGCAGGCTAGAGGAAGCAGAAGATCCGATCAGTGAGCTGGAGGTCAACGTACACAAAACTCCCACACTGTGCAACAAAATGAAAAAAGACTGAACAAGACTGAAGAGGTTCTAAGACAGCTGCAGGACAACATGAAACGTCACAATATCCGTATCATAGGAATTCCAGAAGGAGAAGAAGAAGAGCAAGGGATAGAAAACCTCTTTGAAAAACTAATGACAGAAAACTTCCATAACATGAGGAGAGAAAGAGCCACACAAGTCCAGTAAGCACAGAGGGTCCAAATGAAGATGAACACCAACAGGCCCACTTCAAGACACATCAAAATTAAAATGGGAACATTCAAAGACCAAGAAAGAATCCTAAAAGCAGTAAGAGAGAAACAACTAATAACATAGAAGGGAGTTCCAATAAGACTATCATCAGATTTCTCAACAGAAACACTACAAGCCAGAAGGGAATGGCAAAAAATATTCCAGCAATGAAAATCAAAGGCCTACAACCAAGAACACTCTACCCAGCAAAGCTCTCATTCAAAATGAAAGGTGAAATAAGGAGTTTCCAAGACAAAGGAAGGCTAAAAGAATACATCTCCACCAAACCAGCATTGCAAGAGATGCTAAAGGGTCTGCTTTGAGAAGATTAAGAAACAGAGAGAGACAGAGAGGAACACGAATACAAAGGGGGAAAATGACAATGAATAAGTACTTATCGGTAATAACCTTAAATGTAAATGGATTAAACGCTCCAATCAAAAGACATAGGGTAGTCGAATGGATTAGAAAGCATGACCCACATATATGCTGTCTACAAGAGACCCACCTTAGAACAAAAAATCTACACAGACTGAAAGTGAAGGGATGCAAAAAAGTATTTCAAGCAAATGGACATAAAAAAAGCTGGGGAAACAATACTTATATCACACAAAACAGATTTCACAGCAAAGGCCACAAAAAGAGACAAAGAAGGGCATTTCATAATACTTAAGGGAAAAGTCCATCAGGAACATATAACCCTTATAAATATATAAGCACCCAACTTAAGAGCACCCAAATATATAAGAAAAATTTTGAAAGACTCCAAGAAAGACAGACAGCAACAGACTCATAGTAAGGGACTTTAACACCCCATTATCAACAATGGACAGATCTTCGAAGCAAAGAAAGACCAAAGATATTGAGGCACTGAACAACACTCTAGATCAAATGGACTTAGTCAATATATATAGAACTTTTCATCCAAAAGAAGCAAAATATACATACTTCTCAAGTGCACATGGAACATTTTCAAAGATAGACCACATGGCAGGACACAAAACAAGCCTCAACAAATTCAAGAAAATTGAAGTTATATCAAGCATCTTCTCAGATCACAATGGCTTAAAATTGGAAATCAACCTCAAGGAAAAAACTCAAAAACATTCAAACTCATGGAGAATGAATAACATACTATTAAATAATGAATGGCTTAACAATGACATCAAAGAGGAAATCAAAAAGTTTCTGGAAACTAATGATAAGGAACACACAACAACCCAAAACCTATGGGATATAGCGAAAGCAGTCCTGAGAGGAAAGTTCATAGCAATACAGGCCTACCAAAAAAGCTAGAAGAATCTCTAATAAAAAATTTAACCCTACAGCTACAAGAACCAGAGGAAGAACAACAAGCAAAGCCCAGATCAAGTAGAAGGAAGGAAACCATCAAGATCAGAGCACAATTAAATGACATAGAGACTAAACTAACAATTCAAAAAATCAACATAAGTAGGAGCTGGTTCTTTGAAAAGATAAACAAAACTGACAAGCCTTTAACGAGGCTCATCAAGAAAAAAAGAGAGAAGACTCAAATAAATAAAATCAGAAACGAAAAAGGAGAAATCACAACCGATACCACAGAAATATAAAGGACTGTAAGAAATTATTACGAACAACTGTATGTCAAAAAATTTGACAACCTAGAGAAAATGGACAAATTCCTGGAAACTTATAGTCTTCCCAAAACTGAATCAAGAAGAAGCAGAAAGCCTGAACAGACCAACAATAACTAGTGAAATTGAAGCAGTAATCAAAAAACTCCCAGCACACAAAAGCCCTGGACCGGATGGCTTCACAGGTATATTCTACAAAACATTTAGGAAAGAACTAACTCCGATCCTTCTCAGACTATTCCAAAAGATCCAAGAAGAGGGAAGACTTCCAAACTCATTCTATGAAGCCAGTATAACCCTAATTGCAAAACCAGGTCAAGACACAACAAAGAAAACTACAGGCCAATATCGCTGATGAACATAGATGCTAAAATCCTCAACAAAATATTGGGAAACCAGGTCCAGCAACACATTTGAAAGATCGTACACCACAATCGAGTGGGATTCATCTCAGGGATGCAAGGATGGTTTGATATTCGCAAATCAATAAACATAACACACCACATAAACAAAATGAAATACAAAAACCACATGATCATATCAATAGATGCTGAAAAAGCATTTGATAAAGTACAACACCCATTTATGATGAAAACTCTCAGCAAAATGGGAATAGAGGGAGCATACCTCAACATAATAAAGGCCATATACGAGAAACCTGAAGCCAACATCATAATCAATGGGCAAAAACTAAGACCATTCCCCCTGAGATCAGGAACAAGACAAGGATGTCCACTCTCTCCACTCCTATTCAACATAGTCTTGGAAGTTCTAGCCACAGCAATCAGACAAGAAAGAGAAATAAAAGGCAACCAAATTGAAAAAGAGGAAATAAAACTGACATTATTTGCTGATGACATGATAGTGTACATAGAAAATCCTTTAGACTCCACAAAAAAAACTACTCAACCTAATAAGTGAATTCGGCAAAATAGTAGGGTACAAAGTCAATATTCAGAAATCGAAGGTATTTCTGTACACCAACAACAAAATTTCAGAGATAGAAATTGAAAGAAAAATCCCATTTATCATAGCAACAAGAAAAATAAAGTACCTAGGAATAAACTTAACCAAGGAGGTAAAAGACCTGTACTCAGAAACCTATATAACACTGAAGAAAGAAATTAAAGAAGATACAAATAAATGGAAGCATATACCATGCTCATGGATGGGAAGAATCAACATCATTAAAACGTCCATACTTCCCAAAGCAATTTATAGATTCAATGCAATCCCTCTTAAAACACCAATGACATTTTTCACAAACCTAGAACAAATACTTCAAAAATTTATTTGGAACCAAAAAGGAGCCCAAATAGCCACAGCAATTTTGAGGAAGAAGAACACAGTAGGAGGAATCACAATACCTGATATCAAACTATACTACAAGGCCATGGTAATCAAAACATTCTGGTACTGGCATAAGAACAGACATATAGATCAATGGAACAGAATAGAGAGCAAAGAAATATACCCAGGTCTATATGGTCAACTAATATTTGACAAAGGGGGAAGGAACATAAAATGGAGTGAAAAGAGCCTCTTCAACAAATGGTGTTGGGAGAACTGGACAGGGACATGCAAAAAAATGAAACTAGACCACCAACTTACACCATACACCAGAATAAACTCAAAACGGATCAAAGACTTAAATGTAAGCCATGATACCATAAAAGTCCTAGAGGAAAAAAGAGGCAGGAAAATTTCAGATATCCCACGTAGCAACATTTTCACTGATATATCTCCTAAGGCAAGGGAAATAAAGGAAAGAATAAACAAATGGGACTACATCAAACTAAAATGTTTCTGCTCAGCTAAAGAAAACAACAGCAAGATGAAAGGGGAACCAACCATATGGGAAAATATATTTGCCAATAATATCTCAAACAAGGGATTGATCTCCAAAATATATAAAGAACTCATATGACTCAACACCAAGAAGACAGACGGCCCAATTAAAAAATGGTCAAAGGATCTGAACAAACACTTCTCCAAAGAGGACATACAGAGGGTCCATAGACATATGTAAGAATGCTCAACATCACTAGCCATCAGAGAGATGCAAATAAAAACCACAATGAGATACCACCTCAACCAGTCAGAATGGCCATCATCAACAAATCAACAAATAATTTGTGTTGGAGAGGATGCGCAGCAATGGTAACCCTGGTGCATTGTTGGTGGGAATGCAGACTAGTGCAGCCACTATGGAGAACAGTTTGGAATTTCCTCAAAAACTAAAAATGGAACTGCCTTTGAACCAGCAATTCCATTGCTAGGAGTATATCCAAAAAATCCTGAAACATCAATTCAAAATAACCTATGCACCCCTATGTTCATAGCAGCACTATTTACAATAACCAAGTGCTGGAAACAACCTAAGTGCCCATCTGTAGATGATTGGATCAAAAAAACTGTGGTACATTTACACAATGGAGTACTATGTAGCAGAAAGAAAGAAGGAACTTCTACCATTTGCAACAACATGGATGGACTAGAGAGAATTATGCTTAGTGAAATAGGCCAGGCAACAAAAGAAAAATACCTTATGCTGTCACTTATTATAGGAAACTACTGAACAACACAAACAAATGAGCAAAATTGAACCAGAGGTATGTAAACAAGGACTAGACTAACAGTAACGGGGTGGGGGGGAGGCGGGATGGAGAGAAGAGGGTAAGAAGGGGAAGGGTCTAGTCAAAGAACATGTATAAATGACCCACGGACATGGACAACTGAGTGGGGACTAAATGTTGAAGAAGGAGAAGACAGGGTGCAGGGAAGCAAGAGTGGGAAAAATAGTGGGGCAACTGTAATGGAAAAACAAACAAAAAAATTTTTAGTGGGGGAAAAATGAAAATATGAAGAATGGAAATGCCAGTTCAGTGAATATTAGGAGAAGAATTTTCCTTCACACTGTATAATTTTCTCCCTATCTCATCCCTCCAGAGTTTGGCATTCTAAAGAAGTAAGTAATGACATAAGTTGATTTGCATAAAACTAATAAGACCAGTTGTTAATAGAGGTCTTTTTTTTTTGACCAAGATGTTGACTGGAATGTCATGCCTAAAGGAGACATGCTTGGGCTCTGGTTGTTACCAAAAAGCCCTGAGGAACTGGGAATGACTTTCGAAGGTAATAAAAGCCCGCAAGATAAAAGGCCTGGTACCGTGGTTGGTTGTGCGGTCCACAGCAATCTTTCCAGGGAAGGAATGAAGGTTGTTTCCCTGAAAGAGGGCTAGAAGGGACCTTAAGGCACAATGGAAAACCAGAAGGACTTGGAAAAGACAGGTGTGTACAGGCAAGGCTGAATGCCAGATATGTGGTTCCTTGGGTAAGTTCCAGCAAAGGAGAACTAAAGATCGTAAGTGATCATTTGCTGCTCTTGTTGTGTTTATGCAAATGAACAGAATAAATTAAAAATGGACTGAATGCAGTCTCTTTAACGACAAGGAAGGTAATCTTAGGAAGAAAAATCATTATTCAAGGAAAATCACAATGATCAGTGGTAGACTATAAAGTAGTGCAGCTAACCGACTTTAAAGTTTCTTTTCATTTAAAATATGTTTTCACTTGAAAGTTAAACTATGTCTGTGGTATCATCAAAGATATTTAAGTTACAGGCAAGAAGAATATCAAATGCCTTGCAACTGGATGTCTTTCCAACAAGACAGTCTTGCAGATTTAGAGAATTGTTTGTGGGTTATGTTACATAAATTCAGAGAAGGAAAACTCTGACTCCAAAAAACCTCCGCTGCCTTGGGGCATACCTCTTCAGGGGAAAGGCTAAGGGAGTAAACCCCGACAGAAAATCCGGAGCCGGAGTCCCTAAGGCGGTTTGACGTTGTAGTCAACACCGGCAACTCCTGCGGCGCACCTGAAGCCAAGCTGTATTGACTCCGTCTTTCCCTTGGACCCTTCAGCTGCAAAGAGAAGGGGGGTCTGCTGCATGGGCAACAGCAGACCCTCCATATCACCCTGCCCAGGCTCTGTAGCTTCAGCTTCACTGGAGAGGACACTCCAGTGTCATCATAAGATGTCGATTCAACACGGGAGGAGACAGATACCATGTGACTCCCGAGTCGGACTGCACAGCCATTCTCGGCGGTGCAGATAGACTCTTAAGAAGCTACACCATCGTCTCTCGAGACGGACAGCTGCCGATATATGTTACATAAATTAACATGTGTTTTCTGTTTTCAAAGGGCATATGCCTATGATCTCATTACCTGGGTGACTGTCTGTACATATAGGCCTCACATAATCCTGTCTGCAGTGCTGCCTCCTGAGACTCAACGATTTGGCTGAACTAAATGGCTGGGTTGGTGAAGAATGGTGTGGTCTGTGGGCTTCACTTTAAAACTGGTTTCTCTTTTCTATCCTAATGACTTGGACCGAAAGGGCCCAGAGGTCTGAGAGGGGGGAAACCTACAATATTTCTCTCAGCCCAAACTAAATATAATGGGCAAAATGGTTTTGGACAGATGAGATGTGCCTGGACACCTTCCTCCAGAGAAGCCCTTTTTATTTTCCCTAATGTGGAACATTGTAAAATTAATCCCTGCCTTTTGTCATCTAGTAGTTATGGATTGAATGATGCCTTTTAACCCTGTCGCCAAATCTGTTGCCCCCAGAATAGAACAAGGATGCCAGCCTGTTAAACCAAGCATGCTGTTGTCCAGGGACAGCCAACTGACCTGGAATCTGCAGGATCCTTCCCCATGTGGGGAGGCCACCGTCCCTTCCACACCCTCACTCTTATTAGGGATTTCTGTGCCCAAGGGTAGGTAGGACGACGACCATGTCCAGCTTGAAGAAGCTAGAGGAGCTTGAGACCTTTTCCCATTGTCCTTTATAAGATTATAAAGGGTCCTAATATCTGAGAGGGAGAGATTGTTATTTTTTATTGTTAAAATAATTAATTAATCATTTATTTATTAAAAAAAGAAGAAGAATATATGAAACGGTGAAGTGGGAGAGCTTGTATGTACGAACAATGGGCATGGACTTGGGAGGGATTGCTGGGGGTGCTGGGTGGAGGGGAGTAAAGGGGAAAAATTGGAACTATTGTAACAATATAATCAATAAAATATACTTAAAAATAAAAATTGTATTCAGAATTGCTTTCAGTTGAAAAAAAAAAAAGGAAAGAAAGTTGAACAAGCACAGTGTCAGAAATTGCCTATCTCCTCCTCATAAAATTACTTGAAAGTGAAAATCAAGATAGGCAAAGGAAAATATTCTACATATTCATTTTCTTCAACTTTTAAAAAATGTTTTATTGATTATGCTGTTACAGTTGTCCCAATTTCTTTTCCCTGTGCTCCTCTCCACCCAGTGACCTCCCCTCGCTCCAGTTGCAACCCCTCCCTTAGTCCATGCCCATTGGTTGTGCATATAGTTCTTCTCAATATCTTCATATCTACTGCCTCCTACTATGCTACTTAATTCCTGCATCATCTCCATCCCTTTCCCCCCTTCCCCCTCCCTGCTGACCTCCTATATGTTCTCCATACCTGTAATTCTTTTTCCACTCTCGTTGCCTACTTATTTTGCCTTTGTTTCGATTCCCTAGCTTCTGTTGTTGGTCGTTGTGATACAGTTTTCATTTTAATGTTCATAGTTCTGATCCTCCTTCTTCTAAACAAGTGCCTTTAGCATCTCATATAACAGTGGTTTGTATCTAATGAACTCCTTCGGTTTTACTTTGTCCTGGAAGCACTTTTTCTGCCCTTCTATTGTGAATGACAGCTTCACTGGATAGAGTAATCGTGGCTGTAGGTTTTTTATTTTAATTACTTTGAATATTTCTTGCCAGTCCCTTCTTGCCTGCAGAGTCTCCTTTGAGAAATCAGCTGATAGTCTAATTGGGACCCCTTTGACGTAATTCTCTTCTCTCTTGCTGCTTTTAAGATTCTTTATCTTTAATTTTTGACAATTTGATTATAATGTGTCTTGGAGTGGTTCTTCCTGGGTCCAGTTTTTCTTGAACTCTCTGTGCTTCCTGGACCTGTAAGTCTATTTCCTTCCCCTAAGTTCGGGAAGTTCTGTTTCATTATTTTTTCACATAATTTTTCAATTCCTAGTTCTTCTTCTTCACCTTCTGGCAAATCTATAATTCAGATGTTCACTCTCTTATAGCTGTCCCAGAGGTTTCTGAGCTTCTCATTTTCCTCACTTTTTGTTTCCTCTTTCTGCACTGGCTGATTGTTCTTTCCTTATGTTCTGATTTGTTGATTTGATGCCTGGTTTCCCTTCCTCACCACTTGTTTCATATGTGTTATTGTTCACTTCAGCAGGACTAGTCTTTATTCCTTCCCTGTCTTGATTAAGTCCGCTGTTATTTCTGTAAGCTCTTATAACTACAGCTCTGAACTGAGCCTCAGAAAAGTTATCTATGTGTTCATCAGTTAATTAACGTATTTGCTTCTGTTCAGCTGCATGATTGGGATCTCTATCATTATCCCTGCCACCATGGCAGTGTTTTGCTTCCTGGGTGGGGCTGTCACACCTCTGACGCTATAGGGGGTGGAGCCCCATGCACTCGTCACTACCGGTGACCCTTCTCACCACACTGTGGTGCTTTGTGTGGGGGACGGGGGTCCAAGATGGATTCATGCCATTCTCTTTCCACTGAGAGACTGGGACCCTCCTCCTCTGTCCCCACGCCCTCTGGGCCTCACAGTCTGAGCCAGTAGGGGTCTGCCTTCCCCAGCGTTGGAATCACGAGCTGACGGGTTTGGTCTACAGCTAGGGGTGCTCCCCAGGTGTTTCTCGCCTTCCCTTAAATACGGGTGTCTGTGCTTATGGCAGCCTGGTCGCCACTGCTGCCGCCACCAGCACAACTTGACCTCTCTGCCCCGGCTTCGCCCCTCCTACCCATCAGGATGAACTCCACTTGTTTATAACTTCATACATTTGACTTTCATGTAGCTTTATTTTCTGGAACTTCTGGTTACTTCTCATTTTGCGGTAATTTTCCTTAGTTGTGGAGGGAGACAGAGCGTGTCAGTCTAGGCCTCCATCTTGTCTGGAAGCCTTACATATTAATTTTAATAACAAAATATTAACTACCTTTATTAAGAGTTTACTAATTCTTCTCCGGGCATTTTGAACATTTTACTTGCATTTTCTTATTTAATTCTCACAATCCTAAGAGTCAGTCACTATTACCATGTCCATTTAAAATTGAGAAAACAAGGCACAGAGACATTTAAGTACCATTTGCAAAGTCACATAATAAGTAAGGTATGGATGGAATTCAAAACTTCTCCCAGTTTGATCCCAGAGATTATCGTTGTAATTACTATAGTAAATCACAACACAACAATAAAAAGTATTATGATGCACAACAGATTCTACATCGTAGCCCTGTGAAAGTTTCACTCATTCCATAGTCCGTTCCCACCATTACCTTTTATTGCATGCCTACTATACACTGATCTAGGCTCTGATGATATGGCAGAGAACAAACCATATAAAAAATTCTAATGGCGAAGACTGTAAAGAAACAAGTGAAAAAGTAAAACACAGTGATAAATGTTAAGGAGAAAAATCGGAGAAAGGGTGAGGTGCGAGAGGAAATGAAGCCACGAACACGCATGGACTTTAGACAACTGTAATGGGTCAGGCTTCTAGTATGACCATGGTTGGATCACTGACATCTTTTGAGCAGAGCAGGGACACACTCTGACTTACATTTTACCAGGACTCTGGTGATTAGGCTTGACAATCAGGAGCAGGGAGCAAGGAAGCAGCGTGCATCAACCCGTGAAGTTAGTGCCAAGATGCTGGTGACCTGGACCAAAGAGGGAGTGATGGAGGCAGAGAGAAGCAGTGAAATTCTTGATATATTTAGAAAGGAGAGTGATCAGGCTGCTTATAGGACAAGATGCAAAGTATGAGGAAAGAAAATGGTAAAATACAATACCACATTTTCTGACCCCAGGAACTGGAAAAATGAAAGTGAAGTTCACTGAGATAGAGAAAGCCCTAGGAAAAATTTTATATGTTTGTTTTTGGTGGAGGTGAGAGATGGGTAGCATTACCAGAAAACCATTCTTCAGTATTCAGTTACAGATGTTTTTTATTTTTTAAATAGCTTAATTATTTATTCATTTATATTTTTTTAGAGAGGGGCAGGAAGGGAGAGGGAGAGGGAGAGAAATATCCATGTGAGAGACAAACATTGATTGGTTGCCTCTGGTACACACTCTGATAGGGGATTGAACTTGCAACCCAGGTATGTGCCCTGACCAAGAATTGAATCAGTGACCTTTCGCTTTGCCGAATGTTGACTAACCAACTGAGTCACACCAGCCAGGGCAGAGATGCTTTTTAAATAGTCATTGGTGATTCAAGTCCATCTATTAATTCCACATATGTACATGTAGGCTGAAAGTATACATTCAAGATGGAGAGCACAGATAGGACACAATGGCCTCAGTTAGGAACATGGAAGGAGGGCAGCATACAAGAGCACAGATTCTGGTCAGTGGTAGAAGTCCTGGTGGATGATTAAGAAAGACTTTTCTAAAGGCTTTAATTTACTTAGCAAAATAGGAAATTCATCAACTGAGAGAACACTGGAGGAAAAAGGATAAAGAAGAAAGGATGACATATTTGAATAGGGGAGATGCACAGGGAATTTACCAGGGACATATAGAAAAAATTTCAGCACCATTCATGATCATGAATTGAAAGGGAGATGATTTCATCGTATGGAGTGTCTTTCTTCTCCAGCCTTATCCAGCTGTATGTTTGTGGCATTGATGACCTCACCAGTTTTGGCATTAAGGTGGATATGAAAAGTAGAGAGAAAAACAAAGAAGCTGTTGGTATATGTAAGGGAGTGATTTGACTCTCCCTGGTACTTATGTCATATAAGGAAAGAAGCAATATGGACTGTGAAAAGATAAGGTGGTAAAGTCAATTTAAGATGATATTTGGAGTCATGGTGTAAATGGGAATGAGCTGGAAAGGTACTCAGTGGTAGTCACAGTAGATATTTGAAACTGAGATTTGTTAGAGCAATGTCAAAGGTATATACCCCATGGGAATGAGTCTCTAGGTTAGAACAGAATACCAGCTCATTGGAAAGGAGTTCCAATAACTGAGATGCCAGAATACTGGAAAAATTATCTACATGACTGTTGAGATCACCAAGAATTAAATAAGAGTAGTATTGAAGGGAGTGGGGTCCAATCAGGAAATAAAATCAACAAGGAATAGGGTGACTAGATGACTACAGCCATAATACAGTGGATGGAATAGTCTGACAAAATCAAAGTCTAAGCTTGGAGTCTCTAAGGCAGTGGTTTTCAACCTGTGGGTCACGACTCCTTTGGGGGTCGAACGACCCTTTCACAGGGGTTTCCTAAGACCATTGGAAAACACATATACAATTATATATTGTTTTTGTGATTAATCGCTATGCTTTAATTATGTTCAATTTGTAACAATGAAAATACATCCTGCATATCAGATATTTACATTACAACTCATAACAGTAGCAAAATTACAGTTATAAAGTAGCAACAAAAATAATTTTATGGCTGGGGGTCACCACAACATGAAGAACTGTATTAAGGGTTGCGGCATTAGGAAGGTTGAGAACCACTGTTCTAAGGAGTAGTATAGGGCAATGACCTACTGGCATTAAGAAGAAAAAAAAGGGAGACATGTCCCATGATGCCAGCCCTGTAGCAGAAGAAGTATGAAAGAGAAAATAGTAGCAATTTTTAAAGAATGTAAGGCAGATAATATTACAATCCATGGAGAGACCAATTTTAGTTAGAAAAAGAATCTAATATGAATATTCTCAAGATAAGTTGATCATTAAGGGGATTTTGCTGGTGATTGACTCAGAACTTATCTGGAGTAAACACTTGCAGCAGACAGGGAAGAGAAGGAAATGGAAGCAGAGATGACAATGAACAAGTCATATGGAAGTTAGTGTCAGAGTTGGCTTGCCCTGTGCTTCCCAACATTCCTTATAGATTATTATCACCTAAAGAATATCCTTAAAGGACTCAAAGAACTTGATTTCAGGTTGTTTTTTACTGCCTGCAAGATCATCCCACATTCCTCAGCCAGGTAATAAAAACCCTTCATCCATAGGTCCTCACCTTCCTTTCCGATGTCACCATCCATTTCTTCCCCTGTGACCTTGTCTCCAGTAACAGAAATACATGCTTGTTTAGTCCTTAAGGTCTCTGATGAGCTGTCTTCCTTCTGGAATTGCCCTCCCTTTTATGGAGCAGACAATGTGACTGCATCAACTTCACCTTCTCTTTGAAGTGTCCTCAAGGGGTGCTGTGACTGTGCGTTCTCTTCCAGCCTCCAGAGCCCCTTGGGCAGCCCCTTACCATAACACTTAGTAGCATGGATTGTCACCATCTTTTGGCAAATATAGTTTGAGTTCTTTAAAGACTGAAATTTTGTATTCTAAGATATTATCCTCAGTTCAGGGACACTGACTGGCACAGAGTGGATGATTAATCTTTCAATGAGCTGACTGACCAGATCGGTTTTGAGGGAGTGAAATACTCATCTGAATTTAGATAGTAAAGGATAGAATATAATTTCCATCTAAATATGTTTAAGGACTTTTATTCTCCCTCCAGCTTTACTGAGGTATAATTGACAAATAAATCCATAAGATATTAAAATGGACATCATTGTGATTTAATATATGCATGCATTTTGAAAGGATTCCCTTTACTGAGTAATTCATACCTCCATCACCTCACATATTCACTTTTGGTGAGAACATTTCCTTTCTACTCTTACCAAATTTCAATTTAACAATACAGTGTGGTCAACTACAGTCACGATATTATACACCAGATCCTCAGATCTTATTTCTCTTGTAGCTGAATGAATGTTTGTACCTTTGCCAATTTCTTCCGTCTACTCCCATCCATGATCTTTTTCTATCACGCAAAGCAATGGAATGCAAAGGCAAGAGATGAAATGAGAGACCCAGGAGGCACTATTCTGACATGGCTTCAGGCTTCAGGCCACTGAACTACAGTGCCCAACAAATGTTGCAGATACTTGTAGTTGCAGGTAAGGAAGGGAAGAGGAAATTCCTGGGGGATGAAGAACAAGTGTGATTTTATTGACTGTTGTAAAGGAGGAATTACAATGATTGGGGTGGTCAGAGGTCAGACAGTGGAACATGAAAAGGTACAGGACTATAGTTAATGAAAAACAGAAAATGTTTCTCTAAAGATGCTACTTTGAGGTAGTAAGCAATAAAACATGGCTATTAAGATCATTTAGGGAACATAACCTAATCACAAGCAGAGATACAAACAGAAAGACAGAGTGGGTATTTACGAAGGGGTGGGGAATGAGGAGTGTTTGCATGAGTGGAAAACTGGGGGCAGACATCAGGACTATGTCCCTCGGACACTCAGAGGTGAGAAGGGGACAAGAAGACAAGGAGCCACCAGCATTTTTAGACCTAGAAAACCTAACACAAATTCTCAGATTAGCACTTTTTGGATTTCAAATTAAGATACCTTTGGTAATATACACATCTGATATTGCAAGACACTGTCAAGGATACAACAGCTCACATCCAGACCATTTGGAAAAGTGTGGCTAGAAGGTAGTCTCAGCGGGCTCAAAGTCAAAGACATTTTCCACCAAGCACAGACCCAATGACCCAAAGAACATCAAACAGCCCAAGGATCAACAAAAATCAAGGTGGGGGACCCAAGCACAAATGATTTGAGGGGGCTCCAGATAACCAAGAAGAGCCAAGGTGGCAGCTAAGGGCAGTGCCAACTCAGAAAATACCTTTAGACATTCTTGCCCTCTTTGGCCAAACATATATAACTTGTTGGTCAATGTGACTTTACAGAGATGTCTTGTTTTTATTCTTCAGAAGGAAAAAATCCAACCTGCAAAACCCCCTTCCTTCTACATCATGTTCCTGTCCCTAGAAAAGAAGTACGTGATCCCTGCCTGCCCCTGGATAAACACTCAGGAATCATCATCTCCTCTTGGGCAGATAAACATGGCCCTAAATCACCCACCAACCTTTGGGACATTGTGGAATTAGTAAAATCACTTCAAATCTCTCACAGTAAAATAGTCTTTTAGCCACATATAACTTTAAATTTTTGGCTAATAAGAGAACTACAAAAGACCAAAAAGTAAAACCAAGTAATAACAGCAAAAGCCATTTAATTTTATGTATCTGTTCTCTTCAGATCAATCAGGTGTTCCAGAAAATTAATTGATACAATATGAACCCATGACCCACTGAGTCAGCCACAGCACTTTTAATCAGAAATACTGGCTGACAGCTCTAAGTAATTATCATTCTTCAGATGATTGGCAATAATATATTTAAACCTTACTCACAACTTCACAATAGTTTAAAAGGATATGTTGTTAAATAAAATACTACCCTGTGATTTGAATTCCACTAGAAACAAAAGTTGCTGTCACATGATGAGTTTTAGACAATTAAAATGTCCCTGACCTCTTGCCTACAGGTGAAAATAACTGTTCCTATAACAGCATTGCTTCACAGTATTAAAGATTCTCCCTTGCCATATGTCTTGATCTTAACAGCACACAGATGACACAAGGAGATCTGCCTCCTGGTTCTTAATACTGAAACAGGACCTGCTCCTGCTGCAAGATTCTGCATCTGGAGTATGTTGCATTCAATGGTATCTCATCTTCTTGCCTTTGTATGCTCCAATACAACTTCAGAACACTGAACTGCGTATAATGAATGATACTGCATTTTTAATAATTTCCTTGTCATAATTATGTTTACATTTTATTCACAGTTCCTTAGACCCTCCATGCATTTTCATATGCTATTACCCCTGCGGATAGCACACCCTGAATGTTAAAAAATGTGGTGGATTGAGCAAAAAGGAAAAAAGACTCATGGACGTGTACAACACTGTGGTGATTGCTGGGCAGAGGGGAGTATAAGGGGATTAAATGGTAATGGAAAAAAAATACAAAAAGAAGTAAAATTCACTCAAAAAATTAAAAATGACTATGCAATATTTCATACATAAAGCTTGTTATAAATAATTCTAATCTTATCCTATAAACCTTGAGTAGGTTTGAGTAACACTAGAATTTCACCAGCTCCACTGACTCCCTTTCTGGTTACTCTCACCTCATAACGCTGGCAGACCCAGTCCCTCCATGGTCATTGCTAACCTGAGTTTTGAATTTCTCATTTCCTTGCTTACATTTTAATATTTTCTGACATTTAAAATTTAAGTAAAACAAATAATCATCTAATTAATAAGTCTTCCAAAAACCAGCAAAGGTTTTTCAAAGGTATACTGCTGTGGACATTTATAATTTTTTTAAAGTGTATTTTATGGAGTAGTCCCGATTTTTCCCCATTTGCTCCCCTCTGCCCAGTTACCCTCTTCTGTCCAGCAATCCCACCCTCCTCAGTTCATGTCCATGGGTCATGCATATAAGTTCTTTGGCTTCACCCTTTCCTGTGTTATTCTTACCTTCCCCCTGTCCATTTTGTACCAACCAATTATGCTTTTTAATCCCTGCGTCATTTCCCCATTTCTCCTCCTTCCCCCTTCCAGCTGATAATCCTCCAAATAATCCCCATACCTATGATTCTGTTCCTATTCTTGTTTGCTTAGTTGGATTTTGTTTTTATTTTTTAGATGCAGTTGTTGATAGTTGTGAGTTTGTCATCATTTTAATGTTCATAATTTTGATCTTTTTCTTAAGTCTCTTTGACATTTTATATAATAATGAGTTGGCAATGATGAGCTCCTTAAGCTTTACCTTATCTGGGAAGCACTTTGTCTGCCATTCCATTCTAAATGATAGCTTTGTTGGATAGAGTAATCTTGGTTGTAAGTCCTTGTACTCATCACATTGAATACTTCTTGCCAGTCTCTTCTTGCCTGCAAAGTTTCTTTTGAGAAATCAGCTGATAGTCTTATAGGCACCCCTTTGTAGGTAACTCTATGCTTTTCTCTTGCTGCTTTTAAGATTCTCTCTTTATCTCTCACCTTTGGCATTTTAATTATGATGTGTCTTGGTGTGGTCCTCTTTGGGTCTAGCTTGTTTGAGACTCTCTGTGCTTCCTGGACTTGTATGTCTATTTCCTTAGCCAAATTTGGGGAGTTTTCCTTCACTATTTTCTCATATATGTTTTCAATTTCTTGCTCTTCCTCTTCTCCTTCTGGCACCCCTATGGTTCAGATGTTGGCACGTTTAAAGTAGTCCCAGAGGTTCCCAAGCCTCTCCTCATTTTTTTTCAATTCTTGTTTCCTCGTTCTGTACTGGTTGACTGTTTTTTTCTTTCTTGTGTTCCAAATAATTCATTTGAACCCCAGTTTCCTTCCCTTCACCAATGGTTTTGTGTGGATTTTCCTTCATTTCATTTAGCATAGTCTTCACTTCTTCCATTATGCGTTTGCCATACTTAAGCATATCTGTCAAGGCTGTGAGCATCTTTATTACCAGTGTTTTGAACTCTGCATCTATTAGGATGGCATTTCCTCACTTGTTAGGTTGGCTATCTCCTCATCGCTTAGTTTTCCCACTGGAACTTTGATTTGTTCCCCCTTTTGGGCCACACTTCTCTGTCTCTTCATCTTGACAGGCTCCTGCACTTGTTTGCCTCTGTGTCTTAGGTAGAGCTGTATTGTAAGGGGTGGAGCCTTAGGTATTCGTCAGTAGAGGGTGACCCATTTCACCACAGTTGAGGTGCTGTGTGTGTGGGAGGGGTCCGAGAGGGAACAATGCTGCCTGATCAGCACTCATCCCTTTCCAGGCACTTCTCCCACTTCCATATGGGACTGGCGCCTCTCTAGCTATTGCCCTGGCTGTTGTCCCCAGAATCGGTGGGTCTGCGGACGTTCTAGGGCTGTGGGGGCCCTTTAAACGAGAAGACTCTGCTGAGAGACCAGCAGTTTCTTCCTCTGCCTCAACCCCCACTGGTTTGCAGAGTCAAAAGCAATGAGGCTCTATTTTCCCCAGCACTGGGACTGTGAGCTCTGTGGTCTGGTCTGGTCTGGTGCTGGGAGTGCTCCCCAAGTGTCCCTCCTGACTTTTTTCCCCCCAGTTTTTTTTTTTAAATTTTTATATACTTTACTGATTATGCTGTTACAGTTGCCCCAATTTCTTTTCCCTGTGCTCCTCCACCCAGTGACCACCCCTCCCTCCAGTTGCATCCCCCCTTAGTCCATGCCAATTGGTTGTGCATATAGTTCTTCTCAACACTTTCCTGTCTACTCTACTCCTTCTTACTATGCTACTTAATTCCTGCATCATCTCTCTCTCTTTCCCCCTTTCCCCCTCCCAGCTGACGCCCTCCCATATGTTCCCCATAGCTATAATTCTCTTTCCACTCTCACTGACTACTTAGTTTGCCTTTGTTTCGATTCCTTAGCTTCTGTTGTTGGTCGTTGTGATACAGTTTTCATTTTAATGTTCATAGTTCTGATCCTCCTTCTTCTAAACAAGTGCCTTTATCATCTCATATGATAGTGGTTTGGATCTAATGAACCCCTTCAGTTTTACTTTTTCCTGGAAGCACTTTCTCTGCTCTTCTATGCTAAATGACAGCTTCACTGGATAGAGTAATCGTGGCTGTAGGATTTTTATTTTAATTACTTTGAATATTTCTTGCTAGTCCCTTCTTGCCTGCAGAGTCTCCTTTGAGAAATCAGCTGATAGTCTAATTGGGACCCCTTTGACGTAATTCTCTTCTCTCTTGCTGCTTTTAAGATTCTTTATCTTTAATTTTTGACAATTTGATTATAATGTGTCTTGGAGTGGTTCTTCCTGGGTCCAGTTTTTCTTGAACTCTCTGTGCTTCCTGGACCTGTAAGTCTATTTCCTTCCCCTAAGTTCGGGAAGTTCTGTTTCATTATTTTTTCACATAATTTTTCAATTCCTAGTTCTTCTTCACCTTCTGGCAAATCTATAATTCAGATGTTCGCTCTCTTATAGCTGTCCCAGAGGTTTCTGAGCTTCTCATTTTCCTCACTTTTTGTTTCCTCTTTCTGCACTGGTTGTCTGTTTGTTCTTTCCTTATGTTCTGATTTGTTGATTTGATGCCTGGTTTTCCTTCTCTCACCACTTGTTTCGTATGTGTTTTCATTCATTTCAGCAGGACTATTCTTCATTCTTTCCCTGTCTTAAGTCCACTGTTATTTCTGTAAGCTGTTTTATAACTATAGCTCTGAACTGAGCCTCAGAAAGGTTATCTATGTGTTCATCAGTTAATTAACGTATTTGCTTCTGTTCAGCTGCGTGATTGGGATCTCTATCATTATCCCTGCCACCATGGCAGTTTTTTGCTTCCTGGGTGGGGCTGTCACACCTCTGACGCCATAGGGGATGGAGCCCCGTGCACTTGTCACTACCGGTGACCCTTCTCACCACACTGTGGTGCTTTGTGTGGGGGCGGGGGTCCAAAATGGATTTCTGCCATTCTCTCTCCGATAAGTGACCGGGAGCTTCCTCCTCCATCCCCACACCCTCTGGGCCTCACAGTGCAAGGCAATAGGTATCTGCCTTCCCCGGTGTTGGAATCGCGAGCTGACCGGTTTGGTGTGCAGCCAGGGGTGCTCCACAGACGCTTCTTGCCTCCCCTTCAATACGGGCATCTGTGCTTACTGCAGTCCCGCTGCCAAAACAGCTTGACCTCTCTGCCCCAGCTTCACCTCTCCTACCTGTCCAGACCAGCACCACTTGTTTATAACTTCATACATTGGACTTCTATGTAGCTTTATTTTCTGGAACTTCTGGTTATTTCTGGTTTTGCGGTAGTTGTATTCCTTCTTAGTTGTGGAGAGAGACGGAGCGTGTCAGTCTAGGCCTCCATGTAGCCGGAAGTTCCCTTCTGACTTTCTAAAATGTGTGACTGCACTCTCCTCCAGCCTGCTGCTGCACCGCCACTGCTGCTGCCACCATCAAACCGCATCCTCTCAGACCTGGCTCCGCCCCTCCTACCTGTCTGGATGAGTATTTCTTCTTTATATCTTTGTTTGTTGGACTTCCATGCAGCTCAGTTTTCTGGAACTGCTGGTTGTCTCTAGTTTTGATGTAGTTGTACTCCTTCTTAGTTGTGGAGGGAGATGCAGCGTGTTTGTCTAGGTCTCCATCTTGCCTGGAAGTCTCATATTTATAACTTTTAATTCAATAAGCACTCTAGAATAAATCAATACAATGAAAATAACTCGGGTCTATGTTAGCCATGTAAAGTGGATTCCCTAGGAAAACATTGGATAATTAAGGCCAAGTACATGTTTGATACCTTTGGGTTACTGTTTAGAAATGAAGTCTGCTTTTAGTGAAGTAGGCATGTCTTCACTAAATTGAGAAAAGTCTTGCTAAGAAAAATCAAGAGTAGCTGTGACTCACTGCCTCGTGATATTAACAAGGATGCTGTCCCCTGTCCTGCTGAGCCTGGTGAGCGAGGGGCTGAGAACATTGCCTGTTATATCCCACGTCACCTATTCATGAGTAGTCTGTTTGTGCTATGCTTTCCCCAGCAGCTCCACTGGATGGTCAGGAGGATTCTGGAGGCCAACCTCCCTTCTTCTGCATCTGGGACAAAAAAAAATCCATTTTAGGGACTGCTTACACAAAAGCAATCATATAATAAATTGATTTCAATCACACCCGCTGCTATGTGTGAACTGGAATTCTTATATTATCCTGTCGCAATGCTAAGTACACCTGCTATAGCAAGCCTGGTACCATAAGCTACCATTTTCAGACCTGCAGCCATGTCATATATATTCTTTAAAAAATTACTAATTATCTACTGTGTGCAAGGAACTATTCACAGAATTATTGAACTACTGACAAAACAATTGGTCTTAATTTGTAGTTGACTTTTCTCTAGTGCGCCAGACAACACGAAGGGCCAGGTTTTCTAAATTACCCACAGCCTTCGTTCCTAATTGAAGAACTGAAAGTTTAGCCCAGAGATTCTGAGCTCTTTGGAGTCCACAGGCACCTCAGAGACTTGAGCCTCAGAGACTTAAGAGAAACTATGGAACTTTGCCCCCAAAATGAATGCCTTAGCAGAGTATGACACATGATTTTGCTACTAGTTTAGTTAAACTTAAGTTATTTACGACATACCAATTTTAAAATCCTAACTTAACTGCTGTTTGTATGAAATTTAGTAAATTACTAAACTCTGTGACTTAGTTTCTTTAACTGTAAAGTGAGTAGCTGGTGGGTTAAATAACACTATGCATATAAAATATTTTGCACAGTACCTAGAACACAGTTTAGTGCTTAATGAGTGGCAGTCAACAGTCCCTATACTCCTGTTACTGCTACAAACTTCTGAGTTAGATACTAAATCCTCATTTTACATGAGAATAAACTGAAGCTTCATGCATTGGGTCATCCAAGATCAGAAAACTATTTAGTATCAGGACAGGAATTTAAAGGTAAGTTCTGACTTCACCCACACAAGTGACCAGTGGTTGTAACCCAAGCATGTGTGAGTGACAGACACAGTTGGGGAAGATGTTAAAATTGAGTTCAGGAGAGTTCTGAATGTCAGGTTGAAGAGTTTGACTGCTATGTAGGAGGCAACAGAGTATTATGAGGGTTTACTATCAAAATGATGCTGCTGTGGGGTGATCTGACGTCAGTGTGTAGGTATGATCAGAGTAAGGACAAGGCTGAAGGTGAAGTAGAGACACCTTCCATAGTCAACACTATCAGGTGACGAGGACCTAACTAAGACAGTGATGAAGAGAACGGAAAACAGGAGTCCCTGAAACTGAAAGAAATATACTGGAGTGAGAGATAATTGAAATAATTTTCCAAATTTTGCTATTCCCTGTTTTTAAGTTGGAGATGATCATAAGCCCTTAACCACCCAAATCTGTGTAAAAATTGCCTCATGTTTCACTATTATTATTGCTAAAGACATAAAAATGGAACATAGAATTTAATTTTAAATTTCAAAGTATACTAAATGTTATGATTTTAAAAGTTGTCCGTTTGAGACCCTTATATAAATATTTCACATTATTTTCACATAGTATCTAAAGCTGGCTTTAGGGTGCAAGTTTTGTGCTTAACTGGTAATGAATAATTAGCAGCCGGCTATATCCTTGAAGTGTTTCTTCACTGACCTGAGCTGATCATAGAACAGATGTGCCTGCAAAGCTCCCTGTGATGCCATAGACAAGGCTCTGCCAATCCCCAGGGCTGGTGCTCCTCAGTGGAATAGGCTGGCACTTTTTGAGGAAGAGCATTGGTCTTTCCATGATGCCCAGAAGCAGAACAAAGTCAGGGCCCCTGCCAGTGCCTTCACAGCTGCCAGCTCCTGGTCGGCCTCTGGTGCACACTTCACAGAAATGCACGCTTCCTACCTACCTGTCTACCCAAACTCTCAGAGAACTGGAATCCAGTACAGGCTTGAGAATAAGAGTAATTGACCAAACAATCCATACCTTTGTTCATAAAATTTCTGCTTTATCAGCCTAAATGTTTGGGCACCAGACATGTTTTATACTTTATATTGGAAGACCCTCTAATCCCCCAACTTATTAAACCAATCATGAGCATACATCCCTAGGGAAGTGTTGGGAGGGAGAAGGAAGAAGCCTAGGAATTGGGATGGGCGCGAACTCTTTCGGCACCAGGTTGCACTCACATAGTTGCCTGGTTCATTTCCACTTCTTAAAGGAAAATAAAAACTGAAGAACAGTTAGGTTAAAATTCCCAGTTTCTGAGGTCTAGAAAGAGTCCCTTACAGTAAGGGTCTAAGATTCCATCAGGCAGGATGAGTGGGGGAACTAGCAGGAAAGCAAGTGACGGACATGACAGGCGACCTGAATAGACTCAGCTGTGTTGAGTGACCAGAGCGAGTGTGTGGCCTTCAGAGGAAAGTCACACAGCTCGTTTCTTTGCCCCTGGGCATGTCCACATGAAGGAAGCAACCGAACCAAGTTCAAGTACAGCTGCTGGCTTTCTGAGGTATAGGAGTAAAGAATTATAGAATTTAAAACTTGGGGTAGGAGCCCTTACTGGTGTGGCTCCGTTGGTTGAGCATTTTTCTGCAGAGCCAAAGGTTGCCAGTTTGATAACTGGTCAGCTCCCTCTCTCTAAAAATAAATAAAAAATATCTTTTTTAAAAAAGTTGGAAGAGGATACAATTCTAGTTGTTTTCTGAATTTTGCTTTTTCTGGTTCATTGCCACCTGTTAATGCATTTTAGTGATGTTATAGACCTGACCATTTCAGTATAATTTTCCATTTTCAGAAAAAAAACAGCAAAAACAAAAATATAAAAACATTTCCATTATTAAGTTAGAGTTGCTCATACTGCATTAACCACCAATTTAATGACAAATTATAAATAAATTTGTTGTTTTTATAAAACATTAGTATTTAAATGAAACACCAACAAATATGGTGGTAAAGAAGCCATAATGACTTAGACTCATTCAGATCTGACCTTTCCCCTGTTTTCCTGACTGAAGTATTTCCCCAGTAAGACCTGTTTTGTTCAACAGGCGAGTTTTTTTTTTTAATATTAACTTTTAAAGGAACTTTTCATTTTTTGTTTTACTCTAAAGCAACAGTTCTCAACCTGTGGGTCGCGACCCCTTTGGGGGTTGAACGACCCTTTCACCGGGGTCGCCTAAGACCATCGGAAAACACATATATAATTACATATTGTTTTTGTGATTAATCACTATGCTTTAATTATGTTCAATTTGTAACAATGAAAATACATCCTGCATATCAGATATTTACATTACAATTCATAACAGTAGCAAAATTACAATTATGAAGTATTAACAAAAATAATTTTATGGTTGGGGGTCATCACAACATGAGGAACTGTATTAAAGGGTCATGGCATTAGGAAGGTTGAGAACCACTGCTCTAAAGCAATCCCCCTTTCATTATTCTCTCTAGCCTGCCTTTTTTCCATGAAGATAATCAATAGTGAAACCAGAACAAAATGTGCAAAATGTAAAAACAAATGCAAACTTTAACACCATAATCAGGTATTTTTATAGCACATATATATTTCTTTATTTATACAAATAAATATATAACTATTTGTATCTACTGATGCCACTGAGAAAAGTCAAATGTCTTTGACTTTCTGCACTTCTCATTTTAGAACAGCGACTCGAGCTCATATTTATGTTCTAAGTGTGATAAAATAAATATGTAATTTTATTTGTGCAATAAATTATCCTTCATGTGTAAAGGAAAAATTAAAATGTAGAATTACAACTTTGATAATTATCTGTGCAATCCATAGTAATGAAGCTTAGGGAACTGATAGATCAAAAACATTTTAGTCAAGTAGTCATTTATGTGGCATATATAAACACGGTTGGCCAGTGTTCACATAGCAAATTTAGAAATATATTTCTAGATCTTGCAAAAGGATGTGATTCACCTACATGTCTTCCTTATCTACTCTCTTTAAGTTTGCTATTAGGATGCTAAAGACAAACTGAAGGAAGAGAATGAAAGCAAAAAGAAGAGAATGTTTTATTTTTTTAACAAAAGAAGTACTTTTATCTGGCTATGATTTATTCAAAATATTCTGTAATAAAATTCATGTTTAATTATTTCAGTAATAGTATAGGTGTAGCAGAATAACTTGTCTGTTTTCATTTGTAAATAAATATTTAAAAGGACTGGAGTTTCAACTTAGGAATTGGCAGAATTTTATGTTGGCAGCATGCTTATGAATTCAAATGTTACAAAGAATGTTTTCTTTCTAGGATACATGAGGTAGAAGAAAACCATAAACTGAGTACCTTGACAAATTTGTGTCTGTGCATGTGCTATAAATAAATCAATGAATAAAGAAACTATGTTTCATAATTTTTACAGATTCTTGAAATATAAATTCATATAGTGACTTCAATATAGTCTTGGCAGTTTCTTTCAGGAAACAGAAAGACAAAAATTATTAGAAGTATTGACTTTAAAAAAGACTGAGACATGTAAATCCTGACTCTGAGATTCCTTTCACTATTAATTATCTTTTAATTACAAAAGCCTAATAACTGGGAAGTTCTCTTTTTTAAAAAGGGAATAGAAATGAACACCCATGAGGTACACACGTGGCCCAGAAGTTAATTCTCACGATGACCCCTTGAGGTGGTGTGGTTAACCTCAAATAGCAGACAAAGAAACAAAGGTTTAGAGTAAGTAACTTAAGAGCTGGTAAGTGGCACAGGCAAGTTGGTAACCAGGTCTGTTTGAAGCCAAAGTTTCTTCTCTGTGCTGAATACAACTTTCCATGAATTTACTACTTCCCCACCCCCTGTGAACTTGCTACACACATAAGTTTGTCTCAAGTAAACTTTATCACTCAAACCAAGGTAGAGGACATTAACATGACCTTATGATACAGGTAAAAACAAAAACAAAAAAACAATGCTGACAATCAAAAGAATTATCACGTCCTTTAATGTCTGCTCAGGAGCCGTTAGTTTCCATGAACTTTCTTGACATGAAGTATGAATTTACTGTCCACAGCCTGTTCCAACCAAGAACACAGAAGCCAGAGACACAGAAGCCTCCCAGGAACCTAACCACACTCTACCTAGGACAACTACTGTCCTGGGTCACATGAAAAGGTCTGAATGAAACATCACTACCAAAACATTACCCCATTGCTCACAATCCTTAACTAGGTTTGTACTAACTACAGTGCGAATTACCCATTAAAAACTACTCTCTGTAATCAGGTTCAATCGTTCTAATCCAACCCATCAGCCACTGTTCCACAACACAGCTAAATCTTTACAGCTTCCCACACACTATGAGAACTTGTACATACTTTCTCCATGCAAATGCTATAAAGCACTTATTCCTCTTCTCCTACCATTTACAGGTGTAGTATCTATCAGATTTGTTGTGATCAAACAGCCTTGCTCAGTCAATGTTAGGGAAGGAGAATTGAACTGTTAGGAGTGACCCCATTCATTCCATCATGTCACTTACTGCTGTGGGAACGTCTTTTTCAGAGACAGAGCTTCCCTCTGAAATACACTACTTTCACATACTCCCTTTGACCGCATCTCTGTTCTCTAGTTATCCTACTGGAAAACTGATACTTACCAAAACCTGTTTTTAGTTGTGAACAAACAGATTCTGTGCATGAATTCCCTGAAATCAGTAATACATCCTTAGTTTTTAAAAGTGGAAAATTAAATATTTTCTATGTACATAAGAGTAAGTTTTAATACTTGAAAGCCTTAAGATAAGATTCTTTGTAGTTGTTATTTGTAAATAACATTAAGAATGAAGTTTTAGTTATTTACTGCTACTGGGGAGCTGTGTTTTGATGTCTCTCATGAGGCTGCAAAGACATGTAGGCTTCATCTGTATTCTTCGGTAGACTTGACTGAGACCAGAGGCTCCGGAGTGGCTCATTTGGTTATTGGTGGAGGTCCATCTTCACTTGGGTCTCCTCATCTCCACCTTCCCTCTCAATATGGCCTGGTTTCTAAAGAACATAGTAGTTGGGTTTTAAAGGCATACATCTTGAGAAGAAGAACAAGGGGAGAGATAGTGAGAGAGCTAGCCTCAGTCATGAGTTATGTTCTTTGTATGACCTAACATCACCACCACATTCTAATCATTAGAAGTGATTCACTAAAATGGCCCATATTCATTGGGAGAGGAATTACACTGCAGGTTGCAAAGAGACAGTGTCACAGAACGTGTGGACATACTTTAAAAGCACCACAACAGTGACATGTACTTTAGCTCAACTCACACTGTAATTTATTCAATTGTGAGGGAGCAGCATGGGAGAGGGCAGAAGCCACGGCCCACAGTCTCCAAGCAGAGTTGCCGGGCTTCCCAGCCGAGCGCCTCCGCCGCACCGCAAGGGTCAGCTGCTGACCAGCTCATTAGCTGGGATCTCCTTAGAAATTGCATTCCCGCCATAGGCGCGCTCAGACCAGTGAAGTCCAGGAGGGAGTCAGAGAGGTTTGGTGAAACAGTCGGAGGTATGGGAAGACAGAGACCAGCCCAGACTGTGAGAAACTGTGTGAATTGAGACTTGGTGGGGACCCCTTGGGCTGGCAACCCGGCGCCAGCACGTGCACGCACCAAGGCTCTGCCAAGCAGAAACACAGAACTGAGCCGCAGAAAGAGGCCCACACAGGAGAAAGCTGAGATGGAACCCCAGACTTGGTAGGGACCCTGGGCAGGCAACCCTAAGCCCGCACACACACCAAGGTTTGGCCAAACAAAAACAGAACTAAGCTGCGGAGAGGGGCCCACACGGGGGAAAGCTGAGGCAGAAAACTTGGTGGGGACCCTGGGCGGGCAACCCTGCACCCACATACACCAAGGCTCTACCAGGTAGGGGCACAGGCTGGTGCTGCAGTTTGGAAGCCACACAGAGACTTTTTTGGAGGAGAAGTGGAGATAGGACCCAAGGATAGGCAGGGACTAGGGGCATGCGCACTAGCTTGCCGGGAGCATAGCATTGCTAGACAAGCAGGAGGAGCACTGGAGGGTGATGCAAGACCAGTGGGGGGGGGGGGGACCCAGCTTAGCACAGCTCACAGCAGAGAGCTGCAGCAGACACACGAGTGAGAGAACAGCAGCACCAGAATCCAGCTAGATTTCCTAAAAGACAGACAGCCAGAAAGGAAGATATGAAACCCATAAAACTTTGACCAGGGGTGGATCCAGAAGGAGAAGAAAGAGGTAAAAACCAGAAATTACTGGGACAAATTCCACTGTGATGTTTTTCATGAGCAATTTTCTTGCCCTCCCAGTTTACACATTTTAAGTCACTAGTTGTTATATTATAGTTTATTACAAATATCATATGTTGTTCCTCCCTTATATTACCCACCTTAACAACCGATCTCCTCTTTTTACTCTGGTCTTAAATTCTGTCTTCTCTCCTACTAAAACTAGTATCCATTCTTTCAGTTTAAATTTGGAAAAATATTTCCCTCTCCTAGCCTGATTTTCACTCCTCATTCCTAGTATAACTACCCACTCCATCATCTCAAATTCACTTTCCTGTCCATTGGACACCTCAAACTTTTCTTTCCTTCTTTTTTCCTTCTTATTTCCATCTCACCTATATCAATCATAGCCCAAAGGTTGTACTGGGGAAAAGCTTTCTTTAATATGTTTCTTACCTTCTTTCATTCTTCTTCTTTATTTTGTTTATTTGTTTTGTTTATGCTCTCTCTCACACTAAATATATAACATATAACTTCTGTATAAACCTAATAGTATAAGCTTCCACTCTCTCATTTCATTCTGCCTTCTTCCCTCCGTTTTTCAACATACAATGTAAATATTACTGTCTTGCATTGCCTTACCCGTACTCACTACTATTATTACTCTTCCACCGTCCCTCTCAAAAACCACCTTGCTTTCAGTTAGCCAACTGTTATCTGTTTTTCATTTTGTGTAACAGATTTAATCTCTTCACATCTATATTAATACTGGCTCATTTGCTGCTGATAGTGTGATTGTGGGTGCGGAATATTTTTGAGGGTGTGGGTTTCTTGCCAGGGTTGTGTGTTTATGATTTAACAGTGTCTCCACAAAAGAATTCAAGACATGATGAGCAGAGTGACTCTCAATCAACTAGCCAAAGGGAAGGTTCCACCAAAGAGTAACACAACAACAACCAAACTAAAATACAACAAGACAGTCTAAACAAACAGCATAAAGGGCATCCCAAGAGCATCAAGCTCAGTAGATTAAAGAGACTGCACCACTGAATCCTCCAGGTCTCCTATTACAGAAGGCAGAAAATCAAAGCAGACAAACCTAAGAAACAAAAACTAACAAGAAAAGTCACCTAAAATGGGGAGACAAAGAAACAAAACCCCCAACGAAAGGAAAAGAGGAATCCCCAGAAAGAGTGCTAGATGAAATAGAGGCAAGCAAACTATCAGACATGGAATTCAAAAGAATGGTTATAAGGAAGCTCAATGAACCCGACAAACTCAGAGAAAGCTACAACGAACTCCAGGGGAATTATAGAAAACTGCGGGGAAACTACAAAGAACTCCAGAGAAGCTACAAGGAACTTACTGAGAAACACAACAGCTTTAAAAAGGACATAGAAACTATCGATAAGGGCCAGGAGGAAATGAAGAATACAATTTCTGAACTGAAGAACACAGAAGATGGAATAAAAACCAGGCTAGGGGAAGCCGAGGATCAGATAAGCGAGCTGGAGGACAACATAGAAAAGAATTCCAACAGTACAACAAAACGAAAAAAGAATGAAAAAGAATGGAAAAGAATGAAGAGGATTTAAGAGAGCTGCAGGACAACATGAAATGTAACAATATCTGTATCATATGGATATCAGAGGGAGAAGAAAGGGAGCAATAGATAGAAAACCTGTTTGCTAAGGCAATGACAGACAGTAAAGTTCCCTGACTGGAGGAGATAAAAAGGTCACACAGTCCAACAAGCACAGAGGGCCCAAATGAAGATAAACCCAAAGAGGCCCACTCCAAGACACATCAAAATTAAAATGGCAACATTCAAAGACAAATAGAAAATCCTAAAGGCAGCAAGAGAGAAACAGCAAATAACATACAAGGGAGCTCCATAAGACTATCAGAGGATTTCTCCACAGAACCACTATGAGCCAGAAGAAAATAGCAAAAAATATTTCAAGCAATGAAAATAAAAGGCCTACAACCACGAATACTCTACCCAGCAAGGCTCTCATTCAAAATGGAAGATGAAATAAGGAGTTCCATAGACAAAAGAAAGCTAAAAGAATACATTTCCTCCAAACCAGCATTGCAAAAGATGCTAAAAGGACTGCTTTAATAAGAAAAAGAAAAAAAGAGACAGAGGGAGAAGAACACAGGTACAAAGAGAAAAAACATCACAATTAATAAGTACCTACTAATAATAACCTTAAATGTAAATGGATTAAATGCTCCAATCAAAACGAAGAGTAGCTGAACGGATAAGAAAACATTACGCCCATATATGCTGGCTACAAGAGACCCACCTGAGAACAAAAGGTCTACACAGACTGAAAATGAAGGGATGGAAAAAAGTATCTCTAGCAAATGGACATAAAAAAAAGCGGGGGTAGCAATAACTATATCAGACAAAACAGATCTCACAACCAAGGCGATAAAAAAAAGACAAAGAAGGACATTTCATAATATTAAGGGAAAAATCCATCAAGAAAATATAATCCTGGTAAACATATATGTACCCAACATAGGAGCACCCAAATATATAAGAAAAACCTTGGAAGACTACAGGAAGGATATCGACAGCAACACACTCATAGCAGGGGATTTTAACACCCCATTATCAACAATGGACAGATTATCAAAGCAAAGAACCAGTAAGAATATTGAGGCATTGAAAATCACTCTATATCAAATAGACTTAATTGATATATATAGAAACTTTCACCCCAGAGAAGCAAAACATATGTTCTTTTCAAGTGCACATGGAACATTTTCAAAGATAGACCACATGGTAGAACACAAAACAAGCAAATCCAACAACAACAACAAAAAAAATTGAAATTATATCAAGCATCTTCTCGATCATAATGGCTTAAAACTGGAAATCAACCTCAAGGAAAAAACTCAAAAATATTCAAATTCATGGAGACTGAATTACATGCTATTAAATAATGAATGGCTCAACAATAACATCAAGGAAGAAATAAAACAGTTTCTGGAAACAAATGATAATGAACACACAGCAGCCCAAAACAAAAGAGCACAGTGAAGGCAGTTCTGAGATGGATTTCATGGCAATACAGGCCTACCTAAAAAGGATAGAAGAATCTCAAACAAAAAATCTAACCCTTCAGCTACAAGAACTAGAGAAACAACAACAAACAAAGGCCAGAATGAGTAAAAGGAAGAAAATCATCAAGATCAGAGCAGAATTAAACAACATGGAGACACAACACAATTCAAAGGATCAATAAAACCAGGAGCTGGTTGTTTGAGAAGATAAACAAAATTGACAAGTCTTTAACCAGTCTCATCAAGAAAAAAAGAAAACCCAAATAAACAAAATCAGAAGTGAAAGGAGAAATCACAACTGATACCACAGAAATACAAACGATTGTAAGAAATTACTACGAAAAACTATATGACAAAAGATTTGACAACCTAGATGATATGGACAAATTTCTAGAAACATACAATTTTCCAAAACTGAATCAAGAAGAAGCAGAAAGCTTCAACAGACTGATAACAACTAGTGAAATTGAACCAGTAATCAAAGAAGTTCCGGCACACAAAAGCCCCACAGCAGATGGCTTCATAGGCGAATTTTACAAACCATTGAGGGAAGAACTAACTCCTATCCTTCTCAAACTATTCCAAAAAATCCAAGAAGAGGGAAGACTCCCAAACTTTTTCTATGAAGCCAGTATTACCCTAATTCCAAAACCAGGTCAAGACACAACAAAGAAAGAAAACTACAGGCCAATATTACTGATTAACATAGTTGCTAAAATCCTTAAGAAATTATTGTCAAACCTGATCCAGCAACACATTTAAAAGATCATACACCATGGGACTTCCAATGAAGACGGAGGCCTAGACAGACATGGTGCATCTCTCCCCACAACTAAGAGGGAATATAACTACCTCAAAACTAGAAACAATCAGAAGTTCCAGAAAATTGAGCTGCATGGAAATCCAACAAAGATATAAGAAGAAATACTCATCCAGAGAGGCGAAACTGGGGTGGAGAGGATGTGGTGAGGTGGTAGCAGCAGCTGCGGCAGTGACAGGCTGGCAGAAAGTGCAGTCACATATTTTAAAAAGTAGGAAGGGACACCTGGAGAGTGCTCCCAGCACCAGACCAGACCGCAGAGCTCACAGTCCCAGCACCAGGGAAAATAAAACCTCATTGCTTATGACTGAAAACCAGTGGGGGTTGGGGGAGGAGGAAGAAATCGCTGGTCTCTCAGTGGACTCCGCTTGATTAAAGGGTCCCCACGGTCCGAGGATATACACAGACCCACCAACTCTGGGAACAACAGCCAGGGAAACAGCTAGAGAGGCGCCAGGCCCATATAAAGTGGGAGAAGTGCCTGGCGAGTGTTGACCAAGGGGCATTGTTCCTTCTCAGACCCCTGCTCCATGTACAGCGCCACAATCTGGTGAAACGGGTCGCCCGTACTGATGAATATATAAGGCTCCGCCTCTTACAACGTAACAGGTGCAACAGCTCTACCTAAGACAGAGAAGCAAACAAACCTGGGAGCCTGTAAAGATGAGGAGACAGAGAAGTATGGCCAAAAGGAGGGAATGGATCAAGGTTCCAGTGGGATAACTAAGCGATGAGGAGACAGACATCTAAAAGATGGAAAGATAGCCAACCTAACAGATGTAGAGTTCAAAACACTGGTGATAAAGATGCTCACAGCCTTGACAGATATGCTTGAGAATGGCAAACACATAAGGGAAGAAGTAAAGGTCATGCCAAATGAAACGAAGGAAAATCCACACAAAAGCAATGGTGAAGGGAAAGAAACTGGGGTTCAAATCAATGATTTGGAACTTAAGGAAGAAAAGAACAGTCAACCAGTACAGAATGAGGAAACAAGAATTGAAAAAAAATGAGGAGAGGTTTAGGAACATCTGCGACAACTTTAAACCTATCAACATCTGAATCATAGGGGTGCCAGGAAGAGAAGAGAAGAACAAGAAACTGAAAGCTTATGTGAAAAAATAATAAAGAAAAACTTCCCAAATTTGGCAAAGGAAACAGACATACAAATCCAGGAAACACAGAGGGTCCCAAACAAGCTAGACCCAAGGAGGACCACACCAAGACACATTATAACTAAAATGCCAAAGGTAAAAGATAAAGGGAGAATCTTAAAAGCAGCAAGAGAAAAGCAGAGAGTTACCTATAAAGGGATGCCTATAAAACTGTTGACTGATTTCTAAAAAGAAACTGCAGGCAAGAAGAGACTGGCAAAAAGTATTAAATGTGATGAAAAGCAGGGACCTACAACAAGACTACTCTATTAAGCAAAGTTATCATTTAGAATGGAAGGGTAGATGAAGTGCTTCTCAGACAAGGTAAAGCTAAAGGAGTTTACCATCACCATGCTATTATTATATGAAATGTCAAAGGGACTTAAGAAAAAAAGATCAAAATTATGAACATTAAAATGATAGACAAACTCACAACTATCAACAACTGCATCTAAAAAATAAAAACAAAATCCAACTAAGCAAACCAGAATAGGAACAGAATTACAGGTATGGGGATCATTTGGAGGGTTATCAGCTGGGAGAGGGAAGGAAGAGAAACAGGGAAATGGTGCAGGGATTAAGAAGCATAATTGGTTGGTACAAAATAGAAAGGGGGAAGTGAATAATCATATAGGAAATGGTGAAGCCAAAGAATTAATATACACAATCCATGGACATGAACTAAGGAGGGCGGGATTGCTGGAGAGAGGGGGCATAATGGGCAGAGGGGAGCAAAAGGAAGAAAAAAATTGGGACTACTTTAACGACATAATCAATAAACTATACTTAAATAAAAAAGATCATACACCATGATCAAATGGGATTCATCCCAGGGATAAAAGGATGGTTTATATTTGCAAATAAATAAACGTAATACACCACATAAACAAAATGAGAGACAAAAATCACATGATCGTATCAATAGATGCAGAAAAAGCATTTGATAAAGTACAACACCCATTTATGATGAAAACACTCAGCAAAATGAGAATAGAAGGAGCAAACCTCAACATAATCAAGGCTATATACAAGAAACCTGAAGCCAACATCATACTCAATGGAAAAAAACTAAAAGCATTCTCCCTGAGATCAGGAACAAGACAAGGATGTCCACTCTCTCCACTCCTATTCAACATAGTGTTGGAAGTGCTAGCCACAGCAATCAAAGAAGAAAAGGAAATAAAAGGCATCCAAATTGGGAAAAAGGGAGTAAAACTGTCATTATTTGCAGATGACATGATAGTATATGTAGAAAACCCTATAGACTCCATTAAAAAAATATTCAACAAAATAAGCAAATTTGGCAAAATAGCAGGGTACAAAGTAAATATACATAAATCTAAGGCATTTTTGTATGCTAACAATAAAATATCAGATATAGAAACTTTAAAAAAAATCCCATTTACTATAGCAACAAGAAATATAAAGTACCTAGGAATAAACTTAACCAAAGAGACAAAAGACCTGTACTCGGAAAACTATGTAACACTGAAGAAAGAAATTAAGGAGATACAAATCAATGGAAGCAAATACCATGCTTATGGATGAAAAAAATCAACATCATTAAAATGTCCATACTACCCAAAGCAATTTACAGATTCAATGCAATCCCTATTAAAATACCAATGACATATTTCACAGACCTAGAACAAATACTCCATAAATTCATATGGAACCAAAAAAGACCCCAAATAGCAAAAGCAATCTTGAGACAGAAGAACACAGCAGGAGGAATCACAACACCAGATATCAAACAATACTACAAAGCCACTGTGATCAAAACAGTATGGTACTGGCATAAGAACAGACATATAGATCAGTGGAACAGAATAGGGAGTCCAGAAATAAACCCAGGCTTCCATGGTCAACTAATCTTTGATAAAGGAGGAAGGAACATAAAATGGAGTGAGAAGAGCCTCTTTAACAAATGGTGCTGGGAGAACTGGATAGGGACTTGCAAAAAAATGAAACTAGACCACCAACTTACACCACACACGAGAATAAATTCAAGATGGATCAGACTTAAATGTAAGCCATGACACCATAAGAGTCCTAGAGAAAAACATAGGCAGGAAAATTTCAGATATCTCACATAACAATATCTTCACGGATACATCTCCTAAGGCAAGAGAAATAAAGGAAAAAATAAACAAATGGGACTACATCAAACTAAAGAGTTTCTGCTCATCAAAAGAAAACATCAGCAAGATGAAAAGGAAACCAACGATATCGGAAAACATATTTGCCAATGATATCACAGACAGAGGACTGACCTCCAAAATATATAAAGAGCTTATACGACTCAACATCAACAAAACAAACAACCCAATTAAAAAATGGGCAAAGGACCTGAACAAACACTTCTCCGAAGGGGACATACAGAAGGTCCATAGACACATGGAAAAATGCTCAATATCATTAGCCATCAGGGAGATGCAAATAAAAACCACAATGGGATACCACTTTACACCTGTCAGAATGGCCATCATCAACAAATCAACAAACAACAAGTGCTGGTGAAGGTGTGGAGAAACAGGAACCCTAGTGCACTGTTGGTGGGAATGCAGACTGGTGCAGTCACTATGGAGAACAGTATGGAATTACCTCAAAAAACTAAAAATGAAACTGCCTTTTGAACCAGCGATTCCACTACTAGGATTATACCCGAAAAATCCTAAAACACTAGTTCAAAAGAACTTATGCACCCCTATGTTCATTGCAGCACTGTTGACAATAGCTAAATGCTGGAAACAGCCTAAGTGCCCATCTGTAGATGATTGGATTAAAAAACTGTGGTACATCTACACAATGGAATACTATGCAGCAGAGAGAAAGAAGGAACTCCTGCCATTTGCGACAACATGGATGGAAATAGAGAGAATTATGCTTAGTGAAATAAGCCAGGCAATGAAAGACAAATACCATATGATACTACCTAATACAGGAGACTAAGGAACAACACAAACAATTGAACTAAATTGAACAAGGAACAGAATAACAGTTATTAAGGGGGAAGAGGGAGGGAGGGAAGGGGGATAAGTAAGGGAAGGGTTTAGTCAAAGAACTTGTATAAATGACTCATGGACATGGACAATGGGGTGGGATATGATTGTGGGAGAAGGGGTGGGCTGGGTGGGCGGGAGCAATGGGGGAAAAATGGGGCAACTGTAATTGAAAAACAACAAAAAAGAAGAAAAATATAGTTCACACACACACACACACACAGAAAACGATTAGTACAGTAATGTATAGGAAATGGTAAATCCAAGAAGTTAAAGCATGTACAACCTATGGGCATGATCTAAGAGGCGGGGGGGTGGGGGGCTGGATTGCTGGTTAGACACTGTGTAGAGAATTACATTAAAATATACAAAAATGTCTGTGACTGGAATGAAGGAAGAGAACAGATCTGTTTAATGATAGATAGCCACACGGTATTAGAATGATGACTACGGAAGTCTTCTGGTAACCTGGAGGAGGTGCATGTAACCAGATCCTTCAGAGCTCTGACATAAAAGAGAATTATGGTAACTGGTTACACCAGAATTTCTATGTAGAATGAGCTTTAGATTATTGGAAGAAGGCTTTTTAAAACTTTTTGCTTAGGATTTAAAAACATAAACTGTCCAAAACAAATAATTGGAGAGAAGGGAGATGTGATTAGATCACAAATGGCCAAACCCCTCTCAAAAAAAAAAAAAAATTCTATACACTGCTATGTTCATAGCAGCATTATTCACAATAGCCAAGTGCTGTAAACAGCCTAAGTGCCCATCTGTAGATGAATGGATGAAAAAATTGTAGTACATTTACACAATAGAATACTATGCAGCAGAAAGAAAGAAGGAACTTCTATCTTTTGCAACAACACGGATGGAACTGGAGAGTATTATGCTTAGCAAAATAAGCCAGGCATTGAAAGACAAATACCATATGATATCATCTAACACAGGACACTAATGAACAACACAAGCAAACAGGTACAATAGAACCAGAGGCAAGTAAACAAGAAACAGACTGACAGTGACAGGGGGGAGGAGAAAGGGGGGAATAAAGGAGAAGGGTCTAGTCAAGGAACTGGGATAAAAGACACATGGACATGGACAACAGCGTAACGGGGTGGGGATTGCTGTGGGAGAAGGGATGGGTGGGGTGGGGGTAATCAACGGGGGAAAAATAGGACAACTAAAGTAGAAAAAAACAAATAAATTTTAAAAATTATTCAATTATGGAAACTGGCAAGGTAAAATTAATCTGCTTCCTCTTACTATGAATACACTTTTACTGAATTAATTTTTGTAAGATACTGAATATATAACTAAGCTCTTTAGAATTTTATATATTTTTTTCAAAAGTCTTAATAACTTTACTGAGTTCATTTCAGAACATTTTGATGAGAAGGCACTGCTGCCTATAGGAACTGAGAAAACCATTTATTTCACATCAAAAAACTTTAAAAAGGAAAATTGATAAAATACTGTCTGCTAAGCCACATTTTATGTTTGAAGACATTAAGGAACACATTTTGCATACTTTAATAGGAAACATTTTAAACTCTGGAAAGACAAAATGATGAATATATAATTTGAAAAGTCATCAAAGTTAAAATATTTAGTGGCCTTTATGGAGAGAGGCCAGAGTGAAGCTAAGTGCATCAGAGCCTCCTGCCCAGCAAACCTTCATCTACCCCAATATCAATAGTGCTGAGGTTGAGAAACCCTCTTCTAGACAATTGTGTCCTACTAATTTCATACTGTGATTATTTTCTTACAGTTTTTTGCTTTAGTATTTCCCTCTTCATATTTGTCTCAGTCAAAATAATACTCTTCCTTCAGTTCTTAATTTATGTGCTTTTGTGGGGGGGCATTAAAATTTCAATTCAATGTGACTGGTAAAATTTGCTTAAGATCAAAAAATATTTTGGCCTTAAAAGCCTGTATCTTTTACCCAAAGCAATTTACAGATTCAATGCAATCCCTATTAAAATACCAATGACATATTTCACTGACCTAGAACAAATACTCCAAAAATTCATATGGAACCAAAAAAGACCCCGAATAGCAAAAGCAATCTTTGAAACAGAAGAACACAGCAGGAGGAATCATGATACCAGACATCAAACAATACTACAAAGCCACTGTGGTCAAAATAGTCTGGTACTGGCATACCAGTACCAGATCAGTGGAAGAGAATTGAAAGCCCAGAAATAAACCCAGGCCTCTATGGTCAACTAATCTTTGATAAAGGAGGAAGGAACAAAATGGAGTGAGAAGAGCCTCTTTAACAAATGGTGCTGGGAGAACTGGATAGGGACGTGCAAAAAAATGAAACTAGACCACCAACTTACACCACACATGAGAATAAACTCAAGATGGATCAAAGACTTAAATGTAAGTCGTGATACCATAAAAGTCCTAGAGGAAAACATAGGCAGGAAAATTTCAGATATCACACATAACAATATCTTCACGGATACATCTCCTAAGGCAAGAGAAATAAAGGAAAAAATAAACAAATGGGACTACATCAAACTAAAAGGTTTCTGCTCATCAAAAGAAAACACCAGCAAGATGAAAAGGAAACCAACGATATGGGAAAACATATTTGCCAATGATATCACAGACAGGGGACTGATCTCCAAAATATATAAAGAGCTTATACAACTCAACATCGAGAAAACAAACAACCCAATTAAAAAATGGGCAAAGGACCTGAACAAACACTTCTCCGAAGAGGACATACAGAAGGTCCATAGGCACATGAAAAAATGCTCAACATCATTGGCCATCAGAGAGATGTGGAGAAACATCTGGCTACAGGCCAGGTCCCCAGTTGGGGGGTGTGAGAGGCAACTGATTAAAAAACTGTGGTACATTTACACAATGGAATACTATGCAGCAGAGAGAAAGAAGGAACTTCTGCCATTTGCGACTACATGGATGGAAATAGAGAGAATTATGCTTAGTGAAATAAGCCAGGCAAAGAAAGCAAAATACCATATGATATCACCCAATACAGGAAACTAAAGAGCAACACAAACAAACGAACTAAATAGGCAAAGACTAGAATAGTAGTCAGTAGGGGGGAGGGGGGAGGGAGAGAAGGGGGATAAGTAAGGGAAGGGTCTAGTCAAGGAACGTATATGAATGACTCATGGACATGGACAACGGGGAGAAATATAATTGTGGGAGAAGGGATGGGCTGGGAGGG
The DNA here is from genome assembly GCF_987537825.1 of Furipterus horrens. Taxonomy (NCBI): domain Eukaryota; kingdom Metazoa; phylum Chordata; class Mammalia; order Chiroptera; family Furipteridae; genus Furipterus; species Furipterus horrens. The sequence continues at coordinate 72,049,694 of NW_028327177.1, forward strand.
GGGAGCAATGGGGGAAAAATGGGACAACTGTAATTGAATAACCAAAAAATAAAAAAATAAAAAAATAAAAAGCCTGTATCTTTTAATGTCATTTGTTTTTGAATCTCAGAAAAAATAACATCATGTTGTATCTAGTCTTCTGCTATTTTCCTTATTCACTCATTTTCTCTAACAGTCTATACAGTGTAACAATATTTTCCTGCCATTTACTATTCCATTTGGTTCCTAATAAACAATAGCAGACAAGTAGATGATTCTACCTTCTTTGCTGTTGTGAACAATGCTGGTGTGAAAACTCTACTTACTGATGAACAAGAGCAAGATGGTTCAGACAACAAACGAATCTAGACATAAAATTTTTGAACTATAGCAAACTTAAATGTCCAATTTTACTAGGTTTTTCCCAAACTATTTCCCAATGGTCCGAGGAACTTTCACTTGCATTAACTAGATGTAAGTGTTCTTTCTTACATACATTGTCACTGATGCTTGCTATAACAATTTGGATGTGTATTATAGGTGGTAGTCCATGGGGTTTTGTTTTTATTTACTTAAAAACTTTGCTTTGGACCCTGGCTGGTGTGGCTCAGTGGACTGAGCACCAGCTTGTGAACCAAACGGTCCCTGATCTGATTCCCAGTCACAGCACATGACTGTGCTACAGGCCAGGTCCCCAATTGGGGGGTGTGAGAGGCAACTGATTGTGATTCAATGTTTCTCTCCCTCTTTTTCTCCCTCCCTTCCCCTCTTCCTCAAAATAAATAGAATCTTAAAAAGAAAAAATAACTTTGCTTTGGAACTGGAAGGTTCAATCTATTTTACATTCATTGAGGTTACTAATCTGTTTGGAATTTTAAAATTATTTTATTCTGATTTCTGGATTTGCTGTTTTATACCATTATTTTTCTTTTCTTAACATCTTAAATTTATTTTTGATTTCTTCTGTTATTTTCTCCTCCACTACTTTGAATTTATACTCTCCTCAAAACTTATTTGTTACTCTGTTGTTGTTTTTTTAAGATTTTATTTATTTATTTATTTTTAGAGAGGGGAACAGAGGGAGAAAAAGAGGGATCGAAACATCAGTGTATGGTTGCCTCTCACAGACCCCTAACTGGGGATCTGGCCCACAACCTGGGCATGTGCTCTGACTGGGAACCAAATCAGCAAGCGTTTGGTTCACAGGCTGGTGCTCAATCCACTGAGCCACACCAGCTAGGGCTAATTGGTTATTCTTAAAGATTGACTATGTCCACTTTTAAAAAAGTAAGATTTATTATTGAAACTTACTCTTAAATAATATAAAAATCTTAGAATAATTTAATTCTGTTTGCTCCTTCCTTGGTTTACATGCTATTATTGTTCAATAAGCTTCTATCTCTTTTTAATTGCACAGATTATACATTATTTTATACATGAAATATTTATTAATATCTTTAATCAAAATTCTTCCTTTCATCTAAGATTCTTCTTTTGGTACTCTTTCTTTTCAACCTGTACTAAGTCTTAGAAAACATTTTATATTTGCTAAAGAGATGGCCTATTTTCTTAATTTTTATTTATATTTTTTCCATTTTATCCTAATCCTTGAATGACAGTTTTGCTGGGTAATTCTAGTTATTTTCTCTTAGCATTTTAAAATATCACACTGTCTTCTGATTTCCGTGTGGTTTAATAAAGTTTCCTATGTAGTTGTAAGTGAAGAGTCTTTTCCAGCTGTTTTGATAAATCTCCTTTTCTCAGTCTTTATCTTTCTTATTCACAGAGTCCCCAGGAGTCATAGCCAACTCAAGGGGCACATTACAACCAGAATGTGATTATGTTTATTTACTAATTTGATTTTATTTATTTTACAATGAATGCAATGACTCCTTTTGAACTGCCTACTATTGTCCTAATTTAGAACAAAGCATTTTTGCTATTATTATGTGTTTACTTATTTCTGTTGCTTTAATTTTTTGACTCTTCTCTCCTTTGGAGAACCAATAATTCATAAGCTGAGGCTATTCCCAGGTCTTCTATACATATCCTTGAACTCACACCATTTCATCTTTTCACACTTTCCTAAGAATCCTTACCCAGATTTTCTTCCACTTGACAGATACCTTTTTTATAGTAATAACAGGTTTTCTTTCCTGATCCATAGAGAACCTTTATGGGTAATCTCAGTTGTTTTATATATATCTTTCGGTTTACTTGACAAAATACTTTCAGTGATACACTGTTCTTTTGAGTCTTCAAATAATGTTCCATTTCCATGATTCTTTAAGATCCTTTTAATGGTATCATTTTGTTGTTGTTAACTAGGCAAACTTGGGCAAGTCACCAAACATTTTGTGTCTCAATTTTCTTGCAAAATGGAAGTAACTGCAATTTCTACTTTATAAGTTTGTTGTGAAAAATAAATGAGTTAGGTACGTGAAATGAATTTACATAGCATCAGGGACATACTAAATGCTCAATTAAAGCGGGTCCCTTATACTATTTATAATTTACAGTTTTCTTTACATGATCTTGAATGAGACAATGATAATCAGCAGAGATAGATTTTAAATTATCTCTTGACTCCTCTACTTTTCTATTGCATACTGAATAATCTTTCAATTGAAAGTGGAGAGCAGGCTGACAGTCCATGATCCCAGATCCAATTCTACTGTCAGCACACAAGAGTCTAATACAACCTTGCCTAATAAAGGTGGGATCATCCCCAAAGCCCACGGTCTTATTCTCTGAGACATTAACTACTGACAGACTATAGGCTCCATGGTGGATTGCAACAATAACTGTTTCTGCTCCCTCTCTGACATATGTCAATGGATGGAGAGGAGGAAAGTTGTAGCAACATTAAAAATAAAATTTCAAATGAAGTAGACAGTTACCAATTAAATTCAAGAAGAAATAGTAAATAGTTTTATTGTGTTTAAATTGTAAGAAAATAACTAAAATGGTAGTATGCCAGGTTTGGTAATGGTATGGTTGTAATTCTTAAAAAAAATGCACAAAGCTAAGATAAAAATTCATTACTCTTGAAAATGTAGGCAATAAAAAAACTATCAAATCTTAATTCCAACCAACTGGATTTTTCAAAAACTTAAAAGACATTAGTTTTCTTTTTAAAATTTAATTTTTATTATATTTTTTTCCATTACCATATAGTCCCATTATACCCCTCTCCCCCTTCTTATTACCACACTGTTAATTTCCTGCATTGATAAACTACTGGATGAATTTGAAAATTCCACTTCATTTTGCCTTGTTGATGGCCATCCAGATTTAATGATAACCTAGACAAAGATGGTTTAGAAAGAAAATTCCTACACAGATTATACTAGGAGAATAGGTCAAAATATGTATTAAGGCAAATTATGATTCCAAGTGTACTGAATACCAGACGAGCATTATTTTGCTTCCCAGTGCATGGGTGTGGTCACTGGACTGAACTCAAGTTTGAGGAATTTATGCAGGAATATTAATACCACTTGCACGTCTGGCACAAAACACCTTCCACCAGCAAACCCATCTCACCTCTCAGCTGCTATCTGAATGGTGACAGCTGTGGTGACCTTAGAAATCATGTTGACAATGGTGACTGAACTTCCACTACTCTGGATCTCTAAGTGAGTGAGTGGACAGTACTCCTGCACACCACACAGGCAAGAAATGAAATTCTATTGTGTTAAACCATTGAAATTACCGGCTTTATCTGTTTCATTTATTAAAAGTTCTACATTATATGTATCTCAATGTTCATGATCCATCCAGAAACCTCGTTAAAGCTGATATAAGGAAATAATACCACGAGTGTGAGGACACCAACTCATCTGCTATTCTGTAACTGCATACAGGAATCTAAAGATAAACACCCAAGCAGAAACTGCAGAGTACTCACAAAAATTATGTAATTGAGAGATTTTGGAAAAGTCAGAACTATCAAACTTCAGTCTTATTTACTTAATTAAGTAAAATTGGTGAAATGAAGTTTATTCCAGGAAGAAAGAAAGTTATGTTTAAAAAAACAAACCAATAAGAAACCTCTGTCATTTTGAAAGCCAAATTACTTTGAGAGAGAACTCCCAGGTTTTGGTAAAACATGGTAAGGTAAGAACTATCCAATAGAAAGTATTTACAGAACTTAAATCTCAGTAAGCACTCTGGTTTTCAGGATGGGTTAAGGGCCTTGACTGCCCAATCATCCAAGTCCTTTCCTCAACTTCAACAAGCACAGGACAGATTGATCTAGACAATATTTCCACAGACAGTCGCATGCCTACACCTCTTGGTAACTGTCCTCTTGGTAAGTGCAAACCCTGCAGGCATCTGAGAAACAGTATGTAGCAGTCGCAGCTGCCAAGTAAGCAGCAAAGGTTCTGAGGTGGCAGTCGCACAGCTACGGCTGACTGGTCGCCTGCAGGCAGGTGTTTTCTGCACCAGTGAACAGACTACAACTCTCTTACAGAAAAGTGACCCTCTAATCTGCATAAATCACGTTCATTGTCTCAAGTATCACATCATGAGGATATTCAACTTAAACTAAGTTCATTCAAAGAATAAGTGGGTTCAGATGTAGAATTTGACCATTCATGTTTAATAAGTGCACTAGTCAGAATTCTTCAGAGAAACACAACTGATAGGACATACAGATTAATATATAAGAGCAGATTTAATCTAGGAATTAGCTCACAGTTATGGTGGCTGAGAGTCCCCCAATCTGCTGTTTGCAAGGTGGAGAGACAGGAGAGCCAGGTGTGTCATTCAGTCCTAGCCTGAAGGCCTGGGAGCTGGGGGACAGCTGGTGTGAGTGCAGACAAAGATGAATGTCTCAGGACAAGGACAGAGATGATGCTCCTGTCCTTTCTCTTGTGTTCTATCTGGACCCCCAGCAGTTTGGCTCATTGGCAAAGGTCAATCTTCTTTACTCAGTCTAGTGATTAAAATGCGAATCTTTCCCAGAGACACTCTCACAGATACACCCAGAGATGTTTAGCCCAGTCAAGCTGACATATAAACTTAACCATTACACTGAGGTAACAGATTTAAGGGTTTTGATGTCTCAGATGAAATTTAGATAATCATTTCCGCCCCCTGGTTTACAGACAGCCTGCCATCACAATGTCAATCATTGTCTTACTTTAGGCAGCGAATGACGTTTCTAAAAATAAAATACAGCCAAAGCAATGCATTCTTCTTTTGCTCAATATGGTAAAGTCAGATATGCCTCTAGATATTTTATATTTTATAGATCATTTTCATAGGTAATCTTTTTGCTTAGATATTATCCATTTGAAATCCTAGAACTGTAACAGATACTTATCTAATTAGAGTCTTTGTGACAAGTTTGTGTTTACATTGATAGTGCCATTTAAACTTTATACTGTTGCCAATGAAACAATATGCTAATGACACTCAGAATTAATCTTAACATTTTGCTAGAATTAAATTTTCCAACTCACATTCAGGCAACGTACACTTTTCAAAAACCATATCACAGTAACATTTTCTATCGAAAATTACTATGCACATTGTGCTTATCCATTCCATAAAAAAAAAAGAAACCCTCTTTAAAAAAAGGCATTTTTAGTAGGAGTATATATGTGCATGTGTTTATTTATTTTAATAAAACTATTGTGTAATTTACTTAATGGGCTTTCGGCTGAGTTTTCAAAAGGTATCATGACTATGAGCAAATTGATGATAAGGTTTATAATAATGAATTAAGGGTTATTGGCAGCCTAAGACACTGTTTATCTCATTTGAGGTATATGGAATTCAAATTGCCTTCATTAGCTGAGTGATATGCTGTGGAAAATTAGCTGGGTACTTATCAAGAGGCTCTTTCATTTGCATTTTTGCTAAATTATCGGGCTCCTCTGTTTCCTAGGTGCTTAAGTCAATGAATAGGAGAGAAATAAAATGTTTCAGGTAAGTAAACCAGGGGGCATTCAAGGAGTAGATGAAAAAAAGTTTATCAATGAAGATGTCAGAATTGTGCCTTGTGTATTTGTGATATATATAAAGACAATTTACAGTTAGATTACGGGGTGAACAGACACATGAATTCTTCCCACATTCACAGGCACCCAAGCAAAGCCAGAGGTTTTTCTCTTGATAAAATGATCAATACTCCTCAGGACACTACCCTCCCTGCCCTGCTGTTGCTAAAGGCTGGAATTTCAATTAAGCAGTCAATTTTTATGGTATTACATCTTGAACATACTTGTAACATACATATTACATCTTCCTAAGTTCAGCAGGAGTAGATGGTTTGGGAGCTAATTTGGAACAAACATTTAAAGAGAAGTTAAATCTGCTGGTGCTGAAGCTGTTCCAGACCTGAGGTAAACGTGGGATATTCCTCATTAATTTCAAGATATCAATGAAGCATTAATACAAAATGATGAAGCTCTGAGAGCCCACATTCACTGCCTGCTGCCAGAAGGTGGGTCCACCATTAGGAATTTATATATACCCGAGATTCCTGCGAGCACTACCGTAGACTCCTGCTCCCGATTGCAACCACAGCCACTGAGTTTTGGCATGGTTTATTATGTAGCATTTTTGTGACAACAGCTGACTCATTCAGAGTTTCAAGTATTTTTTTAATGTGTTACTTGTGAGAAAAAAAGAGTTGGTTCATGATTATTCAAAGAACCTTCCTTGGATCAACAAGGATCCTAGGCTTATTCTCAGCACTATTGAAATTTGGGGTCACATAATTCTTTGTTGCAGGGCAGGGGCTGTCTTATGTATTGTAGGATGTTCAACAGTACCCCTGCTTCTATGTACTATATACCAGAAGCACCCTGACCCTGGTTGTGGCAACCAAGAATGTCAGGAGACATTGACCAATGCCCTCTGGAGGCAAAGTTATCCCAGCTGAGAATCACTGAGTTAGAGGGCAGATTTGGGGTTAGTCTGAGAATGCACTTTCCTATAGTGACTCTTCAGTGAAATAATCTCCTAAAATGGAAGTGTTTGAAGTGGACCTTGGGGGATCTGCTTTTTCATTGCACAGGGGAGTAGATCAGACAACTTCTCCACACTGATGAGCTAATTATTGAGGAGAGAATTTCTTTATTTGTCAACATTTGCTAGAGGGACTTTAAATATAAAATTCTATCCTTTGCAGTCTTTTTGGATCATAAACATACTTTGAGGGCATTTTCATGAATATAAAATGATAAATGCTACTTAAACACCTGTAATCATTCAAATTGCTTTCAGGACATCTCCTTTGTGATCTGGTTGGTATGAAGAGGCAGTATTATGCCTTTCTTATGGCTGTGTAATGTGAGATGATTTGCAAAATGCCTCTTTTTAATCTTGGAGAACGTTATTTGATTAGTAATATATGTGCACCTAGATTACAATAAACTAGGTCACAGAATTATCTTACATTTTTTAAAGCAAAAGTTTAAAGTTAAGTCCCTTTTATAGGAAAGGCATTTTCAGGAACTTGAATTTAGTTCTGTGGCCTGGCTTCTACTTGGCCTAGGTCATTAGAGATTGCTCAAGAATCCAGAGAGTTTCTGCAACCAAGAGGGATGGAGGAGAGTCTCGCTTCACAGAACCCTGACACCCTAGACACTTCTCTTACTTGGAAAAAAAGCCAGAAATTCATCGTCAGTCACATCCTGTCTGTTGCTGCCACCACTCAGCAGCAGGCCTTGGCTCTCTCTGGCATAGTTAAAGATACTCCGAAGTCATTGGGGAAATCAGAGGATAGCAATTTCTGTGCTGACGGACCCACTGTGAGAATTAGTTGCTATCCTAGGCTCTTGTCTTTGCAAGGACAGAAAAGTGGGTATCAGGAATGAAGGAGAGAGGAACAGATGTGAAAATGAGGATATTTATGAATCGTGGGCTAGAGTATTTGGGGGTATATTCAGGAAGAATAAAAGAACCAAATAGTTAAATGTAGCCTCTTAGGATAACACTGAAACATTTTGCTTAGGAATAGGTTAGATTGAAACATTCTATACCAAGAGTATTTGATTTAAAAGATTATTAGAAGAGAAAGTCCATTAGTGAACTAGACAGCACAGTTTCACACATACAGTAATTATTAGAATTGTTCAGCTTCTGTTTAGTGTTTTAAAACATTACAAATTATAGAAGCTCCTTTCATTAATCTGGATTATAAACTAATTTTGATAATCTTACGGTTAATTTAGAGGTTTTTTCTACTTTTAAGAATATACCCAGGTGACTCAGCCCCCTTACAGCCCAGATTCAGCACCCTGCAACTTCTGACTTTTCCCAAAACTAAAATCATCTTTGAAAAGGAAGAGATTTAAGACCATCAGTGAGATTCAGGAAAATATGATGGGGCAGCTGATGGCGACTGGGAGAACTGTGTGAGGTCCCAAGGTGCCTACTTTGAAGGGGACTGAGGCGTCATTGTCCTGTGTACAATGTTTCTTATATCTTCAATAAATGTCTCTATTTTTCATTAAAAAAGTGAATATCAGAACAAAACATTTTAGAGTTAGATTCACTGAAGGACTTTTAGAATTTTATATTTAGGAACATTAATTAAGAAAGGCTTTGTAATTAAACGGTAATACCCTATAGTTACTATTAGCAAATCTTCATTTCTAGTTAGAGTTAATTCCATTTATTAGAAGTATCAAAATGGTGTGTTTGTAGTTCTGGCTATATGTATGTGGCAGAATAGTTTAGATAGCCAGGTCTCAGTTTCTGTTGGAATTCTATAATCAATTACAGAGAGAATAAACAATAAAATCCCAGTATTTCAAATAGTACATTGTAATAGTAAAGACTTACGGTGATCATGGAAGCCCACAAGAAGGTAATACTAGCTGGATAAATAAGCAGTGAAGTAGAAGTGTATCATGTTTTAATAATCATCCAAGAGGTCCCTGTTAGATACTGTGTTGATAAGACACAGATGGGGCAGAGTTCCATGAGACTGTGTTTTATGCACCATGATACCCGCAGTACCTAGAGCAGTGCCTGGCACAGACAGGCATAGACATAGACTTGACTTTGGAGACAGGGTCAGTCCATCAAAGGTTTTGTTTTGTTTTGCTTTTTTTTGTTTGTTTGTTTTTAAGCCGAAAAGGGCCTTGCAAACAGAAATATGGACTTAGAATTTGGAAGAAAAGTCAGGGGTAATGATATCTTGAGGCTCCTTGTCTGAAACTCACAGACAAGGTTGTGAATGAACTGAAAATTCCCTAAGTTAGAGCATTTCCCAAGTAGCTGAACTTCAGAATTTGACCATAGGGACATGATTGGCTGGTTTCAGTGTTCATTTCGTGGTAACACATAGACAGAAAGGCAAACATAAGCTGACAGATGACACATTTATGGTGTCATTGCTTTCTCTTGACATATAATTGACATCTAGTGTCGCTGGTTCGATCTTCCAGTCAGGGCACATCAGAGAAGGAAAACTCTGACTCCAAAAAACCTCCGCTGCCTTGCGGCATACCTCTTCAGGGGAAAGGCTAAGGGAGTAAACCCCGACAGAAAATCCGGAGCCGGAGTCCCTAAGGCGGTTTGACGTTGTAGTCAACACCGGCAACTCCTGCGGCGCACCTGAAGCCAAGCTGTATTGACTCCGTCTTTCCCTTGGACCCTTCAGCTGCGAAGAGAGGGGGGGTCTGCTGCATGGGCAACAGCAGACCCTCCATATCACCCTGCCCAGGCTCTGTAGCTTCAGCTTCACTGGAGAGGACACTCCAGCGTCATCGTAAGAGGTCGATTCAACACGGGAGGAGACAGATACCGTGTCACTCCCGAGTCGGACTGCACAACCATTCTCGGCGGTGCAGATAGACTCTTAAGAAGCTACACCATCGTCTCTCGAGACGGACGGCTGCCGACGACGATGACGACGACATCTTGAACAGTCGGTTAACTCCTCCCCAGTCCCTTACCAATGTAAAACACTATTATTTTGCAGTTATTTCCATTAAGCTTACTCAAAAGGAAAAACAACATAAATATTTAGCCAAAAAAAAAAATATTTCCTCCAAACAAAACACTAAATATTAAATAATTTGTTTTGTTTAGGTTTTTAATAATAGGCCTATTTACAAAAATTTTTATACTTGTATAGTATAAGAGATAATCAAATGTGTTATATATAATCTGAGCCAATCAGTCATGCATTTCATTTCAGAATTCTTTCCACATGTATATTCCTTGAAAATCTTCCTCCATCATACAAAACACATATGCACTCATAACACTGATCCCATCCAAATCAGTGTAAATATTCTCATTTCCTATGTCATCTCAAATGCCCTTATAGCTTTTTTCCTTAAAATTTCTTATTTTAAAAAATATTGGCTAATGTCTAAGAAAACCATTGATAAAGGATACATCTGAAGGATTTCTGCAGCTTTCTAGAGGATTTCAATATTTTAAGAGAAAATATAGGCCTTTGATAGGCACCATCTCCTTCATAGATGATTTTTAAAATAATTTTAAATTTATGGGGCCACAAAGCCAAATTAACACAACTTCAAAGCTACAGATATAAAATAGCTGTAACATTTAGATCCATTATTAGAAGGAAACACAGTTTTTTCTGTTCAGAATTTTAAAAGAAAGGCCTTCCCTTGGAGGTAATGCAATTTTGACTATCTCAGCAAAATTCTAATGTAAGTGCTTTTTTTCTCAGTCATTTAGAATGCAAACATTCCTTCCATTTTTTGAAATAAATTTAACAATTGAAGACATCTGAACCACTTCATTAAACGTCTGTGGAGTTTTGATAAAAATTAAGTAAACCTATTTTATATTAAATAATTTCTGCATCAAATGAGTATGGACCAGCTCCCTTGTTGTAGACATTTTAGTATTAACTGTTTAGGTAGAGCAGATTACACAGACCTGGATAGGAAAGGCTTCTACTTACAGCCCTGAAACATAAAAAACAGAGGAAGCCAGTGGTCAGTTTGCCATGGATCAAATGTAGGGCTGTCTGACTCCGAAGTTTTTGTTTTTCATTCCACTGCAGTGAAATCTCTCAATATATTTTTCATTAGTCTCGAAACCAGTTCTTAAAAATAAAACCATAATATTATAGCTAATACAGTTATTGACAATTCAAAACATTATTTTGTTTAATACTATTTATTTTTTGTAAAATATAAAGTTACATTTTCTTTCTTTAAAATTTGACGTTATTTTAAGTTTAATTCAACCTAATTCATTCTATGCAGTGTTTGAATACTGCATGTTCTAAGAAAGCATGGCTATTAACACTAATCCAGCTAACTAATCTATCTAATAAACTAACAAAGCTTAATACGATGGCTGGGCTGAACTCAGCAAGGAGAAATTAAGAGTGTTATTAGCTGATTAGTTGTCATTTAAACAATGCACAACATTCTACTACATGGTGAGAAAGAAAAATATTTGTCTTGACTGCAAGAACTGGGGAGATGGCTGGGTTGAAACCTATAATTCCAGGATCCTATAATTTTGTGAGTGTTTTTTTAATCATAAATTGAAGTATGGGTTGTTCAGGAAGAAACACATGCTTCTTATTTCAAGTAACTATTCTTTTAATTAGTTTTTTTTTTACGTTATATTTGCTTGTGAAAATAATTATAAAATTAGAAAACTGATAGATGTATTGACAGAGATTAGCAAGAAAATGGTTTGGTAAAAATAAATAAGAATATAATACAAAATAATAAATTTTGTAGTTGTATCAGATTAGGAGACCAAAAAAATGGATGAGACAAAAGAAAGGGGTCAAAATTTTACAAAGTGGAAAGGTGATGATAGGGGAAAAAAAAAAAAGAAACCAAAAAGATACAGTAGAAGCCAGATCACAAATGTCAATCAGCGTTAAGTTTCATGTGGAAACACTCGAATAAAGTGTTAAAAAACAAAACAAAAGAGTATTTGCTTAATGCATGGTGAGCCATTACTTAAATTCTATTTAATCTCTTAAATGTGCCCTGGCCTATGTGGCTCAGTTGGTTGGAGCATTGTCCCATAGCTGAAGGGTTACAGGTTTGTTTCCAGGTCAGGAGACATGCCTGGGTTGTAGGTTCAATCTTTGGTTAGTGTGTATGAGAGGCAACCAATTGATGCTTCTCTCTCGCATTGATGTTTCTCTCTCACCCTTCTCTCCCTTCCACTATCCCAAAAAGCAATGAAAAAATGTCCTCAGGTGAGGATAAAAAATATCTTTTAAGTGACATTGTACAAAAGACAAAACTGTTTATCTTTAATCAAAGGACCACATGAAAAACCACCATTATCTACTAACCCATACAAATTCTTATTCGAAAAGGTTATTAAAAGCCTCATATATTGTTTTATAATTTAAAAACAAATTGAGAATCAACATCTTAAGTTTGTACATTAATTGAGCATTCCAAAAATAAAATAAAAAGAGAACTATTTACTATGAGAATGATGCACTTACCATCGTGATTTGGATTTCCCAGTGTCCATGGCTCATCGGAGTCAAAATGAGTGTCTCCCCCAATTCCCGGTCCTGGGAAATAGGCATGTGCCAAAAACCCTCCCTCTCCATCAAAGGGAGAGCTGTCTCCATGGAAACCAGAAGCAAAAATGATGGTTATATCCACGTCTCGTTTGCCATTTTCTAAATCACTGTAGGGTACTTCTTCAAATGTCAGAGGAGTCACATTCTGCCACACATCAAAGGCACGACGAATCGCTTTACGGGTTTCAGGTTCCCCTACTTTTGGAGTTACATTCTTTATACTGAAATTTAGAGAAAAGAATAATCAGCATGGCTTCATTACACAGTCTGACTCATTAAAGATTTTGATCTGTTCAGTGAATAAAATATTAAATACTAAAGAAACAAATTAAATTCTTATAGCTAAATTTCCCTATGCTGGGTTCACTTAATTCTCAGCAGTACAGTACTCTTCTGTCAAGGATATAAGTGAGAAGGTCCCTGAACAACAGGGAGCAATAGGTCATTGGACCCAGTAGGCACTTTGCCTCCTGAACAACCACAGTAAGACCACTTTGCCTAATGATCAGGAAGGTGCACCAGTTTAGAGCTGAAATAAATAAAAAACTCAATTTCTTTCTGGCTGTAGTTACTTTTAGGGACACAGCATTGTGTGCCCACACGTCACTTCTAATGTCTTGTACATCTATGATCACCAATTCCTCATACAGTTATTACTGAGTTTTTAAAGAAAAGGTCAACTAATTACAGTTTCTGAGTTCCATTTTTTCTTATTATATATTTAATATGTTTTAGTTAAAATAAGCAATGTGAGTGAATAGCTTTTTAATACAAATATCTAGCAATTATATAAATTTAAAGATGTAACTTAAACATTATTTATTTAATTACTTTGTCTTAATGTTCTTGATTTATTTAGCACTAATTAGACATTTCTATTTTCTCAATTCTTTTTACATTTTTTTAAATAGAATATGAATGAAATATACATATATGTCATATTGTGGTAGTATAAGTTCATAGCATTTTTGTGAAAAGCAATGAGTAATTTCTATGAGGAGCATAAATAAATTTCAAACCCCTCCAACCAGTAATCTTACAGTCATGAATCCATAAATTCTCACTAAGGAACTATGATAATGTGACATGGAGGAAGAGGGAGGTCATCCCCAAATTCCCCACAGCCCATGGTTTTGGGGATGGGGGCAGGAAATAAGGCAGCTTTTAAGGTACTCTGCAGTCTTGTGTGATGCCCCATGTAAGGATGCCATCATCTTGGAAGTGTGCAAAGTGGTGGGCTACGTGCGCTCTTCAGGTGATGTGCTATGTGGGCACTGCACCAGATGGGTTCTCTGTGCAACTGGATTCTGATAGGGATGGCTCTGGTCCTGCATGCCATGAAAGGTTGTCTGATATGGACAGTCTTGGTTCTAAGGGCCATGAAGTAGGGTCCAAGGATGACCATTCAAGCTCTATATGCCATGGTCCAGCATCCAATAGGGCCTGCTCTGGAAGCCATGAACAGGGCTCTGAATGAGAACTGCCTGGGCTTAAGGGGGCCACTGAGGATACAGGTCTGGAAGAGAGACAGGCTCTAAAAGGAAATGAGGGCCACATTAGCCTCAGGAGGCCACTAGCCAGAGGTCACCATTTAGCCTTTGGGCCCCACACGGGGCTCCTCAGAAAGGTCATGAGGCCAGGACTGGATAAGGAGCATCAGAGTTCTGAAAAGTCACAGTTTGAGGACCACAGTCCACAGCACAGGTCAGCAATAGATGCAACCCTAAAGTCTGTTTGTGAAATGGAGTTGTGGATTCAAGTTTTGTTTGTCTGTTCCCAGATTGCCTGGATTTTTCTGTTCACAGTTTTGGGCCTGTAGTACTTTTGGTCCAGCAGGGGCTATCCTGTGTTGGCTCCTAGGGGGAATGGAATAGAATTCTGGTGGACTGGAACAATTATAGCCATTGTCCATTGAGTAAGGAGGAACTGGATTTTTACTGCAATACTGTTTGGCCTACATATGCTTTGCTCTATGGGAAAAGATGGCCCATGTATGGTTCCCTGGACTGCAAAACCACCATGGAGTTGGATCTGTATTGCCTATGGCTTGGTAAGTGGGATGAGATGGTATGTCCAGGCATTCAGGTCATTGCATGATGGGGTGTTTGCAAGGTCTGAGCTTCAGAACACTGCAGGATGTCCCTGCAAATCAAGGGACTTTTAGTGGAAGAGCAACATCCATGGAAAAGAGAAAGTGGACCTGCACTCCAGAAGATTTTAAATTCTTCCGGAAAAGGACAGTGAACCCCAACACAGGGTGACAATGTTTCTGTTGCTTTATTCACGTGCTTGTAAATCTAGGGATCTTTAGATGCCAGATATTAAGTTTGAGTATGGTCCTTCCTAGTGTGAAAAAGAATAAGGATTATGGTTAAATTTGTATAGGTAAATATATGGAAAGGTTGTGAAAATTTTTAAACTTGAGAAAAGGAAACCTCAGTTGCTTGAGTTCTGATTTTATGGGAATGCAATGTGTTTTGAATTTTACTGTTCTGAATTTTGTTCTGTTCTGTTCTGCAATTCTCTGTATTTGTTTTTAGCCAGTAAAACCTAGAAATGGTCACCTGTAACCAGTTGGGGAGAAAGCCTTTGACATTTGGGACCCAGGTCATTCAGGGCTGATGAGCACTACAGCCTGGGAAAGTGAGAATGTCTCTGCCAAGAGACTGGGACTGAAAGAGCACACATCTCTCTAGGAGGTCAGTGGACGTAGTGGTGAGAGAGTGCCTAGCTCTGTCTGTGTTTTGAATTATTGCTCTGTTTATGCTCTGAAAGGAAAATTGAGTTTTCCCAGGGAAAGTTAAAACATGAAGGAAAGTGAACATGAGAAATTATAAGGCATGGGGTTGCAATTTTGAAGGGCAAGGATTTTCCTTCATGCTTTATATTTTTCTCCCTACCTGATTCCTCCAGAATTTGGCATTCTGAAGGAGTGATGTCATAAAGTTTCTTTGCATAAAACCAATAAGACCAGTTGCTAATGGTGGTTTGTCAACCAAGACTTTGAGTAGAATGTCTGTCAACCAAGACTTTGAGTGGAATGTCATGCCTGAAGAAGGCATGACTGGGCTCTGGTTATTACCAGAAAGCCTGAAAAACTGGGATTAGCTTTTGAAGCTAGTGAAAGCCCACTAGAGGAAAGCCTGGTACCTTGATGGGTTGTGCAGTTTGTGGCAGTCTTTCCAGGGAAGGAATGAAGGTTGTTTTCCTGAAAGATGGCTAAAAAGAACCTTAAGGAACAATGGAAAACCTCCAGGACTTGAGAGAAGCAGGTGCTACAGGCAAAACCAGATGGCAGATATGCAGCTTTTGTGCCTTGAAGAGCGGACTAAAGAGTCAGTCTAAAGGTTCCTTGTGTGAGTTCCACCAAAGCAGACTTAAAGATAATATGTGATCAATTGCTGTTTTTGTTGCATTTATGAAAATGAACAGGAAAAATGAAAACTGGACTTAATGCAGTCCTTTTAATGACAATGAGGGTGATCTTAGGGAGAAAGATCGTGATTCGAGGAAAATCACAATGCTCAGTGATGGACAATAGACTAGTACAGCTAATTGTCTCCAAAGTTTATTTTCATTTGGAAATTGAAACTGGGTTTGTGACATCATCAGAGATGCTCAATTTACAGGCAAGAAGAATGTGTCGAATTGCCATTGTTAAATGTCATGCCAGCAAAGGCCTTGCAACTGGACGTCTTCCCAAAAAGACAGTCTCACAGACTCAGAGACTAGTTTGTGGGTTGTGTGAATTAACAAATGTGTTCTTCCTTCTGTTTTCATAGGGCATAAGTCTATGATCTCACTACTTGATTGATTGGTTGCATATAGGCCTCTCACTGCCTGCTGAGCTTAATGGTTTGACTAAACTAAGTGGTTGGGTTGGTGAAGTATGGGGCAGTCTGTGGGCTTCACTTTAAAACTTGTTTCCTTTTCTGCCCTAATGGCTTGGATAGAAATGGTCCATATGTCTAAAAGGGGGGAATCCTAAGATATTCTCCTCAGCTCAAGCTAAGTGTAGAGGGCAAAAGGGCTTTGGACAGGTATGACATGCCTTGCACACCTTCCTCTGGAAAAGCCCTTTTTTTCCTAATATGGGACATTGAAGAATTGGTCCCTGCCTTTGTCATTTAGTGGCTATGATTTTACTGTGCCTTCTAACACACTAGCCTAATCGGTTGCACCCAGAATGCAAGGATGCCAGCTTGTCTAGCAGTGCCAGCCCTTGGAAACCAAGCATGCAACTCCTGGGGACAGTCAACTGACCTGGACCCTACAAGGTCCTTCCCTGTGTGGGAAGGCCACCCTCTGCCCCACACCCCCACTCTGTTAGGAATCCCTGGACCTAGGGGTAGGTAGGATGATGGCCATGACCAGCAGGAAGTAGCCCCAGAAGATCATGAGACTTTTGCCCATCATCCTTCATAAGATTATAAAGAGTCCAAAGTCTAAAATGGGGAATTATAACAGGGCGGAAGGAGACCATCCCGAAATTCCCCACAGCCCATGATTTTGGGGATAGGGAAAGGAAATAATGCTGCTTTTAGGGTACTTTGCATATCTATGGCCTCACTAGGGCCAGTAAAAAGGTGGGTGACACTGTTTAAAATACTTTGCATATCAATGACAAGGGGGATAGCTAAGCTCTTCCTGAAAGAGAGAGTCAGAAGGAAAGGAGAGAGCCAGAAGGATAGGAGTCAGCCACAAGGAAGAGGGCCATCCTGTTTAAAAGAATGAAGAAGGGCCTGCTGTCCTCCATGAAGTCTGAGGTGAAAGAAGGACACCGTACACCATGACAAGAAGCACGATGGAAGAAGTTTCTTACAGGAGCATGATGGAGCAGCAGGTTATAGTACCCATGTGAGAAGCAGTAGCTATACAGTTTGTAGTCAGGATTCGGCCATGCGACTTAGGCTAGTAAAAAGCAGGCATGCTGCTGCTTTGATCATGCCTGCTCCAGCTGACTACGAAGATACCAGGGACTCTGCCTTGCAGACCCAGACTATATCTGGACTCTTGGGACTCAGGACATACAGGGAAGACTCTCAGGACTTGTGCCTTCCTGGATTTCACCATGATCCAGTGTAACATGGCACATGCTTTCCTGGACTATTTTACAGTGGCTGAGGACAACATACTCCAGATTCTGAAGAAGAGAGCTGACAGATAAGGAGAGCTGACAGATAGGCTTGGTTTTGGCCTATAGCCTTTTGGGGAGCAAGGGAAGTGCCAGGCCTCATGGGAGAAGAGGGTTCTGAGCTGAAGGGCTCACAGCCCACCAAGGTTGGAATATTGTTAATAAAGGCCTGTACCGAGGCACCATATGAATGAACCCCCTTTGCTTGGTAACAGTAATACATGAAGGAGGGTATAATATTCAAGTGAATATTTAATTCAATGCAATAATAAAATAGAATTGGGAGCTAACTGTTTATAATAATGGAATAATAGTTAAATTATGGTGTCTCCACTGCATGTCATAATATGAAGTCAAAATCAGTTTTGCTTTTTAAGGTATTTAGCAGCATGGAAAAATCACTAAGATACAGTCTCAAGTGGAAAAATTATACATAATTATATTTTTAACCTGATTGTAACTATGTCCAGATAATTACAAATGTCAGACAAGAATCATGCTAAAATAACAATAATGACATTAGCATTATTGTAGTGGGGTACAGAGTGAAACCCCCACATTCCTTGATTGGGGGAAAGGAAGAGTGGATGGTATGGCAGTACTGCATTTAAGATATGTTGCCTAACAACAGCAAGTTAATAACCATGCCTTCTTGAAGGGAAGAGGGCTGCTACCCAGAGTAAATTGTATACACGAGTCTGAGAACTTTCAGTGACTCGTGCCATAGCTGAGGGGAGCTCATATTGTGCCTGTACGAGAGGCACATCGCTGGGAAATTTTTGCCCTGACTAAAGATGGCAGCCAAAAGAAGGTAAAAGATACAGGGGAAGTAGCAAAACGAGGGTACTAGCACACCATAGGAAAAGGTGGACATGAGGTCACACAGGAAGTTCCAGGCCAAGCATTTAAGTTAGGGTGGGCTAAGAGAGGAGAGCGAGCCATGAGATCTGGGGTGAGACAGGAGGTCCATCAGGGTAAGTCTGAGAGTCAGAGTGAGAGCCATGAGGTGGGCAATGAGAGGAGGTCTGACTGGAGAAGACGGTAGCAGAGCTGATGGAGTTGCAGGGACCTGCCTAGCCACGCACACTTGTGAGAGATGCTTAGTGCTGTACTGTTGCACACTTCTGCCTTTCTGAAGAACATATAGAGAAGTCACTTTCTTAGGATGTATGCCTTCCTGGACTCTACCATGATCAGTGTAACATGGCACATGTTTTCCTGAACCACTACATGGAGGCTGAGATCAGTGTACCCCAGATCCTAAGGAGAGAGCTGCTGTGAGAGGATGGTGACTCTAAAACCCACAAATGCACATGCCAGTGGATGGAAATCTGTTTGCATGACTGGCTTAAGGAAAGATAAGGATATGGGAAACTTCTTGGCATGGTTTTGGCTTGTAGTCTTTTGGGAAGCGAGGGAAGCTCTGGGTTTTGGGAGAGAGGAAGGCTCTGAGCCCCCTGACCCTGGAACCCTGTTAATAAAACCTGTTTTTCTTTAACACTAATTGTTGGGTCATACATAAAGGTGCCAGGTGGCTGAGCCCCGGCTTGCTCAGTAACATTATTACTATGAGCCAGGTAAGCATTTCACAGTATCTTATTTAACCGCCATGATTATCCAATGAAATGAGCATTTATACCAATTTTACAAAAAAAGAAGCTGAAATTTAGATAAATTTGGGGGAAATTCAGAGTGGCATGGCTGGATTTTCAACCCAAACATTCTGACTCATGGATCCATTGTCTTAAATTCTAAGCTGGACTGCACATCTAAAACAAAGCTATCACTATTTTTTAACATAGTTTCTATAACATATTCACACTGACCATTTGATGGTAAATATTCTTTATCTATCAAGAAAACGAGAAAAGAAATCACATGGAAAAGGAGTGGGCGGGCATGCCAGGAAGGAGAGATGCTGTGGACACACTGGGAGAGTGACATGCAGCATGAGCAAAATGGGGCAGCATCGGGTCAGGGGCCAGCAAGGGGAGGATGCAGACAAGGCGGAGCCTGTGGGTGCTGTCAGCAGTCTGGGTTTTGCTCCAAGTGAGAGGCAAAAACCTAAAACATAGTGAGCAGAGAAGTGACATCAACTTATGCACTAAATAAATGATTGGGACCATTAAAGGGAAAATATTATATTAACAAGGAGCAAGAGTAGAAGAAAGGAGACCCATGAGACTCTTGCAAAAATTCAGGGGCAAGGTGGTAGGCTTTGGACCAGGGAGTACCAGTGGGGATATTGAGAACTGGTTGGATGTGGGACATATTGTGATGACACAACCTGCCAACATCTACTGATGGTTAGGCATGGGCTGTTAGAGAAAATCAGTGCTGAGGAAGATACCCTATTAATCAGCCTGAGCCAAAGAATGGAGAGAGTGAAAGAATTCATGCCTACTCAGGGATAGAGTGATGCAGTGTTTTGTTGTTGTTTTATTTTATCTTATTTACTTTCATTTTAACTTTATGCCCCATTCTGTGTGATGCTCTAAACTCTATTTGAGAAAGGGTAACCTCCTACACTGAAGCATCACAAACCTTCATCTAGCTTGTTGTTAATCTCTGAATCTCCTGTTGATGGCTGAAGAGGCAAGGGGATTAATGTTGTAACTTTGAACTTTGTTTACGTTTATTTTCCTAGTAGTCTTTTATTTCCTTTCCACACCACAGGATCTCAGAAGTGCCTGCCCCCACCATCTGTAGGCAAATATTTTTAGGACATATTATTTGAAAGAATGTACTACAAAATGGATACTGTCCCAGGTGCAACAGAGCCAGGAAGCAGACTGTTCTTGCAGAACTTATATATTGTAGTGATGAGAGAGAAACAATAAAAACGAATAACCACAAAAGACAATAACCTACACAATGATGAGGGGTGTGGAGGCCAAGTGAAGAAATGACAAAGGCGATTTCAATGACCAAAGGAGCCACGTGTGCCTAGCACTGCATTCCCAGGAAAAAGGGGGCAGTGAACAATGTGAGCGAACCTGGCCAGGTCAAAACAGACTGCTCAGAGAACTGATGCGAATGAGAACCAGAACCCAGGAACCAGAGGGGAGACAGCTGGCAAGGACAGGCCATATTCTGTGACAGGACACCACTGGAGTGTTATAAGTGGAGGAGTACCCTGGGATTATTCCAGTTTACAAAGATCACTGTTTCTGATGAAAAATGAATAAGGGGCTATGATGGAAGCACAAAAATATTTCAGGAGTTCAAGCAAAAGAAGACAGACATGTCTTTGAGTGGTTGTTATAGGAATACAGAGTTACTGTCAGACAGAACATGTTCTGAGGGCATCATTGATGGGAATTGCTGTTGAATTTGAGGTATAAAGGATAAATTATTTTGTTTTAAAATAAAGAATAATTGTACAACAAAGAAAACAAATGAAATCCTGTTGGTATGATAAACTTGTATATGTACCTAATGGTTTGGGAAAAAAATGAAGCTACATAATATAATAGAAAGTAATAAATGTGGAGTACCATTTGGATTGGAAAACTTTTCACTGCTTTACAAGCTATGGACTTAATAGCTCCAAGAATATGTTGAACCATAATATTTGTGGTGTTGTTAATAAATACAATACATATGAGTGCACCTCAAACCTAGAGTTCTGAAACAAATGCAGACAAAAATCAATTTAGAAATCTTATGCCACTGAAAGATGCTTTGTATATTTATTGACAACTAAATAATAAAGGACACAGAGAAGTCCTATGATATTAAGAGTAAAATAAGACTGTTATTCTTACTAATTCTAATATATGATACACAAAATTCATTAATAAATATTTGCTAAAAACAATGTTATAAAATAAGTATGGCCCTGGCTGGTTTAGCTCAGTGGATTGAGCGTCGGCCTGCGAGCTAAGTGTCGCTGGTTCGATCTTCCAGTCAGGGTACATCAGAGAAGGAAAACTCTGACTCCAAAAAACCTCCGCTGCCTTGCGGCATACCTCTTCAGGGGAAAGGCTAAGGGAGTAAACCCTGACAGAAAATCCGGAGCCGGAGTCCCTAAGGCGGTTTGACGTTGTAGTCAACACCAGCAACTCCTGCGGCGCACCTGAAGCCAAGCTGTATTGACTCCGTCTTTCCCTTGGATCCTTCAGCTGCGAAGAGAGGGGGGGTCTGCTGCATGGGCAACAGCAGACCCTCCATATTACCCTGCCCAGGCTCTGTAGCTTCAGCGTCATCACAAGATGTCGATTCAACACGGGAGGAGACAGATACCATGTCACTCTCGAGTCGGACTGCACAGCCATTCTCGGCGGTGCAGATAGACTCTTGAGAAGCTACACCATCGTCTCTCGAGACGGACGGCTGCCGACGACGACGAAAATAAGTAAAATGAAAGTAATGTTTGAAAAGTTTAATAGAGCTAATTTAGTTTTATTCATATTTTGTACAGTTGATGAGAGCTTCAGTTTTTTTTCCTAAGTACTATAAATGGCCACAGACTAGAGTCCCTCTAGGAAACCTCATATCAAATATTTGTCTATTTCCAAGATGCTAGCTTTCCAGACCAGGCAGGTTTAAGTCCACATTACTTTGGGAAGTGTCTATTTCTCAGCCTGCTCTGTGTCCAGAGGAATTCTCTTTGAAGTCACCAGGACCAACAGATTCAGTGAGTTCATTGGGTTTAGAGTCAAAATGAGAAAGGTTTCTGTAAAAGAACTGATTATTACTTAACGTGTAAGTTTCTTTTCTCTGCATAACTGTTAAAGTGAAATAATAACTTATAGTATGTGTCCTCAGTAGTCAAGGAAGCATTCAGTTAAAATCAAACTTTGCCAAAGGATAAATTGACTGGAAAAACCAATACTAATTAATATAATCTAATATAGTGTTAGCATATTAATTAATATATTATAAATACTCACTAATATAATACAATTTAAAAAAAGATGCATATGGCAATTGCCAGTAGAACTACCTTGTATGAAATTGTAAAAGACATTATTTAGAAAGAAGAAAAATTCTATAGGGCAGAAATTCACATCTATTTAAAGAAAGAAAAACAAAAAGAAAGAACATTAGGGAAAAAATAAAAAAGTAAAATAATTTTTTATTATTTTAATTGCTCTAACAGATAATTGTTCAAAATAATAACAGCAACAATATATTGGGTGAATATGGCAAATAGGTAAATGAAGAAAATGAAAACAATGTTATAAGGGACACGAAGGAGAAATTAGAGATATTATGTGATAAGGTACCTGCAACCTGTGAAGTAGTATATATATAGTGTTATTTGAAAGTAGACTTTGATTAATTTAAATGTGTAATTCAAACTCTAGATCTTTGAAGAATATTATTGATATGCTAATAGAAAACAGAAATGTATGAAATACTCATTTAAAACCACAGAAGGCAGAAAAAGAGGGAAAACAAAAAAATCCATCAGAAAACAGCAATAGGCTGCAGAGTGTTACAAATATGAAAGATATTAATTCAACTATATCAATAATCACTTTAAATGTAAATGGTCAAAATATACCAATGAAAAGAGAGCAACACCAACTACAAGAAACCCACCTTAAATATAAAGATACTAATAAGATTAAGGAATGAAGAAAGATATACCGTATTACACTAATCAAACTAAAATTGTAACAATATAAATTTCAGACAAAGCTGACTTCAGAGCAAGGAAGATTACTGGAGATAAAAAGGGGCATTACATTTTGATAAAGGTGTTGATTTTGCAATAAGACATAACATAGTTTAATATGTATGTGCCTAACAACAGAACAACCAAATACATGAGGCAAAAAGCTGACAGAATTGCAAGAAGAAATAGACCAATACACTGCCTTAGTTGGAGACTCAAACAGCCCCCTGTCAATAAATGACAGACCCTGCAAACAGAAAATAGATAAAAGTATAGTTGAACTAAACACCACCATTAATCAACTCAACTCAACATAATTGATATTATATTTTGCCTTTTGGTCAAAAGATCCAACAGACATTTCACCAGAGAAGATGTACAGATGGCAAATTAGCATATGAAGATCATATGTTGTTAAGGAAATGCAAATTGAAACAGCAGTGAGAAACTACTACACACGTATTAGAATGGTTACACTCAGACAATTGACAACACCAAGTGCTGACGATGATGTGGAGCAGCAGGAACTCTCATCATTGCTGGTGAAAATGCAAATGGTGCAGTTGCTATGAAGACAGTTCAGCGCTCTCTTACAAAGCTAACCACTAACTATAATCTTACCATAGATTAACAATCACACTGATTTTATACTAAAAGTTAATTAAAAGATTCAAAGACATTTTTAAATGACAATTACATACATTATTACTTCAGAATTTTTTATATTATGACTTCTTGTTAAAGAATACCATGTGTTTGGATACTCATCCAACAATCCCTCAAAATATAGGTATTCATTTGGGGAAGCTGAAACATTTAGTTTACAAAAGAGACCAGCTGTGTCCAGGAATGACTACAAGGCTGCCTATGGACAATTAATTCTCTTTCTCAGTCACAGTTTTTAAGTTCCTTACAGAAATATTGTATTACTATATGTTATCACATAGTCAATGTGCGTAAGATGTCAAACAGAGTGTCAAAATAAGTAGCTGTGACAAATGGAGAATAAGACTTGACCACTGGTTCTCATACCTGTATGTGATGTGCTTTTGCTGCCACTTCTGGCCTGTTAATGCATATCGCTTCCGACGGATGTTGAATTTGGAGCTGCCTCTTGTTTGGTCAGGCACACCACAGCGAGGCCTCTTCATCCAGCTGCAAAAAGCAGTATCTTCCATTACTGATCATTAACTTCAAAGGGAAATCAACTGAAAAGTTATAATCTATGACAGTGATAATGAAAATGGGAAAATATGTAGGATAAATCTGTCCATTTTCTTGTAGTTTGAATCTAAGTAGAGAGCGCATTTTTTTTCCTGGATGATCAGGAATCACTAGTCAGAGCTTTCAGATATTTTTTCTCTAATTTATTTTAAGTTAACTGTAGACTGAGTCTCATAAAATATGACGTTTAAAATAAACATAAAATAAATTATCAGTAAGGTCTCTTCCAACTTTAATATTCAACAATTTTTAAAATCTATGACATGACTTTAAATTCCAGGAGTTAAGAGGGTATATGCTACTCCCTTTAACTTACAGAGATAACTTGTTTAACTGTTTTCCTTTCTTCACCTTTTCCTTCTCTTACCTTCATCATTATCCTAATTTCCAAACAGCCACATAATAACCAAATTCAATGCCTGAAATTTTTTTTTCTGAATATGAGGTTTAGCATCACACAAATAAGGTATACTATATTTGTAGTAACGAAACGAAACACTGCTTTTGATTTCTAAACTTCTGCTTTATAGAGACTCATTTGACCATTGCTGTATTTTCTATGTATTGTTGCTTCTTGTCTAGACAGAAAGATTTTCATGCTTTTCAGTACTTTTTCTTTAGTGACTCATAAAATGACTTTACTGTTCATGACCCCATTTACCTTAACAATTACAAAGCTAATGCAGAATCTTTACAGTTCAATATGCTTCAGTGCATGAAGATGAAAAATAGTATTTCGCCACGTACTTAACAATTTCTATACTCTTTAAATGGAAGAGAATTCACTATGGAGAAGTCATAGTCAATGGAAATCTAATAATACCCATTTTGTGAAAATTAATAGAATAGTTTACATGTTACATGGATAAATCAGCTAATCAGGTCTTATAAACAAAGAAAAACTTCATGCAACAATGCAATCATGACCTTTACTTTTTAAGAAAGATGCATTTCCAGTATGCAGTACAAATGTCTCCTTTTTGGACTGGATGAAAGAAGGTGAAAACATTAGCCAAAGTACATATGTGCATAACCCATATACACAGACAATAGTGTGGTGATGGCCAGCGGGAACACGGGTGGGGGGCTAATGGGAGGTAAGCAAGGGGGTACAGGAAATGTGGATATCTGTAACAGTGTCAACAATAGAAATGAAGTTTCCAGTTAAAGTTTCTCCTTCTTATTCTGCCCCAGTAATAATGTAGACATTGCAATTATTAGACTTAACAATTCCACCTAGATCATAACGCATTGTGTTACTTCAGAAAATCATTCTTTGTGTTTATTAAGATCTCCAAATCAAATGAGATGTCTTGAAACAGACTTTCAGACTGTTTCAGTCTGGAACTGAACTCAGAGCTGAGGCTGGGGCCCTCTGATTTTAAACCAGCACCCCAGACACTCCAAAACCACAAAATTTGAGAGCGATTTCACTAGACTATAAAACATCCAGGGCAGGGGATTTACAGACTCCCAGTACCTTGTAGAACCCGTGGCATAAAAAGATATCCAATGACTGGGCAGAACTAAAAAACCATTACTTTTCATCATTATACATTTTAAGATCTAGATCTGGATTTAAATAGCAAAAACTAAGCATTAATGGTAGGCTGATGATGATTTAAGTGGGTTTTATATCAGGGTATTTCTTTAATTACAGCAACAAGTTATAATATGCCTAAGGTAGGTACTTATCCTTACTTAATTCACTGAAAGCACTAAAAAAATAAATAATATAAAGTTATTAAATATGACCAAATGTACTTAATGTGGAATGTGATTACACTTATTAATAGCTAGGGAAAGTATTTAAGAAAACACTTGGAGAAATAATTTTGAAATGGATAGTGGGGCAAAATGTAACAAAACAGAATTAGTTATAATCGGAATCAAGTGAATGTTCAATGAGAATATATTCTCTAAAATTGTGTTAAATATCCATAAAATGAAAAAGTGAAATTAGTAACTAAATTTTTTCAAATTTATTACTGCTCACTTCCATTTTAGGCCATGCACATACTGGATTTAGTAAATTTTCTCAGGGAAGGATAGGTTTTCAGGGATGAGCATTAGATTCCTATGCTGAGAGAGATATCTCAGTTGAATTCCTTATGTATATTTTGGGATTTTGCATATAATTTTTTCTTATGTTACAACTATTTGTTTTTTCTTGAATTATTTTATTTTTAATTTAAATATTTATGTTACCGGTATTCACTTAATTACTCATCCTGACCCATTCATCCTACAATATTTCTGAGCATATATAACATGCTCATAAATATTGAAATAATGTGTGGATAAAAAGAAAAGCAAGGCAAGGGGCCCTTGCTGAGTTCACATTCTGTAGGTCAGATATGCATGATAAAAAAGAATCATGGTATAAAGGCTAACTCACATCTCCATCTGGATATCCTGTCGTCATTCCTAATTTTACATGTTATAAAAACAAAATGGTGTTTATCCAGCCCCAAACTTGCACCACTTGTTCAGATGCTTTATCTCAGTCAAAAATCTGAGCATTCTCCTAAATGCCTATGCTGAATACCCAGGTCCATCCTCCCCTGTTCAGCCCTGAAATCTTATCAATCACAACATAGTCTCTCCTGCCTCCAATAACTTCTCTGTATCTCTCCCTCTTACTAGTACTTTTCTTCTCACTCCTAAAGTTAAATCTTCCCAAAACACAGACATGTTCTTTTCGTGGTTCAGGCCCACTTAGCAAGGTATCCTCGGTCTTTTGCTTCCTGAGGTCCACTCAGGATTCCAAAGACCAACCTCCTTTTGCTTTATATGCAGTGCTCTGTATCTGCAATACGTTTCCCCTTCATTCACACTGAAAATCCCAATCACCCTTCATTATGTAACTCACACAGGCAAAGTTGGCCATCCTGACACAGCAGGTGTTCCGACTGGTGTGCCTGTCTCCATCTCCCACTGGCCTGTGATTCATGTCAGAGAGCCTGTGTGGGGTCAGCACCCAGGGACATCTCCAAGAAGGAATGTGAAGCTAATGCCTTCACATGTACTGATCTCTCCCACTATTTCCTATATTTCTTGAGGAAGTTGTAAATCTTTCCAGCTCTATGCCTTGAACAAAAGCTTACTGCATGGACAAAGTGTGGAAACCTTTATGTAAGACTAACTCATAAGGTAGATGACTTATGTGTAAGAAATAAAAATAAGAACAGGCCTAACAAACACCAACTAGTAAATTAATGCAAAAAACCCTTAGTGAAGGTTGACCAAGTTGAAAACATTACACCTTAACTTCAACAATATTTGTACCCACATATTGTGACACATAGAGATATTAGTAAGTCTTATTTATTGAAATATGTAAAATCCCAACCATATGATCAAAGAATATCTAGGCACTAAATATGACAGATAGTATTTAAGATAAATTGGTCTTCAAGTTTTTTACATGACTCTAACATTTAAAATATCCTTTAACTTTATAAGCAGTCAGGTTTTTTTCATGGTTTTTAAATTTCTCGATGGATATAAACAACAGTCAGTGTTTAAGAGGATCCATCAATGAATTCAAGGTTGTCTAATACTCCCTGTAAACACATGTTAATGAAGTCATTCAGGGGAGTCTGGAAGTGGCAGTCATTTCTAGACTAACATGAATTTATTGTGCACCCAAATGTTAGTTGCCCTATATATCATTCTGATAAATCCCATATGTACCTGTAACAAGGGAGCAAATTCTGCATGCACAGGGAAACCTGATGGTCTCCCTGAAGGTGACAAACATCACAGGAAATAAATAGGGTTTAATCTGTGTGTGTGTGTGTGTGTGTGTGTGTGTGTGTGAGAGAGAGAGAGAGAGAGAGAGAGAGAGAGAGATTTTCAGGTAGCGCTTTTTTTTTAAAGTGTATTTTATTGATTATGTTGTTACAGTAGTTCCAATTTTTTACCCCTTTGTTTTCCTCTGCCAAGTACCCCCTTCCGTCCAGCAACCCCACCCCCCTTAGTTCATGTCCATGGGTCATATAAGTTCTTTGGCTTCACCCTTTCCTATATTATTCTTAACTTTCCCCTGTCGATTCTGTACCAACCAATTATGCTTCTTAGTCCCTGCACCATTTCCCCATTTCTCCCCCTCCCCACTTCCAGCTGATAACCACTCAGATGATTCCCACATCTATGATTCTGTTCCTATTCTGGTTTGCTTAGTTGAATTTTGTTTTTATTTTTTAGATTCAGTTGTCAATAGTTGTGAGTTAGTTGTCATTTTAGTGTTCATAGTTTTGATCTTCTTTTTCTTAAGCAAGTCCCTTTGACATTTCATATAATAATGGCTTGGTGATGATGAACTCTTTTAGCTTTGCCTTGTCTGGGAAGCACTTCATCGGCCCTTCCATTCCAAATGATAGCTTTGCTGGATAGAGTACTCTTGGTTGTAGGTTGCTTTTCATAACATTGAATACTGCCTGCCAGTTCCTTCCTGCCTGCAGTGTCCTCTGAGAAATCAGCTGATAGTCCTCTAAGCACCCCTCTGTAGGCAACTCTCCGCCTCTTTTGCTGCCCCCAGGACTCTCTCTTTATCTTTCACCTTTGGCATTCTCAGTCATGATGCGTCCTGTTGTGGTCCCCTCTCAGTCCACTTGCCCAGGATCCTCCGTGCTTCCTGGACCTGTATGTCCATCTCCTTCACAAAATTTGGGAAGCTTTCCTCATTTTTTTCAATTCTTGCTTTCTCATTCTGCACTGGTTGGCTGTTTTTTTTCTTTTACCCTTATGTTCGAAATCATTGATTTGAACCCCGGTTTCCTTCCCTTCACCATTGGTTTTCTGTGGATTTTCCTTCGTTTCACTTAGCATAGCCTTCACTTCTTCTCTTATGCATTTGCCATACTTGAGCATCTTTATCATCAGTGTTTTGAATTCTGCGTCTGTTAGGTTGTCTATCTCCTCATCTGTTAGGTTGGCTATCTCCTCATCGCTTAGTTCTCCCACTGGAACCTTGACCCATTTCCCCTTTTGGGCCACACTTCTCTGTCTCCTCATTCTGACAGGCTCCTGTGTTTGTCTGCCTCCGCATCCCAGGTATAGCTGTTGATCCTGTTACGTTGTAAGGGGTGGAGCCTTAGGGATTCGTCAGTACAGGGTGACCTGTTTCACCACGTTGTGGCGCTGTATGTGGGGAAGGGGTCTGAGAGGGAACAATGCCACTTGCTCAGCAATCATCCCTTTTCCAGGCACCTCTCCCACTTCCTCACTGGACTGGCACTCCTCTAGCTGCTGCCCTGGCCGTCGTTCCCAGAGTGGATGGGTCTGCGTACATTCTAGGACCGTGGGGGCCCTTTAAACAAGCGGACTCTGCTGAGACTGGCAGTTTCTGCCTCCACCCCAACCCTCACTGGTCTGTATCGTCAGAAGCAAAGAGGCTTGATTTTCCCTGGTCCTAGTACTGTGACCTCCGAGGTCCGGTGAGGAGCTGGGAATGCTCCCCAGGTGTCCCTCCTGACTTTTTAAAATGTGTGATTGCACTTTCTGCTGGCCTGCTGCCACCACTGCTGCTGCCGCCACTGCGGCTACCACCACACCACCTTCTCTCCGCCCTGGCTCCGCCCCTCCTACCTGTCTGGATGGGTATGTCTTCTTTGTATCTTTGTTTGCTGGACTTCCATGCAGTTTGATTTTCTGGAACTTCTGGTTGTTTCCAGTTTTGAGGTAGTTGTATTCCTTCTTAGTTGTGGAGGAAGACACAGCATGTCTGTCTACGCCTCCATTTTGGCTGGAAGTCCAGGTAGTGCTTTTTTGTGTGAAATATCATTACTAACACATCCTTATTTTCTCGTGCATCAACATGCAGCTCAATTATGTGGGCTTCTTAATGGACTCTTTGGCAAAGGTTTGAAGTTGACATTCCACAAGAAGCAGAGACTCAGAGACTGGGCACTGGGCGAAAGGCATTTGTAATTATCAGGCACGCACACTGGTACCCCCTCCATTTTCATAAATATAATACTGGAATTCAGTACTGATCCAATTGTTTAGAATCCAGAGTGTTCCTACATTAGTTGGGCAGATCATTAATGATTTCATTTAAATTAACCCAGTTTAAAAAGGAAAAATATCTAAAATCAGTTCTGTTGGGAGTAGCTGCATTGTAAATGTTGGGAGTGGGGTCCGAAAGCCTGATGGCAGGTCTTGTCCCACATATAGGTACTCAAAGCTTGGGACACTGGTCAGGCTGTTGTTTCTATGTTCCTTAGTTTCTTCTATTCTAGAAAAGGGAGATAATAGTATTATTATTGACTTGTTGTTAGGAATAAATTAGGTAAATCATATGAAACATTTAGAACAGAGACTGGAAGATAGTGACTGCTCCTATTAGTATAATTATAACAATAATAATTATTTTACAAACACCAAGATGCAATTGTATCTGGTCCACTCACTCTGACCCACATGTCAACATAAAAATACCATCAAACATACTATACTCTGTTTTAGGTAAATTACATAGCCATGAGCTACTAAATGACTTGGCAATAACTAGCCATTAATTTCAGTGAAAGAGACATATTTTATAATGAGTTGAGCATTCATGTCAAACCTATAAGGCCACCCACCGTGTGACCCCCAACAGATGTCTCCACATTGTAATCCAAACCTGGTGCCCCACATACTCACACCTCCTTCACCAAGAGAATAAAAATGACTCACAAAATATGTTTTGTGCAAATGAATCAGTAATCTAAGAGAAATGTTCATCAGCATATTAAATAGGTTTCCATCCTCCAGACTTTCCAAATTCTGATAAAAAGAGAGGTGTCTCCTATTTATAGCTGTCCTTCTAGATATTTTTAGGTGTGCCAATTTTTATTAGGTTTTGTTTGATTCATAGAGCTAAGTCTAACAGTCAGGAAGAGGATGTTTAAAAAGTAAATTAACTTAGGTCTAAAACGTAGACAGGCTGACAGTTTACTCTGGTCTACAGGCTCTTTTTTTCTATCAACTCACAAGCTGCCTGCAACACAGGTGTTATTTACAAGGCTGATGTTGAAAAATTAAAATACTTAAAAACGCAAGAAGAGGAAATAAGTATAATAAACCTCTGTGATCTGCAGTGTGAAAAAAAAGCTAGTTAGCATCAGCCCATCTGCAAGCATCCACCTCCTACCATGCAGGATGCAAATCTTGGGCCACTGCTCATTTAGCTCTCAGCCATCCTTCTATAGTGGCCAAGTGAGGATACAGCCATCCTATAATGTTATAGTGTTTGAGTACCATTAGTATGCTCAGAATATACCATGAAAAGAACTTTAATTACTGAAGAATCTTTTATATCCACAAAAAACCATGAAACATAATGATAAGCCAAAAGGTTTGTGCTTTTTGAAATAGTTAAATAAATGTTTTAATTCTCAAATTACAAGTTCAAATATCTCTAGTTTCATAATAATTCTTTGCAAAAAAGTTACTCTTCAGTCTTAAATTATTTTTAATTAACATAAACTTCTGATCATGGTTTGAATAAAGCAGAATTACTCAATCATCCAATGCGTGTGTGTATGCACGTGCATGTAGATCCAAAAGAAAAATCACCTTGACAATGATATCAAGCTTCAATTCATAACACTGTGCACACATAAAAGAAAAACTAAAATTGAAAAAAATTATTATTAACATTATAAAAACATACTAGACTCATTTTCATTATTTCCTTGCTATGTTTTTGTCTCCTTGCTGACTATATCTTTTTATTAAGGAACTTAAGCGAACTTGTTCACAAAAACAGGCTAAGAAACCCATCAGAGTGAGCAGCTGGACGCTGGCAGGAGTCGAGACAAGGCACTGCTGGATTAGAGAAAATCCATCTGGGGACAACCTGTTTAGTGAGGATAGCGGAGGAAAAGGGGACGAAACGGGATTCCTGACTGGGGCGGCTGCCCGAGCTGTGGCTGGAAGTACACAAAGGCTTTTTGGCAACCACAGGCTGCCCGGAGAGGAGTTGGGAGGAGAGCGGATCTCTGTCCGCTGGCAGAGACGAGACTCGACCAAGTAGCATTGGCGCTGAAGGACAGGAGACAGCGTGCTGCTGGGCAAGTGAGAACATAATTCTCCTTTATATTTTTCTCTAGTGGACGGTGGAGAAGGGAGGAAAGTTTGGGGGGTGTAGGTCATTCTTGAGGAGCCTAGGCACAGAGGCGCACTCATCCACTCCCCAACCCTACCCTTGGGTCGCGGGGGCGCACATAGGGAAGTGCTCTCACTCACTGACCCAGGTGCGCGGGGGCCGTGAGTACAGGCGTCCCTCGGACACTCCCCAATGGACGTAAGATCAGTGCCCCAACGGGCACAGGGAGGGCCCACTGAACAGGCAGAGAACCGTGCACAGATACCCCTAGACAGCTCCCGTGGGCGCAGGGCCCCAGACCGGAAAGCAGACCACTAGCGCAGGCTCTGTTTGTGCCCGCCCAGACGGGTGAGGGAAGACGGGCGGCTGCGGCACGGGAACAGCGGGCGGCAACTCACAGACGCTCACTTCCACTGAACACAAGTGTCCACAGCCCAGCCCTAAGAGGCGAGAGACCAACTCCCGGAGCTCGGCTCAGCAGGACTAAGGGTACGGGCGGCCCTTATGAAAACACCTCAGCCCAGGGACAATAGATGCCAATCCCGGTGAAAGCTCTCGGCCGCCCACGAGTGCAGGGACGAGCGCAGGGACACCTCGGCTCGAACGCAGAACCACCGCGGCCCAGCAACAATAGGCGCCAATCCCGGCGCAAGCTCTTGGGCCGCCCGCGAGTGCCGGGACACGCGCAGGTCACCTCGGCGCAAACGCGGAACCACCGCGGACCAGCAAAAATAGGCTCTAACCGCGGGGTAAACTCTCGGGCCACCCGAGCGCGCAGGGGCTCGCGCGCAAGGGCACCTCAACTGGCTCCAGCGGGCAGCAAGGAAGCACGCCTTGCCGGCAACCGCTGGCGCGCGCCATTGCATCAACCACGGGCACACACCAGTGCTGCAAGAAACAAGAACCTCTGAACCTCCACACTAGACCAGCAGCGGACGCAGAAAAAGAAGGTGACACACCAAGGCTAAAACGGAGTAAAAACATCGCTTTTTTTTTTTTTTTCCCAATTTTTTTTTCCAATTTTTTTCTCCCTGTTTCTTTCTTTCTTCTTAAGTCTTTCTTTTCTTTCTTTCTTTCTTTAGTCTTTTCTTGGGCTTTTTTGGGGGGATTTTTTGGGGGGGGTATAATTTTTTTTTTCCAATTTTATTTCTCCCTTTTTCTTTCTTCTTAATTCTTTCTTTTATTTATTTCTTTCTATATTCTTTTCTTGGGTTTTTTTGGGGTTTTTTGGGGGGGTATAATTTTTTCCTTTTTTTTCTCAATTTTTTTTCCTCTCTTTCTTCTTTCTTTCCTCTTTATTCTTTCTTTTATATCTTTCTTTGTTCCTTTCTTCCCTTTTGGGTTTTTTGGGGGGGTTCTTTTGTGGTTATTTTTTCTCTCTCTCTCTTTCTTCTTTCTTTCTTCTATATTCTTTCTTTCTGTCTTTCTTTCTTTCTTCTTTTCTTTCTTCTATTTTCTTGGGATTTTTTTTGGGGGGGGTGTTCTTTTTTTTTTTCTTTTTTCTCCCCTTCCAAAAAGAATAACAAACTTTATCTCTAACGTGTTGCATATAACCTCTCTTTCTCATCCTTTCCCTTTAATCGTTCTTTATTCGTTTGTGTGTCTAGTTTAGACCCCTATCACTCTAAATAATAGAATATAATTACTATATAAACCCAATACACTATAATCCAACTTTCTTACTATATTATGCATTTTTCTATCCTTTTCTTCTATTTTTATTAACATAAAATATAAATATTACCTACAGGCTTGCACAGTCTCAAATATTATTAATCTATCACCCCCTCTATCAAAAATTATATTTTTCATCCCCAAAAACAACTCTTATCTATTCTTCTTATAGTATAAAAGCTCTAATCTCTTTACATTTATATTAATACGGGCTTGTTGGCTGACGATAGCAGGATAGAGTGGGGGATACTTTTTGAGGGTGTGGGGCTCCTGCTAGGGCTGTGTGTTTATGTTTTTAAGAGCATATCCACAAAAGAACTCAAGACAAAGCAGATCGAGTGACTCTCAACCAACTAGCCAGAAGGAAGATCCTATCAAAGAACATCTGAAATATAACCAAACAGCATAAACAAACGACATAAAGGGTAACTCAAGAACATCAGGCTCAGGATATCAAAGAGACTGCACCACTGAAACCCCCAGATCTCCGATAAAGAATCTCACACCACAAAGGAGGGAAGTCAAAGCAGACTACCCCCCCAAAATAAACAAATAAATAAAAACAAACAAAAAGAATCCAACATGGTAAGACGCAAAAATAACCCCTCAATGAGAGGAAAAGAGGAATCCTCAGAAAGAGACAGATGAAATAGACATAGCCCAAATGTCAGACATGGAATTCAAAACAATGGTGGTAAAGAAGCTCAATATACTCGACATCCTTAAAATCAACTATGACAACCTCCAAGGAAGTTACCAGCAGCTCCAAGAAAATTACAGGGAACTTGCAGAGAACTACACCAGCATAAAAAAAGACATAGAAACTACCAACAAGAACCAGGAAGAACTTAAGAATGCAATCTCTGAACTGAAAAACACAGTACAATCAGTCAAAAGCAGACTAAACGAAGCAGAGGATCGGATTAGTGAGTTAGAAGATAATGTAGAGAAAAACTCCCAGACAATACAGCAAAATGAAAAAAGATTGAAAAAATATGAACAAGATATAAGGGAATTACAGGATAGCATGAGAAGAAATAATATCAGGATCATAGGAATTAGAGAGGGAGAAGAAAAGGACCATGGAATAGAAAAACTGATAGGAGAAATAGTGACAGAAAATTTTCCAAACCTGATGAGAGAAAAAGTTATACAAGTTCAGGAAGCACAGAGAGTTCCAATGAAGAGGAACCCCCAAAAACCCTCTCCAACGCACATCATAGTTAAAATGGCAACATTCCAAGACAAAGAGAGAATCCTAAAAGCAGCAAGAGAAAAACAGCAAATAACTTACAAGGGAGCTCCAATAAGGCTATCGACCGATTTCTCAACAGAAACATTACAAGCCAGAAGGGAATGGTCAAAAATATTTCAAGCAATGAAAAACAAAGGCCTACAACCAAGAATACTCTACCCAGCAAGGTTCTCATTCAAAATAGAAGGTGAAATAAGGAGTTTCTCAGACAAAGGAAGACTGAAAGACTACATCTCCACCAAACCAGCATTGCAAGAGATGCTAAAGGGAGTATTCTAAGAAAAAAGAAGAAAAGAACAAGAGATGAGAGGAACAGAGGTACAAAGGGCTATGAATAAATACACGTCAATAATAACCTTAAATGTAAATGGATTAAATGCTCCCATTAAAAGACATAGGGTAACGGAATGGATAAGAAAACAGGACCCACATATTTGCTGTCTACAAGAAACACACCTCAAAACAAAAGACTTACACAGACTGAAAGTAAAGGGATATAAAAACATATCCCAAGCAAACGGACCGGAAAAAAAAGCCGGGGTAGCAGTCCTCATATCAGACAAAACGGATTTCAAAGGAAGGACAATAAAAAGAGACAAAGAAG
Source organism: Furipterus horrens (assembly GCF_987537825.1). Taxonomy (NCBI): domain Eukaryota; kingdom Metazoa; phylum Chordata; class Mammalia; order Chiroptera; family Furipteridae; genus Furipterus; species Furipterus horrens. The sequence continues at coordinate 72,085,808 of NW_028327177.1, forward strand.
GACATTTCATAATACTTAAAGGAACAATCCATCAAGAAGATATGACTTTGATAAACATATATGCACCCAACATAGGAGCACCCAAATACATAAAGCAAATACTGGAAGACCACAAAAAGGATATCAACAACAACACACTCATAGTAGGGGACTTCAACACTCCATTATCAACAATAGACAGATCATCAAAGCAAAGAAAACACCAAGGATATACAGGCATTGAATAACACACTAAACCAATGGATCTAACTGATATACATAGAACTTTTCACCCCAAAGAAGCAAAATATACATTCTTTTCAAGTGCACATGGGACATTTTCAAAGATAGACCACATGATAGGTCACAAAACAAGCCTCAACAAATTCAAGAAAATTGAAATCATATCAAGCATCTTTTCAGATCACAATGCCTTGAAACTAGAAATCAACCTCAGAGAAAAAAATCAAAGACACCCAAACTCATGGAGATTGAATAACATGCTATTAAATAATGAATGGGTTAACAATGACATCAAAGAAGAAATCAAGAAATTTCTAGAAATTAATGATAATGAGCACACAACAACCCAAAACCTGTGGGACACAGCAAAAGCAGTCCTGAGAGGGAAGTTCATAGCAATACAGGCATATCTGAAAAGGATAGAAGAATCTCAAATAAAAAACCTAACCATAATGCTACAAGAACTAGAACAACAACAACAAACAAAGCCTAGGGCAAGAAGAAGGAATGAAATCATCAAGATCAGAGCAGAACTAAATGACATAGAGACTAAACAAACAATCCAAAAGATCCACAAAACTAGGAGCTGGTTCTTCGAAAAAATAAACAAAATCGACAAGCCTCTAGCCAGTCTAATCAAGATACAAAGAGAAGACCCAAATAAACAAAATCAGAAATGAAAGAGGAGAAATCACGACTGATTCCTCAGAAATACAAATGATAGTTAGGAATTACTTCAGACAACTGTATGAAAAGAAATTTGACAATCTAGAAGAAATGGACAAATTTCTAGAAACATACAACCTTCCAAAACTGAATCAAGAAGTAGTGGAAAGTCTCAACAAGCCAATAACAAAAAAGGAAATTGAAACAGTAATCCAAAATCTCCCTGCACACAAAAGCCCTGGACCGGATGGCTTCACAGGGGAATTCTACAAAACATTCAGGGAAGAACTAACTCCTATCCTCCTCAAACTGTTCCAAAAAATCCAAGAAGAGGGGAAAATCCCAAACTCTTTCTATGAAGCCAGTATTATCCTAATCCCCAAACCAGGTCAAAACACAACAAAGAAAGAAAACTACAGGCCAATATCACTGATGAACATAGATGCTAAAATCCTCAATAAAATATTGGCAAACAGGATCCAGCAATACATCAAAAAGATCATACATCATGATCAAGTGGGCTTCATCCCAGGGATGCAACGATGGTTTAATATTCACAAATCAATAAATATAATACATCACCTAAACAAAATGAAAGAGAAAAATCTCATGATCATATCAGTAGATGCAGAAAAAGCATTTGATAAAGTACAACACCCATTTGTGATGAAAACACTCAGCAAAATGGGAATAGAGGGAGCATACCTTAACATCATTAAGGCTATATATGAGAAGCCTGAGGCCAACATCATACTCAATGGAGAAAAACTGAAAGCATTCCCCCTGAAATCAGGAACTAGACAAGGCTGTCCAGTCTCCCCACTTCTATTCAACATAGTGTTGGAAGTCCTAGCCACAGCAATCAGACAAGAAAAAGAAATAAAAGGCATCCAAATTGGGAAAGAGGAAGTAAAACTTTCATTATATGCAGATGACATGATAGTATACCTAGAAAATCCTATAAACTCCACTAAAAGACTACTCGATATAATAAGTGAATTTGGCAAAATTGCAGGGTACAAAATAAATATACAGAAATCTAAGACATTTCTGTACACCAACAATAAAATAGCAGAGACAGAGACAAAAAAGAAAATACCATTTACTATAGCAACAAGAAAAATAAACTACCTAGGAGTAAACTTAACCAAAGAGATAAAAGACCTGTACTCTGAAAATTACATAACATTGAAGAAAGAAATTAAGGAAGAAACAAATAAATGGAAGCAAATACCATGTTCTTGGATGGGAAGAATCAACATCATCAAAATGGCCATACTACCCAAAGCAATTTACAGATTCAATGCAATCCCTATTAAAATACCAATGACATATTTCACAGATCTAGAACAAATACTCCATAAATTCATATGGGACCAAAAAAGACCCCGAATAGCAAAAGCAATCTTGAGACAGAAGAACACAGCAGGAGGAATCACAACACCAGATATCAAACAATACTACAAAGCCACTGTAATCAAAACACTCTGGTACTGGCATAAGAACAGACATATAGATCAGTGGAACAGAATAGAGAGTCCAGAAATAAACCCAGACCTCTTTGGTCAACTAATATTTGATAAAGGAGGAAGGAACATAAAATGGAGTGAGAAGAGCCTCTTTAACAAATGGTGCTGGGAGAATTGGATAGGGACCTGCAAAAAAATGAAACTAGACCACCAACTTACACCACACACGAGAATAAACTCAAGATGGATCAAAGACTTAAATGTAAGCCGTGACACCATAAAAGTCCTAGAGGAAAACATAGGCAAGAAAATATCAGATATCTCACGTAACAATCTCTTCACGGATACATCTCCTAAAGTAAGAGAAATAAATGAAAAAATAAACAAATGGGATTACATCAAACTGAAGAGTTTCTGCTCAGCAAAAGAAAACATCAGCAAGATGAAAAGGAAACCAACCATATGGGAAAACATATTTGCCAATGACATCACAGATAGGGGACTGATTTCCAAAATATATAAAGAGCTGATACGACTAAACATCAAGAAAACAAACAACCCAATTAAAAAATGGGCAAGGGACCTGAACAAACACTTTTCCGAAGAGGACATACAGAAGGTCCATAGACACATGAAAAAATGCTCAACATCATTAGCCATCAGGGAGATGCAAATAAAAACCACAATGAGATACCATTTTACACCAGTCAGAATGGCCATCATCAACAAATCAACAAGCAACAAGTGCTGGCGAGATTGTGGAGAAACGGGAACCCTACTGCACTGTTGGTGGGAATGCAGACTGGTGCAGCCACTATGGAGAACAGTATGGAATTACCTCAAAAGATTAAAAATGGAACTGCCTTTTGAACCAGCGACTCCACTACTAGGATTATACTCGAAGAATCTTGAAACAACAATTCAAAAGAACTTATGCACCCCTATGTTCATTGCAGCACTGTTTACAATAGCTAAGTGCTGGAAACAACCTAAGTGCCCATCTGTAGATGAGTGGATCAAAAAACTGTGGTACATTTACACAATGGAATACTATGTAGCAGAAAGAAAGAAGGAACTCCTGCCATTTGCAACAACATGGATGGAACTGGAGAGAATTATGCTTAGTGAAATAAGCCAGGCAAAGAAAGAAAAATACCATATGATATCACCTAATACAGGAAACTAAAGAACAACACAAACAAAGGAACTAAAAAGAACAAAGAGCAGAATAGCAGTCAATAGGGGGGAGGGGAGAGGGAGAGAAGGGGGATAAGTAAGGGAAGGGTTTAGTCAAAGAACCTGCATAAAAGACTCATGGACATGGACAACGGGGTGGGATATGATTGCGGGAGAGGGGGTGGGATGGGTGGGGGAGAGAAATTAGGGGCAAAGGGGACAACTGTAATTGAAAAACCAAAAAAAAAAAAAAAAAACAAAGAAACCCATCAGTTGAAACGACTGTTGCAATACAGTAGTCCCTCTTTATATCGTGGTTCACTTATCACAGCCTCAGTGTATCGCGGGATTTTTAAAAATATTATATTTACTTATCGTAGATGTTTCACTATATCACGGGATTTTGTGGTACTATATACATATGTTGTTAAAGTTATGTAGGTTTAAGAGTGTAGAATTTGTTTAAGAACATAAGTAGTGTTTATAAAAGTGTGGAAAAAGTTAATAAAGGGGTAGGAAAGGTTAATAAGGGACTGGTAACGGTTTATAAGTGTGTGGGAAGGGTTTATAAACCTTAAAATATATATAAATACTAAAATAAATGTAAGGTTCCTACTTCGTGGATTTTCACCTACCGCGGGGGGGGGGGGCCTAGAACGTAATACCCACAATAAGTGAGGGAATACTGTATATGATAATGAGCTAATTGGGGGTAGAGGCATATGTATTTATTACTATCTCCAACACAATGCTAATTGATATAAGAGCAATATAATACACCATTTAAGGTAGTAACTATACCTTTTGCTTGAAAATGGTTAATACTTTTAACAATATAGAGATTACCAAAATTGGGATTGCTGTTTTTAATTACCCAAGAATTATAGACTGAATGGACCAAATGTCTGTCTGCTGAAAGAGGGTATAGTTATTTAATTTAAAAACAACTGATCATGACAAGAGTCTTAAAATGAGATAAAAGTTTGTAGCATCTGAAAATGAACCCTAAGACATTATTTTAACACAGTGGAATAATTTTAGGTTCATAATTGCAGTCCATATTTTATATAATAAGGCTTAGATAAAATCACACATTCTATAATTTGACTGTATAAAATATCCGAGTGCCATTGCAATGTGGATGGTTGGCCCACATCCACTTAGGATCACAAAAGCACAGACAATTACCTAAGTAACATTGCTATCGAACAGCAAGTTGGGGTCCTGCTGCCTGCTGCCACCCTCTGGGCAAAATTCCAGAGGCAAAGGTTTGGTGATAACAGAAAGGAGTCTGTATTCAAAAGCTTCACAATTTTGGAGGAACAGCTTTCCACAAGAATTAGTCCCCTAGGCCTATCAATTAAGACTAAATTCTTTAAAACTTCAGTTACAGCTTTAATCACTTAAGCGTGTCAATGAAGGCTAAACTCTCAACACCTGCATTCTCCTATCATTCCCCCGTTAGTTTTTAGTTATCTTATTTCTATAGGGTTAACTTACAAACTAAAACAACATAAGATACAAAGGCTATACAATTTTGGAAGAATGATAGGGTTCTGCCTCAGAGCTCGTGCCCTCTAGAACACCCAAAGAATAAACCTGCCACCCTCTGCCAGAGCAGCCTGATCCTAGGCTGTACCTGGAGTTTCTTCCCATCCAAGATAACATCCGTTGGGAAATGCAGGCAGCTGCAGCACCATCATCCAGGCATCCTTGAGGAAGGAGAGTCAGAGAGAGCCAGCCCAAGAGTCAGAGATCTCTTAAGCCAGAAAGCCAGCCCTCTTTTTATTTCCATGCACTCTGGAGGCATTCAGCTTCTCAGCCAGTCCCATCCTAGACTGCTTACCATTGCCTTGGCAAACTCCTCCTACGGCCCCTCCCTACTTCTTCCCAGTAATCTGATCAGATCTCTCTGTATCAGCATGATTACGGAGATTTTACATAAACAAAAAGTACACTCTTTCAGCCAAATACCTGAGCAACGATGAGGCAAAGGAAGTGACAAGGTGTCTAAGATGAGTGACAACGACAGTGGGACAGAGGACAGAAGAAACATGGCAGTGGAGGAAGGGGATGATAAGGTTTAACAATGCTTTAGCAGGTTCACTTAGAAATTACTACAGAAATATCACTATTTAAAGGGAAAGAGGCATTTCTAATTCTAAAATGACTAAAGTAGGACAAAGTTTTGTTTAAAAAGTGAAAACACCAAAACCAACCAAAAGTGGTTGGTTTTCAATTAAAGGCTGCCTGATGCTGCTTTAACACCTACACATGGACATGTCTGTCCTGGTCTGGAACCTGAGCCAGTATGCCAGGAAAACACCATGTCCCCTACCGAACCTCCTCCAAAGACAACCACAGACTCTCAGACCTAGACCCCTTCCCCAGGGGATCCAAATCAATACTGCACAGGCCCCTTCAGCATCTCTGCACAGAGACCTTTTTTTGCCTATCTATGGAAACACGGAACAGACTGACAGCAGGCAGAGGAGAGGATAGAGGGGGATAATGGTGGAAAGAAGGGGAAGGGGCTAGTTAAAGAACGTGTATGAATGACCCCTGGACATAGACAATATGTGGGGACTGACTGAGAGGTGGGAGAGGCTGGGCAGAGGAGGGCAAAGGGGGGAAATTTGGGACAACTGTAATAGAATAACAATAAAAAAAATTTTTACTAAAAAAAAAAAAATCAAAACAATCCATCTTGAGTTCTCTTTTTTTTCTTTAATTTCTTTTATTTTTTGGTTTTTCAGTTACAGTTGTCCCATTTTTCCCCCATTGCTCCCCCCACCCAGCCCATCCCTTCTCCCACAATCATATCCCTCCCTGTTGTCCATGTCCATGAGTCATTTATACACGTTCCTTGACTAGACCCTTCCCTTACTTATCCCCCTTCTCTCCCTCCCCCCTCCCCCCTACTGACTACTATTCTAGTCTTTGCCTATTTATTTTGTTTGTTTGTGTTGCTCTTTAGTTTCCTGTATTAGGTGATATCATATGGTATTTTTCTTTCATTGCCTGGCTTATTTCACTAAGCATAATTCTCTCTAGTTCCATCCATGTTGTTGCAAATGACAGGAGTTTCTTCTTTCTTTCTGCTACATAGTATTCCATTGTGTAAATGTACCACAGTTTTTTGATCCACTCATCTGCAGATGGGCACTTAGGCTGTTTCCAGCTCTTAGCTATTGTAAACAGGGCTGCTATGAACATAGAGGTGCATAAGTTCTTTTGAATTAGGGTATCAGGATTTTTCGGGTATAATCCTAGCAGTGGAATCACTGGTTCAAATGGCAGTTCCATTTTTAGTTTTTTGAGGTAATTCCATACTGTTTTCCATAGTGGCTGCACCAGTCTGCATTCCCACCAACAGTGCAGGGTTCCCGTTTCTCCACATCCTCGCCAGCATTTGTTGTTTGTTGATTTGTTGATGATGGCCATTCTGACTGGTGTAAAGTGGTATCTCATTGTGGTTTTTATTTGCATCTCACTGATGGCCAATGATGTTGAGCATTTTTTCATGTGCCTATGGACCTTCTGTATGTCCTCTTCGGAGAAGTGTTTGTTCAGGTCCTTTGCCCATTTTTTAATTGGGTTGTTTGTTTTGTTGATGTTGAGTCGTATAAGCTCTTTATATATTTTGGAGGTCAGTCCCCTGTCTGTGATATCATTGGCAAAAAAATGAAACTAGACCACCAACTTACACCACACACGAGAATAAACTCAAGATTCATCAAAGACTTAAATGTAAGCCATGACACCATAAAAGTCCTAGAGGAAAACATAGGCAGGAAAATTTCAGATATCCCACATAACAATATCTTCATGGATACATCTCCTAAGGCAAGAGAAATAAAGGAAAAAAATAAACAAATGGGACTACATCAAACTAAGGAGTTTCTGCTCAGCAAAAGAAAACATCAGCAAGATGAAAAGAAAACCAACCATATGGGAAAAGATCTTGAGTTCCTCCAATGACCAGCGGAAGCTCTCTAAACCAATGTTATCTTCTCTAAGACTCTACTTTTTAAATTTTAGTATGTAATAATAAGCATATTTTAAATAAAAATAAAAAAGTAATTTTTTCCCAAAGTCTCAATTTATGGTATTTTTGACAGTGTTGTCATATTTTCAAAAATTCAAGTAGAAGAGAACAGCTCTGCTTTAGGGAACATGAAGGCTGTGCATAGCACTTTGTGAAATGTAGAGATGTAGAGTTTAATTTAAGTGGAATTCTGTACTAAACACAGCTACAGAAACCTGGAGATTTTTCAAAAGATTCATTGTGTGTTAAAATGAAAGTTTGAAGAGAGAATTGAAATGATTATGGGGCAACCAGTGGAAAATATCCACATTTTATTACCAATATTGATAATAAGTTTCTCATTATTACAGAATGCATTAAATCTTGATTCTATTTTCCCAGATGTATATCAAAGTTAATATTTATGTATCTCTTAAGAATGCTTGGAGAGGTAACATGTTTATTTTTTTCAAACTGTTTTGATGTTTACTCTCCAAGTCTTTATCATGTGTTTTTTTAATTGTCCTATTATAGTTGGCCCAATTTTTATCCCTTGCTCTCCACTGTCCCAGCCTCCTCCCGCTCCCACAGTAAATTCCCACCCTGTTGTCTATGTCCATGGGTCGTTCATACTAGTTCCTTGACTAAACCCTTCCCCTCCTCTCCCTGCTTCTCCTTCTTCTCTCTCCTCTCTGGTCACTGTCAGTCTGTTCATTGTTTCCATGCCACTGGTTCTATTTTGCTCTTTTGTTTGTTTTATTCATAAGTGAGATCATATGGTATTTGTCTTTTGCTGCCTGGCTTATTTCACTTAGCATAATACTGTCCAGTTCCAGCCATGCTGTCACAAAAGGTAGGAGTTCCTTCTTTTTTCTGCTGCATAGTATTCCACTGTTTAACTGCGCCATAGTTTTTTGATCCACTCATTTACTGATGGGCACTTAGGCTGTTTCCAGCACCTGGCTATTGTAAATTGCACTGCAAGGAACATAGGGGTGCATAGGTTCTTCTGAATTGGTGTTTCAGGATTCTTTGGGTATAATCCCAGCAGTGGAATTGCTGGATCAAAAGGCAATTCCACTCTTAGTTTTTTGAGGAAATTCCATACAGTTTTCCAAAGTGGCTACACCAATCTGCATTCCCACAAACAGTGCACTAGGATTCCCTTTCTCCACATCCTCGCCAGCACTTATTGTCTGTTGATTTGTTGTTAATGATGGCCATTCTACTGGTGTGATGTGGTATCTCACTGTGGTTTTAATATACATCTCTCATTGGCAAATATGTTTTCCCATACCATTGGTTCTCTTTTCATTTTGCTGATGTTTTCTTTAGCTGAGCAGAAGCTTTTTAGTTTGATGTAGTCCCAACTTGTTTATTTTTTGCTTTATTTCCCTTGCCCAGGAGATATATTGGTGAAAATATTGCTACGTGGGATATCTGAAATTTTACTGCCCATGTTTTCCTCTAGGACTTTTACGGTGTCACAGCTTACACTCCTGTCTTTTATCCATTTTGAACTTATTCTGGTGTATGTTTAAGTTGGTGGTCTAGTTTCATTTTTTTTGCATGTCCCTGTCCAGATCTCCCAGCACCATTTATTGAAGAGGCTACTTTTACTCCATTTTATGCTCCTACCCTCTTTGTTAAATATTAATTGACCATAGAGACATGGGTTTATTTCTGGGCTCTCTATTCTGTTTCGTTGATCTATATGTATGTTCTTATGCCAGTACCAGGCTGTTTTGATTACAGTGGGCTTATAATACAGTTTGATATCAGGTATTGTGATCCCTCCTACTTTGTTCTTCTTTCTCAAAATTGCTCAGGCTATTTGGGGTTGTTTTGGTTCCATATAAATTTTTGAAGTATTTGTTCTAGGTTTGTGAAATACACCATTGGTATTTTAATAGACATTGCACTGAATCTATAAATTGCTTTGGGCAGTATGAACATTTTAATGATGTTGATTCTTCTCACCTATGAACATGGTATATGCTTCCCTCTACTTATATCTTCTTTAATTACTTTCTTCAGTGTTCTGTAGCCTTCTGGGTACAGGCCTTTTACCTTCATGGTTAAGTTTATTCCTAGGTACTTTATTTTCCTTGTTGCTATAGTAAATGAGATTTTTTTCTTAATTTCTGTTTCTGATATTTCATTGTTGGGATACAAAAATGCCTTTGATTTCTGAATACTGACTTTTTACCCAGCTATTTTGCTAAATTCACTTGTTAGGTAAGCAGTTTTTGGTGGAGTCTACAGGGTTTTCTATGTACACTATCATGTCCTCTGCAAGTAATGACAGTTTTACTTCCTCCTTTCCAATTTGGATGTTTTTATTTCTTCTTCTTGTCTATTCGCTGTGGCTAGAACTTCCAAAACTATGTTGAATAAAAATGGTGAAAGTGGATACCCTTGTCTTGTTCCTGATCTTAGGGTAAAAGTTTTATTTTTTTTCCCACTGAGTATAATGTTGGCTGTAGGTATCATGTCCTTTTAATGAAACAGAAATAGCATGATGAATATCTGCTTTAAGCATTAGAAGGCAAAAAATATAATTTAAAAATTACATATTTAATTAGTTCAATAAGTCAGGTTTAGTTATGTATGTCTGAGCCCAATATTTCGGTATTTAAAGTTTAAAAAGAAAAACGTGCCCTACCCTGGCTGGGTGTCTCAGTTGATTGGAGTGTCATCCCGTCCATTAAAAGGTTGTGGGTTCAATCCCAGGTCAAGACACATACCTAGGTTGTGGTTTTGATCCCTAGTCAGGAGACATACCTAGGTGTGGTTTCAATACCCAAACAGGGTTTGTACGAGAGACAACCGATTAATGTTTTTCTCTCACATCCATGTTTCTTTCTCTCTCCGTCCTCCTCACTCTCTCTCTCTCTCTGTCTTTCTGCCCCTCCTCCTTCTTCTCTCTCTAAAATCCATAAACATATCCTCATGTGAGTCCTAAAAAAAAAAAAAAAGAAAATGTGCCCTTATCAAGATACAGCATGGTAAACGTTCCCCAACTAAACATCAAAAGGTCCAGATTCTTCAGCTACCTTGGACTCTGTTTCTTTATGACTGTTCCTTTATTTAAAATGATAGAAAAAATGCATCCCTCTCTTCCCTCCAATGGACGGTTGATATATGATGATTACAGTAAACGATGAGAGAGCTTTACTTAGTCAAGGACTCAGTAAACACAAACGAAGCTTCCCTGCACTGAAGGAATTAATCACTTCCTCTTGTGCTCTCCAGAAGCAATGCTTTTCATCATGTTGGGAAATTCCAGTGCACCTGTGGTGAAATAATTCATGACTATGTACAAGTCCCTTTGAAGAAGAGACCAAGTCCTCTGAGGCTGTCTCTGCCTCTTTCATAGATAAAATGCCCAGTAAAGAATGATTGGTTGAATATAAATATGAAGAAATGATTGATGAATTAATAAAATGACAAACATTATTAAAGAGTTAATAAACAATTGAAAACAGAGACTTTTAAGGGAAAATCTCTCCTTGATTTAACACAGAGAACTGTTGCTCATGGGAGGCTAATAAACTAATGACTGGCTCTCTGCTACCCTCTTCCCCAACGAGTCCTGATTTATACTGTTTCCATTTTCATTGGGTCAATATTTTAATTTGGTCATTTCCAAGTGGCTAGTGTGACATTACTCAGGAATGAGATGTGCCTGTATGCCCTCCCCAGCTGTACAACCACCAACACATCACTGATGGTCCCTCTTCTTGTAGTGGCCGCAACTGGGCCCACTGCGACTCCCCCCACCTTTTTCATTTTCTTTCCTATTTTGAAAATATGCTGCTAAAGTCATATGAGTAAATTTGACATCTCAGAGGACTGAAGTTTTAAAAAATTAAATTACAGAGGACAGTTCATGAGAATAGCACAACCCAGTTTGAGGTTGCTGGGTTCATTACAGATTTTCACACAACATGGTCTGGCTCAAGAGCCCACAGAAAAAATGCAAGAGTGACGACTTACTCAATGGTGTTCCGGTCCACCTTGCCCGTCATGTTGATGCCATAGAACTGCTGCATGGCCGCCAAGGCAGACTGCAGGGTCTCTGCTGAGCGCAGCACCGACATCCGAGGCTCTTTTGGAGGCAGGTAACCATACTTCTGCAGCCACACCTACAAGAAAAGCAACGTCCCTTTGCAATCAAATTCACAACACAACAGTGGTTTCATAATAACGAGTTATGTCTATAGCAGACCGTTGAACTTTATTTCCTGTAAGGGCATATGTTATTTAAGAGTTTTACCTCTTTTTAACATATATTCTGTACTTCTTAATTTCAGCGGTTGTTACAAATTTTTCTAATATACCTAGAAATGCTAACTGGACTTCTTAATTTCAGCGGTTGTTACAAATTTTTCTAATATACCTAGAAATGCTAACTGGAAAAAAAAATGAATCATTTTTTGCAAGCTAACAATTTATAAGGCACTGCAGTAAATACTGGCTAAAATCACAAATAAGATCATTCCTGCCCTCTAGGAACTTGACCTTCTCAAATATAAGTTGGCATTTTTTTCCACACTGTCACCCACTGGGACATCCTGCTGGAAGGGGAAGGAATGGGCATTTGTCACACCTAAAATGTCAGTTTCTTGAAACCTGGCCAATAACTCCAGCTGGGGTGAGTCACATCCACACAAGGAAGCCATGGGATTCTGTCCCAACATTCTGGGTACAAATTCTATGCTACCAGTCTACCCAACTGTAGCTGTATGTATTGAAGGGTAGATGAATGTTTCTCATGCAAAGAATATTCTTTCATATTTAAGGCAAGTCACTTCAATCCAAATAATGCAAGTGCGCAACATTTCAAATACAGGTGAAATCAGATGATCTTAAGTAGGTTTGACCCTATTCTCCTCTTAGCCAGGGAGGGGCAATCTGGGAGGTCCATGAGAGAGATGGCAGAGGTAAGCTCATATCTCAGTGGTGACTACAACAATTCAGAGTAATTTAAGGTTAGATTTTAAAAACCCAGGATAGCTGGGGGAAGAAAAATCATCAGCAGAGAGCAGATGCTGCCAGTTTTTACAGTCTATGCATTACTTTTAAATGCACAGTTGTATGTCCAGTGCAACTGTATATTTAAATAAGGTACCCATCATGTGGTACCTTATTCTAGTCTTCCACAGGCCTCTAAGGTTTCTGAAAGTGCAGTGAGCTTCCTGTCAGCTTGAGAAGGGCTTGAGTCATCACACTTCTGGCACAGATAGCAGTGTGCTGTGTAGTGGAAGGTGTCCCCTCCCGACCTGAGTCTGCCCTGTAAGTGACAGTCCCAGTAAGCCCCAGCTTTCCCTAACACCTGACACATTTCCATGTGGCCTTACAACCTAAACAGCAAGGAGTTATTCTCTTGGTGAAAATAAACAGCAATTGTAGAAGTTGATTCCACCAAAAGAAACCAATATTAAATATACCTGCATCTTAACATGTGAAACACAAGGTGAAATATTTTGTAGTATTTTCAAGAAACTGACCCCCTGAAGGTGCAAAACTATAAGAACAGTGCCCTGAAAGTAAAACAAAACATTTATTCTAAAAATATTTAAGAGATTAGCAAAGCGTTGATGTCAGGAAGGTTTATAGTGGAAACTCCATCCAGTAAACTCATGCACCAAACAATGATGACATGCCAAGATACTGGTCTCACCTACATACATTCTGTCAACTACCTGTCAACTGTCATGAGGTCTGAAACAGATGCCATATTTTTCTGAATGAAGGCAATATATTATTTACTAGGAAACTCAATGTCCATTGTGCTGTAACTTCCCCCAAATTAGAAGATTTCAGCTTAATTTTTAATAGTACATGTGCACTTAATATTCTGAAGTAGAACTCTTTTTTTTTTCTTCATAATACATTGTTTGCATTCATTTCTTACTTGCTGGAGAGCTGACCTGTTGCTAGATTACTTGTGGTGCAAAGCTACCGGCAATCACATTTATGAGTAAAGAGAAAACCATTAATAATAAACCCTGTAATTTATATACAAATAGAAAGACCATAAAATAAAAATTGTAAGTGCATAATCAAAAAATAGCATGTTCTAAAAAATAAATATTTGATTTATGCCTTAGCCTTTCAAACAAATGAGTTAGAATACTAAAAAAATGAATTATGCTTTTTTTCAAGTTCTCTTTTATGTCATTTATCAGGAAAAGCTGTTTTTCCAAGTGATTGAGAAGTGAGTAATTCTTTTTAATTGTAAAATGTCAGGTAAGCTAAGAGCTCTACCATTTTTATGGTCAAAGTTTGTTCCTTGGCCTACAGATAAATGTAATTAAGATTATGGGTCACCTTGAGTTGGCGATCCTTAATGTCACTGTTTTTTATTAATCAAGAAACCTTCTCTAACATCATCAGGAATTGGCCAAGATTGAAACAGACTCATAGACACAGAGAACTGATGGTTGCCAGAGGAGGGAAGTTGGGGGACTGGGTGAAAAGGTGAAGGGATTAAGAAGTACAAAATAGTTAGAAAATAATCTCAGGATTGTAAAACACAGCATGGGGAATCAAATCAATAATATTATAATAACTATATATGGAGCCAGGTGGGTACTGGAAATATTGGAGGGATCGCTTTGTAAAGTCTCTGATTGTCTAATCACTGTGTTATACACCTCAAACTAACATAAAATAATATTGAATGTAAACTGTAATTGAAATAAATAAAAGATAAGAAAACACTAAACAAAATAGGCCAGTGATAATTCTCAATTGAAATGTGTAATACATCTTTCCACAAAACAGTGGAGTCTCAAGCATGACTATCTTGGTGTCAAATTAGAGCAGTGATTTTAAATTGGTGCGCCACAAAAATTTTTAAAACATGCCATACCTGACTAGTTAGTCAGGGGCACTGACCTCTTTTCCTTTAGATTGTCAAATAAAAAAATGACAACGACTAATACAATAGTCACCCAGTGTGAATGAATCAAAATTATACTTATATTTCATAAGATTGGTCAAAAATATATTTTTGGTATGCCAAAGGATTTTAGTAAATAACTTATGTGTGCCATGAGATTTTAAAAGTTGAAAATTGCTGGGTTGGGGCATGATACCAGCAAGCCCTGAATGATATATCTTATTGAAGCAAAACTTCAATAGACAACCTTATTCTAGGTGAATATGAAAATCAAGTAATCACACCTACAATAAAATGCAGTATTAATTGGATCCACAGTGCTTCTTTACACAGATAATATTCAATATGGAAGCCACAGATGAAAACAAATATTTTATAAAATAATCCTTTATTCACCCAGGGAGTATCCTCTCTTGAGTTTGTTTTTGTTTTTGAGAGTCTGATCATTTTTGGTATGAAAGAAAAGGAAGATCTATACCAAATATCCCTAAATAATATGTTAATATAATGCTCCTTGAGAAGATTAAGTTGGTCAACAAGGTGACATAAAATTAGCCAGACACAAACTGAATGGTACACTAAAAGTCATTGGTAGGAAACCACTGTGGTTGCATGCATAGTGCTTTGTAAACACTAACTCTAAGTTACCAGTGCATGATGGTCAGGTACAAACACTGGTCTGTGGTCGTCACAGAAGGACAGAAGACTGGAATAAGTACCTCATACTATTTTTATGGAAAAAAACCCTCTGGTTTCACAGCAAAGCACAGCAGATAGCTCTAGTGCTTTACCATTTGAGAGTAGTGAGCCATAGGCAGACATGACATAGAGGAAGATCTTCTTTCTATGCTTTTTGCTACCACTAAATTCAAACTTATAATATCTTACTTGATAAAAAATTAAATTAGGGAAGTACACAAAGGCTTTTTAGCAACCACAGGCTTCCCCAGAGAGCACTCAGGAGGAGAGCAAATCTCTGCCCGCTGGCAGAGACGGGACTCGACCAGGTGGCATTGGCACTGAAGGATAGAACACAGCGTGCTGCTGTGCAACATCTCCACAAAAGACCTGAAGACAAAGTGGATAGAGTGACTCTCAATCAACTAGCCAGAAGGAAGATCCTACCAAAGAGCATCTGAAATATAACCAGACAGCATAAACAAACGACATAAAGGGTAACCCAAGAACATCAGGCTCAGGAGATCAGAGACTGCACCACTGAAACACCCAGATCTCCTATAAAGAATCTCATACAACAAAGCTGGGAAGTCAAAGCAGACAAATCCAAAAAATAAAAACAAACAAGAATCCAACATGGTAAGAGGTAGAAATAACATCTCAATGAAAAGAGGAATCCCCAGAAAGAGAGGTAGATGGAACAGACATAGCCCAAATGTCAGACACGGAATTCAAAACTATGGTGGTGAAGAAGCTCAATATGCTCAAAAACCTCAAAAACAACTATGACAACCTCCAAGGAGGTTACTAATAGCTCCAAGAAAATTACAGGGAACTTGCAGAGAACTACACCAGCATAAAAAAAGACATAGAAACTATCAACAAGAACCAGAAAGAAATGAAGAATGCAATCTCTGAACTGAAAAACACAGTAGAATCAGTCAAAAGCAGACTAAACGAAGCAGAGGATCATATTAGTGAGTTAGAAGATAATGAAGAGAAAAATTCCCAGATAATAGAGCAAAATGAAAAAAGATTAAAAAAGTATGAAGAAGAAATAAGGGAATTACAGGATAGCATAAGGAAAAACAATATCAGAATAATTGGAATTAAAGAGGGATAGGAAGAACAAGTAATAGAAAAACTGATAGGAGAAATAGTGACAGAAAATTTTCCAAACCTGATGAGAGAAAAAGTTATACAAGTTCAGGAAGCACAGAGAGTTCCAATGAAGAGGAACCCCCAAAAATCCACTCCAAGGCACATCATAATTTAAATGGCAACATTCCAAGACAAAGAGAGAATCCTAAAAGCAGCAAGAGAAAAACAGCAAATAACATACAAGGGAGCTCCGATAAAGCTATCGACCGATTTCTCAACAGAAACAGTACAAGCCAGAAAGGAATGGTCTAAAATATTTCAAGCAATGAAAAACAAAGGCCTACAAACAAGAATACTCCACCCAGCAAGGCTCTCATTCAAAATGGAAGACAAAATAAGGAGTTTCCCAGACAAAGGAAGAATAAAAAAATACATCTCCACAAAACCAGCATTGCAAGAGATGCTAAAGAGAATGTTCTAAGAAAAAAGAAGGAAAAAAAAAAAGAGGAGAGGAACAGAGGTACAAAGGGAAATGAATAACTACACGTCAATAATAACCTTATGTAAATGGATTAAATGCTCCCATTAAAAGACATAGGGTAAGGGAATGGATAAGAAAACAGGACCCACATATTTGCTGTCTAAAAGAAACACACCTCAAAACAAAAGATTTACACAGACTGAAAGTAAAGGGATATAAAAAAATATTCCAAGCAAACGGACCGTAAAAAAAAGTCGAGGTAGCAGTCCTCATATCAGACAAAACAGATTTCAAAGGAAGGGCAATAAAAAGAGACAAAGAAGGACATTTCATAATACTTAAAGGAACAATCCATCAAGAAGATATAACACTGATAAACATATATGCACCCAACATAGGAGCACCCAAATACATAAAGAAAATACTAGAAGACCACAAGAAGGATATTAACAACAACACACTCATAGTAGGGGACTTCAACACTCCATTATCAACAATAGACAGATCACCAAAGCAAAGAAACACCAAGGATATACAGGCATTGAACAACACACTAAACCACGTGGACTTAACTGATATATATAGAACTTTTCACCCCAAAGAAGCAAAATATATATTCTTTCCAAATGCACATGGGACATTTTCAAAGATAGACCACATGGTAGGACACAAAACAAGCCTCAACAAATTCAAGAAAATTGAAATTATGTCAAGAATTTTTTCAGACCACAATGCCTTAAAACTAAAAATGAACCTCAGAGAAAAAAATCAGACACCCAAACTCATGAAGAATGAATAACATGCTATTAAATAATGAATGGGTTAACAATGACATCAAAGAGGAAATCAAGAAATTTCTAGAAACTAATGATAATGAACATACAACAGCCCAAAACCTATGGGACACAGCAAAAGCAGTCCTAGGAGGGAAGTTCATAGCAGTACAGGCATATCTGAAAAGGATAGAAGAATCTCAAATAAAAAATCTAACCCTAAAACTACAAGAACTAGAACAACAACAAATAAAGCCTAGGGCAAAAAGAAGGAAGGAAATCATCAAGATCAGAGCAGAACTAAATGGCATAGAGACTAAACAAGCAATCCAAAAGATCAACAAAACTAGGAGCTGGTTCTTCAAAAAAATTTAAAAAATTGACAAGCCTCTAGCCAGGCTCATCAAGAAAAAAAGAGCGAAGACCTAAATAAACAAAATCAGAAATGAAAGAGGAGAAATCACGACTGATACCACTAAAATACAAACGATAATAGTAAAAAATTACTACAAACAACTGTATGGGAAGAAATTTGACAACCTAGATGAAATGGACAAATTTCTAGAAACATACAACCTTCCAAAACTTAATCAAGAAGAAGTGGAAAGTCTCAACAGATCAATAACAAAGAAGGAAACTGAAACAGTAATCCAAAATCTTCCTGCACACAAAAGCCCTGGACCGGATGGCTTCAGAGGCAATTTCTACAAAACATTCAGGGAAGAACTAACTCCTATCCTCCTCAAACTATTCCAAAAAATCCAAGAAGAGGGAAAAATCCCAAACTCTATGAAGCCAGTATTACCGTAATCCCAAAACCAGATCAAGACACAACAAAGAAAGAAAACTACAGACCAATATCACTGATGAACATAGATGCTAAAATCATCAATAAAATATCGGCAAACAGGATCCAGCAATACATCAAAAAGATCATACATCACGATCAAGTGGGATTCATCCCAGGGATGAAAGGATGGTTTAATATTCGCAAATCAAAAAATATAATACATCACCTAAACAAAATGAAAGACAAAAATGACATGATCATATCAATAGATGCTGAAAAAGCATTTGATAAAGTACAACACCCATTTATGATGAAAACACTCAGCAAAATGGGAATACAGGGAGCATACCTTAACATAATTAAGGCTATATATGAGAAGCCTGAAGCCAACATCATACTCAATGGGCAAAAACTGAAAGCATTGCCCCTGAAATCAGGAACTGTCCACTCTCCCCACTACTATTCAACATAGTGTTGGAAGTCCTAGCCACAGCAATCAGACAAGAAAAAGAAATAAAAGGCATCCAAATTGGGAAAGAGGAAGTAGAACTATCATTATATGCAGATGACATGATAGTATACCTAGAAAATCCTATAAACTCCACTAAAAGACTACTCAATATAATAAGTGAATTTGGCAAAATAGCAGGGTACAAAATAAATATACAGGAATCTAAGGCATTTCTGTACACCAACAATAAAATAGCAGAGACAGAGGCAAAAAAGAAAATACCATTTACTATAGCAACAAGAAAAATAAACTACCTAGGAATAAACTTAACCAAAGAGATAAAAGACCTGTACTCGGAAAACTATGTAACACTGAAGAAAGAAATTAAGGAAGATACAAATCAATGGAAGCAAATACCATGTTCCTATATGGGAAGAATCAACATCATCAAAATGGACATACTATCCAAAGCAATTTACAGATTCAATGCAATCCCTATTAAAATACCAATGACATATTTCACAGACCTAGAACAAATACTCCATAAATTCATATGGAACCAAAAAAGACCCCGAATAGCAAAAGCAATCTTGAGACAGAAGAACACAGCAGAAGGAATCACAACACCAGATATCAAACAATACTACAAAGCCACTGTGATCAAAACAATCTGGTACTGGCATAAGAACAGACATATAGATCAGTGGAACAGAATAGAGAGTCCAGAAATAAGCCCAGGCCTCTATGGTCAACTAATATTTGATAAAGGAGGAAGGAGCATAAAATGGAGTAAGAAGAGCCTCTTTAACAAATGGTGCTGGGAGAACTGGATAGGGACCTGCAAAAAAATGAAACTAAACCACCAACTTACACCACACGCGAGAATAAATTCAAGATGGATCAGACTTAAATGTAAGCCATGACACCATAAGAGTCCTAGAGAAAAACATAGGCAGGAAAATTTCAGATATCTCATATAACAATATCTTCACGTATACATCTCCTAAGGCAAGAGAAATAAAGGAAAAAATAAACAAATGGGATTACATCAAACTAAAGAGTTTCTGCTCAGCAAAAGAAAACATCAGCAAGATGAAAAGGAAACCAACCATATGGGAAAACATATTTGCCAATGACATCACAGACAAGGGACTGATTTCCAAAATATACAAAGAGCTGATACGACTCAACGTCAAGAAAACAAACAACCCAATTAAAAAATGGGCAAAGGACCTGAACAAACACTTTTCCGAAGAGGACATACAGAAGGTCCATAGACACATGGAAAAATGTTCAACATCATTAGCCATCAGGGAGATGCAAATAAAAACAACAATGAGGTACCACCTTACACCTGTCAGCATGGCCATCAGCAACAAATCAACGAACAACAAGTGCTGGCGAGGATGTGGAGAACAGGAACCCTACTGCACTGTTGGTGGGAACGCAGACTGGTGCAGCCACTATGGAAAACAGTATGGAATTACCTCAAAAAACTAAAAATGAAACCGCCTTTTGAACCAGCAATTCCACTACTAGGATTATACCCGAAAAATCCTAAAACCCTAATTCAAAAGAACTTATGCACCCCTATGTTCATAGCAGCACTGTTTACAATAGCTAAGTGCTGGAAACATCCTAAGTGCCCGTCTGTGGATGAGTGGATCAAAAAACTGTGGTACATTTACACAATGGAATACTATGTAGCAGAAAGAAAGAAGAAACTCCTGCCATTTGCAACAACATGGATGGAACTAGAGAGAATTATGCTCAGTGAAAGAAGCCAGGCAAAGAAAGAAAAATACCATATGATATCACCTAATACAGGAAACTAAAGAACAACACAAACAAAGGAACTAAATAGAACAAAGAGCAGAATAGCAGTCAATAAGGGGTTGGGGGGAGGGAGAGAAGGGGGATAAGTAAGGGAAAGATCTAGTCAAGGAATGTGTATAAATGACTCATGGACATGGACAACAGGGAGGGATATGATTGTGGGAGAAGGGGTGGGCTGGGTGGGGGAGAGATATGGGGGAAAGATGGGACAACTGTAATTGAAAAAAAAAATTAAATTAAATCTACAAACTAATATTTGAGAATAACTTCCCTGTTAAGACTCAACCATATATAGACATCAATCCTCACACATGGTTATTTGAAATATGTCCCTGTCTTCAGTATGGTGTGAAAATATTTCTCCTGTATGATTGGAGATACCAAATTTGCCTCCTGAGATCATTTGTCCCTTCGATACTTTTTTTCAAAGTTCTGAGATGCACGTGGTAGATAGTTAAGGAGTAATTTCTTCTCATGTGCATTTGGGAGTAAATGACATCAAATTCGTAGGGCCGTGTGACAAGTGAGAATATGTAAATCCACAAGCATAATTCTTGCTCAGTATGTCATATGTTTTGTTCACTAATTGCTCTGAGTTCTTGAAACTGCTTCTTCTCAAGTTAAGATTTGTCCTTGAAATGAGGCAAGACTGAAAATGCAGGTGAGATTTGAGTGGTCAGAGTGCTGAGGAAAGACAAACCACAAAGTTAAACAACCATGTACTTCTTGGAAATTCCCTAAGTCCCAAAACAGAAAGGGGCAGTGTGACAAACTTGGCAGATTTGTTTTGGTTTTGGTTTCAGTTTCTTACTTTGCTTCATGTTGCTCACTAGACAGACACATGCATTGAGAGCAGTGAAAACATATTAAGAGAAAAACAAGATTCTTGGAGGCACAACTTGACTCCTTTTACTGTCAGGACTTAGCTCATCTCATCATCACTGGCATAACACCTACAGAAGTTGAAATGCAGCAACAGAATCTAACTTTATAATTTTATTAACCAATGTCACCCCAATAAATTCAATAAAAACTTTTTAAAAGACTTTCACCCCTGCGTTAACACATTCAGATACTTTGCCATCTTTTAGACAAAATCCACTTCCTGCACTTAGTTACTATTCCAATGCAGGAAAAATGAAGAGAGTGATATTTTCTGCAGAGCAAGAAAACATACCAAGCAACAATAGGCCAACACTTAAATATTAAATTCTGGGCCAACAGATATTGCCTTCACTAGACTATAGTATAAACAGAGTAGCAGACACACAAAGCTTCATTAAATCCATTCCGAAAGAATGTCTTTGTAACTAATATTTCATGTAACTACATTGTGAAAATCTATATTAATTAACTGAGCAATCCACACTCACATTTTGGGGTAATGTCCTGAAAGATGATTATCAATAAAAACAAGGAGATATTAGTAGTTCTTCTGCTTAATGGCAAATGCGAGCAGAGAATGTTTAGAATATATATTTTTACTAAGTCTCTCAGGCCAGTATTAAGGGCTAGAGAAGTAAATTTTCCTCCTGTTATTGAACCTAAAATGTTTCTCAATGCCATAAGATAAAATGAAGATTTACTAGGGTGAATCACAAGTACAGGATCCAACATATAGAGAAAACATCTCTAAATGATGTTCAAACATCCTTAAAATTTTTTGAAATGATTACATTAGTGAACTTATTACATCAGAAAGGAATGCATTTTAGAAATTATAGAAATTATTGGAGGAAAAGGGAGGAAGGGTTTGTAATTTTATTTTATCTAGAAAATCACTTTGCAGACCATGCCTCTTTGACTGATCCTGGTGTCTCAGGTCTAGTTCATTTCCTGCAAATGTCTGGTGTGGCCCGTGCAAGCTCTGTGTACTCAGTCATCACATGATCAAAATGGAGGAAAATGGCAAAGGTGACTAGCACATCACAACCTACAACTAGTATCTGTGATGTATTAAATGGACTTACAGATTATCTCTTCTTAAAAAGTAGAAATTTTACAATATTTTGTGATATGATGGATAATGACTAAGAAAATACTTTGTATCATACAGATGTTTCTAAATAATAACAAAATGCTTAAAAAGTTGTCAAACTTAAATAAATTCTGCATTTTCTTTACAAAAAGACAAAAGTGCTGTCCTTTGCTGTACTGACAAGCATGTTCAAATGCTATGCTACTCAATAAGGGGTGTTTGGGGAGTTGAAAAAAAGAACATTGAGTTTGTCCCACCACAATAAAAATGGTGTCTGAGCAATGCAGGACAAATAAACTGCTTTGGAGAGGAAGGTGTCCCAGACTGAGACTACTGTAAAGACTGTGTTTGGAAATGTTTCCATTATCACATTACTTTCTACTTAAAAAGATATAGATGGGAGGGATCGAGAAAAAGGAAAAAGGACTCATGGACATGGAGAGCAGTGTGGTGATGGCAGGCAGGATGGAGGTATAAGTGAGTTAAATGGTAATGAAAAAATACAATAAAATTTTTAAAAAGACAAAAATGTATTGTCTATTAAAACTCTCAGAATTTCCTACCCTAAATTTCCACCTATAAAATAACCTGACCAAAGGATAATTACAGTGTGTTTAAAACCCATTTCTTAAAAATGGAGAAAGGCAACACCTTCTAATTTGTCTTCAGGACCAACTGACAGACATCAGAGAAGATGGAAATTTACCAACTGAATTTTACTAAAACCCCTGCACAACTGACAGATAGAATTACAGCCTGAGTCTCACATGTGCAACCAGCTAATGATGTAATTTCCCACTTGCAGTGTGTATTTTCTGTGGTGTCCTTTTGGCCATGGCAATTTTTAAGAAGACAGAAATAAAAGGATCTTGAAATTGCTGTATTCCAAACAGTTAAATCAGCATTTTCAAACTAATGAAGTATATTCAGTCTCAGAACTGTTCAAGAAAATACAATGATCAATGATAGTTCTAATGAAAGTAAAACAATATATATGATTAATAGAGCCCTGGCTGGTTTGGCTCAGTGGATTGAGCGTCGGCCTGCGAGCTAAGTGTCGCTGGTTCGATCTTCCAGTCAGGGCACATCAGAGAAGGAAAACTCTGACTCCAAAAAACCTCCGCTGCCTTGCGGCATACCTCTTCAGGAGAAAGGCTAAGGGAGTAAACCCCAACAGAAAATCCGGAGCCGGAGTCCCTAAGGCGGTTTGACGTTGTAGTCAACACCGGCAACTCCTGCGGCGCACCTGAAGCCAAGCTGTATTGACTCCGTCTTTCCCTTGGACCCTTCAGCTGCGAAGAGAGGGGGGGTCTGCTGCATGGGCAACAGCAGACCCTCCATATCACCCTGCCCAGGCTCTGTAGCTTCAGCTCCACTGGAGAGGACACTCCAGCGTCATCGCAAGATGTCGATTCAACACGGGAGGAGACAGATACCGTGTCACTCCCGAGTCGGACTGCACAGCCATTCTCGGCGGTGCAGATAGACTCTTAAGAAGCTACACCATCGTCTCTCGAGACGGACGGCTGCCGACGATATATGATTAATAAGTAAAATACCAAAATTATTTTTTAATTTTGTCATTTGTTGCTCATCTTAATATTTCCATTTTGAGTGTGTTTTAGAATATGCATGGTGTTTAGTATATTTGTTCATGACTGTAATTCTAAGAGGATAAAAGTTAAAGAAAATTAATTGATGGAGGTAATGCAAAGTATGATCACAGATCTTTTAGAAAGAAATTACTGCATTTTTTAAAATGAGGCTACTTCTTTAAATTCATCATTCGTTCTAATGTGACATGTATACTGTCCTATAAGATGAGCCAGCAGTTTATCAACATCAATATATTATATTCTGAGTGCGACAGTTCCCAAGTTCTTCCTTTCTGTCCAGTGTTATTAGAGCTTTTCAAGTTCTGGAGAGTAAATTCCTTAGAATGACTTGTAAGTGTACCAATATTTCTCAAAGCATTTGCTGCTCACTTTGCTCCCTGGAACTGCTCTCTGGTCATATGGCTACCAGATCTTGGTGAGAATAGTGACTGCTACCTTTCCTGACTGCCATCATGGACCAGTCTCGATTTACCTGTATTATCTTTCGTCGTCGGCAGCCATCCGTCTCGAGAGACGATGGTGTAGCTTCTTAAGAGTCTATCTGCACCGCCGAGAATGGTTGTGCAGTCCGACTCGGGAGTGACACGGTATCTGTCTCCTCCCGTGTTGAATCGACATCTTGCGATGACGCTGGAGTGTCCTCTCCAGTGAAGCTGAAGCTACAGAGCCTGGGCAGGGTGATATGGAGGGTCTGCTGTTGCCCATGCAGCAGACCCCCCCTCTCTTCGCAGCTGAAGGGTCCAAGGGAAAGACGGAGTCAATACAGCTTGGTTTCCTTTAACAAGATTGCTCTTAAGCATTATTATCTCTGCTTTAAAAAGGACAGAATAAAACCCCAGAAAGATTAAGGAACTTGGCCAAGGACACAGCTGTTAGAGGCATAATGAGTGTTCAAGCAGAGCCCAGGCTGTTATCCGGCTGGCTGAGTTCCGGAATGTCCTAGGAGACCTGATTCAATTTCAAATCAAGAAGGCAGACCATGTGAAAACAGACCTACAGGAGCTGACATCCCATTTAATATCATGAAAGGACACCGAGCTGTGGATGATACATAACGTGTATATTTTGGATGTAATACAAACTCTGGATTTGAGAGCTTCTTGAATGCCAAAACAGCCATGGACCTCCAATAACATTCTTATTTTCATGCTAGAATACTCCATACATGGTAATGGCAGTTTTATCGTTTAAGACAGCCCTGCAGCCCCAGCCCTCTACCAGAGAACCCCGCCTCCTTCTCACTTTGTCAGTCATTCATGGCATTTTCTCATCTTCCGGGATGTTGTCTGTCAACTGTGTTTATACACTCTTGCTAATTTCTTGTATAATTAATCCCTGAAATACCATCGAGGTGCTGAAAACAGGCCAACTTAACCCTGTCATGGTGACCTTGCCCCAGTGCCCACACTGCTGTAACACTGCTGTTTAAACCAAAAATGCAAGAGTCAGCCGTAATCCCATTTTCCTCATCACTCAGATCCATCACCATATCCTGGCCTACTCTGAGTGGAAACTCTTCTTTCTGCTCTAACCACTGTCCAATGCACCATTGCTTCCCACAAGAAATGACCAGACGCTCCCCTGCCTCCACACTTTCCTCACCCAACTAGTGTGACCTGTGTTCTTTTTAAAGTGGTAAAATATATGTAATCTAGACTTTTAACCATTTTTAAGTGGTTGGAATTTATTTAGCGGCATTTACATTCACATCATGCATCTAACACCACCATTCAACTCCAGGCTTCCTCAATCTTTCGAAGCATTATCTCTATACCCATTAAACACTCTTCTCCCATTACACTCTTCTCCCAGCCCTTGGTAACTTCCATTCTACCTTCTGTTTATGAATCTTGTATTCCAGGTACCCCATATAAGTAGTCATACAGCATGTATCCTTTTGTGTCTGGCCCATTCCATTAAAGATACTTTCAAGGTTCATCCATGTTACAGCATCTAGCATGTAACATTGTTGTATGTATATACCACATTGTGTTTACCCATGGATCTCTAAATTGGCATTTGAGTGGTTTCCATCTTTGGATATTGTGAATAGTCCTGTCATAGACATTGGTCTAGCAACATTTGTTTGGTCCCTGCTTTCAGCTCTTTGGGGATTATGACTAGAACTGGAATCGTTGGGACTATGTGGTATTTCTGTGTATAATTTCTGAGGAACTAACATACCATTTCAACAGAGGCTTTACCATTTTACATTCTCACCAGTAGCACACAAGGGGTCCAATTTCTCCATATCCTCTTTAACACTTGTTACTTTCTGTTACACACACACACACACACACACACCACAGACACAACCTATCCAGAAAGAATCCAGCCATGCAATATAAAAAATAGAGCCATTTATTGAAGAAGATACAATACACCAAAAACACTGTACAGAGGACAATGACACCTCAGTCCTCTTCAAAGGAGGAACCTTGGGATGTCACGCATTTCTCCCAGTCTCCATCAGCTGCTCCATCATATTTTCCTGATCGCACCAACAGTCTGAAATCTCTTCCCTCTCAAAGGTGATTTTAGTTTTAGGGAAATCCAGAAGTTGCAGGGTGTGAAATCTGGGCTGTAGGGGGCGCTGAGTCACCTGGGTGACTTGATGTTTTGCCAAAAAGCTCTGCATAAGAGGTGATTCATGAGGAGGCGCATTGTTTTGAGGAAGCTGCCAATCACCAGGTGCCCATAGCTGAGGACTTCTGAATCATCCAACTAGTTTTCGTGGAGAAATGTTCAAGCTTAACACAAGATTTGATGCATATTTATTGCTCTACTCACTCAGTCATTTTGAATGTGATGGCTACACAGTACACATACATGCTCACTCAATGGCATCTACCACCCCCACTGATTAGTACAGTGAATTAGTCATTGTTCATGCATGTGCATTCCAGTTCAGTCTCCTTGGCTGCCAGGTTACAATGATGTCACGCAAACTATTCTTGTTAACAACAGTTGGGCTTTTATATACTATACTATATCACACACAAATTATATACACTATATACACATATGTAATATACACACATATATGATGTATATGTATATGTGTGTATGTATATGTACAGTATTCTCTCACTTATTGCGGGTATTACGTTCTAGGCCCCCCCGCGATAGGTGAAAATCCGCGAAGTAGGAACCTTACATTTGTTTTAGTATTTATATATACTTTAAGGCTTTATAAACCCTTCCCACACACTTATAAACCGTTCCCAGTCCCTTATTAACCTATCCCGCTCCCTTATTAACCTTTTCCACACTCTTATAAATACTACTTATGTTCTTAAACATATTCTACACTCTTAAACCTACGTAACTTTAACATACGTATACAGTACTGCAAAATTCCACGACAGAGCGAAAAATCCGCGATAAATAATTAAATAAAATATTTTTTAAAATCCCCCAATACAGTGAGGCCACGATAAGTGAACTGCGATATAGACAGGGACTACTACATACATATATATATTTGCAATTCTAATGGGTGTGAAGTGGTATGACTTCTCTTTTTTCAAATGTAGATCAAAGAATATCATTCACGTGATGATACCCCTTCAAACAGTTCACCAGTGACTTAATATAAAATTCATATTCTTCACTGTGGCCTCCAACTCCATGCAAAGTGATTGGTGAATCTTTAACTTCTTTTCAGAGCATCGTCTCTTGACATTCAGGCACATGGTCTTTTTCTCTGTTCCCACAACAAGCTAAGTTCTTTCCTGCTTTGTGGTATTGAACTTACTTTTCCTATGCAGGTAATACAAAAATACATTTTTCCTTATTCTTTAAATTTTAGTTCAAATTAGACTTCTTTTGAGAAGCCTTTCCTGACTGTACTGTCCCGCATCCTGGAAGTTATCGGGATCACTACATGGGAGCTTTGTTTATTCACATATTTGGTCTTTATATGTCTCATTCAACATGGCAGACACAACACTTAGTGCAGTTTTGGGCATGTTTCCTGAGCTTGAGTGATAGAATTATGCACGCTGGTAATTGGGGAAACCATGGATGAAAGCCCAATTGATGTCACAATGGAAACCACACCAGCTATATTTCACTGTTTTCTGCACTCTAGGTTTACTTTATAATTATTCCACTCCCCACCCTCACATACAGACAACTAGATGCTGATGAGGAATCCAGTGCCCAAACGTGGATAAGAAATCTCAGTTTATCACATACTTTGCAAAGGTTAGTAACTTGCAGGCACCTCTGGATAAGCCTTAGGAAATTCAGAATGAGGAACTGGAGTGATGTTTGGGTGGCTGTTGGGAAAGCACTTGAGGATTTTACCTTTGACATTTGAGATTCTACCTTCCATCCACACATCTGGAGACAAAAATCAATGTGGACTTGTTTTTACCACTTAAAAATTGTTTTCAGGAAAAGTACTGGTATTCCACATAAAGAACTCACCAAGAGCTAACATATATTATGCCAGCACCATGTTAATCTTTTTAGGACATTAGCTCAGATGATTATCACAACAAGCCTGCAAAGCTAGCATAATCTTAATTTTACAGGTGAGGAAAGGTGTTGAGAAGGGTGAATGAACTTGTTCGAGGAGTAGAGCAAGGTGGTGTCCTGGGGCACAAGTCTCAATCAGTCTAAAATGGCCTTGTCCTTAGAATGGCCGGAACCGAGAATACTTGTTCCTATGTTCCACATGATTAAAGGCTATGAGCACAGGCCATTCTAGGCAGGAATTGGCTGTCTTGTTCACATAGCTGAATCTCATCCTTGTGCAGATGGTCCATTTTCTTGAACAAACAAAATATGACACAAACAGAAATGTTCAGACCATGATCAGCATTATCTATCTGTCCAACAAAACCACTGTGATCAGTCACAGGAGAAAGTAAGAATGAACAGCTCCTAAGAGAATGAACATTATTACAATTCTCTTCAAACAAAACTATGTCCTTCAAAACAGCACAACCTTCTGCAGACACAGAGGAGGGCATCTCCTATCTGTTTTGGATTTCCCCTAAATGGTAAGATAAAAGGTTTTATTTCACCAAAACATGAATCCACTGAGGTTTTAGAAGGACTAAACTTTGACATAAAGTTTGAAGTAAAGAAGGAGAGATAACAGGGATGATTGTCCTGCCCTAACTCCAAAAGACAGAGTGAATAGAGGAAGAGTACTTAAAAACAGTAACAAAAACATGTTTTCCAACTCTCACAGCTGAGGGCTCTCACAGCTTTCCCTCTCCAAGGACAATCTTGTGCTTTAAACCTTGAAAGCATCCATCCTTTGCCCAGAGGGTATATAGTTCCTGGAAATAGGAAACTTACTTTTTAGGGGAATAGCATGAGAGTTTAGTGTTCACTATAATTAAGGTAAGTAAAAGATTAAATGATCTATAAAATGGAGTTGTTTCTTTTTCCAAAATAATATTACCTGTGCCTTAAATATATATGTACTTTAAGGTTAATGAATAGAAATTAAAGTTCCTCAAAGGTTAGAAGCGTTCCAGATTCCTCCAAAGAAGCAGGGACTTAACAAACAAATAAAACACCTCTTCTATGGTGCACCAACTCCACAAATATTTACTGAAAACCTATTATGTACAGGCTGGTGGCTAGGTCTAGGGTCACAATAGTAACTAATACAGAAGCAGTGCTTTGTCTCTGAGAGCTGATGGACTGATACTGGCTGGGAATACAAATATTAAATAAACATACCTTCTCAGATTGTGAACAGAGTGTTGTGAAAATCTAACTAAAGGACCTAATTTAAATTTAGGGTAAAGAAGACACATGAACTGATAGTTAAACTGAAACTTGAAATATAAGAAAAAGGTAGCAAAGAAAAGACAGAATATAATAGTCAGGAGAGAGAGGACAGACACAAAAGCCCAGATGCAGGGGGTGAATTTAAAACATGTGGGCAAATTATTTTACATTGTCCCATGAAAAAGAGGCATCCAATGTCTCTTCCCCTTGGTTATGGACTGGTCCAGCACTTGTTTTTGATCAAGAAAATATAAATGTGATGCTGCCCAACAACTGAGGCTACATTAGGAGAGTGACACAGCACCATTCCAGCTCTCTTTGGGAGCACAACCTACATTTGTAAAGAAGCCCAGGCCACACGGATGTGTCCCTACCAACAGTATCAGTAAAGTCCCAGCTAATGGGCCAGCATCACCCACCAGAAACATGAATAACATGCATTCAGGTGACTCCAGCTACCAGCCTACAAACAGAACCTGCAGACCCAAGTCGCCCAGGCTGATCCTGCCCAAGTTATAGGTTTGTGAGCAAAATAAATGCCGTCGTTGTGTGAACCCACTCAGCTTAGGTAACGGGAATAGCACGAAAGCACTCCTAAGTTTTCAAGGAATTGGGGCATGAGTCTAGGAAAGAGGTATGTGATAGGTTCATGCAACAATGTGCAGGATCTTACTTGTGCAGGTGTAATGGGGAAAGAGGAGAGGGTTTTAAAGCTCTAAGTGATATCATCAAATTTGTGTTAGAAAATTATTACTCTGGATGCTGTGTGGTAATAACTTGGAGTGATATGAACACCAGTGGAAAAGTTGGGAATAAATGCAATTCTGGAAGTAGTTGGGGAGTAAGTAAATGAATTCATAATACATTTCAGAGGTGGACACAGCTTTGTAAGCTGTAAAGTATGTTACAGTTGTTGTTTTTGTTATTATTACTATTACTCTTGCTATACTATTTAAGCATGGTGCATACTGTTTTATGGGCAGACTGCTATCCACTGTGATACAAAGAAACAGTCTAGTGTTTGCCATCAAGGAGCTCATGGCCCAGTCATCTGAGAAACAGGCAGGTATTATGAGACAATATCTTGTATGACCACCTGGGTAGGGCATCGCACCTCACAGGGTAGAGCTCTTGGTGATGGTCACAGAATGGGAACATAACTTCACAAGCATTCCAAAACATTTAAATCCCTTGCATTTATAAAAAGTTCCTCTGTCCCCCTTCCACCTTCAAGGTCACCTCCCTGGACCAGACTCTCCTTTACTCATACTTGAAAGTTGCATCACTTGCCTAACTGCCTAATTAATTTCCAGGCTCCGTTCTTTCCATTTTGATCTACCCTCCTTAGTACTAAAAGATTAATTATCCAAAAATGTCATTTCCTTTTTTTAACTTTCCTGTTCAAGACACTATGATTGCTATTATTCACTTCCTGAACTGGTTTAAAAGCTCATATTCTTGCATTTAATAAACTCCAAAAGCTCAGACATTTCTACATCTGCAACCTCAGCTCTTTAGAAACCTGTATCTCCCTGGGAATTGTCCAGACTAGTTTGTCTATGAGCTACAGAATATGGTTCCAGACTTATCTATGTGAACATCAGCCCCATCTACTCACTGCTGTCCTGCCTAAACCAGTGTGCTTTAGCCACTGGGTTTCAGGCTTCCTGAGGTTTTTACATCCCTCACCTCCCACGGCATTAGCATGTAGGCAGTCTGCAGGGACCAGTGATATGTGCTTGGAAAGGGCACAGCCTTAGATTCTGGAAGACACCGGTTGAAGCATGGATCAGACATTGATAAGCTACAATCTTGAGCAAAATTGTGGCCTTTGTAAGTCTCAGTTTGTGTATCTATAAATGGATGATCATACATATCACAACCTACAGAGCTATGGTGAGGATTCCATAAAAGTCCCTCCAACAGAGCCTAGCATAGAGGGTAGCACAACAGTTCACAGGAGATTAAAAACTGCACTTTTGTGCAAGTTACAATTAGTTATAGAACATAATTATATGTCCAAATATCTGAAGAATATATGACAATTTTAGGTAAATGTAAATTTTTGGTACATTCTTAACAAAAATATCTATGATCTCTAAATCCACTAAGAAGAAACCACGAAACAAAACAAAAGCTGTCCCTCTGCTCTCCTGTGACATTACAGATGACATCCCATGAGCCTCTCTGGAATTTCACCCTCACAGGTACAGGTCTTTTGAGCTGTATCTATGCACTACCCTAAGTCCTTTTTCTCTGGGTTCCTCTCAACCCATGTCATGTCTTGTAATTTGTTTTGTATCTTTAAAAATATCCTCACCTGACGACATGCTTATTGATTTTAGAGCGGAGGGGAGGGAGAGAGAGGGAAGGAGAATAACATCAATCTGAGAAAGAAACTTTGAATGCTTGCCTCTCACACGCACCTCGTCTGGGGACTGAACCCACAACCCTGACTGGGAATCGAACCAGCAACCTTTTGGTTCACAGGACAATGCTCAACCAACTTAGCCACACAGCCAGGGCTTGTCTTGTAATTTAAGATAATACTTTAAAGATCAGCTCAGAATCTGACCCAGCCATCAATTTTAGTTTTTCTACTTTCCTTCTCAGAACCTATCCCTAACTGCATTTATTTTATCTTTATAAGTTGTTACCTTTCCTAAAATATACAAATCCATGGATCAGTTCTCCTATTGGATCAAGTGTCACCTACACACATTGCCTGAGGAAGTATCCCGCCCCTTTCCTGACTTTTCTTTGAAAATCAGGCAGGCAGGTGATATCTGTCATATGTTCCCTGGAAATGTGAACAACAACACAGCAAGACTGACAAAATTGCAAGGGTTGTGCTATTTAAGGACAACATTGGACAGAAAGAGGGAGGTCAGGAATAGGACAGAGAGAGAGAGAGAAACACAGAGAGATAGAGAGAGGGATAGAAAGAGAGAGAGAGAACAAGAGAGAGAGAGGGAGAGAGGGGAAGAGAGAAATAGACAAAGAGAAAGACAGGCCGAGGGAGGGAGGGAGGGAGAGAGAGAGAGACAGAGAGAAACAGAGAGAGATGCAGAGAGACAGAGAGAGGGGAGAGAAAGACAGAGTCAGACAGACAGGCAGACAGAGACAGAAAGAGTGAGAGACAGACCAAGACAGAAAAAGGAAGAGAGATACAGAGTCAGAGAGACAGACAGACAGACAGATAGGGAGGGAGAGGGAGACAGAGGGAGAACAAAGACAGAGAAAGAAGAAGAGAGAGAGAGAGACAAAGAGGGAGAAAGACAGAGAAAAAGAGAGAACTGAGAAAAAGATAGAAAGAGAGAGACAGAGAAGGAGGAGAAAAAGAGAGACGAATGAAACACCAGTAGCCACAGGGCCCCAAAGGAAAAGGGCCAACAGAAGACAGGATGAAGATGCCAGATGCATAGCAAGAGTCAGAGGCCTCATGCAAGTTGAGGGGATTATTTCAGGTCACATCCATCAGGACTGATCAAACTTAAGGGAAAAAACCCCAAACTCCATGTTACAGAGTATTGGCAAAGCTGTAAAACACAAGCCTTCTTCCAAGCTGCTGATGGGAATGTAAATTTATACATGTTGGAAACAATTAGGAATATATTAAGATAGATGTAAATATCTTATGACCCTGCCAATTTATTTATGGGAATAGTCCTTAGAGAAATTTTCGCACATGTGCACCTGGAGACTTGTGTGAAAATGTTTGTAACAGTTTTCCTAACAGCAAAAATAATAATAATAACATGAAGGAAAACTCTCACTGGTGAATGAAATGGATGAATTAACTGAGGTGTGATCCTTTAGCATTTACTGTACAACAGAATAGAGAAGAGGCTCTGACCTCCTCTGGTGTCTGGTCACTTCCCTTTGATCATCCAGTCTCTTCAGAGAGAAGCCTTCCAAACTCACCCCAAACAAGTACATCTCCCCTGTTATTGAATATTTGTATAGCCTGTTTCATTGCTCTAAGGCAATATCCAAAACACATATTCATTTTATGTGACTTGCTTGTCTCTTACTTCTGGACTGAGGGATCCCTGAGAGAAGAGGCCATGTGTGCTAGTGGTCTAGAGCATTAGATGCCTCCTTTTGATGGGACAATGCCAAGAAATATTTAGTAGCACATGATTTTAATACACTAGGAAAGAAGAATCCAAGTGGCCTTGTAATCAAACAGGAAGAGGAGAATGTAAACTACTGATTAGTGAAACACACACTCATGCACAGGAATGCACACACACTCATACCAAAGCATACACTGACACACTCAAACAAGCACACATTCACACACTGACACAAACCCTCATACAGTCTCACACACTCAACACATTCACACACCACACACCCATACACTCATTCACACACTCATAATAACACACTCAAACTCAAACACATACACACACCTGTATGCTATATTTTCATGTGCACAGAAAACTGTTACATGTTTACATAAGAAATCATTAAAAATGTTGACTCCTTATGAGTAGAATTTGGTGAGTAAAGCATTAAAACAGAAGATTCTACTTTGGCACTATTTAACTTTTCAATGATTAGAATTTTAAAAGACCTAGAAAAATATATAAAAATTCAGAGGCAAAATATTGTTAAAAAAATTCGTTTTCGTATAACATATTATATCACACATAATTTTCACAGCTTGCCTAAAACAATACACCTTAAATATATATCAGGGACTGTACTTGTACTGATTATGCAATGAGACCTTCGTTTCTGCAGCAGAATCATTAGACCACTAGCCCAGTAAACATCACGTTATGTAGCTAATTTGTGTTTAAAGCTATTTTGATTTGAAATATTCTGCAAATTAAAATTTGAAATGGCTCAACCCCACGATTCCAATCTACTTGAGAAAGAGGAATACAGCTCTATGAAAAAAAATTACATGATGACATTTGTATTCATTTAAAAATATCCTACCTCACTCAATATGTACTGTTGCTCACAGAATTGTATTCAATAACATAGATAACACTGACATTTAGGGGTAACAGAGTAGACAATAAGATATGCCAGTGGACTATGTCTATTCTAGCATCCTGTATTTGGTACTATACACACCTGACTCATCTGAATTTTCTAAAATCAGAGCAGAAATAGAAAAACGATCAACTACAAGATCAACTGTGACAGTCATAGCACTGCTTTAGTGGAGTGTTTTTTTTTTTCCTAGTCCTAATTCTAAATGGTATTTTCTCCTAAGCTTTGTGACCCTGAAGATATATATGTATAATAATAGCCTTGGAATTTCAGACCAGAAAAAAAAGCAGCCTAAAATGGAAGTCACTTAAGAGTAATTCACATCAACAATATACATCAAATTGGAAAAGAAATCGGTTGCTCTTGTTCTTTGTATTTGTTGATACTTCCTCCTTCCCACTTTGCTCCCCTCACCCAAAAAAATTATATTTCAAAAGTTTGAAAATAACCTGCCTATGCCAATTTTCCCACACTTCGGTAATTCATCTTCCCCTAAGGAAACAAGGTACAGAACCCCTCTGATTCTGCCAAGTGCCTGGAGTACTGCAGTTTTTCAGTATATGGAAGCTGCTAACAACAACCACGTCTTCATGCAGTACCGAAGTGCTGATGCCCTTTCTCTGTAACTCCGGGACAGTCCTCTCTCCAGAGCTCCAAAAATGCAAATCACATTTTCTAACAAACCTCTCTGTCTAGATGTCTCCATGGGCACCTCATGGGCACCTCAGGTTTATCTGACCCTTCACCACTGCTCATCTCCCTCCCAGAGCAGGCAAAAAACAGGGCCCACCTATGTTAGTCATACAGGTAAACAAACAACACCATCCAGTCACCCAAACTCAAAATCTGGAAGTTTTCTCCAACACGTGCTTTCCTTCTTATCTCTCAACCAATGGACCAGGCTACACATCTGATTTACTATACTGTGAATAAACCTGACCCACCCTTATCTGTCCAGCCTTGGCCTTAGATTAGAACCTCAAACTTTCACAACTGAAAAATGGAAATGACTGCCTGCCTCCACTCCTGACTCACCTCCATGTGAGCATGATAATCTTTAGTCGGAAATCTTCCAAACACGTAAAGATAGCATAGAAGAAATGGGCAGAATTTATTTGGACTAATTCAATTGATGAACTATTATTCTAATCCTCAAAGCTAAAAAGACATACAGAGGCAAGTTTCATGAACGAAAAGATAGGAGACTTTCAAGTAAGTAATAGTGACTGGATCTACAGCATTTCCATGAAGGCTATGTGGTTGAGTTTCCATTTGCCTTTCTACAGTTGGTTTCTCTGTCCTGCTCTGTGCCTCTAGCCTCCAGGGATGAGTCACCCCAGCTCCTGCCCTGTGCCTTAGTTCGATTAAACTGGAAGCCTTAACGGCACAGAACAGCACATTCTTACCTCTTCATTTAATTTTGGGTAAATAGAGACCAAAATCACTGCTGATGCAAATGTGCATCAGCCTCTGACACATAGGAAGCCAAGAAGATCTCAATAGTCTAAATTAGGACAATTTACATCTAAAGCAAGAATGCCACCAATTGAGAAAGTCTAGAAAACCCGGAAAACATAAATGGTTTCCTTATGTCAAGTATCCCTCCAGGTAATGGACAGGATGTCCTGGACCCTGAACACAAGCTCAGGGCCAACACCGCCCCTCAGTCAAACTCCATAATATGATATTAAAGTAATGTCCTAAGTAAACTGCAGAAAGAAACAAAAATACTTTCTCATTACTACATTTTAGAAACTCTTAAAAATTACCTAAATTACAACTAAGGATGTAGCCCAAAGTTTCTGGATAATACACTAAACCAAATCACCAAGTAATTACAAAGAACTACTTATTTGCTAGGTGCTGCAAGTTAGAGCAGATCATAGAAGAGACAGAAATTGGCCCTCAGTTACTTCTTGTTTTGTGAAGGGAAAATATAATAAAAATAAATACAATGACAAAAAGTTAAATATATGGGCTATTATACAGCAATTGGTCCATGGGAGGGGGGACTAAAACACAATGTC
Source organism: Furipterus horrens (assembly GCF_987537825.1). Taxonomy (NCBI): domain Eukaryota; kingdom Metazoa; phylum Chordata; class Mammalia; order Chiroptera; family Furipteridae; genus Furipterus; species Furipterus horrens. The sequence goes on from NW_028327177.1 coordinate 72,122,779, forward strand.
AAGATTGGGAAGGGGTGGCTGGTGACAGGATGGACAGGCACAGCCTCACCAAGAAGACAGTGTGAATGAAAATGAAGGAAGTGAGGAGTGAGGTCGCAGCACCTGTGGCAATAGCTTCCCCAGTGGAGGCTACAGCCACTGTTGAGGACACGCGACAAGACAGTGCCTCCAGCTTTCTTTCTGCTCTGCAGTATTCCATTTTGTAAATGTATGGATGGAACTGGAGAATATTTGTTAAGTAAAATAAGCCAGTCAATGAAAGACAAATACACATGATCTCACTTATAAGAGGAACCTAATGAACAAAATAAACTAATGAGCAAAAAAGAACTAGAGGCACAGAAACATGGAACAGACTGACAGCAGCCAGAGGGGACAAGGAAAGGGGATAATGGTGGAAAAAGAGGGAGGGGATTGGTCAAAGAACATGTATGAATGACCCATAGACATGGACAACAGTGTGGGGATTGACTAGAGGAGGAGGGGTTCAGGGTAAAGAAGGGCAAAGGGGGATAAATTGGGACAGCTGTAATAGAATAACAAGAAAAAAGACTGTGCATCCAGAGCTGATGCAGTCAAAGTCAAGAAGTCCCAGAAAGCCAAGAAGTATTAGACTGTCTGATCACAATTACGTCCAATAACTTCACAATGCTTTTTGCATACATACAGAGGAGATACTGAAGACTTCTGGATAAACTTGGCAGATGAAGGTATATGTATTTGCGTTGGGCCCTCCTGAAACTACATTAAAAAATATGTGACCCCGCTAAGAACTAAGAGTCAGATAAGCATCAGTCAGACCCTCAAAAATCCACTGGTATCAACTGTGCCTCCAGAGAATGTGCTGCAACCAGAGCACAGTTCCAGGGAAAATGTGACCCAAAGGCCTCAGAATGCACGGTTGGAGACACACTACAAACCAGGGTGCAGTACTGAATCAAGCTCTAGAGTTACCTTTGTAAAGAGAAGGAAGCTCTGTCCCTCACCCCATCTGGGCCCCGCTGGCAGCCAGGCTCACTCTCGTTAGGTAGGAATATTTCTCAGGAGAAATCAAACTCCAAACAAAACCTCTACAAATGGTGAATGCTGGGAGGCCAGAGGGCTACATGGGGGTCCACAATGAGGCCCCAATTGGGAAGCCTGCCTGTGACATCCAATAAGCTTTTATTGCCTTAGTCTTACACAGGTACACACAGGTGAAGATCACTAAACAATTAAGGAAAACCTCCAAATTGAGAATTGGAAAAAAGAAAGTCACATAACAATAAAAAAATTCACAGAATAACCAGACACAAAGACAATTTCAAAAAATCAAAACAAAACAAAACTAATTATATAATATATAGTTAAGAAAAGATGATTCACACATATCCACACACAAAAAAGAAAATCCCTTGGAAAAAATAATTTTAAATCACAGTCAAGTACAATAAAATATAATCAGTGCACTAGATGAATTGAAATAATCTGCCCAAAAAAGAACAATGAAAAATAATAAACAATATTAAAACATCTAGAAATAAATTTAAAAGTTTTAACACTGGTTAACAAAATCCAGAAAAGTAGTTGTATATATTTTTGACACTTTCACCCAATGTGACCCTGACTTACATGCAGTTAAAAGCCTATAAACATATAATGATTTTAAACAAATACAAATCATATCATGTATTTCTCCCATCAGTGCTGTAGGGGGTTTTCAGCTTGTATTACAGACATCCATTTTTTATAAGCTTGTTCATTTTTATTTATTTTATATTTTAAATATTTTATTGTTTATGCTATTACAGTTGTCCCAATATTTTCTCCTTTGCCTCCCTCCAACCAGCTCAACCCCCACTTCCATAGTCAATTCCCACACTGTTGTCCATGTCCATGGGTCTTTCATATATATTGTCTGACTAATCCCTTTACCTTCTTTCTACCAGTCCGCCCCTCTCTCTTCCCCTCTTATAGCTGCTAGCTTGTCCCATAATTCTATCCCTGGTTCTATTTTGCTCACTAGTTTATTTTGTACACCAGCTTCCTCTTATAAGTGAGATCACATGGTATTTGTCTTTCACCAACTGGCATATTTTACTTAGCATAATAGTTTCTAGTTCCATCCATGCTGTTGCAAAAAGTAGGAATTCCTTCTTTCTGCTGCATAGTATTCCATTATGTAAATGTACCACAATTTTTAAATCCACTCTTCTACTGATGGGCACCTAGGCTGTTTCCAGTTCTTGGTTGTTGTAAACAGTGCTGCTATGAACATGGGAGTGCATGAATTCTTTTGAACTGGTGTTTCACGATTCTTCAGGTATATTACCAGCAGCAGGATTGGTGGATCAAAAAGCAGCTCCATATTTAGTTTTCTGAAGAAATTCCATAGTGTTTTCCACAGTGGCTAATCCAGTGTGCATTCCCACTAAAAGTGCACTAGGGTTCCTTTTTCTCCACATTCCCACCAGCACTTGTTTGCTAATTTCTTAATGATGGCCATTTTGACAGGTTTGAGGTGGTGTATCATTGTGGTTTTCAGAGTTTGCACCTCTCTGATGGCTAGTGGTGTTGAGCCTTTTTTCATATGTGACTGGACCTTCTGTACGTCCTCCTTGGAGAAGTATCTATCCAAGACCTTCGCCTATTTATTAATTGGATTGTTTGTCTTCCTGGTGGTATTGAGTCATATAAGCTCTTTATATATTTTGGAGATTAAACACTTGTCTGATGTATCATTGGCAAATACGTTCTCAGATGCGGTTGGTTCCCTTATCGTTCTGATGATGGTTTATTTAGCTGTGCAAAAGCTTTTAAATTTGATGTAGTTCTATTTGTTTATTTTTTTCCTTTATTTTCCTTGTCCTAAGGGATATAGTAGCAAAAATATTGCTGTGCAATGTACCTAAAATTTGACTGCCTATGTTTCCCTCTAGAATTTTTAAGGTATCACAACTTATATTTAAGTCTTTTATCAATTTTGAGTTTATTCTGGTGTATGGTGTAAGATGGTGGTCTAGTTTCATTTTTGCATGTACCGGTCCAATTCTCCCAACACGATTTCTTGAAGAGACTGTCTTTATTTCATTGTATGCTCATGCCTCTTTTGTCAAATATTGACCATAAAGACATGGATTTATTTCTGGGCTCTCTATTTTGTTCCATTTATCTATGTGTCTGTTCTTATGCCAGTACCAGACTGTTTTGATTACAGTGGCCTTGTAGTATAGTTTGATATCATTTATTATGATCCCTCCAAATTTGTTCTTCTTTCTCAAGATTGCTGAGGCTATTTGGGGTCTGTTTTGGTTCCATATAAATTTTTGAAATATTGTTCTAGGTCTGTGAAATATGCCATTGGTATCTTGATATGAATTACATTGAATCTATAAATTACTTTGGGTAGTATGGACATTTTAGTGATGTTAATTCTTCCAATCCATGAACATGGTATATGCTTCCACTTATTTGAATCTTCCTCAATTTCTTTCTTCAGTGTCCTAAAGTCTTCCGAGTACAAGTCTTTTACCTCCTTGGTTAAATTTATTTCTAGGTACTTTATTTTCTTTGTTGCAATAGTAAATGGGACTTTTTTTCTTAGTTTCTCTTTCTGATAGTCCATTATTGGTGTATAAAAATGCTATTAATTTCTGAGTATTGATTTTGTATCCTGCTACTTTGTCAAATTCATTTATTAGTAGTTTTTGGTAGAGCCTATAGGGTTTTCTATGTAATATCATGTCATCTGACAATAATGACAGTTTTACTTCCTCCTTTCCAATAAGGATACCTTTTATTTCTTCTTGTTGTCTGATCACTGTGGCTATGACTTCCAGTATTATGTTCAATGAAAGTGGTGAACGTGAACACCCCTGTCTTATTCCTGATCTTAAGGGAAACATTTAGTTTCTGCCCATTGCGTATGATGTTAGCAGTAGGTTTTTTGTATATGGCCTTTATTATGTTGAGTAGACTCCCTCCAATGTTTCTCTGCATCTATTGATGTGATCATGTGATTTTTGTCTTTATGCGATATATCATATTTATTGAGGATGTTCCTTGCATCTCTGGAATAAATCCCACTTGATCAGGGTATATGATCTTTTTGATATATTGCTGGATCCGATTTGCTAATATTTTGTTGAGGATTTCAGCATCTATATTTATCAGAGATATTTGCCTGTGATCTTCTTTCTTTGTTATGTCTCTACCTGGTTTTGGAATTAGGATTATACTGGCCTCATAAAAAAAGTTTGTTCAGTTTTTGTTCTGTTTTGTGTTTTTGTTTTTATTCTTTGTTTTCTCCAATCCTGCATCTTAACCCCTGCTGAGAAGACAGCAACATACACAAACTCAGGGAATATCAGAGACTGGCTGTAGGGCATAGCCATACTATATATTCTCCTGGGAAATAGATTGGCATTTTAATTTATTTTAGAAGAAAAGCATGCTCTTGCTTCATTTTTAAATATCTTTATTTAATAAAATAGTTTATTAATGTATTTATGCCCAAGTAACATTTTGCTCTTAGGACAGAGTGATCACACATTGCGGGCATGTTCCTCTTCCCATGTGGATAGGCCTCCCGAGCTGCCTACCCATTCAGGGCCTGGTTCTGTGCAGGAAACTTGGGTGTAGATGCCAGGAACTTCCCTCTTCCCTCCAGCAATCCCACCCCCCGTTAGTTCATGTCCGTGGGTCATGCATATAAGTTCTATGGCTTCACCCTTTCCTATACTATTCTTAACTTTCCTCTGTCTATTTTGTACCAAACAATTAAGCTTCTTAATCCCTGCACCATTTCCCCATTTCTCCTCCCTTCCCCTCCCAGCTGATAACCCTCCAAATGATCCCCATACCTATGATTCTGTTCCTATTCTGGTTTGCTTGGTTGAATTTTGTTTTTATTTTTTAGATTCAGTTGTTGATAGCTGTGAGTGTGTTGTCATTTTAGTGTTCATAGTTTTGATCTTCTTTTTCTTGAGTAAGTCTCTTTGACATTTCATATAATAATGGCTTGGTGATGATGAACTCCTTTAGCTTCACCTTGTCTGGGAAGCACTTTATCTGCCCTTCCATCATAAACGATAGCTTTGCTTGATAGTGTAATCTTGGTTGTAAGTCCTTGCTTTTCATCACTTTGAATACTTCTTGCCAGTTCCTTCTTGCCTGCAAAGTTTATTTTGAGAAATCAGCTGAGAGTCTTATAGGCACCCCTTTGTAGGTAACTCTCTGCTTTTCTCTTGCTGCTTTTAAGATTCTTTGTCTTTAACCTTTGGCATTTTAATTATGATGTGTCTTGGTGTGGTCCTCTTTGGGTCTAGCTTGTTTGAGACTCTCTGTGCTTCCTGGACTTGTATGTCTATTTCCTTAGCCAAATTTGGGGAGTTTTCCTTCACTATTTTCTCATATATGTTTTCAATTTCTTGCTCTTCCTCTTCTCCTTCTGGCACCCCTATGGTTCGGATGTTGGCACGTTTAAAGTAGTCCCAGAGGTTCCCAAGCCTCTCCTCATTTTTTTTAAATTCTTGTTTCCTCATTCTGTACTGGTTGACTGTTTTTTTCTTCCTTACATTCCAAATCATTGATTTGAACCCCAGTTTCCTTCCCTTCACCATTGGTTTTGTGTGGAGTTTCCTTTGTTCCATTTAGCATAGCCTTCACTTCTTCCTTATGCGTTTGCCGTACTTAAGCATATCTGTCAAGCCTGTGAGCATCTTTATCACCAGTGTTTTGAACTCTGCATCTGTTAGGTTGGTTATCTCCTCATTTGTTAGGTTGGCTATCTCCTCATCACTTAGTTCTCCCACTGGAACCTTGATACATTCCCCCTTTTGGGCCATACTTCTCTGTCTCCTCATCTTGACAGGCTCCTGTATTTGTCTGCCTCTGTGTCATAGGTAAAGCTGTCACTCCTGTTATGTTGTAAGAGGCGGAGCCTTAGGTATTCATCAGTACAGGGCGACCCATTTCTCCACATTGTGGCGCTGTATATGGCGGAGGAGTCTGAGAGGGAACAGTGCTGCTTGCTCAGCACTTGCCCCTTATCCAGGTACTTCTCCCACTTTGTATGAGACTGGCACCTCTCTAGCTGTTGCCCCGGCTGTCATTCCCAGAGTGGGTGGGTCTGCTGCGGATCTTCTAGGACTGTAGGGGCCCTTTAAATAAGCGGACTCTGCTGAGAGATCAACAGTTTCTTCCTCCATCCCAGCCCCCACTGGTATGCACATTCAAAAACAATGAGGCTTTAATTTCCCTGGTGCTTGGACTGTGAGCTGCGTGGTCTGGTCCGGTGCTGGGAACACTCCCCAGGTGTCCCTCCTGACTTTTTAAAACATGTGACTGCACTTTCCGCTGGCCCGCCATGGCTGTCATCACCACACCGAGTCCTTTCTGCCCCAGCTCCACCCCTCCAACCTGTCTGGATGAGTATTTCTTCTTTATATGTTTGTTGGACTTCCATGCAGCTTGGTTTTCTGGAACTTCTGGTTGTCTCTAGTTTTGATGTAGCTATATTCCTTCTTAGTTGTAGAGGGAGACACAGCGTGTCTACCTAGGTCTCCGTTTTAGCCGGAAGTCTCCTTTAAAGGAGTTTATAATCAAGAAAAATTTATTTAAAAATTCATTTATTTCTGCTTTAAAAAAAGGTCAATGAGTTAATTCTGAGACAAAAAGAAAATGGCTTTACCGAAAAGGAAGCATTTAGTTTGTATCTGTGAATTGAGAGACGCTGATGTTGGCAGTAGGCCCAACAGAGGGACATGAGCTCCAGAAACATGGTCAGGGCCCCAGGGTCCAAAGATGCACAAATTTGGAAGAAGAAGTCATAAGAGAAATTCCTCTGAGTAGTTGGGAACAAGCAGGATAAGAAGGCAAATGAGGCCCCATCATGGGGGCCTCAGCAAGTCTGAGAGGGAGGTACTTTTATGATCTGAATGTTGAAATCAATTTCAGAATTTTAAAGTGCTGGTATTGGTCCTATGGATCTAATGGTGGCTCTTAATAACATGAAATTTATCTGTCTTTACTGTGCATCAACGTTAGGCTTAAATAATTTGAGGTTCACTTTTACCTGGGTTGTTTTTTAAGAACTCAGTAGAGGATTCTGGGCACCATTTAATATAAGTCATATCTCTGACTAGGGTGTACATAATAATCTAGGAAAAACTCAAACTACAGCAATAAAAAAGCTTGAAATACTATAAACATACTTTTTTGGATAATCTGTCTCCACCAATAGTTACCTTTTCCTAATGTGCATGTATTTATTCTCATTTGTATATCAAGCGCTGAGAAATAAATTTTGATGACTTCATCCCAAACCACTATTGACTATCTTATTTAGTTCTTATCTTTAGGATGATCTGAATGAATTTAACCATGTAAAACTGTTGAAAACAACTATTTCAACCTGAAAATAAATCCGTTACTGTGCTTGACCTAAAGAATCAAGTACATAATTTCTCAAGTTATAGAACTCTATTTTCATGACATGTTCAATGGGCAATTCATGTAAAACAGACAATTCCACAGGTTTATGTGGTAAATGCTGAATGAAACAAACCTAAATGGGTTTCCTTCTGGGGGACCTTAAAGAGTTAATATTAACTGAAAATCAACAAGAGAAGATTAGAGAAAGTGCTTCCCAAATTTATCTGACCACATAACTTTTAATTTATGTGTTTTTCCAGAATACCCATTAACATCTCTGGACAAAATCTGAGCTAGTCTCTGGCCTAAAGGATTAGATTAACCTCTAATTTTTTCTGCTATTTCCTGAGTGCAGTGTTAAATAAATCCTGAATAACACTTCAAATCATTTCCCAACAAGCAGCACCTGTTTAAATATCTGAAATACTTTTATTTCACATGGAGGCATAAAGGATTTCTTTCACATCAAAAACACATTCTGCAACCAAATTATTTATAATTTAACCAGCTTTAATGTGAAATATCCATAAGATATTTTGTCTGTTTAAAACGGATAAAAATGTACACAGAGAAAACAGAATTGCTCACACTAACATTATTTAGTTCAAATTAACATTTCCCAGGAAATGTTTCTATGATACAGTAAAAACATATAAAAATTGTTGCCTGTATATTTTCTGCTTTTAAAATTCACCATTTATCATTTTATCTAAATTAAGCTGAATGTGTTAGCATATTTAATAGATTAGGGTGTTATTTATAATCTTTAGATTTCTTTATAACTGAAAGTATTTTTATTTTAATTAATTGTAACCATCTTTCGTCAAGTGTATTGAAATACCTCAATACACACAAATACATGAAATGCATTCACACGAGAAAAATGTAAATAAGAAAATTAATCTTGCTTATCCAACTATAGCTATGATGACCAGATGAATGTATTGGCTTTGCATGTTTTCATCTTTTAATATTGTCACTTGCAAGCACACACAAGCACAGATACATATCCACAAACCCATCCATACCCCCAAACACACACACACACACACATACACACACACACAAAACCTCCATTTCCCACAATCGCCAAAGCCCACAAACACACCCATTAACATCCATACCAACCCTCACACTTTCCATCACACCCATACTCCAGATACAAACACACATGTCCCATCCATCTGACACACAAACACACACACATGATTATGCATGGGGCTTGTGATGCATATATAATGAATTGTTTTTGTTCTTTTAATTGAATTTTATATTATGAACATTTTCCTATATAATTCATCTTTTAAAATATTAAGTGTAATGGTTGGATAAGATTCTTATGTATAAATTTACCATCAATTAAACCATCACCAGTGCTGGAAATTCACGTCGTTTCAAATTAGTCATTAACACATTAAAGGAAGCTTTATGAATAATTCTGAGTTTTCTCCTGTAAAAATTTCTGGAAATGCTAAAGTGGTATGGGCATGTATGAATATTTTAACGTTGATGCTGTCTGCCATACTATGCTCTAGAGGAGCTGTACTATTTTCACTTCTCCTGCATCCCACGTTTGAGATCAGCCATTTTTCCACTGAATTACAGTTGTTTTTGTCAGTCTCTTAGGGAAAAGTACATCTTAGTTTTTCCATTTTTATTTATTAAGTTGTTAGGAAGATTAGACTGTGTGTTCATTTTTTTATTTTTCTATTTTTCTACTGGTGTGTCTTCTACTTTTTTTACATAGTTTTTTATATACTACAATTTTTAATACTTTTTCATATATTTGAGAAATACTTTCCTAATTATATGTTTGTATTTCAATTGTGTTCATGGCATCTATCTATAAATCAGTCAATACACTGATGGAGAGATATTTTCTTTTTAAGCTTCAATGTGACTTCAGTTCAGACCTTCCACTGACAAGAGAATCATTCTCAAGTTCTACTATATTTAATCCAAGTTGCTCCATAAAGAAGGATGTTGTGTGCTTTTCTTTCTTAATATCATATTTTAAGTACAAGTGAAGTTTTTTGTTCTCACATAGGTCAAGTTTCTCTCTCGTAACTTTTTATATGTAGAACTTCTTCTTCTTATAACTCATAGGCTTTCTATGGGCTCCTTCTCATTTCCAAAGCCAGATCCAGGTCCCCCTCCATCTGGGACCATTTGTAGCAATATGGTGGTCTCTACTTATTTTAGAGGTAGAGGTTTTCAGTTCTGGTCAGCACGGCCTCCAGCCTAGTCCCTGTGTGAATCGTTCAGGAGAAACAGGCTTCCCGCAACTAAATTTACAGCAAGAGATACTCAAATAGGCTGTTATTATTGTACTAATTTTTTTTAAAAAATGTGAAAATACTTAAGATCAGTAATACAACTAGAGATTCATACCCAGTTTGTCCTGTTTCTCCCTCTGACCCACAAATATACAAAGGTAATCTAGAGGAATTAAACAAATCAATCAATTACATCTTGTAAGTAAAGCATCCCATAAAATAGATGGATACGAAAATTAAAATGAATGGTTGTTAGTTTGGTTGGTCAGATAGCAGTTAAGTACCTTTGCTTTTAAACAACTGGTTAAATATTGGGGAAAAATAATTCAAACCTGCACAATACACATATACCATAATTAATTCCAATAGATTTATCATATATAAAATATTAACTTACATTTTTGTAAAATAATGGCAAGTGCTTACTTTCTATCTTACCAAGGATGGAACTGTCATGCTTTAAAGGATGGAAAACTACCACAGAAATAGTGATAGATTTTTACGTCAAATTTAAATCTCCAAAACCTAAAAAGAGGTGTAGAAAATTACAAAAATAAATATAAAGAAATTTTATGGAGCCAAAGCAACCCTGTTACCAAACCTGACAGACATGTCAGGCTCAGCTGGATGTGTCTTCACTCCACTCACTCTCAGTTGCCTCAGGTCTGGAATGGGCATCTCACCCACAGAAGCTTGCTAAGTGGCTAGTCCCTTTTTCAATAGTGACTTTACTAGGATACTTCCACAGGCTTTCTTTCTAATGTTTGCAGCTAGTTGTGTTTTCTACCTTTGCACAAAGGCATTATAAGATTGAATATCTATAGACTGAATAAAATTTAATTTCTTCTCCATGGCCCACAATCACTTCATAAACAGATCCTTCATATCTGAAGTACAACAATCTATTTAATTTAACTTTCAAGAGCAAACTCCCTAAAATATGCAAGAACTTCAACAATAATTGTCATATTGTTTCTTAAAATAACTTTCATCAACAAAGGCTTAATATCTTTAACAGCACATAGAAAACCATACAACTATAATTTAGAAATAGGCAATGACTAAATATAGAAAACTCCTACAGGAAATACAAATGACTAATGAATATGAAAATATTCAAACATGACTCACCGAAGAAATGAAAATTAAAACCAAATACTTTTTTCCCTTATAAACTTAGCAATGATTAGCATATTATTATCTTCAGTGCTGAAAAGAGAGGATGAATCCAGCCATCTCATACTCTGATAATGGGATGAAATGCCAGACCACACACTGAAAACAATTTTGGCAGCATGTTTCAAGATCTTTAATTTCTGATCATTTCCTTTGATATATTCTTAGGAAAAATCCCTGGCTGGTTTGGCTCAGTGGATTGAGCGTCGGCCTGCGAGCTAAGTGTCGCTGGTTCGATCTTCCAGTCAGGGCACATCAGAGAAGGAAAACTCTGATTCCAAAAAACCTCCGCTGCCTTGCGGCATACCTCTTCAGGGGAAAGGCTAAGGAAGTAAACCCTGACAGAAAATCCGGAGCCAGAGTCCCTAAGGCGGTTTGACGTTGTAGTCAACACCGGCAACTCCTGCGGCGCACCTGAAGCCAAGCTGTATTGACTCCGTCTTTCCCTTGGACCCTTCAGCTGCGAAGAGAGGGGGGGTCTGCTGCATGGGCAACAGCTGGCCCTCCATATCACCCTGCCCAGGCTCTGTAGCTTCAGCTCCACTGGAGAGGACACTCCAGCGTCATCGCAAGATGTCGATTCAACACGGGAGGAGACAGATACCGTGTCACTCCCGAGTCGGACTGCACAGCCATTCTCGGCGGTGCAGATAGACTCTTAAGAAGCTACACCATCGTCTCTCGAGACGGACGGCTGCCGACGACGATTCTTAGGAAAGGATAATAAGAAAATAATTAGAAAATCAGAAAACATGCATTTGTACAAAAATTTACCTGAAAAGATGATCTTTATAGATATATCAAAATAACTAAATATAAGCAATTAAAAGTATTAAGTACTGATACCTTTTAAATGAAATATTACATAGTCATTAAAATGATTTTTAACAATGCTAATGACATGGTAAAATGCTCATGTTTAATGTTAATAAAATTTTAAAAAAGCATGTATGGTGCCAACTACATATAAAAATTATTTTCAAAGAAAGGAATGGCAGTCTATTTATTAAAATATGAAATTTTCCTAATAGGCTATTGTGGAATGAATGAAATTATACTTAAAAGCAAAATTTTAATAGCTAAAATTTTTGTGAAAAGAACTACATAAAAATCAATACTTGAAGAGAATAAAAAGACAAGCCACAGATGGGAGAAAATATCTGTAAAGAACAGAGCTGATAAAGTAGTGTTATTCAAAATATATAAAGAACTCTTAAAACAAACAAAAAAGGGAACATCCCAATGGTAATATGGGCCAAACAGCTTAACATGTTGCGTACCGTGACGAGAATTCTGGCCGCCCATGCGCAATGTGTTAACAGAAACCTCACCAAAGAAGATACACAATGGAAAATAAGCAGGTGAAAAATGTTTCACGTCCTATGTCATCAGGGAATTGCAAAGTAAAACAACGAGTTACCACGGCACAGCTGTTAGAGTGGTTGCAATCAGACCGCTGATAGCACCAAGTGCTGACAGGAAGTGTCATCACTGCTGGTGGGAAAGAGAATGGTGCAGCTGCTTTTGAAGATAGTTTGGCAATTTCTTATAAAACCAAACATACTCTTACTGCACCATCAGCAATCACACTCTGTTATTTACACAAATGAACTGAAAACTTATGTCCACACAAAAACCCACACATGAATTTGAATAGCATCTTTATTCCTAATTGCCAAAACTTGGAAGCAACCAAAGTAAATGGGTAAATAAACTGGTATATCCAGACAATTGAAGATTATTCAGCACACACACACACACACACACTCAAAGAGCTATGGAGCCAGGAAAAGACACTGAGGAACCCTAACTGCACATTGCTAAGTGAAAGAAGCAATCAGAAATGGCTGCATACTGCATGATTGCAGTTCTATGACATTCTGGAAAGACAACACTGTGGAGACAGTAAAAGATCAGTCGTCAGAGGCTGGGGAGGGAGGGATAAATAAGCAGAACACAGAGGGTTTATAGGACAGTGAAAATACTCTATATGATACTATAACGCTCATTATATATTTGTTTTAACCCACAAAATGCACACAAGAACTCTCTAATGTGAACTATGGACTTTTGTTGACAATGATGTCAATGAAACTTCTTTAATTGCAACAAATTACTACTATGGTGGAGGGTGTTGATAATGAGAAGACTATGCATGGGTTTGGGGGGTTGGGGGGTATTTGGGAGATCTCTGTACCATCCATTCAACTTTCTTGTGAACCTAAAACTGCTCTAACACTGTCTTAAGAAACTAATTACCCAAGAATGTTACATCTGTGGGAAAACACAAAGAAGAACATAAATAACAGAACTGTTAATATATGTGATAAGAATGAAATGACATAAAGTAGTAATTTTTTTTATTTTTTGTTTTTTTTTTTAATTATTTGTTTACTTATTTACTTTTAGAGAGAGGGGAAAGGAGAGAGAGAGGGAGAGAAACATCACTGTGTGGTTGCCTCTCACTCGCGCCCCCAACTGGGGACCTGACATGCAACCTAATTATGTGCCCTGACTGGGAATCGAACCAGCAACACTTGGCTCGCAGGCCGACGTTCCATCCACTGAGCCACAGCAGCCAGGGCTAGTAATTTTTTTTCTGTGTATTTTGTATGCAGGCTGAGTTTCCCACAATATACTTGTCTAAAACCTTTTCATATAAAAAAAAAAAGGGAGATGTTGGTCAAAAGATACAAACTCTCAGATACAACACGAATAAGTTCAGGAAATCTAATACACTGCATAGTGACTATAGTTAATAATATCATATTATAAGCTTGAAATTGGTTGAAAAAAAAGTAGATATTAAGTGTTCTACCACAGAAAGGGTAATTACAGAAAAGGAAATTATGGATGATTATTTAGTTTAATTGTAAAGATCATTTCCCAATACATAAGTATATCATCCATCACCATGTTGTAACCCTTAAATATACTCATACACAATTGTGTGTCAGTCATATCTCAATAAAGCTGAAAAAAATAAATGTGTTTAACAGTCCATAAGATGACCACATCCTGTGAGATCACATGTTCTACAGTAAACTAAACATGAGGGAACACCATCAAAACAGGAAATAAAACCTAACAAAACACAACAGAATATGCTCTCAAATCTCCATTTGGCTAGAAAACATGGAAAAGATAGGGAGGGGTCAGGGGTGATAGGGAAGAAGATACAGGTGATCACAAGATCAGAGAGACATTTTAGCTAGGAGTAGACATTGGCTTTCATGCATTAAGATAGAGTTTGGTTGGTTTAGTGTGGTTTTATTTGCAAAATGACAGAATCAAAGTAGTATTTTAGTAACTTTCATCCATACAAAATATATTAGATTAAAGCATACAAGAGGCCCTTGTTCAGTGAAGAGGTCAGAGGTGATTGATGAGAAAAATGAGAAACATGGACTTGAGTAACTTGTGGAGGTAAAATTGCTCAACTTAAAGACCAACTGAGGTGGGTAACAAAGGAGATGAAAATAAGTCTTATGGGTGTGTGTCCAAGTCTAAATGACTTCAAGAAGAAATAATTCTGCATTTAAAGAGTATAGAGACATGGGTGAAAAATGGTAAATTTAGGATGTGGTTAGAATATCGACTATATTTTAATTATTGGTATTATTTCTCTCCCTTTGACAGAATATTTGTGTATTTTTAACCTTGTATCAAAGTATCCCGGCAAACACATGTCACTTTCTCAATAGAAATATTCAGAAACAAAATGCAATCAACACACTCTCCACAGAAATATCTGTGTAATGCTTATCATTGTTTTGGCATGTTCTAGGGCAAGGATTCTCAAACTTCTGGGAGCCTTAGAATCATACCTAAGGCTTTTTAGAAGCTCACATTGCTGGGCTCCACCCCAGGTTGATTCAGGAGGCCAGGGTGGGGCCAGGAATCTGTACTTCTAACCAGTTCCAGGTGATAGGGCACTGCTGGTCTGGGGTCCTCACTGAACAACCACAGCGTACGAACCACATTATCTTAGGAACAGTACAGATGTGCTATTTTAAGTGACTGAGGTTGAATGAAGTATACTAGAGGGCTAATATGTCAAAAGATAGCTCTGCAGGAGCTGCCCAGGGAAGGGAGGGAAACTACCAACTAGAACATGCTGAGATCTAGAGAGACAAGACTGTAGTGTCAAACTGAACCTAAATACTCAGCCCTAATCGTTTGATCATATTATTATTTTAGTGAGGGACAGAAATGAAAGCAATAGGAAAAGTTAATAACTGAATTTTTCCTCTACTAGATTGATTTTGGATATATAATAAAGCTATTTATGGAGTAAAGGTTAGAAAGTCAAACTACATATGAGCCACTTAATGTTTGTGTTTTTCAATAATGATACCAATAATAAAGCAACACTAATCTCTTTTAAGAAATGTGACCATGGTTTATAAGATTACTATTTTGTTTTATAAATGCTGAATAAATGTGCTACAGTTTTTCTTATTGATAAATTTGCCACCTGTATCCCTATTACTCATGATTACTCTGGTGTCACAAAAAACTGCATTATTACAGAATCTTAGAATCAGCAATCAAGTCACTCCAAGACATCTAGGGACAAACCACTGGCACTCAGAACCTGTGCAGATATAGAAAGTCATTCCACCTTTCCAGGTCTTAGTATTCTTATTGTTAAAATGGGTATAAAAACTTTCACCTGCAAAATGTCCCTTGAGTTGAGCAATATATTTATCAGAGCCCAACATACAGCAGGACATCAATAAATATCACTTAGATATTTTGCTTGAAATATCTATGATGCGATCTTGAAACTAGGTATAAAATTCCATTTTTGGTCCTATAATGGATTTGAGAAAAGAAAGTGGAATCAGTAGACCAGAAAGACTGAGTAGATTCTGTGAAAATTCACTGCAAGAACAGAAGTTTATCCAACTCAAAACTGACCCATTATTCAACCCAACAGAGACATAAAATCATTAATTTTTGCATCAATGTTAAAAGTCCCAATGTGTGCTGTAGTTTATTTGATCAATGTTTTAGATGTCTTCCCTAGAATCAGCTGAAGGTAGAGTAGAATCTGTAGGCAGGAAGCTCAGTGTTAGCCCAGAAAGGTGCTACAGAGCCTACATGCCACAGCATGGAGAAATGAAAATCTAATGGTGCAGAAAGCAAAACAGTCATGACACATGTCACATCTAAGTCATTCAGCTCTAGTCAACACTCATGAAAGCCACAGACTGTCACTGCGAGGCCACTCTGTGAAAATAAGTGGCAGTTTCTTCTCCACCCTTGAAAACACCAACTTTGTGAAAACAATTCTAGCTTTTTATTTTAAAATATGATCAAGTTGAAACAAGTTCTGTCTTAGGATATGACCATTTAAAAAACTTTTTTCCCAAAAATATTGTAACGTGATAAATATATGATGTACATTTAGATTATAACCTTGGAAATGTCATATTTTGAGTCATCCATCACCTTATTTAAAATTTACAAAAACATTCAAGATTCTAACAGTGCTTAATGATGCTTCCTGAATCAAGATACTTTAACGTTCTGGGTCCACTGTGCTGCTCAGACATCAAACTGTTGGAAGAGGGAAAGGGGATTGAGGAAACCCAAGACTTGGTGCATTTACTCCTGGAGCCTTTTATCTCAGTGGATCAAAGTTCACACATGGGCAAGTGAAGGAGTGGTTCCACAATTTAAACACTGATGGAGATTTAATGCCAATTTGAATGTCTGAAACAGCTTTCATCTCAGATTTCAAAGTGACAGTGTAAGACACTATGCTTTATGTCTTTATTGCATTGATGTAACCATATATCACACAGAAAGTAATTTTACAGAAGGGAAAACAAAGAACCCTGCAAGGACTCAGGGACCCAGAAAAAAGGTCTTCCTTATATTACATGAAACTAGTCAAAGTTTCCAAATATCACAGAACTACACTTACTGCATATTAAACAGACTATATATTTGTGAGTTCTAATTGTTATAGCTCAGATAATTTCTTATGACTTTCTCAATAGAAAAGCCCCAGGACACTCACAGAGCAGGGTAACAAACCCAGTGACCCACACATTCACACAGTCAAGTTATACTTAAGTTTTCTAAATGTTTTTCATCTTCAGAGAAAGCACTCAAGGCCCTACTCATCTAATGTTACTATATGATTACTTACCGAACATACTTTCTCTGGAAACAGAGCTTACATTAGTCAGCAGCACCAATCAGACAGGGAAATGGATCAGTTAAAGAACCAGCAAAAGGACTGTCAACCTAATCTGGCCATTTTCCTTTGAGCAACAACCATATTCAGCCTCCAGTTCAGGCAGGGTGGAGTAGGCTTGATAAAAACAGAGACCATTCTTGATTTGGGTGTATCTGCAGCCTACGTAAAAAATGAAGTGCTCACGCGCAGGAAACAACTAGAGAAAAAGTAGCAATTGATTGGTGCAGTCTGATAATATATAATAAATGTAAATGCTGCAGGTCACGTGAACCAAAGGCGCCATCCAAGTGCACTCTGGCTAGAACAGAAGAGGCAGCATCTGGGCCATGTCCCTGCTTTGACCTCTGCCTTTGCATTGAAGCCCATGATCCCTTACACTGGCACCTTATTTTTATGTCTCATTACCTTTTTCACAATTGCTACTTTCCTCTCTCAATGACCTCAGCTATGTGCTCTTTCTAGAATTATTTTCCTACTGCCTAAGTCAGATCATGTTACAGTGACTATGAGTTAGACTCCAGAGTCAAGGGGATCGAGTTCTAAACTCTGGCTCAGCCACAGGTTAGATTACCTAAATGACTCCAGGCAGCTTACTGAATGTCTCTAAGCCACAGGTTCTTCATCAGTTAAACAGGGTTAATGATACATCTATTTTTCAATTTTCCATAAGGATTAAATAAAATAGAGAAATTCTTAACAGAATACTCAGCACCTAGTAAATGTTCATTAAATGTGAGATATGGTTTTAATTATTCCCCTTCCACCTATACATAAAGGCCTTCTAAGTTGCCTATCAGATGAATCATGAGTTTCTGAACCAGAGGCCTGTCACTCTACGGCCCAGCCTGCTTCTCTAGACTTTGATCTAATATCCCCTGTTGGCAACCATGTTGCAGCAAAGCCAGATGGTGCTTATTCTCTTCCTCTCCCCCAATGTCCCATCTTTTGGCCTATTGATTGTTCCTCTGATCACCCACCAATTCCCTTCTCCTGACAGTCTCTGGCAAATTCAGTTCCCTGAGAGTCAAACCCAGGTGCCGCCCCTTGCATAATACAATCCTGATCCCAAGACCAGACTCCCAGTATCCTTCTTTTTAATTTCAGGAGCACATTCTATCTGGATTTGGGAGCATCTTCCACACCAAAGCTGAGCTCTTCAGACACTGGGCTTTCTTTTCAATGACCAAAGCTGCCAGCTTACTGTCTATACAAAGCAAGACTGAAATGAATGCTGAGTGGACAATGGACAGACTTAACAAAGAAATGTAGGGCACAACATCTCCCTAAAATGGGAACTTTATATAAAACGAAGTTCATCCATATTTGAACAAATATTTAATGTACAAGATACAAAAGCATTGAGCTTTCCATTATTCAATTATTTTACTTGAAAGGCCCCAAAGTGGGTGTCAAATCTAGTTATTTCACAGTGACAATTCAATTTTGTGGCATAACATGTGAGCTGATGTATATTATGTACAACTTGAAGGAGCTAGGTCTAGCCTCTTGAGAATATTATTAAGTTAAAGATTTGAGAAAAAAAATGTAGCACTGAATGATCAAATCAGTGTTTCATTGAGTGTACACTTCAATAAATTTCACAAAAACACAAATTTATATCTATTTTTAGAACTGGAAATAATCTTAAGTCATTTATCCTTAATATAACAATATTAAGTGTAGTTGGGCTCATATTGCCGAACAGCAGATGACACCTTAGAATCCCACTCAATAAACCCAATATGTTTATTCATGTGCATCTGTCATCTTGTGCCCTAATTTCATCTAAAATACAAACTAGAGCCCTGGCCGGGTGGCTCAGTTGATTGAAGCAGTGTCCCATACAAAGAAAGGTTGTGGGTTTGATTCCTAGTCAAGGTACGTATCTTGGTTGTGGGTTCAATCCCCGGTCAGGGAACATACCAGAGGCAAACAATCGCCACCCCTCCCGCACCCTCACTCAAAAATCAATAAACACATCCTCGGGTAAAAATTAAAAAAATAAAAAGTAGGATTTGAGGTATGCCCCATTTCTGAAATGTGGTCTTCATCTTTTACTGAGAGTTTAATAAGAGTTAAAGTGTTTTGGCAAGAATAAGATATACGTCAAGTCAAGTGAACACAAGTCCTTTCTTATCACCATCTCAGACACAGCAATGGCCTTAGAACCATCAGATTTAAAGTCTTTCCTCCTTGATGGCTGAAAACTTCATGGGTCTCCCCAGCTACTTCCTTCCTCCTTCCTTCCTTCCTTCCCTCCTTCCTTCCTTCCTTCCTTCCTTCCTTCCTTCCTTCCTTCCCTTTTCCTTTCTTTCTTTCTTTCTTTCTTTCTTTCTCTCTTCCCTTTCTTCCTTTCTTTCTTTCTTTCTTTCTTCTTTCTTTCTTCCTTTCTTCCTTTCTTTCTTTCTCTTTCTTTTTTCTTTTTTTTTTTTTTTGGTATTTTTATGTATCTTGGGTTTTTTTCCCACGTTTATAACTTTTTTTTTTTCATTTTCTTATTGTTGTTCTATTACAGTTGTTCCATTTTACCCCTATTGCTCTCCCCTGCCCCACCCACCTTCTCCCTCTTTCACAGTCAATCCCCACCCTGCTGTCCATGCCCATGGGTCATTTACATTAGTTCTTTGACTAAATCCTTCCCTTTCTTTCCCCCTTTCTCCTCCTTCCTCAGCCCCCCTGGTCACTGTCAGTCTGTTCCTTGTTTCCATGCTTCTGGTTCTATTTTGCTCATTTGTTTGTTTTGTTCATTAGGTTCTTGTATTAGGTGAAATCATATGGTATTTTTCTTTTGCCACCTGGCTTATTTCACAGAGCATAATATTCTCCAGTTCCATCCATGTTGTTGCAAAAGGTAGTACTTTCTTTTTTCTTTCTGCTGTGTAGTACTCCATTGTGTAAATGTACCACCGTTTTTTGATCAAATCATCCACTGATGGGCACTTAGGCTCTTTCCAGCATTTGGCTATTGTAAATAGTGCTGCTGTGAACATAGGGGTGCACAGATTCTTCTGAACTGGTGTTTTAGGATTCTTCAGGTGTAATCCTAGCAGTGGAATCGCTGGTTCAAAAGGCACTTCCATTTTTAGCTTTTTGAGGTAATTCCTTACTGTTCTCCATAGTGGCTGCACCAGTTTGCATTCCCACCAACAGCGCACTAGGGTTTCCTTTTCTCCACATCCTCACCAATGCTTGCTGTTTGTTGATTTGTTGATGATGGCTATTCTGACTGGTATGAAGAGGTATCTCATTGTGGTTTTAATTTGCATTTCTCTGTATAGCCTCCTTAGAGAAGTGTCTCTTCAGGTCCTCTGCCCATTTTTTAATTGGTTTGTCTGTCTTCTTGGTGTTGAGTCATGTAAGTTCTTTATATATTTTGGAGATCAAGCCCTTGTCTGAGGTATCATTGGCAAATATGTTTTCCCATACCTTTGGTTCCCTTTTCATCTTGCTGATATTTTCTTTCTCTGAGTAGAAACTTTTTAGTTTGATGTAGTCCCATTTGTTTATTCTTTCCTTTATTTCCCTTGTCCTGGGAGATATATCAGCAAAAATATTGCTGCATAGGATACCTGAGATTTTACTGCCTATGTTTTCCTCTATGACTTTTATGGTGTCATAAAAGCCTTTATTTACATTTAAGTCTTTATCCATCTTGAGTTTATTCTGGTGTACAGTGTATGTTGGTGGTCTAGTTTCATTTTTTTGCACGTCCCTGTCCAGTTCTCCCAACACTCCCAGCAATTATTTCAAAATCAATGACTGCTTTCTGATTTAATTATATTGCTAGCCTTTTGTCTTGATCCTTCTTTAACTCCAGTGGGTCTTTTGTTTCCTTCAAGATATTAGGACTAATATAGCAAGTTCAGGGGTTCTGACCTTTATATATGGACATAATAAGAGTTGGGCCCTTTGAATTCTGATGACAAAATGAAGGTCACCCACAAAGAAGGGAAGGTGCTGGGGACTGTCACATCCCCAGAGTATATACTCCCAGTTACTCCACTTCCTCTTTCACTGTTTAAATGTCTTCAGAAAGTAATATAATACATGTATAGTATTATTCAAGTTGTTCTATGTGGGTAAACAAAACTTAACCCGTGGATCAGGTGTTCCTACCCTGTGGGTCAGGAAAGGCCCCCGGTGGCCAGCTGCCCTGAAGTGTACGAAAAATTTGTGTTTACAAGCATGTCTTTCTTTTTTATGGAGAATTTACAGCCTCCTCAACCTCACCACCCTGAAAACATGAAGAACCACTGACACAGAATAATAAAATGTGTTAAAATACAGATTCAATGATGTCTAAATGACTTATTAAAGGTTTATTTTCAAAACCCAGTACGTCCAAGTCAGTCAGCCAGAATATACTTACCAGCACATGGCACAGGCACCTTCAGCCGCGTAACTAGATTTCCTAGTAGGAGTGCACCAACTTTTTACCTGGAATCTGCTGGTTTACTGGAGTTTCATAAAGTGAAGGTTTGGGCATGGAGACGTGACATTGGAGGCAGAAAGAGTATCAAGAGCCTGGGAACCCAGGAGGCTACAGAGCAATCTAGAGAAAGTGCAGCCTGATTGTGATCATACATTCTAGAGTCATAAAATCAGTAAGGAAACCAAAATCTACTGTTTCCTAGTTAGTGGTTTGGCCTCAAAGTGACATTCCAGTGGGGTTTGGAGGATTCAGTGTAGCTGCCTATGGTAATGGTTGTGATTGAAGGTTTTGCCTAAAATGAACATAAGCAGTTAAAACTGATCCCAGGACCAAGTCTGCTTACCTCCTCTGTCCTTGCTGTAACTCACCTTTTCAGATGAGGCTACTGCTGATCTCATTTGCCCTGTCACTTCCTGCTCAACTGTCCCTTCCCAGATTCTCACACCATGCAGACTTAAGGCAGAATCAGTATTAGTGGTAATAAAAATAAAACCATGCGTTGCTATAACAGTCCCAGTCATGCCAGGTTACAAATATCCCCATTATACAAATGAAAATTTATCTCAAGGGCTGCTCAAGTTTTTGCATACATTAATTTCAAATGACCATATAAGCATCACACTGATCATTAAAAATTCTCCTACATTTCAGTATTGCTGTTTTATGGATAAGACCACCTTCCATAAGATTTTCATAAAAATCCCCCCCCACCAATTTTTAGAGGCAGAAGAGATCTCAAACTCTTTCAGCCCAACAATTGTATTTTATAAATGAAAAACAAAGGTGTGGACATTATGCGTCTTTGCTCAAAGGTAAACCTCTAGTAAGTGGCAGGATGTCTCAAATTCACACACTCTGGAGCTCAGATTTTCCTACTGTGTCTGGGCTGCTGTACGAACCCTAGGACAAGTGTTGGCTGCAGAGGTGGAGGCTGTTATTGCTGATCTCTGTCTGTGCACACGTTTGTCCTCAAAGACTAAAAATGAATGTCTTGGTCCCCTAGGCATATGACTATTATTGTTAGGTAGGATAGGTGGTAAACTAAGGCAAGGATAAGAGAGACATGTCTCAGCAATTGATTCCGCAGTCCAGAGCCTGGTCCGATACGATTACCAGGCATTCCAAACGTTACAAGCAGGGACAGTGCAGAGGGAGGGGAGTCCTTGAGACTCTGCTGGGAAAGGGAGCCTCTGTAGTAATTTCACTGACAAAGACAAACAGCTTTTACTAGCTAAGAAAAAAAGGCTTTTCAACTCTACATTACTCCCAAGGTTTAGAAGGGGGTGGGGGGGGTGGGGAGGGGTACTTAGAAGCTGATTAAATTATATAATCCCTGAACCCCAATAGTCGGTGCACTCACATTAGCTGAGTGCCCACTTGTAGCCTCAGCTCAAGTATATAGAACAAACTTACTAACAAATTTACTAACAACTTCATTTCTTCTATATGTGGGGCATTCAGACTAGCCGAGTGCCTGCTTGCAGATTTATGTTCATACGCATTTCATAAATAAACTTACTATCTCATTTTCAGTGTACGTGTTGTCTCTCACTTGAATTCATCTCTTGCAAGCAAGGCAAGAACCAAGGAACAAGCTCGGGGTGGGAGCAGGGGGGCCTGACTCAGGTCTCTCCCCAGTAACATTATTATGACCAATCTCATGTCTTGAAACAGTCTGTACAATTATTGTACATATTAGTACTATAAGGAACACAGCGCCTAAAGCAGTGCCCAGTCACACTCTCAGAAAATGCAGGCATGAGTCAACCAACATTAGCAGGAAAAACTGCTAAGAAACAGGTACGCCCTCCAGCTTTGGAGACAGAAGTGTGATGACTGTTTCCAAGATGAAAAAGGCTGTACCCATCAAAGGATGGTCACCTTGCCTGTGTACTCACTGCACCCAGTTCAGATGAGCAATGACCTAGATCACCAGTGTAACCTACATAGTGAAACCCAGTCATCTCAGGAGATCATGAAGGAAGCTGTTACTTTGGTCTTCTGTTCTTCAGTGTTCACACCACAGGCAGGTATTGCTTCTGTAATAATTTTGAGGCATGTTTAAAAGTTTATGATATTTCTTTAGCCAGCAAGAAAATATTATAAGAAAAAATTTCCAAAAAAAGATTAAAATGCTTTTTTTCTTTTTGATTGGTTTATTTACTTTATGTGACAAGGTCAGTATAAAACAGCTTCAGGTTTTACTCTATATCATTGCTGTATTTCTAATAAAATACATAATTGTGTTTACCGTATCTCACTGTAAACACTATTTGATGTACATTGCTAGAAATGCAACCCACTATCTTGACATTTAAAGAGTGTTAAAAGGAAAAAGGAAAAGTAGGTAGAGAACTAAAGAGGAAAAAAATCAAATTTCCACAGATATAAATAAAAACTTGACATTATTACTGAAATGCTAACAACTTCCTTTGAAGAGTCTATCACTTTTCAAATGTAGTGATATTGATGAGAAGGATTACTGAAATGATGATAAAGCATGAATTTTTAATTAGAGACATCTTAACCATAATAACTTACACTACTGCTGTAGAAAAAATTTTGTTTGTTTTTTTGCACTTTTTCATTCACTTGGTAAATGGTCAAAAATTAACACTGGATAAAAGAGATTATAATTTTTCCCAAAATCAAATACAGATATTATACACTGAGTAACATAAAAACTAAGCTGCTCTATTTTCATGCCTTTTTTTAAGCATAAGTAAAAAATACTGGAGTGTTTATTAAGAAATTCCTTATTTGCAAAGTTGACTTTAGGTAACCTAGCTACAAAGTCTCCATCGTTCAGTTCCGCTTGCCGCCTGACTGTTCCCAGGGCTTCCACGTGCCGAGGTCACTTTCACCTCGTGCCCAGAAGAGCAGTTCAAAGGTATCGCTTATGCAATGTTCCATAAGGAGCACGGGAAATGGACAGAAGTGAAGCCCACCTTTACCTTGAGAACCTAAAGGTTAACTTATCACTAACCAACTATGAGGGTTGGTTTTATGTCAGCTTGGCTGGGCCACAGTACCCAGGTATTTGGTCAAACAGTAGTTGTTACTCTGAAGGTATTTTTAGATGAAGTTAACATTTAAATCAGTAGACTTCGGTAAAGCAGATTACCCTACATAATATGGGTGGGGATCATCCAATAAATTGAAGGTCTTAAAGAAAAAAGACTGGCCTCCCCAAGGAAGAGAGAGGTCTGCATCCAGACATCCAACAGACTCCAGATGCAAGATCAGCTCTTCCCTGGGTCTCCAGCCACCTGCCCTACCTAATTCATTAATATCAATCTCTCTCAACTTTGCAACTCTAATATTGAGTAATAATACATACTTCCTAAATATTTAAATGTGTAAAAGATAATGTTTGCACAGTGATTTATAAACTATATAAGTGTTATTAATAAAGCCCCATTGAGAAGCTGTTTAGGAAACAGGAACAAGGCCAAAGACATTGAAGAGAATATAAAAACTTGTAGAGGGGCCTCACTATCAGTCTTCACCAGCTGAGCACATTTTGTGCACAGGGCATTACAATCAGATGTTAATGTGTGTTTTTCATTTAATATCCCAACAGTCATAGCGATTTTGATATGAAACAATACCCATCTTTAGATGTGGTGACTGAGTCTTAAAGCATTAAATAATTTAATCATGATCCTGATAATGAATATGAGAAAGTAGAATTGCAAATCTAGGTTTTCCTGACTGTATTCTTAATCACTGCACTATACAGCATTCCAGGAACACAAGTTTACATCAAAATAATGGGCAATAATAAATACACCAAAACAGTTTAGTCCTACCAGTTACAGTTAAAGCTAAAGCAGCTTCCATTATTGGAGGACTTAACCTAGGAATCAATTGTCAATTACTAAGAATTGTCAATTACCTACAAATGTAGCAATATGGTCGTATTTATTTCTTTTCTGGATTGTCTTCCATTTCTCCTCTGTACTTATTCTTCTTTTAATATTTGGATTCTTTTTATTTTAAGCTGAGTGAAGATGCTTGCATGGCCCTGTTCATAGGTGGAATAAGCTGACATCTGGTGACGTGATGCAAGAGGGAGGTGGCTTTGCCCAATGGAGGGTCACTCTCTGGCAGATCCCAATGCTGGGAAATTCCAGTATTATTCTCTTTGCAATACAAAAAAGATTTTACAATTTGGTATGTCTTTCCACTCTAAAAAGGATCATATATACATATATATGTGTATGTGTGTGTGTATAATGTATTACATATACATACATGTCTATTCATATTGTGTGTATATATATGAAAATTCTAACATTCTTATGTGGGTGATCTCCTTACCTCCTCACACCAGGATAAAAACACTGGCAGAGGGGAATTTTCTAGAATTGGGCACAGAAAGGGAAAATACAGTGGAGACTTTTATTTACAGTCTCTCCCCACTTAATTCTTTGGGTTAGCTCTGCTCAACCAAAAAAGATGTTGATAGAGAGATAGATGTGGATAGCTAGAGAGCTGTATTCCTACACGGATAGACATGTTTAAGCCAATGATACTCAACACTAAGAAAAACAAGATACATAATGTCCTTATTTCCAATCACTTAATTTATGGTTAAGACCAGACATGTGAGGAAAGTGGTGACAGAAAAATAATACATACACAGAACTATAATAGATTACTTTTGTCATACCCCCCTTTATCTGAGTTATCATAGGAAAGGACAGATTAATCTAAAAGGAATCTTTTCCATGCAAAGGCAAAGTTATTATATCCTATTTTCTGTACTGTCTTCATGAGGTTTAACTCTAGTTTCAGAAGACTTCCAATGCAGAAGGTAAACATAGAGTTTAAATTCACTGTAATATTTAAATGGATAGAGCAAGCAAGAATTCTATTCTACCAATATGAATCATCTCTTTAGTCTTCCTTGTAACCAAAAAGCATGCCAATGATTAAAAGCAATTTTCAGACCCCTAAGTGATAATACATAAATGCCTACTAATCTGAAAATATTGAGATAAATAATCCTAAACTTGTTTCTGTATTTGCAACCTCTTGATTTAGTATTTCCTTCCTCCAATCTGAGCAAACTATTCTGACTAATATTTCTTTGGATGTGTAAGCAGCAAATGCTTAAAACCCTGTGTAAATCTATCAACAGGGAGAACAAATTCTGTTACCTTACTGCACTGGAATACTACTCAGCAATAAAAAAAGGAATGAAGTACTGATACATGCAACATGGACAAATCTCAAAATGGTGTGAATGAAAAAGCCATACATAAAGAGTTTATGCAGAACCACTCTGTTTATATAAAACTCAATAAAATAAATTAATCTATAGTGACAGGAAGCAGGTCCATGGTTACTTTGGGGGTGGAGGGATGGGAGCAGCAGGTGTATACACAGTACATATACACAAAACTGCTGAATACATACATTAAAAGTGATCAGATTGTACACTTTAACTATGTAGTTTACTGTGTCAGCTGTACCCAAATAAAGCCATTTTAAAACGCTGTGTAAAATAAGTACATTGCAGTATACCTCTACACATCTTCATTTGTTCAAGAGTTCCTCAGTTTGTTCACAAGCATCAAGGGTGTGAGACAGATGTGGTGGGATTTGGAAGATGAAAGAGTACCTGTTACCGAGGGCTCCCACAATCAGAGCTGGGCAAGACACAAACTAAACCAACAATTTAGTGAAGTTGCTATAGATATAATTTTGAAAATCCCTGAGAAAGGAGTAATTATTTTTTCCTGATAATACTGCAGAAGGCTCTTTCAAACCATCATTCAAATCAACTTCTCAGTAAATCTTTCCTGTCCATACTATTTCAAGGACAATCCACCCCCTCGCATCTCAGTGTTTCCTGTGCACTGACCACCATCTGACAGCATGTTACTAGTTGATTTTGTTTGGTACCCACACCTCTCATGCACATATATGAAGGTAAACCCCACAAGGGCCATAATTGCATCTGTTCTGTCCACTGTGACCTTGGCTTAACTTCCAGAAAACCAAGTACATCAAGGTGCACAATCCACATTTTTTCCTGAGTGAATGAAGGAGTAGACTAGAAATTCACAATGGGGCAGATATTAGGGGTTAAAGCAGTCATCTCAATAGACATGCTTCCTCCATGATGACATGCATATGTACATGAGTGAATAATAAAAAACAGTAACATAGAATCATTCCTACATGGGACAGGACCTGTCAAAGAAAAGCACAAGGAAGTGCAAAGGCTGATCAGGGAACCAAATCTGGGACAACAGGGCCTGAAGATCCCCTGGAGGAAGCAACGTTTAGCTAAGATCTAGAGGTGGGAAAGAACATCTGCAAGAATGTAGTAAACAGTGTCATTGGAGGGGAACATCATGGGCGGAAGCCCAAGACAGAAAGTGACTCAACACATTCAGGAACAAAGGACAGGAGAACAGGGTCTCAGGACAGCAAAAATCAAAGACAGCAGAGTAAGATGATAATGGACAGGTAGGCACAGGACTGTGTCTCCTGCAGGAAAAGCTGAGGATTTTATACTTTCTCCATCAACTTTTGGGAGATCACCTACAACTTATCTTTGAGCAGAAGAGCATCAGGGTGAAATCTGCTTTGTGAACTGATCTCCTTGCTGTGTGGATGATGACCTGAGAGTAGGTAAGAGCCAGGTATAGAGGACGAACTATGAGGCCATATCAATGACCAAGGAATTGTCCCTGCCAGCTGAGTTTTTCTCAGCTCACTGCACAAACTTATTCATATATTCTCTTACTAGTGGTTCAATTTCTGTAGCAGTCATTAGTTTACATTTCTATTTCCAGTGTACTGGAGCCTTCTCTTTGTAAATTAATCTTGGCAGAGGTCTGTCTACTTCTATTCAGCCTTTCAAAGAACCAAGCTGCCTTGTGGACCCACTGTGTTTTATGTTTATCATGTCATAAGCTTATTTTTCTACTTCATTAGTTTATGATCTTCTCATGACTATTTCCTTCCTCCTACATTCTTTGGATGTATTCATCCATGCTTTTGTATCTTCTAAGTTTCAGGTTAGTTAATGAATTTTGAACTTTTGTTCTTTCTAATGTAACATTTGGCCTGTAAATTTGTTTTTTCTAAAATATTACTTCAGCTAAATCCCACATGTACTGACATGTAGTAATTATGTTTTCATCTAGCGTATATTTTACAGTTTCCATCCTGACTTATTAGTTCCTGAGTTGTTTAGAACAATACTTTTAAATTTTCAACATGGTTCTTACCTTTTTTTACTTACAAGTTATTACAGTGTCAGAAAGTGGATTCTGCATTTTTAATAATATAAAACTAATGGTATAGTCCTCCAATGGCTGTTTTTAATAATTTCTCCTGTATTCTCAACATACATGTGCACATCTCTTGAAGTATATCAAATTACCTAGATAGGGAGTTTAACATGATCAAAGAGGAAGAAACGCCAGTGCCACTCCTGCCATACAAACAGTGGAGTTCCTGATGTGGGCGCACTCAGCCATGTGAACTATGCACTGTGCCCTTTTCCCTTCATTCTTCACCGTTCTCTTCTTGAACACCTGCCCCTACTGTTCCACAATAACAGCTCTCCTTATAGTTGCTGTGGAGTTCTCAATTTAAAGTCAGCCAGCTCATGACATCCTGCAGAAAAACTATGACTTCCTGTTTGGTTTTGATGCCTTCCCCAACAAGTGCTTGTAGTACCCTGAAGCTGTTACCCCTTGACCACTGGATGGTGAATGTCCGAGTACAGGGGCATGTGAGACACCGCATTTCTTGGCTTTAGTAGAATGACTCAAATGGGTAGCTGCTCAACACATGTCTCAATTCATGAGTGGATAAATGAGCCAAGGAGTTTTGTTTATGCCCCAAAAGAAAACATGTCAGGAGAATACTAGTCAATACTGCAACTTGACTCTGTTACGAGAAGCAAGATAGAATCACTTAAAAAGTTACTTTTGTTACAAGAAGAGAATAGTTTACATTATCAAGTTGATTGTAAGATTGATAAGTTCTTTAATACACAAAGAATCTCTGTACAAAAACTTATACAAAAATGTTAAATGAAATGTGACCGTAATAAACGAAAGGCATTTTCCAATAGTAAACAAAAGTATTACCAAGAGATATATATTTTTTAAATGAAGGAGCAGTTTATGTTTATGGACTTTCCTATGTTTTCTGCTGTTGTGAGAACAGTGAGGGGTCCTCGTGGTGAAGGAAGGACAAATGTGACTGCCTTCAGCATAGAAACACCATCATCCCTCCACTCCATAAGAACCAGTGTTTGGCTGTGATCAGTCATGCTCATTCATTCCTTCCTTCAGTCTGTTAGTCACCTCAGTATCCATCACTAGTCACCAGCGAGACTTCTGAGTGCCACAGGTGAAGAAATCACAAAAAAGTCCCTGCTTGCACAGAGGTTATATTCAATAACTAGCACATTAACAAATCGAAAGTAAACATTTATTGACATAAGAATCTGCCCAGTGAGGAAATTGTTCATGTGCCAAAGCAACATTGAACAGGGGAAAAGACGCAGGATTGTGGGACAGTCTTAACATTAGAGAAGTGTACTGTGCTATGTGGAAAAATATTTCACCAGGAGTCTCCGACCTAGAAGAAACATGCCTAAGGAAAAGCTACCATTCTTGATGACACTTCTATACTCATGAAACAACCTATGAGAACTAATTTTGTTTCCCAATTTCCCACTAGGTTATATTTTTTTTCCATTGAAAGAACTGCAGAACAACTGCAACTTTACAAGTTGCTGCCTGAGAGTCCCGCTTCTAATGAACACACGTCTGGGTGCTCCCCAAGTCTTCATCCCTCAGGCGTGATCCAGCAATAAAACCAAGTTGCCAGCATCTCACTGGAAAGAATTGGTACACACATCTAACCCTGACTACTGCAGTTGCCCTTGGAGGGATGGGTCCCCAAATCACTTAGCTCTTATAGCTAAGGGGGCCTGCATTTAGGAGTCACACAGAACTGTAACTAACAAAGAAGCAGTAGTTATCAGATGTGATCAGGACTCAGGGCAGAGGGAGCAACCATCGTTGCCCATCCTGGAAGTCACTTGATAGTCATCCTGCCTTAGCACCCATATCCTTTCTGGACACTTCCAGACAAAACTTCGAGTGGAAGAGGTGATATTTTAAGGCAAATGATATTTTGCAATGAAGTTAAATATCCTTCCCTTGTGTGAACACAGTCCCAGAGGAACACTCCAAACCACAGTTGCATAAAGTGTGGAGTGGAAGAGACCATAGAAATGCCATATGGCTTCTGTCCAGCAGGGTGGACTCTCAATCTGAATGCCACATGCACATTGAAATTGATGGTTTCAATCCATTCTAAAGCAGATCCAAGACTCTGAAATGGTAAATATAGAAGAACGCTATCATATGGGCAATACTAGTCACAGTAATGAAGACCATGGACAGTCATAGTTTAAATATCATGCCTAGAAAATTCCAACATTCAGTCTTTCTCAGGTCAACTAGTAGACAGGAGTTAATACTCACATCTCAACATCAGCGGAAAAAAATGATTTAGAGAATAGTGTTATTTATTAACATATATTACCCAAGTATTCTTTTTCTAGTGCCCCTAGGTTGACTGCACTGATATGGTTGACTAGTGATGATAAACCTACACATCTTTTAAATATCTAACATTAAATTGCCCTGTTATTTCAGAAGCCAAAGTTAATACACTCGCAAGCATGTTTCTCTGGATCCTACATTCTCAAGAATATGATTCTCAGTCCTTGCAATAAGCAGCCAACCTCCTCGCAACCCCACTTCAGGCTTAAAGAATGGCACCCCAAAATGAAAGTCCATTGTCCATAAGTGTTAGAATACAAAGATGAACATTCTCAGCATCATGGATGTTGGTGAAGGCTTCATTTTAAATTAAATGGAATTAGGCATTGTGTCTGGTGTGATTTAGGAGGTGTATTTTGCTCATCCCCCCACCCACAAGAGCTACAAGAAAGCGCAGTGGACAGATTCATGGGCAAAGGACAGCTGCAATTTCAGAATATACAGAGGTAAATGAGTTACCATAATTGTTTTACATTAAAGGTAAAAATAATAAGGTTTTTTTCTTACTTAGTGAAAAATCCTAATAAAGAACCCTTGGGTTAAGTTGAGGATGCTGACCACTCTAAGCCAGCACCTCTCTATCCTAAATGTAGACTTCAGTTTTCTCAGCTGTAGACTATACCTGCCTTATCTATTTCAAAAAATTGTTATAAGTTGGGAAACATAAAAGCATAAAATATTGCTATTATTTTGTGGATTTACAAAAACATACTATATTACTTACAGGATCTTCAGTGTGATTGATAATGGGACATTTACACAATGGAATATTACTTAGCTGTAAAAAATGAAGAGGAAACTTTTACCCTTTGCGAAAGTATGGATGGACCTGGAGAACATTATGCAAAGTGAAATAAGCCAGAGAAAAGACAAGCACCATATGATTTCACTCATATGTAGTATCTTATAAACAAACTGAACCAACAAGGAAAATGGGGACAGACTCATAGACAGAGAGCAGGCTGACAGCTGGGGGGTTCGTTTAGTGGGTAGAAGGATTGAGCAAAAAGGAAAAAGGAATCATGAACATGGACAACAGTGCGGCAATTGCTGGGGGGAGAGGGTGTAAGGGGACTAAATGGTAATTGAAAAAAACAGAATAAAGATTAAATTTTAAAAAGCATTTGTGGACCTGAAGATGAAAGCCACATCCAACTCTAGGGGTAAGGTTCTGAGAACTACATAAAGAGTAGAAATTTAAGGCCAAAAAGCAAAAAACAGACTCATTTCTTCTGTGGCACATCACTCCTTCTCCTTTGTAATATGTATCAGTTACTCCGAAAATACAAATTTTTTCTTTGTAAGCTAACATGTAAGAACATTTTTTATGTACCAGGCCCTCTAGTAAGAATTCCACATTCATTAATTTAATTGATCCTAACTACAGCCCTGTTATACATCTTAATGTGGGACAAAAAAGACAACAGAGAGGCTACCCCGGAGAGGAGTCGGGAGGAGAGCGGATCTCGGCCCGCTGGCAGACGGGACTCAACCAAGTGGCATTGGCGCCGAAGGACAGGAGACAGCGTGCTGCCGGGCAAGTGAGAACATAACTCTCCTTTATATTTTTCTCTAGTGGACGGTGGAGAGGGGAGGAAAGTTTGGGGGTGGTAGGACATTCTTGAGGAGCGCAGGCGCAGAGGTGCGCTCATCCACTCCCCAACCCTACCCTTGGGTCCCGTGGGCGCACATAGGGAAGTGCCCTCATTCACTGGCTCAGGTGTGTGGAGCCGTAAGTCCAGGCGTCCCTCGGACACTCCCCAACGGACATAGATCAGTGCCCCAACAGGCACAGGGAGGGCCCACTGAACACGCAGAGGACCGTGCACAGACACCCCTAGACAGCTCCCGTGGGCGCTGGGCCTAGGTCGGAAAGCAGACCACTAGCTCAGGCTCTGTTTATGCCGGGCCAGACGGGTGAGGGAAGGCGGGCGGCTGCGGCACAGGAACAGCAGGCGGCAGTGACTCAAAGACGCTCACTTCCACTGAGCACAAGTATCCGAGGCCCTGCCCTAAGAGGCGAGAGACCAACTTCTGGAGCTCGGCTCAGCGGGACTGAGGACACGGGCAGCGCGCAAGCGCAAAAACACCTCAGCCCGGCGACAACAGGCGCAAATCCCGGGGCAAGCTCTCGGCCGCCGGTGCGTGCAGGGACGCGCGCGCAAGGACACCTCAGCTGGCTTCAGCTGGCTCCAGCGGGCAGCAAGGGAGCGCGCCGTGCTGGAAACTGCGGGTGCGCACCATTTCGGCAAGAAACAAGAACGTCTGAACCGCCACACTAGACCAGCTGCAGACGCAGAAAAGGAAGGCGACACACCAAGGCTAAAACGGAGTAAAAACATCTCTTTTTTTTTTGTTTTATTTTTTTCACGTTTTTTTTTCTCTCTTCTTTCTTTCTTTCTTCTTTACTCTTTCTTTTCTTTCTTTCTTCTTTTTTCTTGGGATTTTATTTGTTTTCTATTTTTTTCTTCTTTTTTCTTTCTTCTTTCTTTCTTGTTTTTTTTTTTCTTTCTTTCTTTCTTCCTTTTTTGTTGGTTTTTTTTCCCTTCCAAAAGAAAAACAAACTTTATTTCTAACGTGTTGCATATAACCTCTCCTTCTCATCCTTTCTCTTCAATTGTTGTTTATTTGTTTCTGTGTCTAGTTTAGCCCCCCTATCACTCTAAATAATAGAATATAATTACTATATAAACCCAATACACTATAATCCCACTTTCTTACTGTATTATGCATTTTACCATCCTTTTCTTCAATTTTTATTAACATACAATGTAAATATTACCTACTGGCTTGCATAGTCTCAACTATTATTAATCTATCACCCCCTCTATAAAAAATTATATTTTTCCTCCCTAAAAACAACTTTTATCTATTCTTAACATAGTATAAAAGCTCTAATCTCTTTACATTTATATTAATACGGGCTCGTTGGCTGACGATACCGGGATAGAGGGTGGGGGATATTTTTTGAGGGTGTGAGTCTCCTACCTGGGCTGTGTGTTTATGTTCTTACCAGCATCTCCACAAAAGCACTCGAGACAAAGTGGACAGAGTGACTCCCAACCAACTAGCCAGAATGAAGATCCTACCAAAGAACATCTGAAATATAACAAGACAGCATAAACAAACGACATAAAGGGTAACTCAAGAACATCAGGCTCAGGATATCAAAGAGACTGCATGACTGAAACCCCCAGATCTCACATAAAGAATCTCATACCACAAAGGAGGGAAGTCAAAGCAGACCATCCCGCCCCCAAAAAAACAAATAAATAAATAAAAACAAACAAAAAGAATCCAACATGGTAAGACGTAAAAAAACCCCTCAATGAAAAGAAAAGAGGAATCCTCAGAAAGAGATAGATGAAATAGACATAGCCCAACGGTCAGATGTGGAATTCAAAACAATGGTGGTAAAGAAGCTCAATATACTCGACATCCTTAAAATCAACTATGACAACCTCCAAGGAAGTTACCAGCAGCTCCAAGAAAATTACAGGGAACTTGCAGAGAACTACACCAGCATAATAAAAGACATAGAAACTGTTAACAAGAACCAGGAAGAACTTAAGAATGCAATCTCTGAACTGAAAAACACAGTAGAATCAGTCAAAAGCAGACTAAACAAAGCAGAGGATCGGATTAGTGAGTTAGAAGATAATGTAGAGAAAAACTCCCAGACAATACAGCAAAATGAAAAAAGATTGAAAAAATATGAACAAGATGTAAGGGAATTACAGGATAGCATGAGAATAAATAATACCAGGATCATAGGAATTAGAGAGGGAGAAGAAAAGGAGCATGGAATTGAAAAACTAATAGGAGAAATAGTGACAGAAAATTTTCCGAACCTGATGAGAGAAAAAGTTATACAAGTTCAGGAAGCACAGAGAGGTCCAATGAAGAGGAACCCCCAAAAACCCACTCCAAGGCACATCATAATTAAAATGGCAACATTCCAAGACAAAGAGAGAATCCTAAAAGCAGCAAGAGAAAAACAGCAAATAACATACAAGGGAGCTCCGATAAGGCTATCAACTGATTTCTCAACAGAAACATTACAAGCCAGAAGGGAATGGTCAAAAATATTTCAAGCAATGAAAAACAAAGGCCTACACCCAAGAATACTCTACCCAGCAAGGCTCTCATTCAAAATGGAACGTGAAATAAGGAGTTTCTCAGACAAAGGAAGACTGAAAGAATACATCTCCACCAAACCAGCATTGCAAGAGAAGCTAAAGGGTGTGTTCTAAGAAAAAGAAGAAAAGAACAAGAGAGGAGAGGAACAGAGGTACAAAGGGCAATGAATAAATACACGTTAATAATAACCTTAAATGTAAATGGATTAAATGCTCCAATTAAAAGACACAGGGTAACGGAATGGATAAGAAAACAGGACCCACATATTTGCTGTCTACAAGAAACACACCCGAAAACGAAAGATTTACACAGACTGAAAGTAAAGGGATATAAACAAATCTTCCAAGCAAATGGACCAGAAAAAAAAGCCGGGGTAGCAGTCCTCATATCAGACAAAACGGATTTCAAAGCAAGGGCAATAAAAAGAGACAAAGAAGGACATTTCATAATACTTAAAGGAACAATCCATCAAGAAGATATAACACTGATAAACATATATGCACCCAACATAGGAGCACCCAAATACATAAAGAAAATACTAGAAGACCACAAAAAGGATATCAACAACAACACACTCATAGTAGGGGACTTCAACACTCCATTATCAACAATAGACAGATCACCAAAGCAAAGAAACACCAAGGATATACAGGCATTGAACAACACACTAAACCACATGGACCTAACTGATATATATAGAACTTTCCACATCAAAGAAGCAAAAAATACATTCTTTTCAAATGCACATGGGACATTTTCAAAGATAGACCACATGATAGGACACAAAACAAGCCTCAACAAATTCAAGAAAATTGAAATCCAATCAAGCATCTTTTCAGATCACAATGCCTTGAAACTAGAAATCAACCTCAGAGAAAAAATCAAAGACACCCAAACTCATGGAGATTGAATAACATGCTATTAAATAATGAATGGATTAACAATGACATCAAAAAAGAAATCAAGAAATGTCTAGAAACTAATGATAATGAGCACACAACAGCCCAAAACCTATGGGAAACAGCAAAAGCAGTCCTGAGAGGGAAGTTCATAGCAATACAGGCATATCTGAAAAGGATAGAAGAATCTCAAATAAAAAACCTAACCATAAAGCTACAAGAACTAGAACAACAACAACAAACAAAGCCTAGGGCAAGAAGAAGGAATGAAATCATCAAGAATAGGGCAGAACTAAATGAAATAGAGACTAAACAAACAATCCAAAAGATCAAAAAACTAGGAACTGGTTCTTTGAAAAAATAAACAAAATCGACAAGTCTCTAGCCAGGCTCATCAAGAAAAAAAGAGAGAAGACACAAATAAACAAAATCAGAAATGAAAGAGGAGAAATCACGACTGATACCACAGAAATACAAATGATAGTTAGAAATTACTACAGACCACTGTATGGCAAGAAATTTGACATTCTAGAAGAAATGGACAAATTTCTAGAAACATACAACCTTCCAAAACTGAATCAAGAAGAAGTGGAAAGTCTCAACAGACCAATAACAAAGAAGGAAATTGAAACAGTAATCAAAAATCTCCCTGCACACAAAAGCCCTGGACTGGATGGCTTCACAGCTGAATTCTACAAAACATTCAGGGAAGAACTAACTCCTATCCTCCTCAAACTGTTCCAAAAACTCCAAGAAGAGGAGAAAATCCCAAACTCTTTCTATGAAGCCAGTATTATTCTAATCTCCAAACCAGGTCAAGACACAACAAAGAAAGAAAACTACAGGCCAATATCACTAATGAACATAGATGCTTATTTCCTCAATAAAATATTGGCAAACAGGAACCAGCAATACATCAAAAAGATCATACATCACGATCAACTGGGCTTCATTCCAGGGATGCAAGGATGGTTTAATATTTGCAAATCAATAAATATAATACATCACGTAAACAAAATGAAAGACAAAAATCACATGATCATATCGATAGATGCAGAAAAAGCATTTGATAAAGTACAACACCCATTTGTGATGAAAACACTCAGCAAAATGGGAATAGAGGGAGCATACCTTCACATCATTAAGGCTATATATGAGAAGCCTGAGGCCAACATCATACTCAATGGACAAAAACTAAAAGCATTCCCCCTGAATTCAGGAACTAGACAAGGTTGTCCACTCTCTCCACTCTTATTCAACATAGTGTTGGAAGTCGTAGCCATTGCAATCAGACAAGTAAAAGAAATAAAAGGCATCCAAATCGGGAAAGAGGAAGTAAAACTTTAATTATATGCAGAAGACATGATAGTATACCTAGAAAATCCTATAAACTCCACTAAAAGACTACTCGATATAATAAGTGAATTTGGCAAAACAGCAGGGTACAAAATAAATATACAGAAATCTAAGGCATTTCTGTACACCAACAATAAAATAGCAGAGACAGAAACAAAAAAGAAAATACCATTTACTATAGCAACAAGAAAAATAAAGTACCTAGGAGTAAACTTAACCAAAGAGATAAAAGACCTGTACTCGGAAAACTATGTAACACTGAAGAAAGAAATTAAGGAAGAAACAAATAAATGGAAGCAAATACCATGTTCTTGGGTGGGAAGAATCAACATCATCAAAATGTCCATACTACCCAAAGCAATTTACAGATTCAATGCAATCCCTATTAAAATACCAATGACATATTTCACAGACCTAGAACAAATACTCCATAAATTCATATGGAACCAAAAACGACCCCGAATAGCAAAAGCAATCTTGAGACAGAAGAACACAGCAGGAGGAATCACAACACCAGATATCAAACAATACTACAAAGCCACTGTAATCACAGCAGACTGGTACTGGCATAAGAACAGACATATAGATCAGTGGAACAGAATAGAGTCCAGAAATAAACCCAGGCCTCGATGGTCAACTAATCTTTGATAAAGGAGGAAGGAACATAAAATGGAGTGAGAAGAGCCTCTTTAACAAATGGTGCTGGGAGAACTGGATAGGGACTTGCAAAAAAATGAAACTAGACCACCAACTTACACCACACACGAGAATAAACTCAAGATGGATCAAAGACTTAAATGTAAGCCGTGACACCATAAAAGTCCTAGAGGAAAACATAGGCAAGAAAATATCAGATATCTCACGTAACAATTTCTTCAGGGATACATCTCCTAAAGCAAGAGAAATAAAGGAAAAAATAAATAAATGGGATTACATCAAACTGAAGAGTTTCTGCTCAGCAAAAGAAAACATCAGCAAGATGAAAAGGAAACCAACAATATGGGAAAACATATTTGCCAATGATATCACAGACAGGGGACTGATTTCCAAAATATATAAAGAGCTGATACAACTCAACATCAAGAAAACAAACAACCCAATTAAAAAATGGGCAAAGGACCTGAACAAACATTTCTCCGAAGAGGACATACAGAAGGTCCATAGGCACATGAAAAAATGCTCAACATCATTAGCCATCAGGGAGATGCAAATAAAAACAACAATGAGATACCACCTTACACCTGTCAGAATGGCCATCATCAACAAATCAACAAGCAACAAGTGCTGGCAAGGATGTGGAGAAACGAGAACCCTACTGCACTGTTGGTGGGAATGCAGACTGGTGCAGCCACTATGGAGAACAGTATGGAATTACCTCAAAAGATTAAAAATGGAACTGCCTTTTGAACCAGCGACTCCACTACTAGGATTATACCCGAAGAATCTTAAAACACCAATTCAAAAGAACTTATGCACCCCTATGTTCATTGCAGCACTGTTTGCAATAGCTAAGTGCTGGAAACAACCTAAGTGCCCATCTGTAGATGAGTGGATCAAAAAACTGTGGTACATTTACACAATGGAATACTATGTAGCAGAAAGAAAGAAGGAACTCCTGTCATTTGCAACAACATGGATGGAACTAGAAAGAATTTTGCTTAGTGAAATAAGCCAGGCAAAGAAAGAAAAATACCATATGATATCACCTAATACAGGAAACTAAAGAAGAACACAAACAAAAGAACTAAATAGAACAAAGAGCAGAATAACAGTCAATAGGGGGGAGAGGGGCGGGAGAGAAGGGGGATAAGTAAGAGAAGGGTTTAGTCAAAGAACGTATATAAATGACTCATGGACATGGACAACGTGGAGGGATATGATTGCGGGAGAGGGTGTGGGTTGGGTGGGGGAGAGAAATTGGGAGAAAAGGGGACAACTGTAATTGAAAAACAAAAAAAAAAAAAAAAAAAAAAAAGACAACAGAGAGGTTAAGATTCCTGCCAAAGATCACACAGTTGGAAAAGCAGACCCAGACTTTGGACTCAAGTGCTGCTGCTCAGTCATGGCTCTTATCCACTATTAGAACCTTTCTCTTCACTGTTAAAACTTTCACAGACATGAACAAAGTTATGGACCAGGAAGATTCTGAACATAGCTGTGCTATTACTCAATTAGTATTCTCCTGAGTCTCAGCACATATCACTCAGTCCAATATCAAGAACTGTTGTTCCAAGGACTATTGCTCTGAGGACTGTCAGTAATCCTGCATCCAAACACAGGTCCTCGGCTCCTGGGGAATATCTCTTAGCTAGCTTCTCCTTCTTTCAGTCCAGCACACCACATGTGGAGATTGAGGACCTGACTGGTTTACTTTCACTTTGTTTTTTTCCTGAGTTTTCAATGCAAACTCTTCATTTTTCCTTTGCCATGTTTCACGTGACCTGTCTCCTCTGAACCCTCCCAATTATGGCCTCTTGGATGTGACTCTCAGTATACGAGTATTAGAACATAAATTCTTCTGGTTAAGGATAGGTACATAACTATGATACATCACAGTTCTTACCATACAAGGTCCTCCCTGTTGGGGACCAATAACCCTGCCAGCAGTTCCTCACTGTTCAGTCTAAGGACAGTATAAGCAGATGACTTTGGGCATTCTCAGCACAGCAGATGCTCTGCATTTTGGCCAAATGGATGCACTCTCTGACAGGAACTGAAATGAACAATTACACTATCTGACAGCTGAGTTAATCTCCCCCAGGCAGACCCTAAGTAAATCCAAAGAAATGCTTATCACCAGCTGGCTGGACTAGTACAAGATCTCCCTGGACTGATCACAACAGTAACACATGGACCACATCTGCATGGGACAGAGCTGAAGGTCTCTCAGCAGAGTCACCAAAATGATGAGGCCAAGGGACTACTAGCAAGATTGGGAAGAATCACTTTCGTATCAGGAAAGTAACTGTGGAGTTCTGACTGGTTGAGTGTCCTCTGAGATGGCTTCTTTTAAAGCTTAATTTTTTTTTAATCCTGACCCAAGGACATTTTTTCATTGCTTTTAGAGAGAGGAAGGCAGAGAGAGAAACACTGGTGTGAGAGAGAAGCATCAATTGGTTGCCTCCTATATGCTCCCCAACAGGGGATCAAATCATATGCACCTGGACCTGGGACTGAACCCACAACCTAGGTATATCCCCTGACTGCGACTTGAACTGCAACCTTTCAGTTACAGGACGACACTCCAACCAACCGAGAGACACATCAGCCACAACTTCCTTTTATAGCTTTTATGTAATGGGGTGGGGGAGAAGCGTCTTTCTAGGTGGGAGAAACTGAATCAATTTTGATCAAAAACAGGCTGACTACTTCAGGTTTTTATGAAATATTGTAGAGCTAACAGGAGAACAAAATCCAACCCAGCTTTTCTACAAAGTCCACAGTAAGAACACACTCATCTTAAATTATGTATTTTTAGGAGGTTAATGATCAATGGGTGATTTCATAATATATCCTGAGTAGTGTTTCAAATAAAATTGGGTAAATCTTATTTAAAAGAGGGTCTATCTTGAGTATTTAAAGCACTCTGGCAATAATTAATCCAATATTCTCAAGTCAGTGTGATATCAATGTCCACCCAGTTTAGGAAGAAGACATGTAAAGATCCTGTGGAATGGGTCACCTTATGCTGCCTTCCTGAATCTACTCTGTTCTACTCCCTGCCTCTCACAAAACATTCAAAGGAAAAGATTTCGAAATTGGGTTACAGTTTAAGGGATCCTTTTGATAAGCACCTGGAGAAAGCAATCTAATCCCATTCTGACTAAAATAGTACTTACATTTGCTTTGCCAAAATTTTGACTACTTGGAGGGTAAGTTGGCTGTTTTTAGTAAGAAAATATTTTACACTTAATGGTACATTTC
Organism: Furipterus horrens; assembly: GCF_987537825.1. Lineage (NCBI taxonomy): Eukaryota > Metazoa > Chordata > Mammalia > Chiroptera > Furipteridae > Furipterus > Furipterus horrens. The sequence continues at coordinate 72,164,220 of NW_028327177.1, forward strand.
ATTTTCCTCATGGGCATTACCCTTTGGAAGGTTTGACTGCAAAAGTTACATTCCATAATATGAATACATTTTCCTGTGCAAATGGGCATTAGAGAAACATTACAGTGTGTTGCAGTGACCTATTTTAATTAAGTACCAATGGGAAGTGTTCCTGCTTTATTTCAGGGCACAGTTCTTCAAAAAAGTGAGGAAATTATGACAGTATCTAGATTTTGCTTGGAAGATCATAGTTAAAAGAATATATTTTGATATTATAATTTAACATTTATTATTCAGATGACCTGTCAAGTTGTAGAGCAGATGTTTTTATAAACCAATTGTTACATCTAGAAATTGAAATCCATGAAACAATCTGGTCACTTCTGATTCGGCAACAAACACCTACATACACCTTTATAACACAGGCACAATGATGAGTAGAGTGAACAATCGGTCACCTTTAAGACTCCTTGTGTAGCCACCTCACATCAGCTATTAAGAGGATTGAAGATAAAATTTCAGTTTAGTAGCAGATAACCTGTGCATGAGGACAATTTCTATTGAAATCCACTTGGTAAAACATACCATCCAGTTCCAGTTCCACCTCAATAGATAACAGAAAAGTCTGATGAGGCCAGAATGGTACCCATTAAGGAATAGGTAATGGGCTCTAGAAAAAAATAAAATAAAAAGTATGCTTCTTGCTACAAATGCTGTTAAATGAAAATACCATCTGAGGACATGTGATTCTCTTTCATTTAGAGTCAGTGTCTATTGCTTCCAGTGATTGTTTAAATCCTGAAACTATCTGACATATTTCCAAGACAAAAAATATGCCAAATATAGTTTCCCAGAACTCAAAAAACCAATTGCACAAAGTTGTGCCAGACTTTCATTTCTCAAATTAAGTCTCACTCTGAGAGTATTTACTCATTTTTATATGAAGCTAAATAGGATGACTAGCCCTTTATTGAAACTGTACCATTATAGAATAAAATAAGAAATAAAAATGACAGTTCTTCCAAAGGTCACAAGAAATAGTAACAACCAACTAATGAATAATAAACCTATTAACCAGCTCCAAACACTACAAAGGCATAATGGGCAGAGTCGGTAATATTCACTATGATTATCTTAGGTTGTCACAAAATGTTTAAACCATGTCCATAAAACAAGGGGAAACATTTTTAATAATTTTAAAAAGGTTCTCAACAAAATTATTTTGAAATATTTCCAGTATAAATATTATACAAGAATATGTCCTACCATAAAGCACTATTAATCTTGTCATTTGGGGAATTTTATAACTTTAAACAATGTAAAATTTTATGATTATATTTTTTCAAAAACAGATAAAAGGTACCCAAGAGGTATTAAGATGTGACAGCTATCAGGGACACACATGCTCTACAAGCATCTGCCCTTTGACACTGGCTGTTCCTGTGTACTCCCCACCCTTTCTGCCAGTCCAGGAGCTCTAGGATTGTATGCACCAAAGAGGGAGCCTGATAAGAAGAGGTAGGAAAGCCTGGGCAACTACTTGTTGAGCCAACCCTCAACGAGGCCAGTCCAGGTCATGGCATGGGGTGGCCTCTGGGCACACTAGTTGGTCGTTCTCCTCACATTGCCCTGGGCAGGTCCTTAATGATTTCATTGCCAACCCAGGTTCAGTAATAGTCATGGAGCACACAACAGACAGGGGTGCTCAGCCGTCCCCAAGCATTTCCTCCCACTGACAATCTCACCAGGATGGTGAGGACTCTGAGGTTCTCAAATCTGGCTGCACAATGACATTTCCAAGGCAGCTCTGAAAAATCTGAAGCTTGGGCCCCATGACAGACCAGCTGAATGACAACTGGAGGGAGGAAGGAAGGGAAGTCAGGCATAGATATTTCACATATGTCCCCAGACTCTAACATTCACTCCCCCTTCCCAAGGTACCACCTATAAACACACATAAACATGCATACGATCACAAACACAGACACAATTACACACACTGACACACAGACACACAGACTCACACACAAACACACAGAGAAACACACCCACTTACACACACACTCCCAAAGACGGGGAGACACAGACTGGGGTTTTACTATCTGATCATCAGTGGCGATTGCACCCACCAACAGCATAACCTCTATAAAAGACAACATACAATCCATCTATACCATATGATGTAAAATTAATGGACCCTGGTTGGACAAATATTTAAAATAGGTATATTAAATACCATCAAAGAGATAAGAGAAAATTTTAGTATCTGAGCAGACATCAGAAGACAAAAGAAGAAGTTCAACTGGAGATACTGGGCTTACAAAATATGACTGTGTAAATAATCGACTGAGTACATTGGCTGAGGAGCCAAAAGGTTTTGGGGGAAAATGAATGAATGAGTGAGCTGCAGTACAGACCATGGAGCATTCCCAGAAAGAATCAAAAGCAGTAAGTAGAAAATGTAAAGAAAAGTTCAAAGGCGTACAAAACAGGCAGAGGTGAGAAAGCTAAGATCACCACCAGAGGCAAGGGACCCCATGCCCTCTCACACTCTTAGAGGATCTCGACCCTGAACCTGCCAGGTGAAGCCAGGGCTCAACCACTTGCAGTATTCCCATTCAGGTTTTCTGAGGACAGAGATCTGACCGCTCATCACAATGAACATGACACGAATTGCCTAGTCAGGAACAGGGAAAAGGAGCCGTCATCTAGGCAGAAGATGGTGAAAATAACTTGTTGCTGGATCTGGATTGGACAGTTAAAAATAAATGTTTTGTGTGTTTCCCATCACAGTACAGTTAATGTCACTATGGACAATAAACAGGACTTTAAAAACTATATTTTCATCAAGCTGAATCTCAAATCCTACATGTTATGATCTTGGGGAAAATCTCATATTTAATATATTTTTTAAACTTTTTGTTGTTGTTCTATTAGTTGTCCCAATTTTCCACCCTTAATCTTTCCCACCGCACCCACCCACAGTCAATCCCAACCCTGTTATCCATGTCCATGGCTCATTTATACCTGTTCCTTGACTAGACCCTTCTCCTTCTTCCCCTCTTACCCCCCACCCCATGCCTCCTGATTACTGTCAGTCTGTTCATTGTTTCCATGCCTCCAGTTTTATTCTGTTGATTTGTTTGTTGTGTTCATTAGGTTCTTCTTATACATGAGATCATATGGTATTTGTCTTTCACTGCCTCGCTTATCTCACTTACCATAATACTCTCCAGTTCCACCCATGCTGTTGCAAAACATAAGAGTTCCTTCTTTCTTTCTGCTGCATAGTATTACATTGCATAAATGGACCATAATTTTTTGATCCACACATTTATTGGTGGGCACTTAGGCTATTGTAAATAATGCTGCTATGAACATAAGGGTGCATAAGTTCTTTTGAATTGGTGTTTCAGGATTCTTAGGATATGATCCTGGCTGTGGAATTGTTGGATCAAAAGGGAGTTCCATTTTTAGTTTATTGAGGAAATTCCATACTGTTTTTCCACAGTGGCTGCACTAGTCTGCATTCCCACTACAGTGCACTAGGGTTCTTTTTCCTCCACATCCTCGCCAGCACTTTTGTTTGTTGATTTCTTAATGATGGGCATTCTGACAGTTGTAATGTGTTATATCATTGTGGTTTTAATTTGCATCTACTGATGGCTAGTGATGTTGAGCATCCTTTCACATGTCTATGAGCCCTCTGTGCATCCTCCTTGGAGAAGTGTCTGTTCAGGTCCTTTGCCTATTTATTAATTAGATTGTCTGTCTTCTTGGTGTTGAGTCGTATGAGTTCCTTATATATTTTGGAGATCAAACCCTTTTCCATGGTATCACTGGCAAATATTTTTTCCAATACAGTTGGTTCACTTTTCATTTTTATGATGTTTTCTTCAGCCGTGCAGCGGCTTTTTAATTTGATGCAGTCCCATTTGCTTATTCTTTCCTTTATTTCCTTTGTCCTAGAGGATGTATTGGAGAAAATATCACTGTGTGAGATATCTGAAATTTTATTGCCTATGGTTTCATCTAGGACTTTTATGGTATCAGGGCTTATGTTTAAGTCTTTTATCCATTTTCAGTTTATTCTGGAGTATGGTGTAAGTCTGAGGGCTAGTTAATTTTTTGCATGTACCATTCCAGTTCTTTCAATACCACTTTTTGAAAAGGCTATTTTTACTCCATTTTATTTATGCTCCTGTGTCCTTTGTCACATATTAATTGACTATGGAAACATGGGTTTACTTCTGAGCTTTCTATTCTGTTCCATTGATCTATATGTCTGTTCTTATGCCAATCCCAGGACCAGGCTGTTTTGATTACAGTGTTCTTGTAATATAGTTTGATAGCAGGCATTGTTGATTTCTCCACTTTGTTCTTTCTCAAGATTGCTGACGTTATTCAGGGTCATTTTGGGTTCCATATAAATTTTTGAAATATTTTTTCTAATTCTGTGAAATATGTCATTGATATTTTAAATAAAGATTGTGTTGAATCTATAGATTCCTTTGGATAGTATAAATATTTCAATGAAGTTAATTCTTCCAACCCATGAACACAATATATGCTTCCTTAATTTCTTTCTTCAATGTTCTGTAGTTGTCTGAGTATAGGTCTTTTACCTCTTTGGTTAATTTATTCCTAGGTACTTTATTTTTGTTGTTGCTATAGTAAGTAGAATTTTTTTCTTAGTTTCTGTTTCTGATATTTCATTGTTGATGTACAAAAATGCCTTTGATTTCTGAATATTGACATTTTATCCTGCTATTTTGTCGAAGCCACTTATTAGGTTGAGTAGTTTTTTGGTGGAGCCTATAGGACTTTCTATGTACAATGTCATACCATCTGCAAATAATAACAATTTTACTTCCTTCTTTCCAATTTCCATGCCTTTTATTTCTCTTTCTTGTCTGATCGTTGTGACTAGAACTTCCAATACTATGTTGAATAAAAGTGATGAAAGAGAGTATCTTGTCTTTTTCCTGATCTTAGGAAGAATGCTTTTGGTTTTTTCCCATTGAGTATGATGTTGGCTGTAGGTTTCTCATACATGACTTTTATTATGTTGAAGTATGTTCCCTCTATTCCCACTTTGCTGAGCACTTTCATCATGAATGGGTACTGTAGTTTACCAAGTATTTTTTCAGCATCTATTGATATGATCATGTGAATTCTGTCTTTCACTTTATTGATTATACCACCCTTGCATACCTGAGGGGATTCCCACTTGATCACAGTGTATGATGTTTTTAATATATTGCTGGATCCAGTTCGCCCATACTTTGCTGAGGATTTTAGCATCTATGTTCATCAGCAATATTGGCCTACAGTTTTCTTTCTTTGTTGTGTCTTTATCTGATTTTTGGAATTAGGATAACACTGCCCTCATAAAAGGAGTTTTGGTATCTCCTAATTTCTTGAATTTTTAGAATAGTTTGAGGAGGATAGAGTTAGCTCTTCCTGACATGTTTGGTAAAATTTGCCTGTGAAGGCAGGTGGTCCAGGGCTTTTGTGTGACAGGACTTATTTGATTAATGCTCCAATTTAACTAGTTGCTATCAGTCTACTCAGGTTTTCGGCTTTTTCTTAATTCAGTTTGGAAGATTATATGTTTCTAGAAATTTGTCCATATTGCAAAATTGTAAAATCTGTTGGCATATATTTGTTCATGTTCACTTTTTACAATCCTTTGTATTTCTGTGGTATAAGTGTGATTTCTCCTCTTTCATTTCTGATTTTATTTATTTGGGTCCTCTCTCTCTTTTTCTTGATGAGCCTGGTTAAAAGCTTGTCGATTTTCTTTATCTTTTCAAAGAACCAGCTCCTGGACTTATTGATCCTTTGAATTGTTCTTTCAGTCTCTATGTAATTTAATTCTGCTCTGACCCTGATTATTTACTTCCTTCTACCCACTCTGGGCTTTGTTTGGTGTTGCTCCTCTAGTTCTTTTAGATGAAAGGTTACAACACTTGTTTGAGATTTTTCTATCATTTTTAGGTAAGTCTGTATTGCTATGAACTTTCCTCTCAGGATTGCCTTCGCTGCATCCTATAGGTTTTGGGATGTTGTGTCTTCACTTTCATTTGTTTTCAGAAACTTTTTTATTTCTTCTTTGATCTCATTGTTAGCCTATTTATTATTTAATAGCATGTTATGAAGTTTCCATGAATTTCAGTTGTTTTTTGTTTTTCGTTTTTTTTTTTTATACTAAATGTGTGTTGTGGTAAGTTGCTAAATATTTGGTAATTTGTTATGCAGCAATAAAAATAGAATACAATATTCAAAGAAACATGTTAAAGAATGCTTAATGAAATGCTGACAATGTTGAGTAGTTAGAAAGTATATGACTTACTTCTGTGCTTTTTTTCTGCAATGTTTGAAGATTTTATAATAAACATGTACTAGTTCTCCCTACTCCCCTAAAAAAAAAAAATTAAGGGAACTATTTTTTTATTAAAAGAGGGTAGAGCACAGTTCAAATCTGCCCTTATTCTAACAGCTGGCTAAGGTCACATCCAGATTTCAAGAGCCCCTGGGAGTGTGGAGAAGTAGATGGAGAACATAGTTGTGACCGTGATGGGCTTCAGAGCTCTGTGTGCTAATATATTCAAGGAAAATAAAGTGTATTATTGAAGTGAATAGTCCTTTACTGCCTTTAATTTAGCTAACTGCTTAAACACTCGACAGGATTATCTCATTTACAATCTATCTAGAAAGGTTTCAGAGAAAAGGAATCCCTAAAAGGGAAGAAAGAGATATGACCTTGTAACTTTGTTTCTGTAGCTTTACTAGGGCTCAAGGGAGAGCACAAACAAGATCCAGAGAAAGCCCTGAAGGAGATGTCTTAGACCAGCTTCCAGTGTAAACCAAGTGTTTGAATTCTTTAATTTAGGTGTGGAAGAAAGGCACTCGTCTAACTTACAAATTATTTGTGTATTCATTTTGTTGTTGTTGTTGTTTTGTGTTATTTTTGTTTTTAATTTTATTTTTTGGTTTTTCAATTACAGTTGTCCCATTTTTCCCCATTTGCTCTCCCCTACCAGCCCATCCCTTCTCCCACAATCATATCCCTCCCCGTTGTCCATGTCCATGAGTCATTCATATACGTTCCTTGACTAGACCATTCTCTTACTTATCAACCTTCTCTCCCTCCCCCCTCCCCCCTACTGACTACTATTCTAGTCTCTGCCTATTTAGTTCGTTTGTTGGTGTTCCTCTTTAGTTTCCTGTATTAGGTGATATCATATGGTATTTTGCTTTCTTTGCCTGGCTTATTTCACTAAGCATAATTCTCTCTAGTTTCATCCATGTTGTCGCAAATGGCAGGAGTTTCTTCTTTCTTTCTGCTACATAGTATTCCATTGTGTAAATGTACCACAGTTTTTTGACCCACTCATCTACAGGTGGGCACTTAGGCTTTTTCCAGCACTTAGCTATTGTAAACAGGGCTGCTATGAACATAGGGGTACATAGCTTTTTTTGAATTAGGGTTTTAGGATTTTTCGGGTATAATCCTAGCAGTGGAATCACTGGTTCAAAAGGCAGTTCCATTTTTAGTTTTTTGAGGTAATTCCATACTGTTTTCCATAGTGGCTGCACCAGTCTGCATTCCCACCAACAGTGCAGTAGGGTTCCCGTTTCTCCACATCCTCGCCAGCACTTGTTGCTTGTTGATTTGTTGATGATGGCCATTCTGACAGGTGCAAGGTGGTATCTCATTGTGGTTTTTACTTGCATCTCTCTGATGGCCAATGATGTTGAGCATTTTTTCATATGCCTGTGGACCTCCTGTATGTCCTCTTCGGAGAATTGTTTGTTCAGTTCCTTTGCCCATTTTTTAATTGGGTTGATTGTTTTCTTGATGTTGAGTCGTATAAGCTCTTTGTATATTTTGGAGATCAGTCCCCTGTCTGTGATATCATTGGCAAATATGTTTTCCCATATGCTTGGTTTCCTTTTCATCTTGCTGATGTTTTCTTCTGCTGAGCAGAAACTCTTTAGTTTGATGTAGTCCCATTTGTTTATTTTTTCCTTTATTTCTCTTCCCTTAGGAGATGTATCCGTGAAGATATTGTTACATGGGATATCTGAAATTTTTCTGCCTATGTTTTCCTCTAGGACTTTTATGGTATCACGGCTTACATTTAAGTCTTTAATCCATCTTGAATTTATTCTCGTGTGTGGTGTAAGTTGGTGGTCTAGTTTCATTTTTTTGCACGTCCCTGTCCAGTTCTCCCAGCACCATTTGTTAAAGAGGCTCTTCTCATTCCATTTTATGTTCCTTCCTCCTTTATCAAAGATTAGTTGACCATCAAGGCCTGGGTTTATTTCTGGACTCTCTATTCTGTTCCACTGATCTATATGTCTGTTCTTATGCCAGTACCAGACTGTTTTGATCACATTGGCTTTGTAGTATTGTTTGATGTCTGGTATCGTGATTCCTCCTGCTGTGTTCTTTTGTTTCAAGATTGCTTTTGCTATTCGGGGTCTTTTTTGGTTCCATATGAATTTTTGGAGGATTTGTTCTAGGTCAGTGAAATATGTCATTGGTATTTTAATAGGGATTGCATTGAATCTGTAAATTGCTTTGGGTAGTATGGACATTTTGATGATGTTGATTCTTCCCATCCAAGAACATGGGATTTGCTTCCATTTATTTGTATCTTCCTTAATTTCTTTCTTCAATGTTATGTAACTTTCGGAGTACAGGTCTTTTATCTCTTTGGTTAAGTTTACTCCTAGGTACTTTATTTTTCTTGTTGCTATAGTAAATGGTATTTTCTTTTTTGCCTCTGTCTCTGATATTTTATTGTTGGTGTACAGAAATGCCTTAGATTTCTGTATATTTATTTTGTACCCTGCTATTTTGCCATATTCACTTATTATATCGAGTAGTCTTTTAGTGCAGTTTATAGGGTTTGCTAGGTATACTATCATGTCGTCTATAAATAGTGATAGTTTTACTTCCTCTTTCCCAATTTGGATGCCTTTTATTTCTTTGTCTTGTCTGATTGCTGTGGCTAGGACTTCCAACACTATGTTGAATAGAAGTGTGGAGAGTAGACAGCCTTGTCTAGTTCCTGATTTCAGGGGGAATGCTTTCAGTTTTTGTCCATTGAGTATGATGTTGGCTTCAGGCTTCTCATATATAGCCTTCATTATGTTAAGGTATGCTCCCTCTATTCCCATTTTGCTGAGTGTTTTCATCATAAATGGGTGTTGTCCTTTATCAAATGCTTTTTCTGCATCTATAGATATGATCATGTGATTTTTGTCTTTCATTTTGTTTAGGTGATGTATTATATTTATTGATTTGCGAATATTAAACCATCCTTTCATCCCTGGGATGAATCCCACTTGATCATGGTGTATGATCTTTTTGATGTATTGATGGATCCTGTTTGCCAATATTTTATTGAGGATTTTAGCATCTATGTTCATCAGTGATATCGGCCTGTAGTTTTCTTTCTTTGCTGTGTCTTGACCTGGTTTTGGGATTAGGGTAATACTGGCTTCATAGAAAGAGTTTGGGATTTTTCCCTCTTCTTGGAGTTTTTGGAATAGTTTGAGGAGGGTAGGAGTTAGTTCTTCCCTAAATGTTTTGTAAAATTCGCTTGTGAAGCCATCCGGTCCAGGGCTTTTGTGTGCAGGGAGATTTTTGATTACCGTTTCAATTTCCTTCTTTGTTATTGGTCTGTTGAGACTTTCTACTTCTTCTTGATTCAGGTTTGGAAGGTTATACGTTTCTAGAAATCTGTCCATTTCTACTAGGTTGTCAAGTTTCTTGCCATATAGTTGTTTGTAGTAATTTCTTATAATTGTATTTCTGAGGTATCAGTCGTGATTTCTCCTCTTTCATTTCTGATTTTGTTTATTTCGGTTTTCTCTCTTTTTTTATTGATGAGCTTGGCTAGAGGCTTGTCGATTTTGTTTATTTGTCCAAAGAACCAGCTCCTAGTTTTGTTGATTTTTTGGATTGTTCGTTTAGTTTCTATGTCATTTAATTCTGCTTTGATCTTGATGATTTCCTTTCTTCTTTTTGCCCTAGGCTTTGTTTGTTGTTGTTGTTCTAGTTCTTGTAACTTTATGGTTAGGTTTTTTATTTGAGATTCTTCTAGTCTTTTCAGATATGCCTGTATTGCTATGAACTTCCCTCTTAGGACTGCTTTTGCTGTGTCCCATAGGTTTTGGGCTGTTGTGTGTTCATTGTCATTAATTTCTAGAAATTTCTTGATTTCCTCTTTGATGTCATTGTTAACCCATTCATTATTTAAGACCGTGTTATTCATTCTCCATGAGTTTAGGTGTCTTTGATTTTTTTCTCTGAGGTTGATTTTAGTTTCAAGGCATTGTGGTCTGAAAAGATGCTTGATATGATTTCAATTTTCTTGAATTTGTTGAGCCTTGTTTTGTGTCCTATTATGTGGTCTATATTTGAAAATGTCCCATGTGCATTTGAAAAGAATGTATATTTTGCTTCTTTGGGGTGGAAAGTTCTATATATATCAGTTAGGTCCATGTGGTTTAGTGTGTTGTTCAATGCCTGTATATCCTTGGTGTTTCTTTGCTTGGATGATCTGTCTATTGTTGGTAATGGAGTGTTGAAGTCCCCTACTATGAGTGTGTTGTTGTTAATATCCTTCTTGTGGTCTTCTAGTATTTGCTTTATGTATTTGGGTGCTCCTATGTTGGGTGCATATATGTTTATCAGTGTTATATCTTCTTGATGGATTGTTCCTTTAAGTATTATGAAATGTCCTTCTTTGTCTCTTTTTATTGCCCTTCCTTTGAAATCTGTTTTGTCTGATATGAGGACTGCTACCCCGGCTTTTTTTTCAGGTCCGTTTGCTTGGAATATTTTTTTATATCCCTTTACTTTCAGTCTATGTAAATCTTTTGTTTTGAGGTCTGTTTCTTGTAGACAGTAAATATGTGGGTCCTGTTTTCTTATCCATTCCGTTACCCTGTGTGTTTTAATTGGAACATTTAATCCATTTACATTTAAGGTTATTATTGACATGTATTTATTCATTTCCCTTTGTATCTCTGTTCCTCTACTCATTTTTTATTTTTTCTCTTCCTTTTTCTTAGAATATTCCCTTTAGCATCTCTTGCAATGCTGGCTTGTTGGAGCTCTATAATTTTAGCTTTTTTTAGGGGGTCTAGAAAACTCCTTATTTCACCTTCCATTTTAAATGAGAGCCTTGCTGGGTAGTCTTGGCTGCAAGCCTTTAATGTTTCTACTTGAAATATTTCTTGTCATTCCGTTCTGACTTACGGTGTTTCTGTTGAGTAATCAGCTGATACCCTTTAATGTTATTAGGTGTTTCTCCCTTGCTGCCTTTAAGATTCTCTGTCTTTAAATTTTGTCATTTTAATTATGATGTATCTTGGAGTGGGCCTTTTGTGTCCATTTTGATTGGGACCCTCTGTGCTTTCTAAACTTTTGTCACTTTTTCTCTCATGAAGTTTGCAACATTTTCTGTCATTACTTTTTCAAACAGATTTTCTATTCCTCGTCCTCTTCTTGTCCTTCTGGTATTCCTATGATACAGATATTATTACATTTCATGTTGTTCTGTAGCCCTCTTAAAACCTCCTCATTTTCTTTTCAGTCTTTTTTTCTTTTGTTGCACTGTCTGGGAATTCTTTTCTACGTTGTCCTCCAGCCCGCTGATCCGATCTTCTGCTTCCTTTAGCCTGCTTTTAATTCCTTCTACTGTGTTCTTCATTTCAGATATTGTATTCTTCATTTCCTCCTGGCTCTTATTAATGGTTTCTATGTCCTTTTACATACTGGTGCAGTTCACAGGAAGTTCCTTGTAGCTTCCCTGTAGTTCTTTGTAGTTCTCACTGAGCTCATTCGACATCTTTATAACCACTATTTTGAATTCAGTGTTTGCTAGTTTGCTTGCCTCTATTTCATTTAACACTCTTTCTGGAGATTCCTCATTTCCTTTAGAATGGGAGTTATTTCTTTGTCTCCCCATTTTAGGTTACTCTTTTTGTTTTTTTCTGCTTCTTAGATTGATCATCTTTGACTCCCTGTCTTCATGGTGTGACCTTCTGTGGTAGAAGACTTGTGTGATTCAGTGGTACAGTCTCTTTGATCTTCTTAACTTGATGCTCTTGGGATGGCCTTTATGCCGTTTGTGTGGGCTCTGTGGTTGTAATTGGGTTTTGGTTATTGTTGTAACACTCTTTGGTGGGTTGTTCCCTCTGACTGGCTGACTGAGAGTCACCCTGTCATCCATGTCTTGCCTGAAGTTGTATACTTGCTGCCAGATCAAAACCAAACAGCCCAGGAAACAAACCCACACCCACAAAAATAACCCTCACCCACAATCACACTATTAACAGAAAATAAACCAATATTAATAAATGTGTAAAGAGATTAATAAGACTATTATAAGAAAGGAAACTATGAGGTGACTGAAAGAAAAATTATTTTGAGACAGGAAAGGGGGGATCAATAATAAGAGTAGGGGATAGAAACAAGGCAAAGAGAGAAATTAAAATTTACATCATAATTAAGGGAGGAAAGAGGCAGAACAGAGTTAGAGAAGGTAAGTATATAGTATTAAATTTAAACAGAAATTTAAAAAATACATAGTGAGCGCAACAAAAAAAACTAAGGAACCAAATTGAAGGGAAAGATCCACCACGGTCCTATCAACAACAAATAAGCAAATATTAATATAGGTAGGATGGGAATAAAGAGCAGAAAAAGTAGGAAGGAAAAGCTTAAGAGATGTCTAGAGGAAAGAGAAGTAATTTTGAGAAGATTGAGGGAGAAAGAATACTAAGAGTGAGGGAATGAAAACGAGGCTAAGGCAGGAGGAAGTTAAAATTTAAACCAAACAAAAAAAGAAAGAGGAGGAAGGAAAAATGGAGTACGAGAGGGGACTGGTAAAATTATAAAATTTGAGATTTGAAATACAAAAATAGTGAAGATCTAGTGATAAAAGTGAAGAAATGCAACAACCACCACCATTTCCAAAACCAATAAGCAAGACTAATAAAGATGGAGAGAGAGTAAGGATATTTTAAGAACCGAAAAAAAGAATCTGAGATGACTAATGACATGAAAAATTGTTTTGAGAGGCTTCAGGGGCGAGAAATAATAAGAGTGAGGAATGGATACAAGTCATAGCAAAAGAAAAATAAAATTTAAAACAAAAATAAGTAGAAGAAAAAAAGGTAAAATGGAGTGATAAAAGAGAGGAGCATAATATGAGAGTTGAAATAAACCATAATGTTAAAACTAGTGACTTAGTAAAGCACAGACTTCAAGAACAAGAAATGAACATTAAAAAGCTATGCAGGAAAGAAAGTAACACAAATCATAAAGATCGCAGTGGAATCTGTTTCTGTAGAATCTAGTGTTTACCACTGTCTTCTCTTTATGGATCCGCCTCTTGTAGTGTCAGATGGTGTTCCAGTATGGCTCTAGGCAGCCTGTTGGAGACCACCAGCAATCCATAGTCTGTGGCTTTCTTCTTCAGTTGTCAATCTAATCAATCTGTAATCAGCAGTCAGGCTTAAGCACCACATGCTGGGACAGAGTAATTCCTGTAGGCAGAGCTATAGCTTCCCCTCAGGCTGATGCCACTTGGAGGGAACTGCTCTGCCTGAGCAAGATGGCTCCTTCAGTATGAGGAATGACTCAGCAATGGGATCCTGGCAGCTGTTCCCTCAGTTCTCTCCCCAAAGCCACCAACCATAAACTCTCCTCAAGCGTCTCCTGTACATTCTGCCCCACCCCACCCCTTGCCAGAACCCAGGTAAATAGCTGCAAACAAAATCTTCTGCATTGGCCTTTTAAGAGGCTCTCTCCATCTTCAGCTATCTCTTCACGGCAAACAGAAACCCCGCCACTTTTCACAGTTGGATGTTTTCTGGGTTCCTTCCCATTCCTTTAGTGCTGTAGCCTGGGGAGCCCAGCTTGGGGTTTAGACCCCACACTTCTCAGAGGGAACCCCCAGGCCGCTGAAATTTTCCTCTGGCACTTCAGCTGCCACCTGTGGAAGCCCAACTAGTCCTCTTGTGTCTCCTCTGCACTCCATACCAGTCACGTTGTGGTAAAATGGCTTCTTCTGCTTGTCCGTGGTTATAAGGCTTCTCTCCAGCTACTGTTGTTGGTTATTCCAGATGATTTCTTTGCAATTTAGTTGTATTCCAGATTGGTCCTGGGGCAAAGTTAGTGTAGCTTCCACTTATTCCTCAGCCATCCTGGTCTCTCTCTTAATCATTTTTTCAAAAAAGCCTATCACCTACACAGCTCTTTAAATTAGTTGTCTGGGTGGGTGGAAAGTTAAGAGTTCTTCTGTGATTTTTGGAGCCAGCAACCTCCATCCTGGAGAAGAGAGTGGACAGTTACCCTGACAAGGAAGAGGCACATCAGTACTGCCAAGACATAATCAGTCCTCGGTAACAAGCCTTCATGGCCAGTGGAGGCTGGATGGGTAGTGACTTGAGCAGAGCTGAGACTCAGGAACAGTACAGTCAGGCACACACCACGTCCCCAGCCTAGAACTAAGAGGTGTTTCCTAATCTTAAAGAGAATGCCTCCCCTTCCTGACTCCTGGGGTCCACACATCAACATCCTATGTCAAGAGGGCTTTTGACTTGAACTGAATCAGGAGCAGAAGCCACATTTCACTGAGTGACACTGAGAACGTGCTTCACCTGGAGCACTAGTACCTCCTGCCAATGTGACTTTAAGGGGAAGGGAAGCAAGAACCCCAGTAGTTGAAGGGCCTGACAGCAGAATCAGGGCTGGGAGGGCAGGAAACTCTATGAGGAAAGGGAGCAAAATGTTGACATGAAGGTGAAACCCTGTCTCTGTCCAACAAAGTGAGTTTCTAACATTCCAAAGCAAGTGGGCTCAGCTAGAAAAGACAGACAGATTTTGTCTGCTTTTCAACAAGCACTCAAGTGCTTAAATAAATTAAATATAATGCTTCTAAAATATTTTACTTGATTTTGGCAATGTTTGCACATATTCTAACAGCCTACGGATAAAAGCAAACATTCATCTTCTTAACCATCTTATCTTTCTCTTGGCTGCTTCTATTTCCCTTGCATTCAAAATATGTCTTAACTATAGAGAAGGCCTAGCCCATTCCTAAATTATTCCATTCCTTAATATCTTGGCTTGATCATATATTTCAGTGCCTGAAATGCTCCATTTCTGCCTCACAAATTCCTATGTATGTTCATGGTCCAACTTCAGAAATCATCAGTATTTAGTGACTTACTAACCAGGAAATTTGCAAAGCTCTGCATAACTCTCTACTATATAGAATGTACTACACAAGATTATACACTTTTCTTGAAGATAGACTGGGCATGTCTTAATTTTCAATTTCAGGCATATGACACAATGCCAGCATATGAAAGACACTGAATAATTATTCTAGTAAAGTGCTAATATTAGGAAAATTGAAAGCTCCTTTTATATCCTTAAATAAAATCCACAAAACTTTAAATGTGATACTATCAGTTTCTTTTTGAAACCACTTAATCAATTATAAGCAATTGTATTTTTCGGTGAGACCAACCTATTTTCTTTTGGAAAGGTTTCAAGGGAGCTCAGCTATTACACTGGATTGTTTTGTAGGGTACTGATCAAAGAAAGTATCAGCAATAACCAACTGACTATGAAACATGTGAAAGTACAGTTGGTAAATAAAGAAAATATTTCCCCTCTTAAAATTCATATAAAGAATGTTAAGATTGTCATTAAGAGGTCCTGACTTTTACCAGGGCAGCCCTCAGTGTCTGTGATTTTTGGTGTCATTTACCTATCTCTAGATCTAGGACCCTGACACCTGTGATCCTCATGGGGTTTACTGACTAGCTCCACCCCACCCTCACAGACACACACTGATTCTAGCAGAGTGCCCATTATCCGGATGGACAATGACAGCTTCCTACTGATTTCCCCATCACAACAGTTAATAGAAACATTTTCCTTTCTATAGTCAGCTTTCAAATACAAATGAATTTTACCTGTTACCTCTTTGAACTATTTTTTCCAGATCCATGAAAACAAATCAGTACTCTATCTGTTCAACATAAAAGAATAAATAAAGTTCCAAAATCTCATCACAAAGTCTAGGTAAAAATGAAATAAAAAAAATAATTTTTACTAAGAAAATTTCACAAACAAGTATTTTTATGCTTCTTAATTGAAAAAAAAAGACGATATTAACAAAATATAACAGAATTAAAAGTCTTAGAGGAAAACATAGGCAGGGAAATTTCAGATATCCCACGTAGCAAGAGTTTCACCAATACATCTCCTAAGGCAAGGGAAATAAAGGGAAGAATAAACAAATGGGACTACATCAAACTAAAGAGTTTCTGCTCAGCAAAAGAAAACATGAGCAAGATGAAAAGGGAACCAAAGGTATGGGAAAACATATTTGCCAATGATACCTCAGACAAGGGATTGATCTCCAAAATATATAAAGAACTTATATATCTCAACACCAAGAAGACAGACAGCCCAATTTTAAAAAAGGGCAAAGGAACTGAACAAATACTTTTGGAGACAAGGAGGATACACAGAGGGTCCATAGACACATGAAAGAATGCTCAACATCACTGGCCATCAGAGAGATAGAAATAAAAATCACAATGAGATACGACTTTACACCAGTCAGAATGGCCATCATCAACAAATCTACAAACAACAAGTGCTGGCGAGGATGTGGAGAAACGGGAACCCTACTGCAATGTTGGTGGGAATGCAGACTGGTGCAGCCACTATGGAGAACAGTATGGAATTACCTCAAAAAACTAAAAATGGGACTGCTTTTTGAACCAGCGATTCCACTGCTAGGATTATACCCAAAGAACCCTGAAACCCCAATTCAAAAGAACTTATGCACCCCTATGTTCATAGCAGCGCTGTTTACAATAGCCAAGTGCTGGAAACAGCCTAAGTGCCCATCTGTGGATGTGTGGAGTAAAAAGCTGTGGTACATTTACACAATGGATACTATGCAGCAGAAAAAAAGAAGGAACTCCTGCCATTTGCGACAACATGGATGGAACTAGAGAGAATTATGCTTAGCGAAATAAGCCAGGCAAAGAAAGAAAACTACCATATGATATAACCTGATACAAGAGACTAAAGAACAACACAAACAAATTAACAAAATTGAACAAGGAACAGAATAATCGTTGTCAGGGAGCAGGGGGGAGGGAGAGAAGGGGGAAATATAGGGGAAGGGTCTAGTAAAAGAACATGTATAAATGACCCATGGACATGGACAACGGGGTGGGGAATGACTGGGAGAAGGGGTGGGCTGGGTGGGGGGGAGCAATAAGGGAAAAAACGGGACAACTATAAATGAAAAACAATAATAAATAAATAGACAGACAGAGAGATAGATAGGAAAAAAATAACAATTGCAGAAATGTAAATCACACTTCACATTGTCTTCCAGAATTTTTAATTGTACTCTCAAAACATTTTTAAGGGCATAATAACAATTAAATGAACTTACAATTCTGCTCAGAATATCCAGCCTAAATACTCAGCTCTGTCAAAGCAACATAATTGATTATGCAATTCTAACATTAATTTCCCTAACTGGCATGCACTTCTAGCTTGAGAAATCCAGTCAGTTTTAATAGTTATTTTCTCAAAATAGGAGAAAAGCATTTTTAACTTCTTTTTCCAAAGAACATATATGGCTCTTTCTTTGTGGCATCTCAGAGGCAGTTGGCTGCTTCAGGATGAAGCTAAATACCTCTCAAGCACTGGCTTCCAGAAAGTCACTGAAATGGATGATGAACACAAACTCTGCATGTTTTGTGTGAAGTGTATGGCCACAGAAATTGCTGCTGAAGATCTGGTTCAAATCAGTGGTGGAAACAACAAACTAAGTTTTCTCCACTAAGCAGGGTATCTTGGCCCATGTCTGTGTCTGCCTGCGGCTGAGTAAGGGGCATTATACTGTGACAGACCAAGGGGGACTGAAAAAAGTGCCAATCTGTTTGGGGTTGCATTTCAGATGCCAATCTCATTGTTCTCAATTTGGTCACTGTAGAAAAAAGCGGGGGCGAAGGGGTAGGGAGATATTCCTGGTCTCACTGATACTACTGCGCCTTGTCACCTGGGGCCCCAAAGAGCCAGCAGGATCCATAAACATTTCGGTATCTATAAAGAAGATAATGTCTGCCACAAGGTTGTGAGAAAGCCCCTAAAGAGAGACGGTAAGAAACCTAGGACCAAAGCACCCAAGACCCTGTGTCTTGTTACTCCATGTATTCTGCAACACAAATGTCGGCATGTTGCTCTTCAGACACAACTACTAAGAAAAACAAGGAAACGGTTGAAGAATATGCTGAACTTTTGGCTAAGAGAATGAAGGAGGCCAAAGAAAAAGGCCAGGAACAGATTGACAAGACACATAGGTTGTCCTCTCTGAGAGCTTTTACCTCTTCAGTCTAGTCAAAAATGAGATTTTCTAAGAGTAACAATTAAATAAGGAAAAACATCAATAATAATAATAATAATAATAATAAAGTAAAGAATATATATGAAGGAGTAGCCACCTAAACCAGTGGTCAGCATCAAAGATAAATTCCAAAAACAGATTCTCTTCATTGAGCCCCTACCGTGTACTAGTCATTTCATAAACATACAAAGCAGGCACAGAGTAGGTGAGTGACTTACTGAAAGTCACACAGCTAATTACTCTTCACACCACCTCTTGCTTCTTTGGAAAGATTACACAGGATGTTCATTTTGAATTTTAAGAAATTCTCCATTAACCTCAGTAAAACTGACCTTGAATTTCCAAACTAATCAATGGCTCTGTCACGAACTTTTAATTCCCAGGCTCTAAGTTAGTTTCTGAAAATCACTGAACTAAAACACTTGAAAAAGGGTATGTGGGTGGAGGAGTGAGGAGAGGCTGCGGTTTCAGGCTCCTGAGACCCGTCTGCAGTTTGGGCTAATTGCAGACAGAACATCTCAGTGAACAGCTGGACACTGGCAGGAGTCGAGCCAAGGAACTGCTGGATTAGAGAAAATCCATCTGGGAACAACCTGTTTAGTGAGGACAGCGGAGGAAAACGGGACGAAACGGGATTCCTGACTGGGGCGGCTGCCCGAGCTGCAGCGGGAAGCACACAAAGGCTTTTTGGCGACAACAGGCTACCCCGGAGAGGAGTTGGGAAGAGAGCGGATCTCTGCCCGCTGGCAGAGACGGACTCGGCCAAGTGGCATTGACGCTGAAGGACAGGAGACAGCGTGCTCCCAGGCAAGTGAGAACATAACTCTCCTTTATATTTTTCTATAGTGGACGGTGGAGAGGGGAGGAAAGTTTGGGGGTGTTAGGCCATTCTTGAGGAGCGCAGGCGCAGAGGCGCGCTCATCCACTCCCCAACCCTACCCTTGGGTCGCGGGGGCACACATAGGGAAGTGCTCTCACTCACTGGCCCAGGTGCACGGGGCCGTGAGTCCAGGCGTCCCTCGGACACTCCCCAATGGACCTAAGATCAGTGCCCCAACGGGCACAGGGAGGGCCCACTGAACATGCAGAGGACTGTGCGCAGATACCCCTAGACAGCTCCTGTGGGCGCCGGGCCCCAGGCCGGAAGGCAGACCACTAGCACAGGCTCTGTTCGTGCCCGCCCAAACGGGTGAGGGAAGGCGGGCGGCTGCAGCACGGGAACAGCAGGCGGCAACTGACAGACGCTCACTTCCACTGAGCACAAGTGTCCGCGGCCCTGCCCTAAGAGGCGAGAGACCGACCAACTCCCCAAGCTGCGCTCAGCAGGACTAAGGGCAGGGGCAACGGAGCGCTAAAACACCTCAGCCCGGGGACAATAGGTGCCAATCTCGGGGCAAGTTCTCGGGCTGCCCCGCCCGTGCAGGGGCGCGCGCGCTCGCGTGGGGAAACCTCGGCTGGCTCCAGCGGGCAGCAAGGGAACGAGCAGTGCCGGCAACCGGGGGCGCACACCATTGCTGCAAGAAACAAGAACCTCTGAACCGCCACACTAGACCAGCTGCGGACACAGAAAAAGAAGGCAACACACCAAGGCTAAAACAGAGTAAAAACATCGCTTTTTTTTTTTTTCAATTTTTTTCTCTTTCTTCTTTCTTTCCTTCTTCTTTATTCTTTCTTTTCTTTCTTTCTTTCCTTATTCTTTTCTTTCTTCTCTTTTCTTGGTTTTTTTGGGGTTTTTTTGTGGTTTCTTTTATTTTTTCTTTTTCAATTTTTTTTCTCTCTTCTTTCTTTCTTTCTTCTATATTCTTTCTTTCTTCTCTTTTCTTGGGTTTTTTTTGGGGGGGTTTACCTCCCCTTCCAAAAAGAACAACAAACTTTATCTCTAACATGTTGCATATAACCTCTCCTTCTCATCCTTTCTCTTCAATCGTTGTTTATTCATTTGTGAGTCCAGTTTAGCCCCCTATCACTCTAAATAATAGAATATAATTACTATATAAACCCAATACAATACAATCCCACTTTCTTACTATATTATGCATTTTCCATCCTTTTCTTCTATTTTTATTAACATACAATGTAAATGTTACCTACTGGCTTGCACAGTCTCAACTATTATTAATCTATCACCCCCTCTATCAAAAATTATATTTTTCTTCCCCGAAAACACCTCTTATCTATTCTTCTTATAGTATAAAAGCTCTAATCTCTTTACATTTATATTAATACAGGCTCGTTGCCTGATGATAGCGGGATAGAGTGGGGGATACTTTTTGAGGGTGTGGGTCTCCAGCCTGGGCTGTGTGTTTATGTTTTTAACAGCATATCCACAAAAGAACTCAAGACAAAGAGGATAGAGTGACTCTCAACCAAATAGCCAGTAGGAAGATCCTACCAAAGAATATCTGAAATATAACCAAACAGCATAAACAAACAACATAGAAGGTAACTCAAGAACATCAGGATCAGGAGATCAAAGAGACTGCACCACTGAAACTCCCAGACCTCGCATAAAGAATCTCACAGCACAAAGGAGGGAAGTCAAAGCAGACTACCCCCCCCCAAATAAATAAATAAATAAATAAAAACAAAAAGAATCCAACATGGTAAGACGCAAAAATAACGCCTCAATGAAGAGAAAAGAGGAATCCTCAGAAAGAGAAATAGATGAAATAGATATACCCCAACGGT
Organism: Furipterus horrens; assembly: GCF_987537825.1. Lineage (NCBI taxonomy): Eukaryota > Metazoa > Chordata > Mammalia > Chiroptera > Furipteridae > Furipterus > Furipterus horrens. The sequence continues at coordinate 72,185,366 of NW_028327177.1, forward strand.
CAGATGTGGAATTCAAAACAATGGTGGTAAAGAAGCTCAACATACTCGACATCCTTAAAATCAACTATGACAACCTCCAAGGAAGTTACCAGCAGCTCCAAGAAAATTACAGGGAACTTGCAGAGAACTACACCAGCATAAAAAAAGACATAGAAACTGTTAACAAGAACCAGGAAGAACTTAAGAATGCAATCTCTGAACTGAAAAACACAGTAGAATCGGTCAAAAGCAGACTAAACGAAGCAGAGGATCGGATTAGTGAGTTAGAAGATAATGTAGAGAAAAACTCCCAGACAATACAGCAAAATGAAAAACGATTGAAAAAATATGAACAAGATGTAAGGGAATTACAGGATAGCATGAGAATAAATAATACCAGGATCATAGGAATTAGAGAGGGAGAAGAAAAGGAGCATGGAATTGAAAAACTGATAGGAGAAATAGTGACAGAAAATTTTCCGAACCTGATGAGAGAAAAAGTTATACAAGTTCAGGAAGCACAGAGAGGTCCAATGAAGAGGAACCCCCAAAAACCCACTCCAAGGCACATCATAATTAAAATGGCAACATTCCAAGACAAAGAGAGAATCCTAAAAGCAGCAAGAGAAAAACAGCAAATAACATACAAGGGAGCTCCGATAAGGCTATCAACTGATTTCTCAACAGAAACATTACAAGCCAGAAGGGAATGGTCAAAAATATTTCAAGCAATGAAAAACAAAGGCCTACACCCAAGAATACTCTACCCAGCAAGGTTCTCATTCAAAATAGAAGGTGAAATAAGGAGTTTCTCAGACAAAGGAAGACTGAAAGACTACATCTCCACCAAACCAGCATTGCAAGAGATGCTAAAGGGAGTGTTCTAAGAAAAAACAAGAGAGGAGAGGAACAGAGGTACAAAGGGAAATGAATAAATACACGTCAATAATAACCTTAAATGTAAATGGATTAAATGCTCCAATTAAAAGACATAGGGTAACGGAATGGATAAGAAAACAGGACCCACATATTTGCTGTCTACAAGAAACACACCTCAAAACAAAAGATTTACACAGACTGAAAGTAAAGGGATATAAAAAAATATTCCAAGCAAACGGACCGGAAAAAAAAGCCGGGGTAGCAGTTCTCATATCAGACAAAATGGATTTCAAAGCAAGGGCAATAAAAAGAGACAAAGAAGGACATTTCATAATACTTAAAGGAACAATCCATCAAGAAGATATGACTTTGATAAACATATATGCACCCAACATAGGAGCACCCAAATAAATAAAGCAAATACTAGAAGACCACAAAAAGGATATCAACAACAACACACTCATAGTAGGGGACCTCAACACTCCATTATCAACAATAGACAGATCATCCAAGCAAAGAAACACCAAGGATATACAGGCATTGAACAACACACTAAACCACATGGATCTAACTGATATATATAGAACTTTTCACCCCAAAGAAGCAAAATATACATTCTTTTCAAAGGCACATGGGACATTTTCAAAGATAGACCACATGATAGGTCACAAAACAAGCCTCAACAAATTCAAGAAAATTGAAATCATATCAAGCATCTTTTCAGATCACAATGCCTTGAAACTAGAAATCAACCTCAGAGAAAAAAAATCAAAGACACCTAAACTCATGGAGAATGAATAACACGGTCTTAAATAATGAATGGGTTAACAATGACATCAAAGAAGAAATCAAGAAATTTCTAGAAACTAATGATAATGAGCATACAACAGCCCAAAACTTGTGGGACACAGCAAAAGCAGTCCTGAGAGGGAAGTTCATAGCAATACAGGCATATCTGAAAAGGATAGAAGAATCTCAAATAAAAAAACCTAACCATGAAGCTACAAGAACTAGAACAACAACAACAAACAAAGCCTAGGGCAAGAGGAAGGAATGAAATCATCAAGATCAGAGCAGAATTAAATGACATAGAGACTAAACAAACAATCAAAAAGATCAAAAAACTAGGAACTGGTTCTTTGAAAAAATAAACAAAATCGACAAGCCTCTAGCCAGTCTAATCAAGAAACAAAGAGAGAAGACACAAATAAATAAAATCAGAAATGAAAGAGGAGAAATCACGACTGATACCTCAGAAATACAAATGATAGAAATTACTACAGATAACTGTATTACAAGACATTTGACAATCTAGAACAAATGGACAGATTTCTAGAAACATACAACATTCCAAAACTGAATGAAGAAGTGGAAAGTCTCAACAGACCAATAACAAAAAAGGAAATTGAAACAGTAATCCAAAATCTCCCTGCACACAAAAGCCCTGGACCGGATGGCTTCACAGGCTAATTCTACAAAACATTCAGGGAAGAACTAACTCCTATCCTCCTCAAACTATTCCAAAAAATCCAAGAAGAGGGGAAAATCCCAAACTCTTTCTATGAAGCCAGTATTATCCTAATCCCCAAACCAGGTCAAGACACAACAAAGAAAGAAAACTACAGGCCAATATCACTGATGAACATACATGCTAAAATCCTCAATAAAATTTTGGCAAACAGGATCGAGCAATACATCAAAAAGATCATACATCATGATCAAGTGGGCTTCATTCCAGGGATGCAAGGATGGTTTAATATTCGCAAATCAATAAATATAATACATCACCTAAACAAAATGAAAGACAAAAATCACATAATCATATCAATAGATGCAGAAAAGGCATTTGATAAAGGACAGCACCCATTTATGATGAAAACACTCAACAAAATGGGAATAGAGGGAGCATACCTTAACATAATTAAGGCTATATATGAGAAGCTTGAGGCCAACATCACACTCAATGGACAAAAACTGAAAGCATTCTCCCTGAAATCAGGAACTAGACAAGGTTGTCCACTCTCTCCACTCAACATAGTGTTGGAAGTCCTAGCCACAGCAATCAGACAAGAAAAAGAAATAAAAGGCATCCAAATTGGGAAAGAGGAAGTAAAACTTTCATTATATGCAGATGACATGATAGTATACCTAGAAAATCCTATAAACTCCACTAAAAGACTACTCAATATAATAAGTGAATTTGGCAAAATAGCAGGGTACAAAATAAATATACAGAAATCTAAGGCATTTCTGTACACCAACAATAAAATAGCAGAGACAGAGACAAAAAAGAAAATACCATTTACTATAGCAACAAGAAAAATAAAGTACCTAGGAGTAAACTTAACCAAAGAGATAAAAGACCTGTACTCTGAAAATTACATAACATTGAAGAAAGAAATTAAGGAAGATACTAATAAATGGAAGCAAATCCCATGTTCTTGGATGGGAAGAATCAACATCATCAAAATGGACATACTACCCAAAGCAATTTACAGATTCAATGCAATCCCTATTAAAATACCAATGACATATTTCACAGACCTAGAACAAATACTCCATAAATTCATATGGAACCAAAAACGACCCCGAAGAGCAAAAGCAATCTTGAGACAGAAGAACACAGCAGGAGGAATCACAACACCAGATATCAAACAATACTACAAAGCCACTGTAATCACAAGAGTCTGGTACTGGCATAAGAACAGACATATAGATCAGTGGAACAGAATAGAGAGTCCAGAAATAAACCCAGGCCTCGATGGTCAACTAATCTTTGATAAAGGAGGAAGGAACATAAAATGGAGTGAGAAGAGCCTCTTTAACAAATGGTGCTGGGAGAACTGGATAGGGACTTGCAAAAAAATGAAACTAGACCACCAACTTACACCACACACGAGAATAAACTCAAGATGGATCAAAGACTTAAATGTAAGCCGCGACCCCATAAAAGTCCTAGAGGAAAACATAGGCAAGAAAATATCAGATATCTCACGTAACAATTTCTTCACGGATACATCTCCTAAAGCAAGAGAAATAAAGGAAAAAATAAATAAATGGGATTACATCAAACTAAAGAGTTTCTGCTCAGCAAAAGAAAACATCAGCAAGATGAAAAGGAAACCAACCATATGGAAAAACATATTTGCCAATGACATCACAGAGAGGGGACTGATTTCCAAAATATATAAAGAGCTGATACGACTCAACATCAAGAAAACAAACAACCCAATTTAAAAATGGGCAAAGGACCTGAACAAACACTTCTCCGAAGAGGACATACAGAAGGTCCATAGGCACATGAAAAAATGCTCAACATCATTGGCCATCAGAGAGATGCAAATAAAAACTACAATGAGATACCACCTTACACCTGTCAGAATGGCCCTCATCAACAAATCAACAAAGAACAAGTGCTGGCGAGGATGTGGAGAAACGGGAACCTTACTGCACTGTTGGTGGGAATGGAGACTGGTGCAGCCACCATGGACAACAGTATGGAATTATCTCAAAAGATTAAAAATGGAACTGCCTTTTGAACCAGCGACTCCACTACTAGGATTATACACGAAGAATCTTGAAACACCAATTCAAAAGAACTTATGCACCCCTATGTTCATTGCAGCACTGTTTACAATAGCTAAGTGCTGGAAACAACCTTAGTGCCCATCTGTAGATGAGTGGATCAAAAAACTGTGGTACATTTACACAATGGAATACTATGTAGCAGAAAGAAAGAACTCCTGCCATTTGCAACAACATGGATGGAACTAGAGAGAATTATGCTTAGTGAAATAAGCCAGGCAAAGAAAGAAAAATACCATATGATATCACCTAATACAGGAAACTAAAGAACAACACAAACAACGGAACTAAATAGAACGAAGAGCAGAATAGCAGTCAATAGGGGGGAGGGGAGAGGGAGAGAAGGGGGATAAGTAAGGGAAGGGTTTAGTCAAAGAACCCATATAAATGACTCATGGACATGGACAACAGGGAGGGATATGATTGCGGGAGAGGGGGTGGGTTGGGTGCGGGAGAGAAATTGGGGGAAAAACCAGAAATTGAAAAACCAAAAATAAAAAATAATAAAAAAATAAAGGTAGGATTAATAAAAGAGGAAAAAAGAAAGAAAAGAAAAAGGGTATGTACACTGCTTTTTTATTGCTAATTTACTACCTGTACTTCTATGTAAAATAATAAATGAATAACAAATATAGGCTTTGTTTTTTACATTTTACATTACTATCTATAAAGGTATCTAGTGGCTGGTTCAGCGAACTTCTATTTCTAGGTGTTGACAATTTACAAATTTAACTTTTATTGTTGTGTTTTCCATATTACCAGTACTTTTTGGCAATTTTATTTTCCCTATTGTCTTACATAAACAATGAATTACCAATGTGACTTTTCCCCATAATATTTTGTATAGTTTTTATTGAATGAACATTGTGTATGTTTCTGTATCAAAAGCAATTTTCCATTGATATTTACTTGAGAGTGAAGTTTCAGGACATATACACTCCTGATGACACTGCAGTTATTCATTCTTGCTGTATAAGAATGGCTTTTAATTCCTGTTCTTCGTTTCCATATCCAGTGGGCCGACTTAAAAAATCACAAAGGACCCTGGCTGGTGTGGCTCAGTGGATTGAGCGCGGGTCTGTGAACCAAAAGGTCGCCAGTTTGATTCTCAGTCAAGGCACATGTCTGGGTTGTGGGCTGGGTTCCCAATTAGGGGCATGCAAGAGGCAATCGATCAATATTTCCCTCCCTTCCCCTCTTTCTAAAAATAAATAAATAAAAATCTTTAAAACAAATCACAAAGGGTTGTTTTCTCTCCTTATTTCTGTATCACTCTAGTTCACCTGAAAAGTTGATTGACTGTAAAGGGAGAATCTTTAAATCTTGGTTAATAAAAAGATAATGCAAATTAGGTAACTTGATATATCCAGCTAGAGCAAGACAGATTTGCAAAAAGCATTCACTAACTGAGTAGTGGATTTAAAAGATAAATGAACACTTCTGTGTACTAGTTTAGAACACTTGTACACTTGTAAATAGTAGAAATGAAGATCTGATAGGGCAATTCTTTAGGAAGATAGTTGCATCCCTAATTGAAATTTTGTTTCTCTGCATCTACTCCCTGCACTTTACATATAGTTGTCAGTTGTTTGCAGTAACGCTAGTTATAAGCACACCCAACTTGCCTCTGACAGTCTTGTCATTATGATTATCACTAATAATATGTATTTAAACAATAAAGCCTTTTATATACATTTAGCTTTATATACATCTAGTTTCCACAATATCACTTATAATATAGGCACTTTCCTGGAGGCAGCACTTAACTCTCACTTGTTAAGGGTGCGCTGTGTTGAGTGACTTCTTTCCAATGAGCACAACATGGGAACAGGCAGATAATCTCACAGTGCAGAACCCCAAAACACCAGTTCAGCCACGTCATCAGGTCAACATCAATAGCAATGAGTCATGTAGACAGTAAATGCTCTTGATATGATGTGATGAACAAGGGACTTTTCTGTGGAAGTCTTCCTCTTCAACTTCATAACCCCAGTCTTATCATGAGAAAAACATTAAGCAAAAACCAATTAAGAGATGTTCCATAAAATCATCTCACCAAGATAACTCAAAACTGTCAGTCATCAAAATCAAGAAAAATCTGAGAAATTGTCACCACAACAGAGAGGAGCCCAAGGACACATGACAACTAAGTGGAATGTGGTGTCCGGAGGTGATCCTGAACAGCAAATGGACTAGGTATAAACTAAGTACATCTGAATAAAGTATGGGCTTTAGTTAATAATATTATATGAATCTTGGACCCTTAGCTATGACAAATGTACCATGAGATGTTAATATTAATAATAAGGGAAAATTGTTCTAGAGAGCATGCGAATTATCTGGTTATCATCACAATTTTTATATGAATCTAAATCTATTCTAAAAAAATTTTTATTCAAAAAACAAGGGAAAGAATTCACACACACACACACACACACACACACACACACACACTCTAAGTTATAGTCAGAAAAGAGGGCTTTGGCTTTGCTGAGATTCTGTAATCTGTCTGGATCCCTAGTAAAGGTTGAATTTGAACCAACAAAGGATTTTCCAAGCCTAAAAACAAAGCTTTTCTCTAACATAATCGAGTTGCCCTGGAAAAGCATTTATTGTAAATAAAAACTTGATACATCTATGGGAGTTAAAGATAGCAGATTCTTACTTGCCAAAAGATGAGCAGGAAGAGAAGGGTTAACTTTTTGAATTTTTGTACAGTGCCCCAAACACAGAACTCTTCCACACTCAGATGCACCAAAGGATAGTTAAGTGGGACCAATTTTTCCACTGGTGCTGCGTGCAGCGTGGGTTGCTGTTTTGTTTTGTTTTTTAAATAGTGGGATCCAATCACTTAGATCACAATTTCTTCAGTCATGGCTTCAGGGGACTTTCTGCCGATGCGGGTTTCATTTTCTCCTGCTCTATCTTTTAATTTATTCAGAGGTCATTTTTATCTCTCCTCTTGGTTGAACCTCAAGGTTGTCCCAGGTTTTCTGTGTAATGTTTCTGCACCTGTGTCCCTGAAAAATGCCTGTATCATTTTCTTCATCAAAATACAAAAATAGGGTATGTTTGTATTTGTAGAAACTATCTTACTAATTTACAATTAGCCTGTGTCCAATAAGAATCAATCTTTTCAGCTTAATAGATAAATGGGTTAATATTCTTCCTTTCTAAAATTTAAAAAAAAAAAAAAGGTCAACTGGATTATCCATAAAAGCCTCCAACATCAAATGATCTAAATGTGCAGTTATGTGACCTGAGGCTTTCTTTTCTTTTTCAAATAAAGCCTTGGTAGAGGTAGAATTCTGATCTTTTTCCCACTCTAGAAAAGAAATAGAATATAATAAGCTTGTTCCTGAATCTAACCCCAACTTTCATATACTCACTGTCATGATTCTAAAAACTGGCCACTAAACCAGCACAGCTATAGACTAGGAGCAGCTAGGAGATCGTGCTGTTGGTACTGCTGAAGATCCCCAGGGCCCAGCAGCAATTTGTGCCTTCCGGAGTCTTCTCTGACATCCCAGTGACCTGGAGTCCCTGTTCCTGCAGCCCATGTCCATCCAACAGAGCACCTGCTCCATGGACAAAACATCAACATTGAAGAAGCAGTTTCAGGAGTCATAGGTGGAGATCTGGGAGCAGATCACAAGGACAGGGCCCTGGGGCCCACCAGTTTCTGGGAAGGTGGGAAGTAGGGATATTTCCAGGTATATCAAGCCAGCAATGACCCAGAGGGATCTGTTTCCTAGATTTCTGAGTTTTGCATCCCCAGCCCTTCCTTCACTTTCTTACTTACTTCAAAGAAAAACCAGATTTCAACAACAGTGTAAGAAGGCAGATTTTATTCTGGACTATTGCCAGAGGGGAGAGAGACTTCAGTGCAGAATTGGGCTCAATCCCAAATATAACACAGGCAAGTCGCAAGTGAGACATCAGGTGTGTGACCTAACAGGATTCTGACTGAAGATAGGCCAGGTAACCAGACATCACCTGACAGGTAATGAAGAAAGAGTTACCTATCAGATACAGAGGTACAGGGGGTTCTGGTTAAACTGACTCAGCAGGGTTTCTGCCAAAACTGGATTTCACAAGGAAGTGACAGATGGGCCCAGGGGAAAGTTCAGGAACCTAATTAAAGTTTGGTCAAGCAAAGAATCTTTATCACCTACTACATCATTCTAAAATAATCTCCTTTAGTGAAAAACTCCCCAGGTACTCAGGTACTTACTTCCCAAGGTGGGTGTGTGGTTGAAGCATCTTTTTATCTCCAGGGTATAATAATAAAGCTTTGCCAAGTAGTACAACTTTCAGAAATGTCTGTTAAATTAATGAACTCATTCAAGATAGAAACTCAAAGTGAAATGTAAAAACCATCCTAGAAAGGTAATATATAAAAGAATTGGATTCTAGTTACATGTTTTTATTTCCTTGAATAATGTTAGAGTGTTAAAAAATCATAGGAGGCTGGATAGTAGCTAAGTTTAACCTTAAATATTAAACAATATTCAACTCAACCATAAAAAGAACCTTTGAATAAAAGCTAGTAGCCTTGGGGATACCTATATTAACTATGGTTATTTTGGTTCTGCTGTAAGAGTATTGTTTAAATCAGATACATATACAGAGCTTTCATGTTGTTTAACAAACCTTCGCTCGACATCCCATCTGACATCAAGCCCATCTCTAAAGTGACTGAGATTCTCACGACCATCTCCTTTCCCTTAATGCTGTCTCCAAGAATGAAGGCAAGAAGTGAGCTGGGAACAACATGTCTGATGAAATTAGTATCTGCTTATTTCTTGCTGACTTCAGGAGTCTCCCTGCCCCATGCTTCCACCCTGCTGCTTCCCTGAGTTCCTGTAATAACAGAGAAACACAGAGGTTCACTGTAGGTGTGTAGTCAGGAACTCCTGCTGGGCCCTTCAAGGTATGCCAACAACTGCTGGAGTCAAGTCTACTATTCAGTGAATCTGAGCCATGCCGAGCCTGCAAAAGTCCCTAGAAGAGTCAGTCCATTCACGGTGGCTGGTTAGGAGTTGCTGGAGCCATTTCTTCTACTTGGTTATAACTAGTTTTGTTTTCATAGAAATCCCTTACCAAAATTTCTTCCAGTGATATTTAATACTTATTAAGTACTCTCAATTATGATTACTCTAATAGAACTAGTATTTTAGAGCTGAAAGGACCTCGATGTAAACTATTCAAACACAAAAAATCTCAATCACAGATGATAAAACGGGGCTGTACTGGAGTCAGACAACTTATCCAATAGGCTACAGCTAAGAGCCTAAGACGGGAACCCCATTCTCCTGATTGTAAAACAATTGCTATTTATACCATGTTCTGTCCATCACCATTTCTGTGTAGAAGAATGAAAAACTTAAAGGAAGGCAAAGGCTGGATACATAACTTGTCCTCCCTAACTAGAGGAATCTGAACATACTTGTGATTAATGAGGATCAGTCTTCAAAAATACATCCCAAAACTGGCAAGTCTTTTCTCAAAATTAACAGAGATTGATCCATGGAAAACTTTCCTCCCACCATATATATTCCTATTCGTGGAAACATGTTTAATCAACAAATGCCTTCCAGTTGTAGGAAAATATTCTAGACCCAGTCACAACATGCAGAACTGTGACAGCCACGTTTAATCAGGCACTTTCTCACGCATAGATGAAAATAACCACCTACTGTCAACTGAAGGAAATCCTTACTTCTTTTTATCCTCACCAGAGGACATTTTTATTTGCTTTTTTAGAGAGAGAGGGGAAGGGAAAGAGAGAAACATCAATGTGAGAGAAGTATATACTGGTTGCCTTCATAGGCACCCAGACCAGGGATCTGCATCCGGACCAGGGTGGCACGTGCCCGAGCCCAGATTGGGGATAAACTCGCAACCTAGGTATGTTCCCTGACTGGGCATCAAACTCCTGCAACCCTTTGGTTACAGGATGACACTCTAACCACTGAACCACGCCGACCAGGGCGGAAGTCCTTGCTTTTTAACTTTAGTAAATATAATATATAAGATTTTGATGGATACAGGGTATGAACACCCACCACTATAAAAAGTGTTCTGATCTTTTGCTTTCTGTTTGTCCTTGGAAGTCGTTCAATATTCTAGAACTTCAGGCCCTTTCCTGGTCCCTTAAGCACCACTGGGTGAGTCACTGGTACAGACACCAGGCTGGCTGAGGTACACGAGGTCAGGCCACACTGCTGCCCCAGTCCCTTCTCCACCCATGTGCACAGCTGAGTTCCTGGTGTCCTGGATGGGACTAAGGATCAACTTAACTCAGAGAAGGAACAGCAAAGTTTCTTCCATGACCAATTGTTACAGCTTTTTCTGAGAAGAAAGACAAAATATGTATGTATCACTGTATTTGCTATCACTTCACTTTCTTCACACACACACACACACAACACATCAGAAGGGCCACTACAAACACTTCTAACTCAGGGTCACTAGCTTGTCACCTCCTTAACCAAAATAAAATGTTATTTTTCCCTTTCTTTCAAAATCTATTTAAACAACTCTGAACATAATAATATAAGTTTTCAAAATAAGAACCATAGATTCATTACAGTTCTGCTGAACTTCTTGCTCTGACCTCATTAAGAATGACCACTGCATTCCATACAATGTATCTTCTCAATTTTCTTAAATTTCACAACTAGCTGCCACTTTACATCCTTTTAATAGCTCTTATTCAAACACTTATTAAGGCTGTATTTGGTTCTATTTCACTTGATCCAGTTGATCTAGTCATAGAACATTAAACTTAAGGACCTGCATTCATTCAACACATTCATGACAGTCCTAGGCCTTTAAGGGCCCAGAATGTCGTAGGAAGACAGCCATGTACATGTGATAGTAAATGCCATGGACGTGATCTTTGAAAACCTGATATGGAAGAGAATGGAGGGGGAGTACCTTCCAGCCATCAAGAAGAGTTACTAGAGGTCATGTCTGAAGAATTTTGAAGTATGTACAAAAATCACAGCTAACAGGGAAACAAAATTACAAACAAATGAAAAGTTAAATATTGTTGATAATTACTATTGACTGGCATTGACATATATAGGGGTTGACAAAAGTAGGTTTACAGTTGTGAGTACACAGAACAGTTTATTCTCGTATTATTTTTTAATTATTGTATGATTTTTCATACAAACAACTATAAACCTACTTTTGCCCCACCCTGTATTTCCTGCACCAACTAAATACTGAATCTTCCTAGATAGGTGCATACCTTCTAAGAGATTTACCATTTATGGGGCTTATCTCTCTAACAGTAAAGCTTGTTCTAATCTTATTTTTAATTCATTGCCATGAATTCCACTAGTACATAAGTTCATAAGGATGGCTGTTTTTATTGTTGACCAATGCAAGAATGACATCTGATTCATCACATGCACTGAATAAATATTTGTTCAACTGACTAAATGAAGGGCACCTGGCATTTCCTTTTCACAAAGGTTTGCAGAGTGCACTCCCTGTGGAAGACACAGGGATGCACATAAAGTAACACCTGAGCCTCATCTTAATAGCATTCACAGTTAAGTAGAAAGCAGTATGAGAGTCAATGAAGGAACTCCTTGACTCTGATAGAAACACATCTTCCAGGAGCAGAAGGACTGGGTGATGATGAGGAAGAGTCACCCATGAAAGGGTACCTGACTTAAACCAGGATTGTCTCAGTCCAAGGACACTTCTGGACCCGTACTATATTCACTGGTCCTTCTCCTTCCCTGCTGCTCAGGCCAGGCTCCTATGCTAACCTTCTGCTAGGTTAGTAGAATTATTTTTCTTGCCTGCCTTCAAGAAGAAAGATGATTAAAATGCACTGCGCCTGCAATCAGAAGCCTGTACTTGAGATCAGTAGCTAAAATAGGTTTTCAATTTCAAAAACTATGAATAGCTTACCAAAGTGAGTTTCCAGGGAGTCAGCTGTGAGGCATACTAATTTCTGTCTAACCCACACCAGGTTCCTGCCTGTCACTTTCTGCCTAAGACCTCACGCTCCTTTCCAAAATTCCCCCTCCTCAGTAGCCCTCTATCCTAAAACACAGAAAATCACTGTAAAAAGCAAGAATAAATAAAACCTTGTATGTTAAAAGGATGCTTTTTGACCAAATTTCATCCTGTGTGTTCCATACTATCTGGTGCACTGTGCTAGTGTTTATAATAAGAGAAAAGGCTTATAACTCCAAAAGTATTTTCCTTTCTGACCTGGGCAAAAAATTACTTTACCACTGTTCTCGTAGTTCAATCGACTTAGAAATTTTGTCATTTCATTTTTTTTATTTATTTTTTATTTATTTTTATTGACTATTACAGATGTCCGTATTTCCCCTCCCCTTCTGCCTGCCTCCATGTAATTTCTTTTCATAGAGAGGATGCAGACTACAAAAATTGAAATACTGCAAAAAAAAAAAAAAACAGAAAGTAAATTAAAATAAAAACATTTGATTGAGTTCTATCTCACTTAAGTTGCATAGAGCCATGATTTAGAGATTTCATCTTCCATCCAGAACATGATAATTTGTGAAACCATGATAAAGTCTAAACATTGCATGTGATGTCCGCATGAGGAGGCACACCACTCCCTCCCTTCCTTCCTCCCTCTCCTCCTACCACTGTCACCACCACGTTACAGATGGAGAAAATGAAGACTCGGACACACAAAGATTAAAGGCCTTGTCTAGTAGCTGACCTGTTATTTCAACCCCTAAGTTCAGAGTCAGGACCTTGAGGAATCCATAGAGAGATGCTATCTGTATTATTAGTATCTGTATAAACATCAGGATATGTTCTGCCAAGCCCAAGTTACGGTTTTAGGAAAAAGCAGGGTGAGGTAGACATTGGAATATCCCAAAGAGAATACAGTATATTAATTTAATCAGAAGCTTATGAGAGTATTAAGTCAGAAGAACAAATATGAAAATGATAATGTTCGTATAATAACATCAGTAAGGATGCAGTTTTTATACAACTTATGGCATTTTATATTGATGGTAACACCTATCACCATCTACAATAGTAATAGTACTTTAAAGAATGAATCCTCCAAATCCTAGAAAAATGATTAAAAATTGTAGGAAAAGGTCAAATATATAGAGAAATCCACCTTATCATTGTTTTTAACAGAAAAAAGAAATTCCCAATAATTAGGATTCAGCTATGTTAAAAATGGAACATTGATTCCATGAAATACTGCAATATTATGCAGACATAAAAGATACTGCTTATTTTTAAGATTATTTTAAGAAGAGGAACAGCTGAAGGGGCAGGCTGGTCCTGCCTCCAGCTCCAGCTCCTACTCAGAGTTCCACCTTGCCCATCAACGTCTCCAGTGAGAACAGACACACACAATCCAACTCTAAGTTGGATTCCTGGAGTACAGTCTTCCGGTAAACTGATGTGAGCAAGTCATAATTTACTAAGTAGCTGAATTGTTGGCTCCTTGTTCTGCATCCAAAAATTTTATTTATTGCTACTACTAAAGAAATAAAGCATTAGTTTAACTTAGTTGGCCAAGTGAAAAGCTATGCATAAAAAAAAAAAGGTATATAGTACAAGAAAGCAGGAAAAACAGGCCCATAATGATGTCATTGGAAAGAAACAGGCCATTGAAGAACACTCAAAGTGATAAAAATTATGTTTCATTTCTTTCACCTTTGGTCAATTTTTCTATATTTCTGTAATATTGTTTTATTCTGTGCAAGGAAAAGAGTACAATTTCTTATCTGTATGATCATTCACATGAAATACTTCTTTCACTCATATTTAATGAGTGCATGTTTGTTTCTGAAAAACAAAGCAACACATGAAAACATAATGAAGGAAGGAAACTTATTTTCCTAGCCAATTAATACGTCATCCATTCATCTTCCTTTTTAACCAGAGTTTTGTTTTGTTTTTCAATTTCTATAGTCAATTATTGAAAGTTTCTCAACAGGTTGCTTTGAAAATAGATATGTTGATATTTTTTCTACTTAGAGCATCTGTAACTGGGCATTCATGTTACCTATAAAAACAGGCTATCATCTCTCCATAGTCTAACATTTTAAATCACTTAAATAATTTACAAATAAAACTGAATCACAGATTGCTTCCTCTTCTGCCAATAGAGACAGCCAATCAGCCCAGACCTATTAGGGACAAAAAAATGGAACATTTCGACCAATGACAGTCAGATGAGACCTGACAACCACAGTATAAGTTAAAAAATAGGAAAAAGTGTATATAAAGTATACACATAGCTACAGGACTGGAAGACCCTCATGTTTCATTAATGGAGTCAGTTAATAGACACTTTAACAGTCAGCTATCAAACTTCAATATGTAAATTTTTGTCTTGGGAGTAAATTATTCCCATTTGAAGGGCATTATTGTTTTAAGTCAATAGCTTCCAATACACTAAATGGCTAACTTTTATATTAGTGACCTCAGCTAACTAACCCTTCTAGAAGCACCTTGTACTTCAAGCGCTCTAAGAGCTCATTGCAGTCCGGCCATGAAAAGCAAGGGAATATGCTGCATTGTGACATGGTGAAGGTATTTAACATTTCCTATTGAAACAAGCTTAAAATATTGTCTGTAAGTCTGGCTTTATTAAGAAGAACATACTGATTCTACTCTAACCACTCTCCTGGGTCTCAAGGACATCAGAATAAATAATCGTTCACCATGACCTGGTGTTGCTATGATAAGAAGATAGATATGTACTGATTTGGCCTTCAGTGTATTAAGATTAGAAAACATATAGGAGAAAGGTAAGATGGCGGAGGAGTGAGGAGAGGTTGCGGTTTTAGGCTCCGGAGACCCGTCTGCAGTTTGGGCTAATTGCAGACAGAACATCTCAGTGAACAGCTGGACATTGGTGGGAGTTGAGCCAAGGCACTGCTGGATTAGAGAAAATCCATCTGGGAACAACCTGTTTAGTGAGGATAGCAGAGAAAAAGGGGACGAAATGGGATTCCTGACTGGGGCGCCTGCCCGAGCTGTGGCGGGAAGCACACAAAGGATTTTTGGCGACCACAGGCTGCCCGGAGAGGAGTCAGGCAGAGAGCAGATCTCTGCCCGCTGGCAGAGACGGGACTCGGCCAAGTGGCATTGGCGCTGAAGGACAGGAGACAGCGTGCTGCTGGGCAAGTGAGAACATAATTCTCCTTTATATTTTTCTCTAGTGGACGGTGGAGAGGGGAGGAAAGTTTGGGGGTGGTAGGCCGTTCTGGAGGAGCCCAGGCGCAGAGGCGCGCTCATCCACTCCCCAACCCTACCCTTGGGTCGCGGGGGCGCACATAGGGAAGTGCTCTCACTCACTGGCCCAGGTGCGCGGGCCGTGAGTCCAGGCGTCCCTTGGACACTCCCCAACGGACATAAGATCAGTGCCCCTATGGGCACAGGGAGGGCCCACTGAACAGGCAGAGAACTGTGCACAGACACCCCTAGACAGCTCCCGTGGGCGCAGGGCCCCAGGCCGGAAAGCAGACCACTAGCGCAGGCTCTGTTTGTGCGGCCCAGACGGGTGAGGGAAGGCGGGCGGCTGCAGCACGGGAACAGCGGGAGGAGGCGACCCACTGACGCTCGCTTCCACTGAGCACAAGTGTCCGCGGCCCTGCCCTAAGAGGCCAGAGACCAACTCCCAGAGCTCAGCTCAGTGGGACTGAGGGCACGGGGCGGCGCGCGAGCACGAAAGCACCTCAGCCCGGGGTCAGTGGGCGCCAATCCCAGTGAAAGCTCTCGGGCCGCCCGCGAGTGCAGGGACGCGCGCAGGGATTCCTCGGCGCAAACGCGGAACTGCCGCAGCCCAGCGACAGCAGGAGCCAATCCCGGGGAAAGCGCTCGGGCCGCCCGCGCGGGCTGGGTCGCGCGCAGGGACACCTCGGCGCGAACGGGGAACCACCGCGGCCCGGCAGCAGTGGGCTCCAACCGCAGGGCAAACCCTTGGGCCGCCTGAGCGCGCAGGGGCTCGCGTGCAAGGGCACCTCAACTGGCTCCAGCGGCAGCAAGGGAGCGCGCCGTGCCGGCAACTGCGGGCGCGCACCATAGCGGCAACCGGGGATGCACACCAGTCCTGCAAAAAACAAGAACCTCTGACCTGCCTCACTAGACCAGCTGCGGACCCAGAAAAAGAAGGCAACACACCAAGGCTAAAACGGAGTAAAAACATCGCTTTTTTTTTTTTTTTCCAAATTCTTTCTCCCAAATTTTTTCTCCCTTGTTCTTTCTTTCTTCTTAATTATTTCTTTTCTTTCCTTCTTTCTTTATTCTTTTCCTGGGGTTTTTTGGGGGGGGTTTGGGGGGGTATATATATATTTTTTCAATATTTTTTTTCTCTCTCTTTTTTCTTTCTTTCTTTCTTCTTTATTCTTTCTTTTCTATCTTTCTTTGTTCCTTTCTTTCTTACCTTTTGGGGTTTTTGGGGGGCGTTTGTGGTAAATTTTTTATTTTCTTCTCTTTCTCTCTTTCTTCTTTTCTTTCTTCTATTTTCTTGGGGATTTTTTGGGGGGGTGCTTTTCCTTCACCTCTTCCAATAATAACAAACTTTATCTCTAACATGTTGCATATAACCTCTCCTTCTCATCCTTCCTCTTTAATCGTTGTTTATTCGTTTGTGTGTCTAGCTTAGCCCCCCTATCACTCTAAATAATATAATATAATTACTATATAAACCCAAATACAATACAATCCCACTTTCTTACTATGTTATGTATTTTTCTATCCTTTTCTTCTATTTTTATTAACATACAATGTAAATATTACTAACTGGCTTGCACAGTCTCAAATATTATTAATCTATCACCCCCTCTATCAAAAATTATATTTTTCCTCCCCAAAAACAACTCTTATCCATTCTTCTTATGGTATAAAAGCTCAAATCTCTTTACATTTATATTAATACGGGCTAGTTGGCTAACGATAGCAGGATAGAGCGGGGGATACTTTTTGAGGGTGTGGGTCTCCTGCCTGGGCTGTGTGTTTATGTCTTTAACAGCATATCCACAAAAGAACTCAAGACAAAGCGGATAGAGTGATTCTCAACCAACTAGCCAGAAGGAAGATCCTATAAAAGAACATCTGAAATATAACCAAACAGCATAAACAAACGACATAAAGGGTAACTCAAGAACATCAGGCTCAGGATATCAAAGAGACTGCACCACTGAAACTCCCACACCTTCGATAAAGAATATTACACCACAAAGGAGGGAAGTCAAAGCAGACTACCCCCCCCAAAAAAATAAATAAATAAAAACAAAAAGAATCCAACATGGTAAGACGCAAAAATAACCCCTCAATGAAAAGAAAAGAGGAATCCTCAGAAAGAGAGATAGATGAAATAGACATAGCCCAAATGTCAGACATGGAATTCAAAACAATGGTGGTAAAGAAGCTCAATATACTCGACATCCTTAAAATCAACTATGACAACCTTCAAGGAAGTTACCAACAGCTCCAAGAAAATTACAGGGAACTTGCAGAGAACTACACCAGCATAAAAAAAGACATAGAAATTGTTAACAAGAACCAGGAAGAACTTAAGAATACAATCTCTGAACTGAAAAACACAGTAGAATCAGTCAAAAGCAGACTAAACGAAGCAGAGGATCGGATTAGTGAGTTAGAAGATAATGTAGAGAAAAACTCCCAGACAATACAGCAAAATGAAAAACGATTGAAAAAATATGAACAAGATGTAAGGGAATTACAGGATAGCATTAGGAAAAATAATTTAAGGATCATCGGAATACGAGAAGAAGAAGAAAAGGAACATGGAATTGAAAAACTGATAGGAGAAATAGTGACAGAAAATTTTCCGAACCTGATGAGAGAAAAAGCTATGCAAGTCCAGGAAGCACAGAGAGTTCCAATCAAGAGGAACCCCCAAAAACCCACTCCAAGGCACATCATAGTTAAAATGGCAACATTCCAAGACAAAGAGAGAATCCTAAAAGCAGCAAGACAAAAGCAGCAAATAACATACAAGGGAGCTCCGATAAGGCTATCAACTGATTTCTCAACAGAAACATTACAAGCCAGAAGGGAATGGTCAAAAATATTTCAAGCAATGAAAAACAAAGGCCTACAACCAAGAATACTCTACCCAGCAAGACTCTCATTCAAAATAGAAGGTGAAATAAGGAGTTTCTCAGACAAAGGAAGACTGAAAGAATACATCTCCACCAAACCAGCATTGCAAGAGATGCTAAAGGGAGTGTTCTAAGAAAAAAGAAGGAAAAAACAAGAGAGGAGAGGAACAGAGGTACAAAGGGAAATGAATAAATACACATCAATAATAACCTTAAATGTAAAGGGATTGAATGCTCCAATTAAAAGACATAGGGTAACGGAATGGATAAGAAAACAGGATCCACATATTTCCTGTCTACAAGAAACACACCTGAAAACAAAAGATTTACACAGACTGAAAGTAAAGGGATATAAAAAAATATTCCAAGCAAACGGACCGGAAAAAAAAGCCGGGGTAGCAGTTCTCATATCAGAAAAAATGGATTTCAAAGCAAGGACAATAAAAAGAGACAAAGAAGGACATTTCATAATACTTAAAGGAACAATCCATCAAGAAGATATAACACTGATAAACATATATGCACCCAACATAGGAGCACCCAAATAAATAAAGAAAATACTAGAAGACCACAAAAAGGATATCAACAACAACACACTCATAGTAGGGGACTTCAACACTCCATTATCAACAATAGACAGATCATCAAAGCAAAGAAACACCAAGGATATACAGGCATTGAACAACACACTAAAGCACATGGATCTAACTGATATATATAGAACTTTTCACCCCAAAGAAGCAAAATATACATTCTTTTCAAAGGCACATGGGACATTTTCAAAGATAGACCACATGATAGGTCACAAAACAAGCCTCAAAAAATTCAAGAAAATTGAAATCATATCAAGCATCTTTTCATATCACAATGCCTTGAAACTAGAAATCAACCTCAGGGAAAAAAAATCAAAGACACCCAAACTTATGGAGATTGAATAACATGCTATTAAATAATGAATGGGTTAACAATGACATCAAAGAAGATATCAAGAAATTTCTAGAAACTAATGATAATGAGCACACAACAACCCAAAACCTGTGGGGCACAGCAAAAGCAGTCCTGAGAGGGAAGTTTATAGCAATACAGGCATATCTGAAAAGGCTAGAAGAATCTCAAATAAAAAACCTAACCACAATGCTACAAGAACTAGAACAACAACAACAAACAAAGCCTAGGGCAAGAAGAAGGAATGAAATCATCAAGATCAGAGCAGAACTAAATGACATAGAGAATAAACAAACAATCCAAAAGATCAACAAAACTAGGAGCTGGTTCTTCGAAAAAATCAACAAAATCGACAAGCCTCTAGCCAGTCTAATCAAGAAAAAAAGAGAGAAGACACAAATAAACAAAATCAGAAATGAAAGAGGAGAAATCACGACTGATACCTCAGAAATACAAATGATAGTTAGAAATTACTTCAGTCAACTGTATGACAAGAAATTTGACAATCTAGAAGAAATGGACAAATTTCTAGAAACATACAACCTTCCAAAACTGAATCAAGAAGAAGTGGGAAGTCTCAACAAACCAATAACAAAAAAGGAAATTGAAACAGTAATCCAAAATCTCCCGGCACACAAAAGCCCTGGACCGGATGGCTTCACAGGCTAATTCTACAAAACATTCAGGGAAGAACTAACTCCTATCCTCCTCAAACTGTTCCAAAAAATCCAAGAAGAGGGGAAAATCCCAAACTCTTTCTATGAAGCCAGTATTATCCTAATCCCCAAACCAGGTCAAGACACAACAAAGAAAGAAAACTACAGGCCAATATCACTGATGAACATGGATGCTAAAATCCTCAATAAAATATTGGCAAACAGGATCCAGCAATACATCAAAAAGATCATACATCATGATCAAGTGGGCTTCATTCCAGGGATGCAAGGATGGTTTAATATTCGCAAATCAATAAATATAATACATCACCTAAACAGAATGAAAGACAAAAATCACATGATCATTTCAATAGATGCAGAAAAAGCATTTGATAAAGTACAACACCCATTTATGATGAAAACACTCAACAAAATGGGTATAAAGGGAGCATATCTTAACATAATTAAGGCTATATATGAGAAGCCTGAGGCCAACATCATACTCAATGGACAAAAACTGAAAGCATTCCCCCTGAACTCAGGAACTAGACAAGGTTGTCCACTCTCTCCACTCCTTTTCAACATAGTGTTGGAAGTCCTAGCCACAGCAATCAGACAAGAAAAAGAAATAAAAGGCATCCAAATTGGGAAAGAGGAAGTAAAACTTTCATTATATGCAGATGACATGATAGTATACCTAGAAAATCCTATAAACTCCACTAAAAGACTACTCGATATAATAAGTGAATTTGGCAGAATCGCAGGGTACAAAATAAATATACAGAAATCTAAGGCATTTCTGTACACCAACAATAAAATAGCAGAGACAGAGACAAAAAAGAAAATACCATTTACTATAGCAACAAGAAAAATAAAGTACCTAGGAGTCGGCGGCGGCGGCAGCCGTCCGTCTCGAGAGACGATGGTGTAGCTTCTTAAGAGTCTATCTGCACTGCCGAGAATGGCTGTGCAGTTCGACTCGGGAGTGACACGGTATCTGTCTCCTCTCGTGTTGAATCGACATCTTGCGATGACGCTGGAGTGTCCTCTCCAGTGAAGCTGAAGCTACAGAGCCTGGGCAGGGTGATATGGAGGGTCTGCTGTTGCCCATGCAGCAGACGCACCCTCTCTTCGCAGCTGAAGGGTCCAAGGGAAAGACGGAGTCAATACAGCTTGGCTTCAGGTGCGCCGCAGGAGTTGCCGGTGTTGACTACAACGTCAAACCGCCTTAGGGACTCCGGCTCCGGATTTTCTGTCGGGGTTTACTCCCTTAGCCTTTCCCCTGAAGAGGTATGCCGCAAGGCAGCGGAGGTTTTTTGGAGTCAGAGTTTTCCTTCTCTAGTACCTAGGAGTAAACTTAACCAAAGAGATAAAAGACCTGTACTCTGAAAATTACATATCATTGAAGAAAGAAATTAAGGAAGAAACAAATAAATGGAAGCAAATACCACGTTCTTGGATGGGAAGAATCAACATCATCAAAATGGACATACTACCCAAAGCAATTTACAGATTCAATGCAATCCCTATTAAAATACCAATGACATATTTCACAGACCTAGAACAAATACTCCATAAATTCATATGGGACCAAAAAAGACCCCGAATAGCAAAAGCAATCTTGAGACAGAAGAACACAGCAGGAGGAATCACAACACCAGATATCAAACAATACTACAAAGCCACTGTAATCAAAACAGTATGGTACTGGCATAAGAACAGACATATAGATCAGTGGAACAGAATAGAGAGTCCAGAAATAAACCCAGGCCTCGATGGTCAACTAATCTTTGATAAAGGAGGAAGGAACATAAAATGGAGTGAGAAGAGCCTCTTTAACAAATGGTGCTGGGAGAACTGGATAGGGACCTGCAAAAAAATGAAACTAGACCACCAACTTACACCACACACGAGAATAAACTCAAGATGGATCAAAGACTTAAATGTAAGCCGTGACACCATAAAAGTCCTAGAGGAAAACATAGGCAAGAAAATATCAGATATCTCACATAACAATCTCTTCACGGATACATCTCCTAAAGCAAGAGAAATAAAGGAAAAAATAAATAAATGGGATTACATCAAACTGAAGAGTTTCTGCTCAGCAAAAGAAAACATCAGCAAGATGAAAAGGAAACCAACGATATGGGAAAACATATTTGCCAATGACATCACAGACAGGGGACTGATTTCCAAAATATATAAAGAGCTGATACGACTAAACATCAAGAAAACAAACAACCCAATTAAAAAATGGGCAAGGGACCTGAACAAACACTTCTCCGAAGAGGACATACAGAAGGTCCATAGGCACATGAAAAAATGCTCAACATCATTAGCCATCAGGGAGATGCAAATAAAAACCACAATGAGATACCATTTTACACCAGTCAGAATGGCCATCATCAACAAATCAACAAACAACAAGTGCTGGCGAGGATGTGGAGAAACGGGAACCCTACTGCACTGTTGGTGGGAATGCAGACTGGTGCAGCCACTATGGAGAACAGTATGGAATTACCTCAAAAGATTAAAAATGGAACTGCCTTTTGAACCAGCGACTCCACTACTAGGATTATACCCGAAGAATCTTGAAACACCAATTCAAAAGAACTTATGCACTCCTATGTTCATTGCAGCACTGTTTACAATAGCTAAGTGCTGGAAGCAACCTAAGTGTCCATCTGTAGATGAGTGGATCAAAAAACTGTGGTACATTTACACAATGGAATACTATGCAGCAGAAAGAAAGAAGGAACTCCTGCCATTTGCAACAACATGGATGGAACTAGAGAGAATTATGCTTAGTGAAATAAGCCAGGCAAAGAAAGAAAAATACCATATGATATCACCTAATACAGGAAACTAAAGAACAACACAAACAAAGGAACTAAATAGAACAAAGAGCAGAATAGCAGTCAATAGGGGGGAGGGGAGAGGGAGAGAAGGGGGATAAGTAAGGGAAGGGATTAGTCAAAGAACCCATATAAAAGACTCATGGACATGGACAACGGGGAGGGATATGATTGCGGGAGAGGGGTTGGGTTGGGTGGGGGAGAGAAATTAGGGGAAAAGGGGACAACTGTAATTGAAAAACCAAAAGAAAAAAAAAGAAAACATATAGGAGACAAATATGCCACCTTTGATTGAAATAGTATTTCACATGGACAACCATATCATCCATCCCAGAAATATGCAACTGTATATTCAGCACTTGAGTTTTATGAGGAAAAGGACTCTACAATTTACTATGTCATTATATCTCCAAACTACAAGCCCCTGGACTCCTGTCTTATTGCTCAATATTTACTTCTTTCTCCACTTCACTACTCAGCAACTCAATTCAACTCCTTCTCCAATCCAGACTCTCTACAAACCACTAGGCAAAAAGATATCAGACAAAGGATCCCATTAGTCACCACCCACTCCTAATACTAGAGAAGCACCTCAAAGCCCTTTCCATTAGTTATGTTTTATACACATACACACACATGCCACACACACACAGTATCTATCTTATATAAAAGCAGGTAAATACATTCATATACATACTATACACACACAGACATGTAAACACCATGTAGATACATACATAGATAGATGGGCCATATAGCCATCTACAGATAGAAGAAGAACACATTATATTATTTAACCTCACAAAGCAAACCTGTGAGGTTACAAGTAACTTAAGACTCAGAAAAGAAACCTGGTTAAGATTACTTAGGTGACAGGTAAGTAAGGGGTAAATAAGCTCTAAAGTCTGGGTTTCCTTTAAATAAAGGACTGTATCCCCTTGCTAGTGTGTTGCAACACCCAGCTCAGCATCAAATAAATGTGTTTCCAGGGGAAAAAGGGACATTTCAACTCTGGTCAATCCAAGCCAAAGCTCCACTCTCACCAAAAACAAAAGTAAGTAAAATTATAAAATGTAAACACTCAGGGCTGCGTGCAGCACTGAGATGTACTGTTCACAGAAAAAGATGAGCATGAGTAAACTTATTAATAAATAATAAAATGTACTGACTTTAGCTCTACAGAAAACTGCTGTGCATTTTTCAGGATGTGGCCACACAACAGGCGGGACTCAAGAAATAAAACTCCATTCACATTTCTTACAGAAAAACAAAGTTTTTTAAAAAATACTTTCATTTTGCAGATTGTATTGAAATTACATGTGATCCTCAAGGCTCTCCATGAGCTGGGCACAGTAATGGGGACAGTCTACAAACATCACACGTCATAATGCTCTAGAGCACCTTTCTGAAACCACAGCAGGAACAAAAGTTAAACCCATACTTTCGTGTCCCCACTTTTACATTCATGAGGCGGAAAGTCTCCCCCGAGGCTCCACAGGAGCAACTGCTGCCTGCCACAGAGTATGATGGTGAGGTGTGCTGGCTTCCCTCAACACTGGGGCAAGTGCAAACACTCTGGGCTGCTTACTTTGTAGATTTCTGAGTACCTTTGGACCTTGCAAGCATTTTAAACTCTGTTTTTTAGAATTTTTTTCAGATAATTGGCAGTTTTGGACTAAGTTAATGTTTTTAGTGTTTCTAGGCCACTATCTTTGCAATCATACTTCTAAGTTACAGATATAGCAAATTGACTGTGATGATCAAGACTCTGCCCCATACATTATAATGTCATTTTCCATTGTCCCAACAGATATGTTCAAAACCACAAAGAACACAAATGTGTAATTTCCTTAAAACAATTCAATTTTCCTTTTCTTTTCAGATAGCTACCTACACTGGCTTCGATTTTCCAAAGGCACTTGTCCTCTGAAATGTACCACAGCTTCTGTACACTGTCTTGGTATATCATATAAAGTAGGGCTGGGACTGTGGGAGTCAGGGTAGAGAGGAATCTGCCTCACCGTTGAGTTGGACTAAATTAACAAAGGGCTCCAGGCTGGGGGTGCTTAACCAACATAAATTTGCTGTCTCATTCTCTGGAGTCTGGAAGTCCAAGATCAAGGTGCCGGCAGGGCTGCTTCCTCTGAGGGCTGAGTGATACATCTGTTCTGGGCCTCTTCCTTAGCTCACTCATGGCTGGCTTCTCCCCATTGTAAGAACGGAATTGCTCAGGCTATTAAAACGCAGCAAGCAGGAAAAAGAAGTTTATTGGGGGAATCAGCAAGCAGGGGTGAGCTGCTCCGTGGGTGGCTCCGACTCTGAACTCCTAGGGGAGGAGGGGGTTGCTTTATAGGGGGAAGAAAAAAGGAACTATTGAATTCAGTTTAGTTATCTCACAGATGCAAGTATGACTAGCCCATCAAGGCCAAACGCAGCTCGGCTTGACGCACTCTGCTATCACGGGGAACTCCTGACCCAAAATATCACTATCTCCCAGGCAGCTGCAGGCGGACGGAGGGAGGGCATGGGGACTGAGGCTGTCACCCATGCCTCCCCGCCATCATGTTTTCTCCCTGCTTGTCTCTGTGTCCACATTTCCCCTTTTAATAAGGACACCAGTTATTCTGATTTAGGACCCACTGATGATTTTACTTGCATTTGATTATCAATGTACTCTCTGTCTCTATAGAAGGTCACATTCTGAGGTATGGGGCTCAGGATTTCAACATATGGATTTTGCAGGGACACAATTCAACCCATAACTCCCCCTAGTCGGGGGCTGGTACTTACAAAAGCTCTGCAAAATATATACGGTGCAACACTGATATCCTTTTCTGCTATGAGCTCTCTACAAAAAGTACAAATATATAACTATATATGTGTCATATATGTGTTTGTATGTATTGCTTCAGTGTTAGACAAAGGAGAGAAGCCAATAACTAGTAGAAGGAACAGTCCATATTTATCATTTACGAGTACTTCACAGTTTTAAATATTAAAAACACAATATGCACACGAGGACCCATCACCAGGACCTAAGCTTCTCAGCGTCAGGCACGTGCAGGCGACTGTCTGATTCCCAGAACAATCTGGGGAGTGATTCAGGTGCAGGGTCTCTCTGGGCCTTGGACACAGCACAACATGACTGCCATGCCATGAACTGGTTGTCACTATACGGCAGTGGTGAGCAGCTCTTGTGTGACGGTAATCACTATTATGTAACACGGGGCTGATACAATAAGGTGCATTGCAAAAACAGTGTCCAAACCAGATCTCACATAAAGTACAAATGTAGTTACAGTTTCAGACAACAGGGCAAGAGAGCCCTGAGGGTGGACGACTTGGCAGGATGAAATCTGTCCTTTCATTGCCCCAACTATGTCACCATACTGGAGTCAGGGACTGCCAAGTTGATCAAACACTTCCTATCTGATTCTACCTAAGTCAATTGTTGTAAGCGGTATCCTTTAAGCTTACTGCGTAAAAGTTTAATTTAAATATAACCAATGTGCCTGAGCATTCATACTTACCAACCCTCACATTCATAACTCAGGTGAACGGAGTCAGGATAAAAGTTATTTCTATTTTTCTGATAAAGACAATACAGAGAGGTAAGATAACTACTCAAATTCACAAGATCATTAATTGAGTTGGGACATGTCTCCACTGTGGCTCTTTGGCTCCAAATCCATTCTTCATTTAAGGTTTCAAGCATTCAAGGCACAATGAAAATCAGAAACCATGGGAGACACCAAAAATTCAATGGCAAATAAGGTACAAAACTGTCATCACTGACCCCTCAAATCTGTTCCTCCTCACGTTTTTTCAAGCACCCCCAGTGCAAATAAATTCCCGAAGCCTGCATTACTGGCTCTCCTGGAATCCTGTTTACCCTGATCCTGCCCACCCCCTGCCCCCCACCCAAGTCACACTGAGTCCAATGTCAAAGACCTAAGTTTGAGATGTAATGAGTGGTGAGGACACACCCACTGTGTGGGGAGTATCAGGTCCTGTGACTGTGTGCATCACATGTTAGTGCTGTAATGCCTCCACCTGGGCTGCTCACTTCCCAGGACCGTGAGGAGGTGGGAAGCATGGAGACATCAGTTGGGAACTCTAATCTTGGAAGTTCTGCACAAGTCATGTTCATTACTGTGGAACATGCGATGGTTCTATCTGAAGAAATGACTCAGGCTACAAAGATACCCAAGTGAAATGCTTCTAGATGGCTCAGAATTTCAAAAAATGGAAGCATGAGGGACCTTAGTACATAATTCTGAAATGTCACTGTTCTGACCTAACATGATAGAATGATGTAAGAATAATCTAGGTCACTTGGTAATTTGGCAATGATCACAAGTTTTCAGAGAGCATCACAGGTAAGAGAACAGTCGAACTGCTTCATCAAAATGGTCATGGAATGGTCAGAGGAAGGTTAAGACATCCTCAAAATGCACAGGGATGTTATAGAGGATAATGATGGCACTTTCTATCCAGACTGTCAAGGCTGCTGATGTCAGAATCAAATCAAGATCCAGCCACTAACCCACAGGTCCACAGCTCTCAACCAGGCAGCCACAACCATTGCCATGAGCCTTACATCAGTGCATTTACCCAGCCCCAGAGCCCCGAGATCTGACCCTACACACCACAGAGTACCCAGCCCACACCTGGCTGGAAGCCCCGTGCAAGGCTGCCTGCCATGAAGACAGCCAGCGCCACCGAGACTCACTGTGACTCCCCAGGGCTCTCCACGCTGCTCTATCAGCCTAGGAACCCTCTTTGCCTGAAAAGGTGACTCCTTCAGAAATTTCTTTCTGAGAACACCTCCTGACAATTCACCTGACCCGAACACCCATATCCACAGGTTTGTTCATGTCTCACAGTAGGGTTTTACGTTTTGCACAAATGGTTCCTTCTGTTCTTTGGTAACTAAAATGCTACACAGTTTCTTTTAAAGAAATATTAACATACTTCAGTAGAAAATTACAATAATTATTTAAAGAGCTTTTCTACATGCAAACAATGAGCTTAAAAAACAGACAACTATAAATATTTATTCAATGTACTCTACTGCATTACCCAAGGGGACAGTCATATTATAGATGATTAGTGTTGAGTAGGTCATCCTTTTTCCAATATACATATAGGCCTCTTTCTTCCATGTTCCTAATTACCTGAGAGCTTCTAGAACAATATTAATAATAATGAACATAGTCTCTTTTGGGTTATTTTGTCCTGAATTAACTAAAAATGACTCTACAAATCACCGTGTTTTGATGAAGGTAAATAAATAGGCTTATTAAGGAGGTAGCCATGTAACTGAATTCTACTAAGGTGTTTTGTTTTGTTTTCTAAAAAATAAATAGTTGTGTAAGCTAATTTGTCAAAAGCCTTTTGGCATTCTTTGCAAGGACCCCTATGGTCTTTCTCTGTAATCTATTAATATAGTGCATGATATTAACACACTTATTTTAAAACACCCTTCACATTCCTGCATTGAGTTTCACCTGGTTCCATATATTATTATCTTAATATATTTTATGTATTAAATATATAACAGTATATCTTTTAATATTATTCAAGATCCTTGCACTGAATATGTGTTGACAACATTCCATGGCTTTCTTCTTTATATATGGACTGTTTCAAATGATGTGGTATTGATAGGAAATTCTTACACAAAGGCATTTATTTGTCTTTAATTACTAAGCATTCCTCATGCACAGCACTCTGGCCCTGGCTTGGTCAGCAACAGATTCTTGGTTCACTGAGATAAGTCATTAATAAACAGCAGAAATGCTCCTCTCCAATATAGTCCCATCATGAAAGGCAAAAGGGCTCAAGATGAAAAAGGATTTTATTATAACTGTGCCTAGATTACTGGATACAAACCCATGGGACTCATATGTCTGTCTCCCTTGCTTCCTTCCTTTCTTCTTTATTATTTTTCCTTTTATTTTAACACTACCAATGCAGACTATTATAGTATTTTTCAAAGCATGTCACGACACTAACTATTTTGTATTTGAGCACTGAATAAATGTTGTGATAATTTGTGATTATGGTTGAGTGACTCCATAAATTTTCATAAATTGTCTTGAAGTATCCTCCACTTTGATCCATAAACAGTATTTTCTCAGAAAATCTGCCTGATGACATCACTAAGGTAATAGTTCATTCAAGGTTTTAGTGAAAGTAACATGAAATGACGGCAAGTGCTGGCACTAGGTTGTAAGGGCAGCCAGATGTGACCCCGGAGCCCACACAGTGACGGTTTCCCACCTCAGCCTCAGAGTTCTGACAAATGACGTTGCTTGTGTATCCCAGATAAGCAGTCGGGGGAGTAGTTCTTGAGCAGTTTCTGCAGACACTTGGTTTTCTCACCAATGTGGTATGTGTTGAGATGTGCATATCTAGCCTAGAACAACAATAACAATAATAACCATTAAGTTTGAAGAACTGGAAGGGTTAGATAACTTAACTCCTTCCATCTGCAATGACGACACTGAGTTTAAGAGAGAAGTTAAATAATGTGCCCAAGGTGTCGTAAGCCATGAAGGGTTGACTGAGGACTAGATGTAGGTCTGCTAATTCTTCATCCTGTGCTCTTTCCAACACAACCTGTTGTTGCCTTAAAACCAGCATGAATGTAGCACTTGGTCTGCAAACAGTGGGTCGTGCACTGAAAAACAGAGCACAGGCCATGGGAATGCCAGGAGCCCAGCTCAGTGCTGTGATTACATGTGCACCAGCCTCTCTACAGCCACATGTTCACATTAATGCTCCAGAAATAATTCTACTCCCACCAGCCATGAACTCAAATGCTTCTAATCCCTCTTCCTCCTAAGGCTACTGCTACATTTTTGTTTGTTTTGTTTTTAATTATCTCTGCCAATAACACTCCCCACCTTGGAGTCTCCCCCTCACTAATTCCTATTCAGCCATGAGGCTGTCCCTTAAATGCTATTTCTTCAAGGCACACCTGGCTGACTTGATAGCCTCTGTTACATGCCCCTGATAACAGGCTCCCATCACTGGTTTATTTTCCCACAACAGCATTTAGTATATGTTACTACTATTTCTTATTTAACTGTATGTCTCCATGACAGAAAGTAAGTTCCAGACAAACAAGGACTGCTTTTCTCTCACCATTCACTTAATCCCCAAGGCCTGTTATACAATAAAACCCAAAGAAGCTATTCCCCCAAAGCCCTTCATTGTCTCACTTTCTTATGAAAGATGGGCAAACTCCTGTGACCATGTGGGGTCTCATCCCATTCTTGTCTTAGTGAGAGATAAAAACTTATGATTATCTATTGTTTATGTCACCCCTCTCTTACATCTGGATCCTTCCAAGGGCTTTTAAACTTTTTATTATTGTAGTGAACATATACACAACATACACTTCACCATTATAACCATTTTTAAATATCCTGTCAGTGGCACTGACACTGTCATGCAACCACCCCCATCCCACCTCCAGATTTCACCACAGCTTTTCAATGTACTTAAGCATCAGCCACTTAAAAACAAAATGTGCAGCTGTCAACTCTACAGTGACACTCTGCTTCCTTCTCCTCAATGCCAATTTTTGATTCCTAAAGTGTCTGTTTTCTCACACCCCAACTCCAGTCAGCGTGCTCTCAGTGAGTATAGGTGGTCCATTCTGATGGCTTCAGTGAGTGCTCCTTACCTCTCAGCGGCAGGCTAAACTGTACCCAGCTGTCCTCAGTACCCCTCCCTCACTTCCCCAGCCCAGAACACCCCTTGGTTTTTTTCTAGTCCCTCGAGGTGCCTCTTTTCTATATTCTTTGCATGTTCTTTTGATGACACAAAACCTTTCAGTATAAGGGTCCCTAAAGGCTCCTATAGGTCCTCTCCTATCTTCATATCATGCTTTCTCTTTCCTTACCGGTAACCTTCTTCAGGCCCTTCACTTTGGTTACTACCTGTGTATTTTGAACTCACATATTTATTATGTGACTGTCTAGCCCAAACTTTTCTTTGACCTTAACTAAATAAGTATTAAGAATTGTTTTCTTGCCCTGCCTGGGTGGCTCAGTTGGTTGGAGCATTGTCTTATGCACCAAAAAGTTGCGAGTTCATTCCCTGGTTGCAGCACATGCAGGAGGCAACCATTTGATCAATGTTTCTCTCTCACATCGATGTTTCTTTTTGTCTCTCTCTCTTCCTCTCTCCCTAAAAAAAAATAAATAAATCAGTAAACATATCCTCAGGTGAGGATAAAAATACGTTTTCTAGTCATTTCCTATAAATGCCTTAAACTCCACTTTCCAAATCCAACTTCTGATTTTCTCTTAGCTTTTCTCTAAGCTTGTTCTTAGGAAGGTGTTCTTGGCCTCAGTAAATGTCACTGTCATTCAACTGTAACATGAAGCTGAGACCTGAAACTCAGTCTGGGTACAATCTCCACCAGGGCTATCTATAGAGCACATAACGGACATACACCTAGATAAATGAATTGTAGGGCCCTAAAATATTTGTTGGAAAGCACAGTCTTTCACCAAGTACTCATTGATTTTACATCCAAAATGTTCCTCTTCTTTCCAGCCTCAGTGCCACAGCCTTAACCCAGTACTATCTCCCCACCTGGTTCACCTGTATCCACTCCGGCTCCAACTATAATCCTTTCTTCTCACTGCAACATAAACCCCGAACTCCCTGTACACATGACCACACAAGAGTTTTCATTGCTCCCAGAGCAAAGTTAAAGACGCCTAACAAGCTCTGTCCTGTCCTGTACCTGCACTTCTGCCCCAGCCTAAACCCCATCATGGGTCTCTCTGAATTCTGGCCATGCAGACTTCCCACCAGCCCTCTACTCTCAGCACCATTCCTCCCAGACCTTTTCTGTGCTACCTGAAGTGCCTGGAAAGCTCTCCACCCTCCTCCTATTTTAAATGCATGATTTCTGCCATTCTTTAGAAATGGATCACGTCACTTGTTATGAGAAGCTTGCCATGGTTAGATCAAAGCCACCATTAGTTTCCATGCCATCAAGTATATCCTCATCATAGCACCTAACACATCATTAAGTTTCTCTTGGTTTAATTTATATGTATTCTCTACTTCAAACTCTTGACATGACACAGAGACAGACCAAGCCTCTTTTTGCCACCATTGGAGCCCATAGACATACTTGAGTACCTGGAATATAGAGAGTATTTAGTTCATATCTGTGAAACAAAATAATGGACACATGACTGGATAACTGAACTGCAGGGCCCTAAACTATTTACTGAATGAGCACATCTTTTCAACAAATAATTTCTTGGGTACCTTTATGAGCAAGGCACTGTCCAAGACACCAGACAATAGCTAATATTTATCGGGCGCACCCTGTGTGTCAGATAAGAGGCCCAAAGCTCTGACTGATAAGGCATTTGTGTGTTACTATCACAAAAAGATTCTGATATAGGTACTAGTATTAGCTTTATTTTATAGGTAAAGAAACTGTGGCTCAAAGTAGTTACATTATTTCCTTAAAGTGATTTAAATAGTAAATGAAAGAAAATAATATCCAGGTTGGTCAACTTTCAGAGTGTGCCTGAGCTCCCTAAATGAGTGATGACACTCATACATTTCAAACATGATACTGTATAGAAACGCAGCCCTTGATTCCATGAACAAGTGTCAATGCTGAGGCTGCCAATAAGACAATGTCAGCACAGCACTCAGCCAACACTAACAGCCTCGTGAGCTCAAGTCACAAGTCTGCTCAGTGTGTGACCCAGGGTGATCATGTACTCGTTATCACTAAATATATTTCAGATGTTGAAACAACTCAGGTAACCATTCCAACAGTAATGACGATTCCCTGAATGCTTGGGCAATTATGTGATGAATATGTCTCTGAGATTCCATGAAAAATGGTTCTTCCAAATGTAATTTAGCATTTGCAGGAATTAGCACACATCTTGCACAGGACACAACAGTTTTTGTGGAAAGGCCAGAGCACCAGATGCTAGATCCGAGGACAGTGGTTGTTGGCATCAAGTATTTCAAGCAATTCTGGCATCATCTTGAGACTCTTTAGTCTCACACAGAGGTTGATTTAAGCATGCCTGTGAGGGTTGCAAGCCCCCACCCCACAGCTGCTGACCACCCACTCACCAGGACTCTCATCTTCGAGGGCGATGACACTGCAGTAAAACTGAAGAGTGTCCTTTTTTTTTCTACCCCCAAAATAGACAAATATTTTTAATATAGAAATTGGTGTTGATGAGGCTAAAATAGAAATTCTCATATTTATATTCGTTTGAACATAAAAATCAGTGCCACCTTTCAGGAAAGCAATGTTTATTAATGTATCAAATAGAAAAATGCCTGTTCTACCTTAGGAGTTACACATCCTAGGACTTTTGTTCTCGGAGAAAACCAGAGATGCAGACAAAGATGCATTTTTTTCATTCATTATTTTCTAGTTCTTTTATTCACATGCATATCTTCTTTCATTCAACAAATAGTTACTGGACACCTTCTGGAGGGTGGGAAAGAAGTCATGAAAAATCCCACCCTCTCAGGTGTAGGAGAGAGTCACACAATAAACCAGAATATTTCCATTTGCAGGTAAGAAGAATAAGGGGCTGTCCCACAGATGTGGTAGGGGTAGGACAGAGGTGCCAGCTGATGGTCCTCAACAGGTCCTCTGCTCAGACAGCTGAAACGACCTCGCCCTGCAGTCAGACAGTATGGCTGGGGGCAGGAAGCCCCGGGCAAGCACAAAGAGGGAAGATTGAAAGATAATAGCAAGGTTGTAGGAATAAGAGTCACTTTTGTTTTCTTCTTTATAATGTCCATATTTCTAAACTTTCTATATTGTTCATCAGGAAAAAATAATTCTCAAATCTAATATAAAAACAACAAAACAGAAAACAGTTGCACCATGAACGTTGTCTCCATAAAAGTTTCTTGAAAACCAAGATCAGTACTTATTAAGGAAGAATTAGCCTAAAAGTATTACCCGCTTTGTTTAAAAAATTAACATTTAATAACAAAATCATGTTTGTAAATTAGAAATTAGCAAAAATCCCTTGACCCTGTTTTTAGTTTAATAGTTACTCATTTTTTTATGTTAGATCACAGCATCAATAGTTTTAGCTCTTAACTGATAGGGAGATTATGGCGAATCAGAAGGAAAGACCCTGAGAAAATACTGACACACAAATACTACATCTGACTTCAGACCCTTCACAGGGCCTGATATCCATATTCCTAATGCCCCAGGGAACACAGGAAGGACTCTCCATTCTAGGTGCAACTACTACTCCAGCTCAGTCTTGAAATAGTACTGGTTGTCATGCTCTCAATTCTCAGTTAGGAAATGATTTTAAAAATCAATAAATATTAAAGTGTTAAAGACATAACAGAAACCATATGATTGAAAAAAGTAAAAAAAAACAAAAAACAAAAACGTAAATCTATATGTCATAAAATATACTGAGGTCTTAACAAAATAGGCTCTATTTATCATGTGGATAACTGAACAGTTTTTCCTTCACTGATACTTATAAAAGCCTAACTATGAAAATCCATGAACATTATTTAATTCATCACAACTATCAAATATGCATAGAAATACTTTCTGGTTAATAAGAAACTATATTTATAAATTAAAAGTTAACAAAATCCTGTAAACCTCTTCTAATTTAATGTATTACTCTATTTTTTTTTAAACACACAGTGACAGCGGTTTTCACTCCTAGCTGAAAACATTGGGGAACACAATTTTCGTTGAGTTAGATCTGACACATGTTTTTGACTAAGTTTTGGCATTAGAATCCAAAAATGACCCCAGTTTTTCTCTATCACATCAACTTTTTAAGGTACAGGATACCCTCCCTTTGTCCCAAAAATCATACAAAATGTACATACAAAGGAAAAGAAAGAAAGAAATTACCTGAATATACTGTTTAGAGTTATTCTATTCATATAAAGGCTATATATTGTGACTGTAAGTCAAATTATGTACAGGTAGTAAAGTTCTGCTACCAAACATACATATTAAGGTATTTTATCTTTTCAAACAACAGGCTAGGAAATGTCAAAATGAGATACTTGAAACAGTCTCCTACAGTTGGCAAAGCTGTAACAAATTACTTCATGAGACCCATTTTTATGTGCAGAGGTGGGAATATAATGTTCTTTCTGTCAACAAGTAGCTCATGGAGAATGTTTGGATCACCAGGTTTGAGCTCAGATCTTGAAGGCCAATTCAACTCCATCCAAAGCTTCTCATGAACTCTGCTGTCTCACATACACAGAAAACAGAGATACTTGGTGTATCCGTGTGCTGACCAACAAGGAAGCAGGCCATATGAAGGTCAACACAGATGATTCAATTGTGCTTGTGATATTGGAACAGATCAATGACTCTCTTTATGTCTTCATATTCTTCACGAAAACAAACTGAATGGCCAACTGGGACTGCACCAAATAACTGCCATTGTGGAGGGGGACACACTTCAAGCTCCACTTTGAGCTATTGATGAACAGTCACCATTCAGTTGCAAAACAGCTTGGAATTCCCAATTCCTCCATTAAACCATGTATGTTATGGCAATACACAAAGCTACCATCACTTTGAAAGTACTGCAGAAATGCACTTTCTTTTGATTGAAAAAAGGATACCTTTGCTCCTTTTTCAAGCAAGTTTTTCTCATGCAGTCTTGATGCTATGAGTTCTGAAGCCTTTTTGGATGGTCCCAAATCTCATGCCAAATCATTCAACTCATACTGATCAAATCCCTTATGAACTGAGTCATGTTCAATTTCAAAATCTTCATTGTTGCTATCACTTATTCTCATTCTTCACCATACTCCTGTTTTTCAAAAGAGGAGTTCAATGAAAACTGGCACTGGGATTTCAGCTGAATGAGGCACTGGGCTTATAGCTGATGGTGGACCAGGATACTCTATTTTACATTTATTTTTCTTGTTATAACCTGACGTTTTCACTATACAAAAGGAACAGTCACTTGAATGATCTCTGGGCTCTCACCAAACCATAGCTATACCAAATGGCAATTTATCATGTGTTCCCTTCGTCCACATCCATAAACTCTGGACACACTGCTTGCACACCTTGTGAGGGGCCCAAGACTTACCTTGATCACCAAGTTTTACTTTAAAATATGCAAAATAGGCTTGCCTGACAAATGCTCTGATGTTTGTCCTTTGACTGGGAATGGTGAAACCGCCACAGATATAACAAAATGAATCAGGGTTGCTTAGGCACTTACGATGAGAAATAGCAGAGGCAGACATAATCTGAAGGAAAGGAAATAAGTACATACGTAAATAAAAAAATAAATTCTGCTAACTCCTGTATATAGGCAAGAACTTGGACTACACTTTGGAATACAATTCACTATATAGAGCGGCACACAACCTCTCACCACACTGTCTCACGTGTAACTAAACAGCCTAGACAAGTATGAACCTGTTACTGGCCTCCAAGGTCATCCCCCACCCCTACCCACTAGAGGGAGGTTTGCTCTCAGCCAATAGGAGAGCACTAGTGCTTCCCTCAATCCAGACTCGATCCAGCCTAGTGTTTACATTAATATAAGCTGTACAGAAAAAGTTGATGTGATAGAAGAAAACTAACTGCAGTTTTGAAATCAGCATGCCTATTTAAGTCTAAAACAGCTGAAAAATCAAACTCAACAGGAATTATGTTAAAAATTCTTCCCCTGTGTAATTAATAAAAGTTTAAAGTAGCTTTGAACTTACTAGAAACATAGATAATCAATCCCATTATCAATTAAAAACTGTTAGAGTAACAAAATCCAATTTAACTACTTATTTTTAAAATGACATTATAATCTAAATGATGCTGAGAATAAAATTTTTAAAAATTTTAATTTGTTGCTTTTAAAAGTGACCATCATCCACTTTCTTTGAACTTAAAAGAAAATAACAAAGGTAAACTGGAAATACTTTTAAGTGTATACTATATCTTTTTAAATCTCATATGATCTTCAAAACTTTACGAGGTAGGCACTATTATCTATAGAATAATAAACTTTTTTTTTTAGAAAAGCAAATAAATTTCAGAGTGTATAAGCATTTTTTCCAAGGCCAAAGAATAGAAAGGAAGTTAGAATTTAAATTCATGAAGGCCAATGAAAGCCCTCGTGTATCTCCACCCTTCTCCCTTTAATCCAAATCCAATTAGCCAGTGTTTGAGGAGCAATCATTATATGTCAGACACTTTTCCAGGCACTCACTCTCTGATTTAAAAAGAAAAAAAGGAAAGGAAGAATAAATGGAAGTTTGAAGATCCCGCTAAAACACTTCGGAATTAGACCAAGATTCAATCCAATTGCTATTAGTCGTTCAAGCCAGCATCAGTGGACACCTGATACATGATGATATTTGTGTTTTCCTGATTGACTTCCTGTTAGGAGGTTTTATAACTCGCAATATTGCACTAACTGAGGACACCTTAGAGTCATATCCATGTGTGCACAGTTGCTCACACACACTCCCTCAGTCGACATCTGGGGTAGGAATCCACAACCAGCTGTGAGACTCATGAGCTGAGGAGTAAGCCCTGTGAGTGTGTCTGTACTTGTATGTATGTGTGTACATGCATGTGTGCATTTGTTAGGTGTATGTCTGTGTACATGCATGTGTCTGGGTATGCATGTGTGTACATGCCTGTGTTTGTCTGCGTGTGTGTGCATGAGTGTGCATGCATGTATGTGTGTTTGGGTTTGGGTTTCCTTTCATTGGACCTAACATTTTTACTATTAGCAATGACATACAAGAGGGAAACATCCACTTAAGGCTCAATTCCTATTTTCAAGGTATCAACGGTACAATATCTTATCCATCTTACAAAACACTGGGCATGTTTTGGGAAGTGGCTTGAAGGGCACAGGAACCAAACCTCCTACCCACTCCCAGGTATGACTCATAATTCAGAAGGGCACACACTTCATGCACATTACTCCTGGATTTAAATCAGTCTTGTCTTATTTGGAAGATATGCTCCAGATCAAGTTCCCATTTTCCATCCATAACCAAATCTGTGATAATGCTTGTCCTTGGAATCTGGAACATTGGTTCTCCAAAGCTCAGGAAGGAAAGAACAGCTGAGTAACACTGACCATTCCAGGTGGAAACTGTTATGGCAGCAGCAATCCGCCACGTATAAAGTTGAAGAAGACGTAACAGATACATAAGAAAGGTGATATATGAGTACACCTGTGGACAGACACAGCCAACAAACTCTGTATTCAGACACTTTCAGAGAACCTTACACAAATAGAGAGCATACCTTATGACTTCAAGAACAACTTAAGTATTTTTGAGTGAGGATCTCCATTTTCCAAAGGGGCTGAGTCTATGAAAATATATTTTCAAATGCTTGATGCCATATGGTACATGGTGCCATGTGGTGCTTGGTGCTGTATGGTACACAGTGCCATGTGCTATGTGGTGCCATGTGGTGCTTGTTGCTGTGTGGTACTCGGTCCATGGTCCACGGTGCCATGTGGTGTCTGGTGCTGTGCTCAGTGCAGTGTGTTCTACATCTACCCTGTCTGCAGTTTATTCTCAGCTTTCACATGTATTGGCTGGCAAGTTTCTAAAATTCTGTGACCTCAGATTTCTTGTCTACATAAAGAATGTGGTAATGATATTTTATACACCTCAGAGATTTAAAAATTGAATACGATAATATTAAACATTTAGCACAGGTCTGGCACATATGCAAAGTGCTCAATAAATACTGGCTGTTTTTCAGGGCAAAAAAGCTAAGTCTATGAAGACGAAAACTGGAGAAAAAATATTCAACAAAACAGAACATGACAAGTCCACCTTATGCAAGTGACTTCAGCACATTTAGTCATACAGGAAGCAAAGGCCTCTCAGAAAGGGTGGAGAAAAAAGGAGGTGATAGTAAACGGTCTCCCTGTGCCTGCATAAAGGGCTGAGAAAGTGAAGAGACATGGTGGGGAGGCCACGACAAGGTCACCATTAGGAAAACAGAACAAACGTGGCAGGAACATAATGAGTACATTCTGGTAAAACTTGGACTGACCCTAAAACACTTCTGCCTCCCTTCCCCACATACCGGGTTAGGGACAGTGAGAAAAGGGTCTGTCCACACCCCAAGGTGCAGCCTGGGAGGTAGAAAATGTTCCTCATGTGCTTGCCAAGTTTATATGGGAACAAGAGATGAACCAGAGAATCACAGGCCAATAAACCTTCAGTTTAGAGGGAGAAATGTGCCCCTGCTCAGATCATAGTCCTCAAGGAGATTTTGTAGGAGTGCTTCCCAAAGCCAAGTTGATGTGACTGAGGGGGCATGTCTCAAAACCTAGAACCTGAAGGTTCACCTCAGACCACCCAAAATGTTCATTCCAGAGAAGGAACCAAGTTCTTGGCACTGTCCACAGCCCCTGCAGGTGGCCCATTCATCCTCTGAGACCCCTGGCTCCATGTCACAGCAAGTAACAGAAAGATATGGTGACCAAAAACTTGGCACTGATGACATGTCTTTGCAAAGTGCTACTTAGTGTACACAAACAAGGTGTTACTCTATGACTATACAACTAATATCTCACTTCAAACACATACACAGTAGGAAGACAGTTTGAAAATCAAATTGAAATTCAATACCTGATAATAATTCATTTTAAATGGATCTGCTGAATTTTTTAAACATGGACAACTTACAGATAAAATTATCTTTGCTCATGCCTAACACTATACATATAGGTTGTAACTTGCTCGGTACAAGTCCAATGTTCTTTTTCTTTTTAAGCTGAATCCTTTAAAGTCACTGTGCACGGGGACAATGGGGATAGAGATGAGCTTCCATGGGGGAAAAGGTATAACGGGCAGAGGCATGAAGTGGAGCTCCTTAAGGCAGCGCTCAGTCCTGTTCACCTACACTCCTGATCATAGGCATCTGTTCCCAATTTGAAGACAGTCTACTGCAAACACATCAGCTCATTTATTCATGGCTGGCCTCCTCTGTTCAGGAAGCAACTGTCTAAACTCCTACTTCGTGCTTTTGTTTATCCATCTGTACCAATGTGATACTGAAGGTAGAAAAAATGAAAAGTCCTGCCAACTCCAAACTCATTAATTAGCGCAAACCCCATGCCCTGGTCCTCTATCCAGATCGACTGGGAGGAACAGGATAGAAAGGGAGGGGGTCCGGAAGCTGGGCCCATTTTCCATCACCCCCTCCTCCTCAGTGCAGAGAAGACTTGACAAAACATATAGATGTCCCTTTCACACAACAAAACAGTGGCATGTCTGCCTCCCTATCACACATTCACCAATGTGTCTGTCACTTGAGACCCGAACTGCCATTACTCCTTCCAATGAGTCAGTTTGAGGTGATTTATAACAATGTTATTAGGTTGTAAGACATCCTGAAATGGTGACTTTAAAAATTAGTCAAACGTACCTGGGAAAACAGGTAAGAGCCCTTTTTCGTCACAGAGCCACCACTCGCTGACTCCCATGACCGA
Source organism: Furipterus horrens (assembly GCF_987537825.1). Lineage (NCBI taxonomy): Eukaryota > Metazoa > Chordata > Mammalia > Chiroptera > Furipteridae > Furipterus > Furipterus horrens. Next base: position 72,225,892 of record NW_028327177.1, read on the forward strand.
GTCTGTAAACGAGCTGTGTTGTAAACAGCAGAACCAGGCACAGTCCCTCCTGTGTGCATTCACCATTGCCTCCGTCTGTCCAGACCACCACCCAGGACAGGCCACACTCCTGTGTGTCCATGATATTGTTACAGAAACAGGGGAGTCCAAAAACAAACCCCAGAGTTTGCGGATGGGAGATAGGGAGCAGGAAGCAGCTTTCAGGATGCTCTTGCATGCCTGGAGCTAGTGGCTGGATACATTGTTGCAAAGATTCGCTTCACTTCCAAGACTCAGGAAGATGGGAGGGATCTTGAACTGTGGGCTGGTACGGAAGAAGCAGGCAGACAGAGCCTACGTAGGGTTCTGTGAATGGTCAGAACTGTTTGCAACACCCACTGCGTGAGAGGAGGCAGGGAGAGAGAGGAGGCAGGGAGAGAGAGGAGGCAGGGGAGAAGAGAGAAGCAGCAGCGGATATATTTTGGGCTGGCTCTGGCTCTAGGAGGCTCTCTCTCTCAGGCTCTTTCTGGCTCTCACGCCCTCACTCTCTGGCTCTTGTGGGCTCCCTCCATGTGGCTTGGAGAAGGGATCTCCAGGCTGCTTTAAAAAAAGGCTCTTGCCAGGCTGCTTTGAGAAGGAGAGGAGATCCACGCAGTTTACAGGAAGAAGGCAGTTTACAAGGAGGCTGAGAATCCAGGCGGCCCTGCATTGAGAGCTGGAGGGCACCACAGCACAGAAAGGACCTCCCCAATCAGAACTGAGTTATTGGCAGCTACTGGTAAAGCTGAACTGTGCCTAGGAAGTAGGGAAACGGTGTTTCTGACTTTCCTAAGACTGGCCAGGTCTGGGAGGGGGAGGCAGGATTGTGTGTAAATAAACAATTCTTTTTCTTCTCACCAAACTCTGGTATTCAGAGTTATAATTTTGGCGGCGGGCAATCGGGCCCCTAACTAAACAGCCCGTGGGTTCTGTTTCAATCGAAGCAGCCCAAGGGTTCTGTTACAATATGACACAAACTAGACTGCAGAGTCACACACCCAGGCTTCTGTCTCCCCTAGTCAAGGTCATAGAAATGTCTGCATGCCCAGCACATGCAAGCACTCTCTCTGGAAAAGAGGCCAGTATGTCCACAGAATCAACCACCACAGTTTCATACAGAAAATAAGAAATCCAGCCTTGATGCTGGAAATCGAGACTTTTGATTTGAGGTATGTTTACATGCCTCTCGGTCCAAGTGTTTAATGATCCGAGCAGCGAGCTGGACTCGCTGGTGCCCACAGTCTTTGACTGCTCAGGTCTCAGGATCTTAGACATCCTGTGACTTAAAAAGAATCTTGCTGAGTACTCCATCTTCCCTGATGTTGATAACAAAACTAAGCACAAATGCTGTTTAACCTTGATTGCTTTCTGTTAGTGTTTAAGGAACAGTGCATCCATTCCATAGCCTTGAAATAATAGATGATTGACTTTATAGATGCTATAGAGACTTGTTTATCAGGAAGGTTCTCTTCAGTTAATCCTTTAAGCTTCCTCTGTTGTAAGTTTCAAGTACATTGTAATCATTCCTGGAATGTGCCTGTGAGCTCATTCCTGGACCCTCCCTGTTGATTAGCATATCTTCAAAATCCAATAAAAGGAAGGTGCTTTCACTGCTCAGTGCTGACCTGCCTGAGCGTGCGGCAGCCCTCCATCCGTACCATTCTGTCTGCTGGAATTACTTGCGTGCCCTCGACCACAAAGTACTAAAACACAGCCTATCAGCAAAAACTTTGGGAATTCTATTATACTCAACTCTTGCATATCTTCAAGTTTAAAACTCAAGCTTTATTTATGAAAATATTACCCAATAATTATGAGACCTAAATGTTATAATAGATCCATCCCTCCAGCTCTCAGAGATAGACAGAAAGACAGACAGACAGAAAGAGAGAACACACCCCTCAGCATCCCCTAAGACTGAAAAAAGCCCGGATATCAAGGGCTTGTTCTTTTAAGAGCCTGGAATTGGAGTGACTTTTCTTCCAGCTAATGACATGTCCTCAGCACAAAAATGACTTCAAAACAATGGCAGATGGAAATAACAAGAATCACAAGGTTTACTATTTTCTATGCATGTGTTTAAAGGCCAGGAAAGACAGGAGTTGAAAAATTAATGTGAGAGGAGGCATCACTTGCATCTTTACTTTTGCCTTGTATTAAGGCATTAAAGTTTAATAAACCATTTACTCTACCTTGTCATAAAAACAATATCATCCTTCCTTTTAAACCAAAGTCAATAAAAGACTAGGGTTACCTCTCACTGGGCCCCGGCCAAAAATTCTAGAACAAAGGACACATATTCCTTCCAGCAACTCTAATTCTTCTAGGGATAATGTGTGGATTGAAGAAAAGGCCTTTCTCAGCCTTCTCTCGTCCCCTCTGTGACTACCTCATCTCTGTTCCTTTCGGTTTTTTAATTGCAATAATTCTTATACTTAAGACCAAAAAAAGAAGAGCCCCAAGGGTTGAAGTGTCTGATCCTCCTGTTCACATTTTCCTGGAAGCAGGAAGACAGTTATCTCCTTTAAATATCATTCTGACTTATTTGCTACAAAGTTTAAAAATAAAATAAAAATCCAAAGATGTGTACAAAAAGCTGATTTATTTCCCAAATCACTCAGAAAGCTCTCTTTCAATATATGCATACATATGCTGTATTCTCCCTCATTCCTGCAAAAACACACAAATATATGCATGGCTATGACATTGTGTGTATATAGTTAGAATATGTGTTTAAATATAACATTACAGATACATTTCAACCAAGAGGAAACAAAGATGCTCTTATTTAAGTGCCTAGAACTGTGATGACTGACTCACAGCTACAGCATGAACATCTTAGCATATCTCCAATAAAATTATTTGAGACAAAATTTGTCAAAGTCTGAGTTTAGAAGGCATTTGGCAACATCCTAATATTTTCTCTATCCTTTTGCCCCATTCAACTGGCTTTTAGGAAATACATAAATAATAAATTCATATATCAATATTCAAATGGCTAAAATGTTATTGTTTCACAAGGTATTTTTGTCAACAGCGGGCAAAAATTCATATAGTAATAAAGTAACATCTGTCAATCACCTAACACAATGGTAATTTTTGTATTTGAGCAGAGACACCTAGCAGAATGCCCATTTCGGACACCAGCTCTCTTCCTTGTCACCCTCACAAGAACACTGGTATCCAAAGCCCTGGTTCTGTTCAGTGCCACCATAAATATTCTGTGATGCCTGTTCAGTCAACTCCACAGCCAGGTCCTCACATTCCTCATCTACAAAAGTACTGATCAAGATTATGGGGGGAAAAATAAGGGACAAAAAAAACAACAGCCTCAGAACTTGGCTGTCACATCTCAAATAAAATCAGGTGAAAAAATTTCTGGAGAAAAAACAAGTTGCTCATTTCTCACCTCTTGAGTACAAATATTGACTATAAGTCCAAAATTATTGTTTCAACACAACCTTAAGTCTCTTGGCTTGTGTCTTCCTTAGTCACACAGGCTCCAACATCTGTTTTGGTTATTCTCATCTCTGTCCTTTGTTGTCTAGAGTAGTCTGTGCTTGATTACAATTGTGTCTTACCCCTTCTCCACTGAAACTTCTCTCATGATTAACTATCTCCAAGTAGGTAAAAACTCTACAGCAGGAAACCCTTGATCCTAACTCCTTCCAGTTCTTCACTCTTCTTCCTTCCACACCCCTCTCCTGGTCTCTCTCATCAGAAGCAGCATTATATCCAGGCTCCTAGTTCTTGGCCCTGCTGTGTAATCAATGCTTTACGCACAAGAATGTGGTCAGAAGAGACCGATTTCTAGTTACAAGGCTGAAACTAAGCAGCATTCCATGTGGCTGTGTGTTTGTTCTCTGCCATTTGTGCCATTGCCAAGGCACCACTCTCAGTTTTCCTGCTTCCCACAGCACATGAGGTATATCAGCAGAGCAGCTCGGTCCACCCTCATGAGGGTTCATCAGATCAAATCAAAGTTGTCTGAAGCCATTTTATAGTTGTTAGTTCTCAACAAGACCTAAGTGACAGAGGAAAAGAAGTATTACTCAATATACAGTGTAGAAGCACCTGTTAGTCAGTTTTGGGGAAAATGGGTTAGATTTCAGTTTCAGTCCTGCACCAAAGATATTTTATATAAATCAAAGACTTAGACTTTTTTTAAAAGAGGGGGCTGGGAGAAAGAAACAACTGATGTTAGAACCAGTTTTGAAATGCTGGAGATTTTTGAAAGCATAATACAAAACTAAAAGACATATTATAAATGACTAATATGAAAAATAAATAAATTAGCCAAATCAAAACATCAATAATTCCTTTTATTGTGCATGACAAAGAATGGGTCAATTTTGTTAATATACATATATGTGTATATAACTGTTGTAAATCAGCAAGATACAATAAAGAAAAACAAAAAAAGGAAGTTCTTGTAATAAAAAATGTAAATGGGTTAAAATATTTTTAGAGTGCCAAATACTAACATTAATTTTGTATAAAATTAATTTTTCACTCATCACATTAGGAAACAAATTAAAATACTGGCAGGGTATGTAGAATCAACCACACTCAAGCACTACTGGTAAATATTAAATTGATGTATTTCGGGGGGTCAGCAACTTGACAGACTCCATCAAAACTATAAATAAATACAGTCATTAATCCAGCAATCTCACTTACAGAAATTTTGTTAGACTCACACATGCTTAAGTAAGCATATGGTATTATTGTTCATAATAAGAACCTTGAAAATAAGCTATTTGTCCAGCTATTAGGCTATAGCTAAATAAATTCCCATATAAGTTATAAGTTACCATAGAAGTATAAAGTTGTTCTATATGTACTCAATTTTCCACATGAAAAATTCTCCAGAATACACTGGTGTGTTATAAAAACATATAGAACATTCTAAGCAATATGTTTCAACAGAAGAAAGGAATGAATTTTGAATGAGGGTATGTCTGTGTGAGGGTCTAGAAATTTTCTGGAAGTTACTCAAATAAGAAGAAAAGAAACTTTTTTTAAAGGGATGAAACTACAAGCCTTGGGCAAATGGCTGTCCTCAACCAATAGGCACACTAAGTTTTGCCATCCCCAATGTGATGCTATAGTAGAGACTTAATTTTCCTTAAATGCAAAACTGAGTAAAGGACTATTTCATATTCAGAGGGCTGCACTTCCCTCCTGCTAAGGAATATGATGTGATCCATACAGGCAGGTCATATTTCAACGAAAGACAGAAGAAAGTCTTGTGTCTTCTCTGTCCCTATCCTGCTAATCACCAGTGCAGGTGCTCTGTAAGAGAAAACCCACCAAACTTTAAAATCTCTTGAGTCAGTTCTTCATGGTCTTCAATATTGTACTTGTTTGAACACTAAACATGATCCAATTTTAATGTAAGTTGTTGAAAAGGTTTTACATGATAATGGATGCAAAAGTAGAAGCATATAAAGTTTTCATCTATTTACCCAAAAGATGTGCTGAAATGAGCTAAGACGTCCAGGAAAGTACAAGTAAAATTGTTTTTACTTTTTCCTGAAAACTGGGGAAGTTGCCATTTATTAATAGTAATAACTGTAACTGAAGTCATTGAACTTGAACAAGGTTATTTTTCTTTTATATTTTCCGTAGGTGTTCTGATATACACTTCTGAAAAAAGTGATCAATTTTACAACAGTTTTAATTACCAGCCAATAGGTATTAATATAAATGTTCTATCAGTGAAGGAAAATAGAAACAAATAAAAAGTTTATTTACATCAGAAATACTGATGTAACATGAACGACATGTCTAGAAAAATTCCACAAGTCCAAGCTACTCACTAGCTAACCATTAATAACAAAGATAAATATGACTTTTGATAAGTACAAGTTAAATATTTTAATAAAGCAACTGAAGCAAATAGTAAACTAGAAATCAATGCCCATCAATAGAGATGGTGCAACTCATTCATTTCCACAGTGAATCTACTGTGCTCGCTTCATACAAGGCCATGAGATACACAGGGGACCACAGTATGTATACTCTGTCTCATCATCAAGTTGCAATGGACTATGAAAGACAGTATGAATCTTTTACACAAAATCATACAAGAGATTATCTGCACATGCATTCAACTTACTCTAATATATCAAAATTAACCATAACTATATGCTCCAGGCAAAAGGAAAAAAATACTTAATTCAAATCCCCTTAAATTTCTCCCTCAGCTAATATGACTTTGTCCTCCATGGTTCCAGTGACAGGAAGGTCAAAACTGAAAGGCAGAGACACAAATAAAGTTGACACTTGACCTCTGAGTGCCCCTGTGCCAAGTCTTAGCCCTGAATAAGGCATTAATAGATGTTCCACAGTAACTTCGAGAGGGAGTTTTCTGTCTTACATACATATCGATATCCAACTTCGAGGTAAGATAAAATACTCTGATTATAATTATGAAAGGTACTTTGAAGAGTAAGCAAAGCAGGTTATTACCGATGCATCATGGGCTCATTTCTTGGTGGAGAGAGGATAGGGGCTGGGGAAGGCCAGATGTTTGCTGCTGGGCACTGGGGACATGGAGAGAAGTAGAGAGGAAAGGCAGGCATGGAGCATTTTGATGACGACTCTAAGTGAGACAGACCTTGCTATATTGAGGAGGAAAAGGAGAAACAGTGTGGCTACTAGAACCCTGCTTTTCAAAGTTTGGTCCAGTAACCTCTGGGGGTCCTAAAACTAAGAGAACTCAGCTAGGTCAAAACTATTTTAAGACTTCCGGCCAAGATGGAGGTGTAGACAGACAGGCTGCATCTCCCACCACAACTAAGAAGGAATACAAGTACCTCAAAACTAGAAACAACCACAAGTTCCAGAAAATCAAACTGCATGGAAGTCCAACAAAGATATAAAGAAGAAATACTCATCCAGACAGGTAGGAAAGGCGGAGAGGACACGGTGTGGTGGCGGCAGCAGCGCAGTCCAGTGGAAAGCGCAGTCACATGTTTTAAAAAGTCAGGAGGGACACCTGGGGAGCTTTCCCAGCTCCTCACCGGACCTCGCAGCTCAGGGTCCCAGCATCAGGGAGAATCAAGTCACATTGCTTCTGACTGTGCAGACCAGTGGGGGTTGGGGTGAAGCAGAAACTGCCAGTCTCTCAGCAGAGTCCACTTGTTTTAAAGGCCCCCACGTCCTAGAACATCCACAGACCCACCCTCTCTGGGAACAATGGCAAGGGCAGCAGCTAGGGGGGCGCCAGTCTGGTGCGGAAGTCGGAGAGGTGCCTGGAAAAGGGACGAATGCTGGGCAGCCAGCATTATTCCCTCTTGGACCCCTCCCCCACACACAGTGCCACAACGTGGTGAAACGGGTCACCCTGTACTGACGAATTCCTAAGGCTCCACCCCTTACGATGTAACAGGAATGACAGCTCTACCTGGGACACGGAGGCAAACAAACACAGAAGCCTGTCAGAATGAGGAGACAGAGAAGTATGGCCCAAAAAGGGAAATGAATCAAGGTTCCAGTGGGAGAACTAAGCAACGAGGAGATAGCCAACCTAACAAATGAGGAGACAGACAACCTAACAGACACAGAATTCAAAACACTGGTGATAAAGGTGCTCACAGGCTTGACAGATATGCTTGAGTACAGCAAATGCATAAGAGAAGTGAAACGAAGGAAAATCCATACAAAACCAATGGTGAAGGGAAGGAAACCGGGGTTCAAATCAATGATTTCGAACATAAGGGAGAAAAAAAGTCAACTAGTGCAGAATGAGAAAGCAAGAATTGAAAAAAATGAGAAAAACTTCCCAAATTTTGTGAAGGAGATGGACATACAGGTCCAGGAAGCACGGAGGATCCTGGGCAAGTGGACCCAGAGGGGACCACACCAGGACGCATCATGATTGAGATGCCAAAGGTGAAAGATAAAGACAGAGTCCTGGGGGCAGAAAGAAGAGAGGTGGAGAGTTGCCTCCGGGGTGGGGCGGGGGGATGCCTATAGGACTATCAGCTGATTTCTCAGAAGACTCTTTGCAGGCAGGAAGGGACTGGCAAGCAGTACTCAATGTGATGAAAGGCAACCTACAACCAGGACCACTTTATCCAACAAAGCTATCATTTGGAATGGAAGGGCAGATGAAGTGCTTCCCAGACAAGGTGAAGGTAATGGGAGTTCATCAACACCAAGCCATTATTATATGAAATGTCAAAGGGACTTACTTAAGAAAAAGAAGATCAGAACTATGAACACTAAAATGACAAGAGGCTCACAACTATCAACAAATGAATCTAAAAAATAAAAACAAAATCCAACTACACAAACCAGAATAGGAACAGAATCATAGGTATCGGGAGCATTTGGAGGGTTATCAGCTGGGAGAGGGGAGGGGGGAAATGGGGATACGGTGCAGGGATTAAGAAGCATAATTGGTTGGTACAAAATAGACAGGGGGAAGTTACGAGTAATTTGGGAAAGGATGAAGCCAAAGAACTTATATACACAACCCATGGACATGAACTAAGGGGGATACTGGGGGGAGGGGAGCAACGGGAAAAAATTGGATCTACTGTAACAACATAATCAATAAAATATACTTTAAAAATGGTTAAAATTGTAAATGTTATATACATTTTACCAGAATAAGAAATAGAATTTAATAATAAAAAAAACTATTTTAATAAGTTAATCGCCTTTTCACTTTCATTTCCTTGCAGTTGACAGACAGACACTACATGGTTTATAATATCGCAACTGTGAAAGCAGAAGCAAATATGAGAACTTAATTATCTTATATTAAAGGTATTTGGAAAAATGTAAAACAATGTCTTCTTTTCACTATTTTTCTGTAGAACTTATTTTCATAAAAACTATCTATGTTAAGGTAATAATTATTTTAAATGAATTTCTAAATAATTTTTTAAAGTTCTGCAGATTTAATTGTCTAGTGATATATATAATACCAGATAATAAACACTCTTTGAAGTTATCAATAATTTTTAGGCCTGAACAGGAGTCCTTAGTCTGAAAAACACCAGTCTATATCATAGGAAACAGAGGCTAGAAAAAGGGTGGGGACTGAGCACGAGAGGCCCTACTGGCCAAGGAGATGCAGGGTGTCCAGACCAGAGACAGAAGCTCAGAAGAAGTTGCAGACAAGTACACATGGGACATGACCACACTGAAGGTGCACTTTCTAGGAAAGGAGACAACTGATTCAAACCAACAAGGGAGGAGCAGAAACCTGGGGGCATGTTGCCCACTATTCCAAACTGGTGGGTGGTGCCAGTACACTAACAGGAGACACTCAGGATGTCAGGGGACAGAAGAAAGCACTTGGCCATGGACAGAGTGAGAATGTTGTATCAGTGAGGGTGAGAAGACATAAGAATGCAAGCTAGGGCTGAGTAAAGGGAAGTGAACTCAAGGAAAAACACCGGCAGTAGTTTTCCAGCAGGTTTTTTTTTTTTTTCCAAATATATTTTATTGATTATATTGTTACAATAGTTCCAATTTTCTCCCCTTTACTCCCCTCCACTCAGCATCTCCCTCCCCCAGCAATACCCCCCCCAAGCCCATACCTCTGGTTCGTAAAAAATAACTATCCCCCCCTCTCATATATTAAGACCCTTTGTAATCTTGTAAAGAACAATGGGCGAAGGTCTCAAGCTCCTCTAGCTGCTTCAAGCTGGACATGGTCGTTGTCCTACCTACCCTTGGGTCCAGGAATCCCTAATAATAGTGGGGGTGTAGAGGGGAGGGTGGCCTTCCCACATGGGGAAGGACCAGTAGGTATTTTAAGTCATAAGGACCCACAGTACTGCCCAAATAAGTACTATAGAGTAAGACATGGCCCAACACCAACCCCTGATCAACCCAATGTTCAGTAGGCAGATTGCAACTTTTCCTCCACCTCAGTTAAGCTACCTCCCACCTGTCTGTCTTCTCAGGAGTAACTTAGGTTGGTAAGCCTGTACTAAGAACTGGATTACATAATCAATGTACTACTGATAAGTTTTTGCATACACTGTGAAACCATCACCACAAGCAGAGTGGTGAAGCTCCTCACACACCATCAAAGTCTCCAGCCTCTAATCCATCCCTCCCACCTGCCTCAGGGCTCAGGCAAGCACTGGCCTGCTTTCTATTACTATAGATTAATATTCACTTGCTATCATTTCATGTAAATGGAATCTCCAGTATGTGTACCTTTTGTCTAGCTCTATGCACTCACAATCATTCTGAGATTCATTCATGCTGTGCTAGGTATCATGACTGAGTCACACTTTCTCACATGGAGGGCTCAGCGTAGGTTGTTCATGTGCATATGGATGTACCTCGGGCCGTCTCCAGGTTTTGAACTTCATTTAACACTTCATGTTGTGCTAGTACACTAGTGATGAAAGCTTTCAGCTTTTGTGAGCCTGAAAAAAAATCTTTACTCTGCCTTCATTCTTTAAAGGTACTGTCACTGAATATAAAATTCCAAGTTGACAATTTTTTTTCCTTTTGGCATTTTCAAGATGTTCGTCCAGTGTCTCCTTGTTTGTATTATTTCTGACAAAAAAGATTCTGTCATATATTTTTCGTTCCTCTATATGTAAGGTGTCTTTTTTCCTCTCTTTCTGCTTTTAAGATCTTCTCCCTGTCAATCATTCTAAGCAATTTGATTATGGTGTCATTTTCTTCATTTGTCTTGTGCTTGAGAGTCATTGACTTTCTTGGATAAATGAGTGTATGTATTTTCCACCAAATTAGTAAAAACTTTGGTCATTGTATCTTCAAATACTCTTTCTGCCTCTCCTCTTGCAGGGACTCCAATTACACATACATCAGACCACTGAAGCTCTCCCATGTATCACTGATGTTCTGTTCACTTTTTAAATATCCTTTTCTGTCTGTGTTTCACTCTGAATAACATCTATTGCTGACGTCAAGCTTACTATCTTTTTTCCTTCAGTAATTTCAAGTCCATCTTTAATCTCACATATTGTAGTTTTGATGTCTGCAAGTTCAATTTGAGTCATTTTCAATATCTTCCATTTCTCAATTTTTTGAACAAAGAATACAGATATAATCACTGCTAACATTCTTGTCTGCTAATTCTCACACCAGTGCCAAGTCTGGTTCAGTTTGGATAGACTGACATTTTTCCTCCTTGGTTGTACTTCTCTGCTTCTTTGTGTGCATGGTAATTTTTTTAATTGGATACCAGACATTGTGAACTTTAACTTGTTGCTAGATGTTGGATATCTCTGTATTTCTGTTCATCTTATTGAGCTTTGTTCTGGGAAGTAAATGAGTATGTACCTTAGAGTCAGATCGTTTCAGGTCTTGCTTCTAAGACTTTCTAAGCAGGACTGGGGCATTTTTCAGTCTAGGGCATTTTTCCACCACTGGAGATCACTCTACCACTTCCCTGGAGAAGAAAAGGCCCCCCAGTCTGGCTGATGGGATGGGCACTATCCCAGCCCCAACGTGAACACTAAACATTGTCCCCTCTGATCCCTGGGAATGACTCTTTTTCCAGTCCCTGTCATTATGTCACAGGAATGAGCAGATCAGTTTTCAAATGAGTACTCAAGGGGACTTTCCCCGCAGATCTCCAATGAACTGGCTTTGGGCAGCTCTGTCCTTTGGTGTGCTAATCTGTGAAATTCTCACCCATGCTCCCAATTCCTTCTCCTTAACTCAGAGAGTCTGTCCCACTTAACCTGGGCACCCCTTCCCAGTACTATAGCCTGGAAATTCTCTCAAGTTAAATTAAGACTACCACAGCACTCTCCTCATTTGTTACCCATCCCTAGGGATTACCACCTTTCATCACTTGACATCCAATGACTTGTAAACCACTGTTTCATATATTTTTTGGTTATTTCAGGTAGGAGGGTAAACCAGGATTATCTTGGCCCATGATCTTGGACCTCTTTGATCTTAACAACCCTTGAGTTGGGGATCATTATCTCTATACACTGAGGAAATGGTGGTACCTGGTCAATAACTTGGTTCAGTCACATTCACTTAACTGTGGTGGTACAGCTAAGACTTGTAAGCATTCTCCCAAAGCTCTCACACACAGAATTTATGATAACTGCCTCTAGAGGAAGTGAGAGGTAGCCAAATAGATATTTAACAAAGAGAAATGTCACAAAACAAGCTAGATTCTCACCTTTTCAAATTGATTTAGAAACAGTCCTCCCTTCAAAGGCTAATGAGTGAACTAAGTCAGACCTGAAAGCTAACACAGCAAAGACCTCCGTGACTCAAGATGTTTTTACATCTTCTTGTCAACCACCAAGTTGAAGTTTCCATTTGCTCCGCAACAAAGACAGTGACCAGACATCAGGACCCAAACTCAAACAGTGAGGGGGCTCACCTAATCCATCTCTGGATTCAGCTGTCACTGAGAAAAATCTCCTTTATATTATAATTAAAGAACTATATTAATAATAAAGTCAACATGTCACTGTAGCTTCTACTCCATCAATGCAAGATATGAAAATAACCAAGTCCAGCACTCACAGGACACACATACGCTTCCCCAGCAGCCACAGATCTGACTCCATGTGTTCCTTTCCATTTTCCACAATGTTTTGCTCCTTTCATACAGGATTGTAATCAAGACTTCCTACAACCTTTGAAAATCACATTCGGTGGTCAACCGCAATGTGACAAATAGTTGAAGAATGAGATATTGTTATTACTTCAATATTGTATGTAATCTAAGATTATTCCACATTTACTATCATATGCAATTTAACCTGGATTGCCACTTTCCTAATGAGTAAAACATCATAAAGCTATCTTGATCAGCACACAATTGATCGAGAATCAACAACTCAAACCCACAGCAGCCAATGGCCTATTCAGTTGTTATGGGGTGAGACTGTGTTGTAGAGACCAGCACTATCACTGTGCACAGTGATAGCTCTTTTCCATGTGCACTAAAAAGACAGTGATGGAGCTGGATAGCACTGTTCTTGTGGAACCTGGGTGTTGATGCTGACCTGGACTCCTGGGCAAGAGCCAGTGTATGCAGACTGCCTGCCGCTGATGCTGGAATGCTCCCCATCAGTCTTGGCAACTCCTAACCTCTTTATGCCTCACAGTCATCATTTCTGAGAGTGAAACAGCAAGGCTAACTCACAGACTGCAATGAGCTGTAAATGAGTTACATATGAACAAATTGTGCACTCTAAGGCATGTGGCAAATGTCAACACTATTAATTAACATTGTCTTTGTTATCAATAAAAAAGGTAGTCAAAATCAATACCAGGAATTCCCACTCTCCAGGTTATTTGGACCCTGTCTAATTAGACAATGAAGCTAGTACATCATTGTTTCTGTATACCAGTCGTCACTGGGAATGACACACCCTAGCCTGACTTAAGGAGATGGCTTGTCACTGTCTCAGTGCTATCATTACAAACCTGTGCCACAGACAAGTCATAAAGGTCACAAACCCACTTATGAATGGTCAAAAGCAGGCAGAGGCTGCTGAGGTAATTTGTTTAAATCACCCATGAAGCCAATGCACAATGTCACTCAACCCCCAGCACAGGTTGAGTGAGTTCTATGAATGCAGCTGTTGCAACATGAAAGCACTGACCCACCCACATGAGTGTAATCTGTACCTGGGGAGGGTTTTTCTAGGTTTGTTTTCAATTTCACCCATATCAGTGCATTACACATTGGATTCTGGAAGTAATCTGAGTCCATTCTACTTTATTCACAATGAAAAGAGGTGGAAATGTGGCTTCTCATGAAATGTCTCCCACTTGCCAAGCCTTGTGTCTGCAACAGAACTGAAACATGAAGTCTCCCAAGACCCCACAAGAAGAAGCAGGCAGGACCATGAGCAAGAGCTGCAGCGCAATGGTGTGAAGATGGCATGAGTGCACGGACATTACACCTGTACACAGATCCAAGTCTCCAATCCCTATAAACAGTGGGACACTATCAACACATGGCATGAGTTCAACTGTGGAAAAGTTCCCATGGAAAAAGTGCACCCACTGACATCACTCAGGCTCTGAACATTGGCAGTGTGCAATTGACATCACCGCAAGTGCATGAAATTGGGGGACATTAGATTAAGTTCAACAAAGTACCCAGCTGTCTTATAAAAGGGGCAGTGTTTTCCCTTTTACTGAAACACAAGTAAACCAATACTGTAAAATCCCATTCCCTGAGGAGGTCACTTGGGTTTGCTTGGTCACTTGAATACATCACTCTAAAGACCATCACTCCTGAGAACCTGTATCTGCAGAAACATAGTTTATTTCATTTATCCATATTTTAGTAAGCTGCATAGATTGAAGACACTAAAAATCTGAGTGATGCTTGTAAGTGAATAATATATTAATGTTGGTAACCGCTGACGTATTAGTGACAGCCTTTTCTTATCCCCCTGCCCTCCACCAGAGCCATATAATAATCTGCAATGTTCCCATAAAAGAAGAAAAACACACAGTTTCACACTTTTGTGGCTCATTGCTTACATATTTTTAAAAAGAGAAATAGGTAAAACCTATATTTTAAAGTCTGTTTTTGTTGAAAAATATTTATTCAATAAGGTTTTATGATAAACATGAAGGCATAAAATAACTTTAATCTCAAAAGCACTGAAAATGGGATGTTTGATCTACATAGTCTAAAAGGCATGATCAAATTAAATGTATCCTACCTTCAGTAATCTGTAAAGACTACAGTTATTTCATCAGTTGTTTTAGCTAAAATAAGTATATCAGAAGTACCGCAGTCACTATAGTGTATAGTACCTGACCTATTCCACACAAAGCGAGGGACAAGTTTTTGTCACACTGTCATGCCCAGAGCTCCCACCCTCCCCAACGTGTTCATTTCCTCTCCGTTCATCAAACATGCAATCACTGCTATCAAGTTGCTCTCAAAAAACCCAGCTCACATCTTAAATCATAAACTATAAACCACGCATGCACTGATTTCTTAAACTCTCTGACTGGCTAGGATTCACTTAAAGACACTGATTGCCCCCAGTGTCCTTGATATTAAACCAGGTACTTCCCCTCCACTGGCGACCGTGGACAGATCAACAGCGCCCCCTAGCCTCCCTTTCTATACTACACCTTAGGTCACTTAATGGAAGGTAGCATCACTCTTGACTGTCTTGGCTTAGTTCCTGGTATATGGCTCATGGAGACAGTCCACAAATCAAGACCCCAGGATGCATGTGTCAAACGGTCATGGTGAGACACGAACAAAGAGTATTCATTCAGAACGCTAAATGACAGGGAGCAACGATCTCATACAGTTTCAGGAATAACTGCAAAACCTATACATAACTTTCTCAAGAAAAACGGAAAGGCAAAAGAAAATTAAGTGTCACACATATTGTTACTTAGTATTTTATCCTTGGAGCATGAAATATTTTTGCTGTTAACATCAGCTGCATGTTTTATAAGCATATTCAACCTGATATTTTTGCATTCAAAATCAAATGTGCTGTAAAGAACAGAAATAACCCTCTAAGAGCCATGTGCCAAAATTATTTTCTACATAGGCAAAAAGGACATGCAGTATAAGCACTTTATCTCACTACAAAATGTGTCTATATTTTCAATGATAGATAAGTAGATAGGTAGTCAGACAGATGAATTTCAATGTCGAGATCTTCCCCTATCCCCACCCCGCAAAAATATCAGGTTTTGATCTTATTCCAACTTGCATTTTTATGATTGAAGTTCCACTTGTAAATGATACATATATTTAAAAATAACATCAAGCCATGTTTTTAACATTAAATTTTTTAAGTTTCCTACCTTAGCCAAAAATTGATTTTAAAATTACATATAATTTGCTGTCAGTAGTTTTATTATCAGAAGAAGGCTAGCATTATTTCCAAAATGGAGCACCCTGTGTCACCACAGATGATGTCAAATGTTAGCTGGAAGCTGCACATTTTGTATTTCACTGCAAGCATTGCAGAAAAAAAAATCTGAACACTCCACCTTTGTGATCCAGTTGCCTCAAAATTTACAGAGTACTCCTGCCTGCATGTCTCAGTTGGTTGAAGCATAGTCCCATACACCAAAAAGTTGTGGGTTTGATTCCCAGTCAGGACACATACCTAGGTTGAGGGTTCGATCCCTGGTCAGGGCATGTACAGGAGGCAACTGATTAATATTTCTCTCTCGTTTCTCTCTCTCTCTCTCTCTCTCTGTCTCTCTCCCCCTCCCCTCCACCTTCCTCTCTCTATAAATCAATAAACATATCCTTGGGTGAGGATTTTTAAAAACGTACAGGATAAATCAGTTAATTTTCTCCCTTTCACTATATATATTAAAGCCTGGAGGCTAAAGAGAATAGAATTTCAAAATTGGAAATGGCTCTCAAGACAGTTTAATTGAATTCTCATTTTTACAGGTAACAGTGAAGAAATGACTTATCCAAGATCAGAGCTATGTTAGTGCAGAACCGAAGTTAAAGACCACTTGTCCTGTGTCCTGGGATCATCACACTACACTGCCAGTTATCATCTATTCCCAATGGTACATGGATAAGAGCATTGGTTTTTTAAAAAATTCATTGTAACTGCAGGAAAAAAAACTTTAATATCTTTTTTGCCTATCCCACCCCTTCCGCTATCAATTAAAAAAAAAAAAAACTCTTATGCTCTGGATTTGGGGTATAACCCAGAGCTAGTCTAAGTTATATATGGAATCTTACTTTGTAGATAGGAGGCTTGTAGATCTCAAGCCAGTGAAAATAAACAGGCCATCAACTCATGAAGGTATTAGGAAAGGTTTCGGCAAACGCAGTCTTATAAAAGAAGGTGTGAGCTGAATTTGACAATCTATGATAGTAACACATGACATGACAAAATGTGAAAATCACATTGCTGAACTAAATTGTCTAAGAAAAACCCACAGGAAGAAAATGTACTAGTGTTGGCTTGGTTGACTTTCAGTACATTACACTTTTCAAAAATAAAAGAGGCATTAAAAGAAAATCTTAGACCAGCTGGTATATCCTAACTTTTATGTAATTATATGCTATCATGCCGGTTACCTTTGAATCAGCATTTATTTTTTTACTAATGATAATGACATCTTGCCCTGGTCAGGAGGCTCTGTTGGTTGGAGCATTTTCCTGTATGTATACCAAAAGGTTACAGGTTTGATCCCTGGTCGGGGTGTGTGGAGGCAAGTGATTGATGTTTCTCTCTCACATCAATGCCTCTGTCTGTCTGTCTCTCTCTCTCTCTCTCTAATATCAATAAACATACCCTCAGGGGAAGATTAAAAATATATTTAAAAATGATAAAAAGTATTGAGTGTTTATGCGAAGGCATGTACCTATCTAAAATACCTAATCATTTTTCTTTGTATCTGTGTGTCGTTCTATGCATCTATCTATCCATCCATCCATCTAATGTACCTGTAATCATTTAATCATCAAAACAACTTTGTGAGGCAGATACTGTTAGGAACCTCATTTTGCAAATGTGTAGAATGTGGCTCTCATAGATTAATTAACTTGTTCATTGCTAACTTAATAGTTTACTTGTAAGTAAAAGGACTGAGATTGGAACTCAGGCATTTTGGTGCTCTTAATCCCTACATTAGTTCACAATAAGAAATGTAATGGATATTATTACATTCACAGATATTTAAAATAAATCGTGATGGAAAGTAACATAAAAATATGACTTTCTCAGTTGGAAATATACATGCTGAAGGATCAAAAATTTCCTAATGGTCTTTCTCTTCTGACATTGAATAAATTTAACTAATTGATTCAAATGTTTTATGGCTCTTTTCTGGTACCCAAATCATTGGAGTTGATCATTTACCAAATATTCTGAACAGATACACTTAAGAGTAGGCAGTGAGGTAAATTTACATAAAATAATTGATTAAGCCAACATCAGTGAAAAGAACTATACCACTGAAGAAGTGTATTAAAATTTTCTTATTAACAAGAAAAAGTAGAAACTTTAAATCTGCTGCTTTCAACATGACTCCAGAGATAAGCAAAGCAAAGGAAAGAAAAGCCCAGGCCAGTGTGCTCGGTTGGGCATCATCCCCAAAACCAAAAGGCTGAGGGTTCAATTCTCAGTCAGGACACATGCCTGGGTTGCAGGTTTGGTTCCTGGTCAGGGCACGTACAAAAGGCAACCAATCAATATTTTTCTTTCATATCGATGTTTCTCTTTCTCTCTCTTTCCCTCCCTTCCCCTCTCTCTAAAATCAAAAATTAAAAAAATACTTTAGTGTTATTGAAGCCAATTCTGTCCTTCCATGACAGGGAGAGGAGACTAACAGAGAAAACCCAGCTCTGTAGACAGGTTGAGCTTGACAGGCTCTTTTCTGTGTATTTCTCATGGGGATAGGAAGACAACCTGCCTTGCTAGCATCTGCTCACCTGTTTGGGCTTCACAAATTACCGGAATCTAGGAGTCCTGACCAGGCCCTGAACAGCCAAACAGTTCAGGTGGGACACACAGGAGAAGCTGGGAACTGAGGACCACGGAGTCTACCCATCTCCTGGTTATTGTCTTGGTACTATGTACATCTGAACACATACCGTGGGTATCTAGAAAAACCTGGGGTCTGGTAGCACATAGAAACGCTAATTAATCACTCACACAGGCACTATCATTGACCAGCATAAACTATGAGATATAGTCACTGTCTCTTACTTAAGGAGGCTAACCAGATCCTAGGGAAACCATGCTTCCATGAGCAAATGAAATAATGTTGATCACAGGCACGAGCAAGAAACAGGAAATATGAAAGAAAGTGGCCCCAACATATGAATTTTAAAATCTGCAAAATATAAATTTTTCTCTCTGGAATGTTTCACTGTCAAATTTACATGCAGCACAAATTACTCCAAGCAAGCAACGACCTTTTAGGTAGATTCAGATGAACCAGACAGAAGTAAATAAATACTAAATCAGTTAAATATATATATATATATATATATATATATATATATTTATCAAGAAAAATGTAGGAAATGGTTGCACTCACAATTTACAGTGCTTGTCATAAAATATATTTTTGAAATCCAGAATCTCTCTTCTTTAATTAAAAACAACAAAATCATTTTTTCCTTTAAGATTTTTGTCACAAAAAGCAATACTCTTCTTACACTTTGATAAGTGTATCATTCAAAGAATTGTTCTTATTTTACCATTATATTCGCTATATCATTTTTCTCACTAGAATTGTGTGCTATCATTTTAAAAACCATAAAATATGGTGTTAATTTATTTAACATTTGGCAAACTATCAAAGTTGATGATGAAAGTTATTACTATCAGAACTATAGTCTCAAATTTCACCATAAAAATGTTTGCAGTGTACAGGAAAGAAGGAAAGGAAGGAAGGAAGGAAGGAAGGAAGGAAAGAAGGTAGGAAGGAAGGAAGGAAGCCTGCCCAGGATCATGAAAATCCTCACTATATCAAAATAATTATTCTAGAGACAAAATGATTTTTTAGAACTTAAATCATAATTCTTTGCCAACATGTTGTCCTCCCCAACCAATGACCAACTGTGACACAAGTGCTGTCCAATGACAGCAGCCTGCCTTGCAGTCACTACCAGCAATGTCCTCCTGTGCACCAACTAATTCTTATACATGGAAGGCCCACTCACCAACATACAAAACCCTTTAAACCAACGACTCTTTCACAGGGGTCGCCTAAGACCATTGGAAAACACATGTATAATTACATATTGTTTTTGTGATTAATCACTGTTTTAGTTATGGTTGGAGGTCAGCACAACATGAGGAACTGTATTAAAGGGTCACAGCATTAGGAAGGTTGAGAACCACTGCTTTAAACAAATGTGCACTTAAAATATGGCATTAACAAGGACCTCCCTGCAATACATGATGTGGGGGTGAACTGAGTCTCCTGCAGAGTCTGACCCTTCCTCAGCTGAGCATGTTCCTTTTGCTTCTCAAAAACAAAAGCAAACAAACAAAATAACAAAAAGCACTCCTTCTCTCTCTGTAACATCTTTCAACCACGTATTAAAAAATATCTTCTGCTCTGATGATGGACAATTCTGAATGTCTGTACTCTTAATAATCAGACAGGAAAGAGTTAATGTGAATACCTCTACCCAATCCTTGACCTCCAGGAGAAAAAACAGGTTTTTAAATCTTAAATTACAGATAAAAAGGATGGGGGTCCCACCAGTTGTAAAGTAGGGTGAGAAATAAAGCACCATGATCTCAGTGGTCAGCAGAAAAAGCATCTCTCAGCTTCCTTCCAACTATAACAACTTAACATGCTTGCTAGACAAAAATGAAGATCATATGAGCTTCATGCACAACTGATACTATTACTGTTTATTTTAAGACAGCCCTTGACAACCAGTCAAATGAAGCACTGCCAGTGCAGGCTTTGCAACCAAGGACAAGAAACACAATCTAAATGTCTTTTCTGAAGAAGAATATAATGGCCTATGTTTCTCATTAGTGTTTCCTACCAAAAAGAAACATCCAATAAAAGTGAATTTGACAGAAATTCATGTCAGAGAATATCCTGTCATCCCACATTCTTTACAGTATGGTGAATTAACCGGAAGCTACACTTATGATTGGAAAAAAGAGAGGTTGTCATTATATATTGGGAAGTATATTAATACAACTAAGGATATGTTCATATGCTTTAAAGAAAACTGCTTAAAAAAAATACGATGAAACAATCTACTCTAAATCATTACAAAATCTCCATTAGAAAAGCTTTTTAAGGTATCAGATGACACACACCTCTTTTCTTTCGTAATTAAATCTTTGCATTGTGTAATAAATATGGGTGGAATAACTTAAATGCTCTAAAAATGGGAAAAATAGCTAATTTTTCTATGAGCCATTTTTTCCACATATATCTTAATGAAAAAAAAACTACCATGGAAACGTAAAATAATAATGCATAATAATGTCTGATTGAACTAAGTGATTCAAACTATGAAGGAATATAATTAAATGTACGTTTAGCCTCAAAATGGAAATTATTCATCATGAAAACGATGATGGCACCCCAAGGATGTCTGTCTTCCAGGCCACAGTACACAAGAGAAAACCTAGCATTTTCTTGTGCCCACATCCCAGGGCCCTACCTCAGCCTCATCACCACCACTACTACCTGTTATAACACCATAAATGACAGCCTGCCACTTTCATCCTGCAGTCTATGAATTACCTACGTTTTCATTTCAACATTACATTATCTCTTATTTGTATTAAATACAAACATCCATCTGTGGCGTGTAATTCCACAAGTTTGAATTTGCCATCAAGAACAGTCTCGATATTCATCCCCTTTCCATCTTTCTTCCTATCCAGAAAAATAAAGTGGCATTTTTCAAAGGGTTAAACAACTTTTGTTTTCAAATTGAGGTTTTTGCATAATATAATCATTCTTAACATATGTAAACCTCTTTAAGTCATTCCATAATAGTTGTTACTTTTTCAAATACTTTCTCTACTAACCCACACTTATGACATGGAGCCCTGAGAATGGTTTCTGTAAACACAAAGTAATATCAGAATTTGCCCTTGCACATGGCACTTAGGAATGCTTTGTCTGTAAGTATGTTCCATGATGTGTGTTCAATACTGCAACAGGTCCTGCTATTGTACAAACGCACTCCCAACAAAATGACAGTGAGCTTTGAAAATCAACATTTTAAAGGGAAAAAAAAAAAAGCTAACAATTCTTCAGACTTACTCCTAATTTTTCTGAGATGTCAGAAGACAGAGACCTAATGAAAAGGAGTATTTTCTACAAGACCCTCTTACTGCCTTCTCCGCCATGTGTGATAACCCTGGGTCAGAGCCCAGGAGGACACAAGCTCCTCACTGGCTTCGGTGCAGTTGATGACAGCAGGGCCACTTCTGCAGAGGTCTGGCAAGTCCTTACCCCCTAAGCTCCCTTCCACTTTGTCTCTGTTTCCAGGGCTGTCAAAGCAAAGCCAATGACAGTCTAAAACTGTTTTGCCACGAGTGTGACATCAAATTAAAAACACACCTCAGAACTATTACACTGGGCCACGTTGATATTCCAGGTGGGGGAGGGGAGGAAGACGCTTAAAAAGAACAGATTCCACGTACTCTGTGATGCCAGCTCCTGTTCTCCTGCATTAACTTAGGTCTAAATGAGAAAAAGACTCTCTGGTCAAGCGTTTGGTCACAAAGCAGCGTGAAATTAAACACAGCAAGTATCACCCCTGCCCTCCAGATTCTGATTTTAACCTCCTTTGTTAGATTCGGAAGGGGAGAAAGGTCCTCGGAACAATGCCCACGCAGCAGGGATGCTAGACAGCCAGTCCCGGCTCCTGTATCTCCGGAGCAGCTGATTTGACCCTTAACTCCAGCTGCCTCCCTGAGCCGCACGCCGGCCTCTCGCGGTGGCAGAGGGATGCACCGCCGAGGCCGAGCCCGAAGCATCCTTTGTGCCGCGGGGATAACGGACTCGGTCTGGCCTGCGCGCATCCATCACCGAGATGGAGAAGGCGAACTCGATCTGGCTGGAGAAGACACCGTGCAGACCCCGGCTGCTCTGGGCAGCCCGGACCTGGGAGATTCAAGCTTGTTAGAAGCGGCCCAACCTGGGGAAGATAGTCAGCGTGGTACCCTTACCTCCACATTGAAATACTGCTCCGTTCCGCAGACAGCAGCACATAAAATCCAAAGCAAGGTTTGCAAAAAAACCGCCCCCGAGTGATGCACGAAATCCAGCCGTCTTCCAAAGCCAAGGGCGAGTAGGATCATAGTGGACTGCGCTCCAGCGGACGCAAGAGTTCCCGGCGCCGTCCACCCTCCCTCTCTCCTGCTTCCTTTCCAAAGTCCTGGTGGGAAGGAGCCCGCAGGTTCACGGCCGCCGGGGCAAGGCCGCGCTCTGCAGCGAGAGCAGCGCAATCAGGTCAGCGGCGGACCGCGGTCACCATCGTAGCCCAGTGCTCGGTGCGACCCTGCGTCGCCTCCCGCTAGCGCGTCTGCCCCGCGTGCGGTCTGCCCCGTAGCCTCCAGCTGGACTCTTGCGGAAGGACCGGGAAGGCTTTCGTCCCTCCAGAACATTCATCCGTAATCTACATAACTCCTCCTTCCTGTCTTCCTCCCGGTCCGCTGCCGCCAGGCCGGGGCGGGGACGCGCGCGCGCACACAACCACGCGCTGGCCCACACACATCTGCATACACATCATCTGCACACACATACAAGCATATAATATGCACACAGCCAGGCGTAGGCGCACACACACGCACGTGCACACACATCTGCGCGCGCGCACACCCACACACATCTGCAGAGCAGCACACACACCAAGAGCGCGCGCTTCTGAGGAGACACTGGGAGAGGAGCCTCTACAGCACCGCGCCCTGGAAGCGATAAGGGCCCTGGATGAGGAGAGGTCTTGAACAGAAGCCACACCCCTACAGGCGGCGGGCAAGCTGGGCATCTGGACCAGACCGCCAAGCCCTTAGAAACCATGCGCCCACCCTGTCTGGAAACACGAGCGCGAGGGGGAGCGGCCCCTCCTAGTCCTGAAGCCGACCCTGTCCTCCATTCAGAGGCCAGAAGTGAGGGCGCTGGGCATGGGGGAGAGCAGGGCGGGGGCCTGCGTGGCCAAATTGGAGATAGCCGAAGATCCAAGTCCTAGTGTCCAAACTTTGTTGGAGTCCACCGACCTAACCTGTGGCCTGCCCCCCAACACCACCACCACCACCAAAACTTTCTGCAGCATCGCCACACACCGCCCTCCCCTCGAACTCGGGGAGTGGGCACAGAGTTGGGGGTTGGGATCTAGTCAAACAAAGAGGAGAGGAGAAAATGCTCACTTTCAAAGGCCTGTTGTGTGAACACACCTGTGCTTTAGGATACAGGAAGGATGGTCCCAGGTGTTAGCTCGCTGCAGATGGTATAGCGGGGCTCGCTGGGAGGGAGGAGCTGGGAGCCGGAAATACAGCGTTCGCAGACTAAGGTTGGAGGTTACAATGGCTGGCGAGGAGGCTGCCGCGGGGGGTGGGACTACAGGAGTAGGGGGAAGAGTGCTTCTGCAGGAGGTCTCCCATGGGTTGGGGTTCTCGGGAAAGGGTTGCCAGCGGGGGTGGGGCCGTGTCCTGGCGGGAAGGACGCGATCGAAGCAGGGAATTCAGGAGCTGCCAAGAGGCCTGAAAGTGCAGCATTGAGAGGCCGTGGATGGGCAGCAGCACTTGGCAGGTGAGGGTTTGGCTGCATGCATGTGTTTAGGGCCAGGCCAGCAAGTGTGTTTCTCCTAGGATCCAGCAAAGGGGAAGCGGAGCTTACTGGAAGTAAAGTGCGAGTGCGGTAGGAAATAAAGAGGGCTCCAGATATGACGGGGACCTAGGTGTGGCAGAACGGAGAGCTGACCAAGCACGTGTCAAGGAGAGTTCGTAAAGCATATTTAGAACTGCAAGAAGTCATGTCTGGTAAGCAGGTGGAAAACGTTAAAAAAAACACTGCCGGAAATTGCATCGCACGATAAGGAGTTCTATCTTAGAAAAAAGAAAGAAAGAAAACTTAAGAAATAGGACTTCGCAGCCAAGACTTTAAAACTGTAGGAAATACGATCCACCAAGTTTGACCAAGTCTAGGGGAGCCTTTCCTGACAATCTACTCTGCACAGCAGATCCTATCCACAAAAGAAATGTGAACCCTTAATAAGAAATACCTTGCTTATATTATTAACACATTAAAATCCACAGAATATTCCCACACACCGTAACTCCTTTAACTCATAACATCCGTGTTTTATTTTTTGTTTCACATATGGAGAAAATGATTGTCATAAAAGATCATTTCCAGCAAACCATTCATGGGACAGGACTAAGTTGTAAATTTTCTGACACCTAGGTCAGTCAGTACATTCCCACTACACTCCAGTGATTTTCCATATAGAAATCCATTTCTGCTCTGAAGTTTTACAACCCATAGATAGACACTTATATAAAAGAAACAATTAGAAGGCAACACAGAGAGCAAGGCCTTTATACAGAAGTCACATGGTTCTCTGTTGTACATAAAGTAACAAAATGTGGGCAGAGCATTTGTCAGTAAATCAAGGTGTAAAATGACAGAGCTTGGAAGAGGTACAGAAAAGTATACACATTTACCTAGCAAAGTGCAAAATAAGAGAGGGAAGAGGTACAGAAAAAAAAGTTCATATTCTTTTCCTAACCCTTGAAATAGTATCGAAGGGAGAGGAAAAAAATAAATTCACAGATGTAGATGAGGAAACAGTTCTAAATGCTGCAGTCCTTGCTAAATGAGACAATATTAGAAGAACTGGTCAGGAAGTGAGTGCAAGGTGAAAGCTGCAGGCCATCAGCAAGGAGGGTTTTCTTAGTATAAGCAACCTGTTCATCAAAGAAAACACCTCATACCGGAGCTCAGAACAGATGCATGCATTAACAGCGTTTATGGAGGACATGATATGGGGAGGAGCTTACAATGAAATATTAAGTTAATATTTGATCAGTCAGGCAACAAGGATTGCTATACCACTTTAGATAGGAATAAGTATCCAGGGAAGATTATCATCAAAAGTATGCATAGGGTTGGCCATGAGGAAAGACTGAGTGCAGCTATGATCTGTAAGAGCCTGTGTAGGCGAAAGTCACAAGCCCCCTGCCAGGGAGGCCTGCAAGCAGCCCCACCACACACCCCCACACCCCCCGCCCAGGTGTCCTGTGACCTCAGCTTGCAATAACTTGCAAAGAGTATTGCCGTGGCCAGCAGACACAAGCAGCTCCTAGTGGCTGAGTCACGGAATCCAGGGAACAAAGAGGGCTGAAGACCTAAGCCTCCTTTCCCATAGTAATAACATCGAATGTGGTGCAGACTCTTGGACCCTTACTTACACACGATTCTTGGGGGCCGGTTTACAAATCTCTGAGAACAAAGAAGCTTGAGAATTAGTGTCTCCTCTCCCCTAGCGACTATATCGGATATGAAACAGACCCTTGGACCTTAGTGATTTACCGCTTTGCTCTGTAGCCCTAAAGGTTAATGTTTATCCCTCTTAATGGGATCACATAAGCCTTTTAGTTCTGTAGTTCTATAGGTTAATGTTTATTCCTTTTAGTGGGAAGAATGTTTGTTACCATGTAAGCCTTTTTAGTTTCTATTTAGTTTTACTTTTAAAAATATTTTTTCTGCAACCCAATAAAAGGAATGGTTGGGCTGTGAACAATCGCTGATGGCTTGAGCGAGCCACAGCCCTTCGTTCGTTGATGGCCACTCATCCTGCTTGCTGGAATTATCTCAGCGTCCCCAACCATATTCAACACTACAGCCTGTACTGGTGAGGTGTCCTTGGAGACCCATGGTTTCAAGGAGCCGCCCTGAGGTAAATAAAAGTAGGGAATCCTAAATTCAAAAGTTAATCTCAAATTAGTAATTAGTAATAATGGTAATTTTTTACACACATTTATTAAATTCATTCATGGACATTCAGTAAGCAAGGAATGAATGTTCAAGGTTCTAGAAATACTAATAGAAATAAAATCCTGAGATAGAGATATACAATGTTGTAAGAACTTGGGTAATTACATATGTAAGTTGCTAGTAAAGAGAAGGGAAGAAGTAGTTGATGTTCCCTGAGGTCCATGGAGAAAGCATCCCAAAAGTAGTGGTTTTAAGAGGGTATCTTCAAGAAAGTAAAAATCTACCCAGCAGATCAGAAGAGGAAGGATACCTCTGATTCATGTGTGATGGAAGAAGAAATATAACAGCTGCACCTGAACAAACACAAATGCTTTGTCAGGGATGAAGGGCAAGGTGTGCATAAAGCCAGACCAAGGTCACAGGTTGCACATGTGTGCAGAGATCAGACCAGAGTCTCATGTGCTACTTTTGGCTTTAGACTTGACCGTAAAGGAATTCTTGGAGATTATTGAACTTTCACTACCTTTGTTGTGTATTTGCCAATTCTGGAAAGAGTCACTTCTAGAAGTTCTCATATGTTTCACTTCATATTTACTATCTTTGTAGATCTTACATCTGTGTTAGTCCAATTAGCCTAATGCAACTGCTCCCTATATGGACTCAGTTGGGTGCCTGTGCAAAGGTAATCACTGTCTTTGTCATCTTGTCTCTCACCTGTTAGGCTTATTTTTCAAGGGGCAGAATTAGGAAGTGCCTATTCTCATATCTCAGTAGTGTTAGCTTCTTTGTGGGTCTTGGAGGATTTGTTTTCCTGTGCACAGTAAGTTAAAATGTAGACTCACTCTTCCCTTTAGAGGGTTAATGAAATCTTTCCTTGCAACTCTTAGTACTGCTGTGTGTGCTTTCTCTCACTTTCTTTTCACAACTTTGCCAAACTAATGAAGTATGTCAGAATTATATGTGAATGGTGAACAGAGAACCTAAAGAGATAAAAAGAAAATGAATAAGATAGCCAAAGAAAAGAAAGAATTGTCTTTGGTGAAGGTTAATAGCAATTCAATAAAAAATTAATGTGAATGAAGGAGGTCTGAGGAAGTAAATGGTATATATAACTCTAAGATGCAAGTGACATACTTAAATGTAAGCAGTTGAGTGTGGGAGCGATTATAACTACCTAAAATAACATTGGAGGTAAATAATAATTACAATTGTCATTGAACCAGATTTCTTAATAAACCAGAACCTTAGCAATGAGTCCCACAACTTGGAATATTACATAAATTGTTCATTCTTCTATCACATCAATTAAGGGGAGCTTCTTCCCCATTTGCCTCAGTTGAACATGTGGTGTTTTTTGAAATTCAGAGAATATTGAGTTAGACTGAGCTTTCAATATTCTCTCATGCATCTGTTATTAGCAGGGGATACATGCATAGAATAGTCATCCAAAGCCTTGTTGTTTAAGGGGTGCTCCCTGTGGAACCTTAAGGTCGAGTGCTTGTCAGAAATGCTGCCTCTCTGGCCACCCCAGAATCTCCTGTGATACACACACAGGGGGAGATGGAGAAGGCGTTGCTTTTCATCACTGCCTTTGAAGATGGTACAGTTTCTTTTTGTGTTTCCTTCCTTGTACTTCTTTGTACTTCCATGAGTATGAGTGTTGCTCAAATATCTGATTTTCTGCTCACTTGTTCATTCATTCCTCCACTGAACATTCATTAACAACTGTAAAATACCAGGCAATTGAGCATGTAGATGGATAAATGTGAAGTTAAAATCAATCACATAAGTTTGGTTAGTATCTAAGACAGAGAATGAAGTCTTGGTCTTTAAAGTTGTTTCCATCAATGTGAATTTACCATCAACATAAACAAAGAGCTATTGAGCATAATATAAAGACTTTGGTCCAAGTGAATGAGCAGAAATGGCCCCCAATGCCTCCTATTTCTTGGTCATGGAGTACCTGAACTTTGGACATCTGAGGTGGCTGGGAAGTATGAGAATCCACCAGATGAGAACAGAGAAGGAACTGTGGGTGCACAAGTTGGGGCAGTCTTGTCTGTGCCCATTGTCCATCACCCTGTGAGAACACTCCTCCAGCATTACAATCACATTCTCCTCAGGAGCATACCCAGGATTTGCAGCAGCTCAGTGTAACTCTGCTCATCTCTAGTGTGATCACTTTCTGTTAAGTTATATGTTACTCTACTTTGGTGATTACCAGGTCTCCAGTCATAAGCTCAATCCCATGGCCTAAAGTTCAAGTCATCACTTTCACCTAAAACTCAAAGGGGTAGCCCTTAGTTGCCCCCATTTCAACCTGGCCCAATTTTCAATCCGGGTCCACTTTTCCTCTAAACCTTGAGCACACCTGTGACTCAAATCCTAATTCATGCTCAGTCACCAGCAACTGTCATATCTTTCTGTCCGTATAGATCAGTCTCAACACAGACATAGCATTGATAAGTAAGAGGGAAATTTTTAAAGTTCTCTTCTCTGGATTATCAGACTTGTTCTGGGTCAATGTGAGGTGACGGATATGATGAGAAAGTACACAGGTGGTCGATAACACAGAAAAGAGGAATTTGAGAGTTCTTTTAAATACTGCACAGTTTTAGAAAGATAATTTTATTTCTAAATTTAATTTTTTTCATGTGTAAAATGGGATTTCATACTCTGTGGGAAGTTGTGAAGACTAAAGGATATATCATATTGGAAACCTGTAAATTTTTAAACATTAAAAGAACATAAGTGATTATTGTAGCATGTGACTATTGCATGCCATACATACAGCAAGCCAGCAGCAAAGACTCATCAAGGCCGTGGTTAACAAAGGAAGAAAAAGAAATAAAGAAGAAAGGAAGAAATGAAGGAAGAATGAAAGAAAGAAAGAAAGAAAGAAAGAAAGAAAGAAAGAAAGAAAGAAAGAGAAGAAATGTTGGACATATTCATTGTGAAGACACTAAAAACAGGTTATATTGGAGAGTAACAAGCACTGTGTGTTTAACTCATATTGATGGAAAGGATGAAGTTTTCATTTCTTAGCAAAAGAGAGTGAGCTATGGAGTTACAGACTTTCACATTGTTATCAAAGTACAATTATTCCTTTTTCAACTATTACACAGCATATTAAATGTACTTCTCTTCAGTTCCCCAGCAAAGAAAAGTAAATGGAAATTAGATTGACATCCATAAAAGCTATAAGATCACAATAAAAATATATGATATACAAGTGAATATTTTATATTAGATTAGAGGCATTGAATTGGAATCTAAATTTATGGAGTTCAGAGACCCCTTTATGAGCTTACTTCCAACAATAATGAGAAACTAAACATCTAAGTTGAAAATCATTTTCCTACATGTAAGAACAACAATAAAGGTGAATTAACCGATGTCAGTGTGGTTATAATTTTAAGGAAAGACAGCAATAAATACATGAGTAAAGATACTGGATAATCTTCTTCCATATATGAGGTGGATGTGCCTCACACACCCTAGGCTCGGTTGGAAGCTGCTCTGTCCAGCAGAGTCTTCATGACCACAGCAGAACAAACTTACCCAGGACACTATTTTGTCCGATGAACAGACTTTTACCCCAGGACATTTCATTATGTCTGGGGGAAGGACAGTGGCTGCCTCTCTAGTGGAGAACAGCAATTAGACCTTCTTCCCTCATGCCTTTTATTTGAGGAGGATACACATGAGAGATACAAGGTCAAGATTCATGAATCATCAATAGTTTGGAGGTGTTAGGATTACAGTTGACAGTAACAGATTACATGTACTAGGACAGAGGGTACAGTGACTAATTTGTGTCAGGGTCTATCAAACATCTTGATGCCACACTGACATTAGGTGCAAGGTTTCATACATTTCTTGCTAGAGATTGTTTATGTTATATTAAAAGATAAGCAGAGCAAGTTCTAAAGCATAATAAGCATTATTTAGATCCAATTCCCACGGCAACCCTCTGAGTGGCTTTCGGTTATGTCTCCCATGCAGCCTTATGTTGAGACTTAAAGACAAGCATGGCCAGGCTGCCGACGGCAGTCATGCTCAGGCCGGGGCTACAACTCCCTAAACCATGAGGAACGGTTGCCGACATATGTATATTTAGTGCACTCATTGTTTGTGTCTTCATTTTGCAATGATTTAACCTCACTTAGCTTTAATTTCCTTAATACTTGAAAAGGCAGAATCATTCCTATGTTGATTCTTACTATTGAGGAACTAATATGATAATGAGTTTCCACTGTGTCTCACAATCTGACTCGCTGTTTTCCCCTCTGTTGAAGGGCAGGGTAGGTTGATAGTCTAAGAGGGAGTTATTTCATGCACATTTGTAAAGTCCCCCAAGAAATTCACTTTCTTATCATATGTTAGATGTTGTCACTGTTTTTCTAATATCATAAATTATCTGATTCTACTTACATTGGAATAGTTGTGTTTTTATGTCATTGAAAAAGTTGAAAGTAAATGACTCGTTCATTGTAAGATATAAAACAATCAGTGTCTGGAAATCTGGAGACTTATAAGGATTTATTTCTTTGAAAAAATAGCTATGATCATTTTAAATGACCTAGTATTTACAGAGCTTCTGTCTATATAATCAAAATGTAAGTAGTGTGATTTTACAGTTTATCTTAGCCAAAAGGCCAAAAAGTGATAAGCAGTGTGATTTTAATATGAGAGCATAAGTCAATGTCAGTAAATCATAATTTGACACTGTGGTTAGTTATTTAATTTTTTAGTAAAATATGTGACTATTCTCTATAAGATTAAACTTATCCAAGTAAAAGCCTTAAAAATGACTTAGAAAAAATTATTTAAATTATTTGTACCCAAGATTTTCTTCAACATCAGGAATCATTGTATATTTCTAAGTAAAAACACCATCATTTTAACCAAAGGAAGCAGAAAAATAGTTTATGCCTTGACTTAGACTCATAGTTTCCATAGAAAAACCAAATATACTACCCAGAGATGCAATTTAAGTGTTACTATAAAAAGATCTGGAATAGGAATATTCACACATGATAATGCTTTTGGAATTTTAATTTATCTTTATCAAAGGTACATCTACATTCACCCATTTAAATTATTTTTAAAAAATTCTTAGTGCAATTATTTTAAAGATAACATCTACTTTCTACCTTTAAAGTCTTATTCAGATGCTTGTTTTCCCTTAGTAAATAAGATAAGGAAGTTAGCTGGATATTGTTTACATAAAATGTTGCTTAATTTTTCAGTTTCACTTGAATTTCATTGAGACCAAACTTCATAGACCATAAGAACTTAACTATTTATCCAAAAATTATAGAAACGCCTTGTTGAGTGGGAAGGGAGATGCCTCATTCCACACTCCTATTCAGTGATGTCTTGAAGACTGACTATTTTATGATGAAAATATTCAGTGGAGCATCCAAGGGCATATGGTTTTTGAGATTTTGATCAATTTGTGCATACCAAAATTCTGTAGTTTTCATAGATGAAATCATTTTTATAATTAAATTTTTAAAATATAGGCTACCCTATCAGCAGAGTCATCCAAATATTTACATTTTAAAATAAAATTAAAAACATGAACGTTCATGATTTGGGATACTGACCAGGAGCAGAAAAAATATATTTGAAATCTGCTTTTTTAAAACTTAATAATCCATAACTTGTTGCAAATCCCAGGAAATGTTACATCTCAAAGTTTCAGGAACTTTGTAGATATTAGTTCAGTTTCTTATCCGTGATTTGAATCCTCTTTATAATGTCAAGTTTTTAAATTAAAAAACCTCTATTATTATATCATAATTATGTAAATATGTATGAGTTCTCACTAAAATTGCATACTAAAATTTAGTTTAAAGTGTTCTCTACACAAATGAAATCTATATTTTCAGAGTATTATATATTATATGTATTGATCCTGTTATAACATAATGCCTTAGGATTATTAAATTCATTTTTTCAAACTATCTGAGCTTTGTCATTGATATATGTACTTAGCTTTACCTCCTATGATGGGAATATATTATAGAGAATAAGATTACTACCTTCCATCAGCAAAGATATTATAGTTTTCCTTAATGAGAATTAGGTCCTATACAGAGCCACACAGTCCTGCCTTTTTTTCCTTTTCTCCTTTTCTAGTAAATACTGTGACCTTCAGTAGAGACACACTAGTGGACTTTGGAAATTTCACTGAGATGGTCGTCTGTCAGTAAGTGCAGTCTGGGCAACCACTCTTTGCTGTATATATTATTTTTGAAATGAAGAATTTGAATCAGGTAATTTCTGAAGTATCCTAAATTTCTCAGACTGTGAATGTATAAGATCATGTTAACTCAAAAGTCATAGTCATTGTCTGCCTGGCTAAGAAGTCAGAATTTAAAACATTGGGCTGGATAGAAATATGGTTTAACCTACTATTTTTTGCTAGTCTATTAAGTTTCATATCCTGACTGTACTAAATAAGTGAAAGTATTTTTTTAATTAACCTTGAGTTAAATGCAGAGCAACACGTGGACTGATGTAATAGTAAGGTGAGTTTTCATACCTAATTGAGGCTTCCTTGATTCAGTGTATGTAATCATGTGCCTGGGTGTGTCTGTGCTCACGTGGCACACTTGCCTGTCCTCACCTCTAGAGGTCATCATAACGCGATGTCTGAGGGGAGAAAGCTTTAGGCCAGTCAATGCTTTCTGGTTTTCGATGTTCTGTTTTGTTTTGAATATGTTCAGCAATACATGGTAGCTACCTTTATTTATGAATTATATAATTTAAAAGATAAATCCTATGTAAAAATGACTTTCATGTTGACATATAGGTGAATTGTTCTATCGTAGAACTGTTTTCATGGAAAGAGGGGAAAAAGATCATGTTTTGTTTCCCATCCCCACTCAATTGCTTCAGATTCAGCAGCTACTTATCATTGCAAACTTCTTGCTTGCTTTTCTTTTTTTTTTTTTTTTTGTATTATCAATTGCTCCAGGAAGTCAGCAAAATTTCCAAGTTTTACAGTATTCAATATATTGACTTAATATAAGGTGACTATTCACCTATTTGTGTTACAGAACCCCTGGGCTACTCCAGTTGAAAACAAACCCACAGGCTCTTTAGTTAGGGGCCCAATTGCCCGCCGCCAAAATTATAACTCTCAATACCAGAGTTTACTGAAAAGAAAAAGAATTGTCTATTTAACAGTTATATAGATTTAGTTATTTGCGGATTTCTGTTGTTAAGTCTTATGTTCTTTAAAACACCCACAAACACATATCCTTGCCTCCCCCCCTTCCAAACCAGGCTAGTTTTAGGAAAGTTAGAGAAACCGTTTCCCTACTTTCCAAACACAGTTCAGCTTTGCCAGCAGCTGCCAATCATTCAATCTGATTGGGGAGGTCCTTTCTCTGCTGTGGTGCCCTCCAGCTCTCAATGCAGAACCGCCTGGATTCTCAGCCTTCTTGCAAACTGCCTTCTTCCTGCAAACCTCGCATATCTCCTCTCCTTCTCAAAACCGCATGGCGAGAGCCTCTTAAAGGAGCCTGGAGACCCCTTCTCCAAGCCACATGGAGAAGGCCTCTTCACCAAGCCACGTGGAGGGAACACACGAGAGAGCGAGAGAGTGAGAGCCCTAATATGTCCCCAGCTGCTTATATATCCCTGACTGCGTCCTCTGACGCAGTGGGTGTTGCAAACAGTTCTGACCATTCACAGACCCTTACGTAGGCTCTGTGTGCCTTTTCCATACCGTCCCCTGGTTCAAGACTCCTCCCATCTACCTGAGGCTTTGGATTCATTAAAGCCATTTTGCATAAGAAAGACACTAGCCACCAGCCTCAGGCATGTGGAGGCATTCCAAAAGCTCCTTCCTTCTCCCCATTCCCCAGCCACGAGCTCTGGGGATATTTGGACTCCCTGTTTCTGTAACATTTGTATATAAAAATCTGTGTTTTTAATTCCAATAAAATGAATTAGAGATAAGTTATAGCAAATAATACTATATAATAATTATTATTATAAAAGTAAAAATAGGTAGATTTCTGGTGACAAGTATAATATACATCAATAAAAATTTTATCAAGTTAAATTTGGCAATTTCTAATTCTCTTGATGTAAATGGGTACACATCTCCTAGTGGGCAACTGAAAGTTTTAACTCTCAAAGATATAAAATTATTTTTAACATCGCTTGACTGAAAAATATATTTTTCAGGCCAGTAAAACTTACTTAGGTTAAGATTGCCAGATTCAGCAAATAAAAATGCAAGACTCACAGTTTGATAAGAATTTCAGATAAACAACAAATAATTTTTAGTAAAAGTATATTGCTTGCACTATTTAGGACATACACTAAGAATTACCTGTTGTTTATTTGAAATCCAAATTGACCAAGTATCTTGCATTTTATATGGCAATTCTTCTTAGGGTGTACATATGTATATAAAATAGTTAAAGTTATTTCTGAACTACATATACATATATGTGGGGAACTAAAAAGTTCCTCAGCTGAAGACTCACTAACTGACATCCCAAAGTTCTGCTTGGCATGGCCTCACCATCCCAAAATAGTTGTTTACTCCTTACTAGGGCAACGACCCTCTTTCTGTTCCTGGGATTGCTGTCCTGCAGTTTAACTCATATCTACCAGATAACGCCCAAGCTGCAGCTGCGTTCCCACCGAATGAAAAATTCCTCTTCTCCTGAGCTATAAGAATAATGTTTTGACTAAGAATAAATGAGACTTGATCAGAGCACTGTCTTGTCTCCTCTCCTTGTGTCTCTTGTCCCTTCTTTATCCTCACTCCCCCTCTAGGGTCCTCGTTGCTCGACCTGCGGGACGGGTCAAGTGGCGCCCAACGTGGGGCCCGAGAATGGGGGATCAGTGAAGGACGCCGTTCAAGGAGCCAGCCAAGTAGAAAAGAGGAAAAGGCTACGCGGGAACCTGCCGCGCTGACCTCACCTCGGTAAGTGAACGGAGATCATGGGTCAAGAAATGAGCCAACATGAGCTCTTTGTTGAACAGCTCGGACAGGCTCTCAAGGCATGAGGAGTTAAGGTTAAAGTAAAACAATTGTTGAAATATTTTGATTACATCAAAGACTTATGTCCCTGGTTCCCTACCGAGGGGAACATTGATCCACGATGGTGGAAAAGAGTAGGAGATGCCTTAAAAGACTTTTATAATACATTTGGTCCAGAGAAGGTTCCTGTAACTGCCTTCTCTTATTGGAATCTAATAAATGAACTCCTATCTCAAAGGCATAGTGATCCTGTAGTAGCTAATGTAGTAGAAAAAGGTCAAAATATCTTAAAAACAGATCATAAGGAGGAAAGTAGAAAAAATAAGGGAAATGACAGCCAAGAGGAGGAGGATTTAATATCTCTTGAGAGTGACGGTGAGGACGAGGTAGTCAAACCGAAAGGAAAACAGAACAGTCCGAAGAGTAAAGCTGTCAAAGGATCAGACTACTGAAGGGGGAGCTGCAGCACCTAAAGAAGTGTCGGTAAAATCAAAAAAGAAGTTATATCCAGACCTATCAGAATATACTGCAAATAATTCTGATGAGGGAGAGGTTGATTGGGATAGCTTGGCGGAAGAGGCAGCCAAATACAATAACCTTGACTGGCCGCCTCTGGGAACAAGGCCACTGCCCTATGCCTCACCCTCCATTCCCCCCTCTGCGTACCCTGTCCTTGATCCTCGAAAAGAACTGAGGGATAAAATTGAACATTTAAAAGAACAAATAAAATTAGAGAAGGAACATCAGGAATTAATAAGACAATTAGAGGGGCTAAAAATAGGAAAGCAGAAAAAAGAAATTGAGCCTTCTCTGGAGGGCCCTCTGAGCCAGAGGTCCCCAGTCAGAGGAGCGGCCCCCAAAATACCCCAATACTAGGTTTAGAAGAAATGGAAACATTCCCGGTATCAGAAACAGTAGATGCCCAGGGACAGGCCTGGCGACACCACACTGGATTTGATTTCAAAGTCATAAAAGAATTGAAAACAGCAGTAGCTCAATACGGAGCCACGGCTCCTTACACTATGGCCATCTTAGAATCGGTCACAGATCAGTGGCTCACTCCAAGTGATTGGCAAACATTGGCTCGAGCGACCCTAGCTGGAGGAGACTATCTCCTCTAGAAATCAGAATATGTAGAAATCTGTAAGGATACTGCTAGGCGCAATATGCAAGCAAATAATGGGTGGAATTTTGATATATTAATTGGAGAAGGCAACTATGCAATTAGTGATAATCAAATGCAATATGATCCAGGACTTTTTGCTCAAATTCAGTCGGCAGGTACAAAAGCATGGAGGAGGCTCCCCACTTAGGGTGATATAAGCTCCTCTCTCACTAACATTAAACAAGGACCAGATGAGCCTTTTTCAGGTTTTGTCCATAGACTCATTACTGCAGCTGCGGGGGAGGTACTGCCACCAATTACGCCGCACCCAGTCACTATACCAAAACCGTAGATTGTGGCTCCAAAAAGGCCTACCTCAAATACGATGTAACTGGTACAGGGGTTTCTAAACCGAGGTGGCATTGTGTAAATAACCCTCCCATCATACTCACTACCAATGGCAAACCAGGAGCATGTCCCAAGGAATGCACCACCTTCTATAATCAAATGCATTCTACTTGTTATGAGTCAGTACAGGAATGTATCTCCTCTAATGTCACTTATTTTACTGCCATACTGCAAAAAGTGCAAAATGCTATTAGCCAAGGAGACTGGGGGTCCAACCCTTCACCAATTGGGTCTACTAAGTATCTACAGGCCTCTTGCCAAGGCACTGTTGGAAAACCAGTATGCTGGCATAAGAAGGCCCCTATACATGTTTCTGATGGTGGTGGTCCACAAGATAGAATAAGAGAAATCTCAGTACAAAAACAAATAGAACATCTCATAACAAACCTGTATCCAAAAATCAATTACCACCCTCTGGCATTACCTAAACCACGGGGAATAGATTTAGATACCCAAACCACTGACATCTTGACGGCCACCCACCGAGCCCTTAACATCTCCAACCCCCAACTAGCTGAAGACTGCTGGCTATGTATGACTTTAGGCACGCCTATGCCCTTAGCCATTTCTGCTAGTATCTCCTCCTTTAATGAGTCTCATCAAAATTGTAGCCCCAGCTTGCCCTTTAGAGTACAGCCCATGTATTTTCCTGCTTCCCTCTGCCTCCAAGGTAAGTCTCAGAATAATAGCTTTGACATTCATGTTGGATTTGTTGAATTTGCTAACTGTAGTAGCGTAGTGAACTATAGCAGCTCTCTCTGCCCAGGCAAAGGGCAGGTATTTATTTGTGGGGGAAACTTGGCATTTTCATCCTTGCCCAACAATTGGACAGGAATATGCATCCTAGCTACCTTATTGCCAGACATAGATATAATTTCTGGAGATGACCTTGTTACCATTCCCAGTTTAGACTACATCGCAGGACGCCACAAAAGAGCAGTATCATTCATCCCCCTACTAGTAGGGTTAGGTGTTTCAGGAGCGTTAGCTACAGGGACAACAGGGTTGGGAATTGCAGTTCACTCCTACACAAAGCTCTCTAATCAGCTAATTGATGATGTTCAAGCTTTGTCCAGCACCATTAATGACGTCCAAGATCAATTAGACTCCCTAGCTGAAGTAGTTCTCCAAAATAGGAGGGGACAAGACCTGCTAACAGCAGAACAGGGAGGAATATGCTTGGCTTTGCAGGAACGTTGCTGCTTCTATGCCAACAAATCGGGCATTGTCTGAGACAAAATAAAGAAGCTGCAGGAAGACCTAGTGAAAAGAAGAAGAGAACTCTTCGAAAATCCCCTGTAGAGCGGACTTAATGGGGCCCTTCCCTATCTCCTCCCACTTTTAGGACCTCTCTTAGGGCTACTCCTGCTGCTATCCTTAGGACCTTTCATTTTCAATAAGGTGATGGCCTTTATCAAGCAACAAATAGACGCCATAAAAATGCAGCCAATACAGGTCCATTATCATAAATTAGAACAAGCTGAGACTGCAACTTACCATGATGCTCATACACGTAATTAATGCCTTGGTGAGCTGGACTGGACAGTCAATGACGGGCAACTGGAGACCACACGCATTGCCAGCCGCCACCTAAGACAGGTATCTGGCCGAAAAGAAGCTGCCTTAGATAACCAATGACAGGTAAGGTAAGGCTGGCTCCGTGTGGCCATCTCCCGACCTAAGACAGGCGCAGTCCCCGCGAGGCTCTCAGCTTACATAAAATAAAAAAGGGGGACCTGTGGGGAACTAAAAAGTTCCTCAGCTGAAGTCTCACTAACTGACATCCCAAAGTTCTGCTTGGCATGGCCTCACCATCCCATAATAGTTGTTTACCCCTTACTAGGGCAACGACCCTCTTTCTGTTCCTGGGATTGCTGTCCTGCAGTTTAACTCATATCTACCAGATAACGCCCAAGCTGCAGCTGCGTTCCCACCGAATGAAAAATTCCTTTTCTCCTGAGCTATAAGAATACTGTTTTGACTAAGAATAAATGAGACTTGATCAGAGCACTGTCTTGTCTCCTCTCCTTGTGTCTCTTGTCCCTTCTTTATCCTCACTCCCCCTCTAGGGTCCTCATTGCTCGACCTGTGGGACGGGTCACATATAAACTATATGTGTATATATGGTATGTTTGAGATAAAGTTTCATCGCAGTTTCTGGAAATCAAACTTCACACTTTCTTTTTTTAATCCTCACTTGAGAATTAGTGTATTGATTTTAGAGAGAAGAAGGGGGAGAGAGAGAGAGAAAACATAGATGTGGGAGAGAAACAAATGAAACTACTCTCCAAACAACTGAGCCACCCCAGATAGCCAGGTCTCAAACTTCAGACTTCTTAAAGGCTGAAGAAAGCTAGACAATTAGAATTATAGAGGAAAGGGGAGCAGGGGAGGAGGAAGGAAGGCTAGGAAGGCAGGGAGGATGCGTGAAAGGGAAAGGAGAAGAAACAGAGGCCTGTTTCCGGCTCTGCAAAAGTGGCCTGTGATCATCTAGCAACTGAGTAACCAAGCGGAATATCAGAACAAAGATTGTGCTTAATAACACTCAGAAGTTGGTTGACTTCCTACCAAGTGAAAACAACACTCATGAGCAAACAATTGCACAAAAACTGAGAATGATATGGGAAAGTGGCTGGGAAAGCAGCAAGGACAGTCAGAATCAATGGAAAAAATTAAAGGAAAACACAATGAGCCCCAGCACTTGTGATAGAAGTGGTTGTCTTCATGTAACTGGGGAAGGTCAGACCAGAGGTCCCTGGAGAGCAAGGAAGACCACAGGTCCAGTGGAACTCCCCTAAATATTGCAAAGAGGCAGAAGAGCAGGAAGAGTGCTGAGGCTGCAGACTAAAAATACCACTTCTCCAAAGGCAGGGAGGGGCTGATGGAGCAGAAAGCAAACTGCTTAAGGGCACATTGCATAATAAAGGCAGATTAAGGTAGCCCCTGCCTTGAGCCTTCCCTTCCCCCAGGGAGGGGCTTCAAAGTGAGGAGCTGCCCTGTACAAACTGTAAACAAAGACAACATGGATAAGCCTAAATGAAAATGAGCTGGCAAAACCACTGGTGACATGGAGGGTGAGGAAGCTGATACAGAGCCTACATGAGCTGCAGGGGCAGGCGGATGCCCTTCCCTGGACTAAGAGTTGCCTGTGCCCAGTGTGTGGCTAGGAAACTTTTGTCCTTATACAAAATGGCAGCCGAAAGAAGGCCAAAGATACCTAGGAGATGATAAAAATGGTGAACACTGACACACTGTAGGAAAAGCTGGGAGTGCCCACTGGCTTCCTGTGCCCATGGGATTTCAGGAGCAACGACAGGGAAAGGCTCTCGCTCTCTTGGTTTCGCTCTTGTTATGGAAAAAGTCACTCACTTTGTTACAGAACCCCTGGGCTGCTCCAATTGAAAACAAACCCAGGGGCTCTTTAGTTAGGGTCCCGCTGGCCCGCAGCCAGAATTATAACTCTCAATACCAGAGTTTACTGAAAAGAAAAAGAATTGTTTATTTAACAGTTATATAGATTTAGATTATTTGCAGATTGCTGCTGTTAAGTCTTATGTTCTTTAAAACACCCATAAACACATATCCTTGCCTCCCCCCTACCAAACCTGGCCAGTCTTAGGAAGGTCAGAAACACCATTTCCCTACTTTCCAAACACAGTTCAGCTTTACCAGCAGCTGCCGATCACTCAATTCTGGTTGGGAGGTTCTTTCTGTGCTGTGGTGCCCTCCAGCTCTCAATGCAGAACCGCCTGGATTCTCAGCCTCCTTGAAAACTGCCTTCTTCCTGAAAACCGCATGGATCTCCTCTCCTTCTCAAAACCGCATGGCAAGAGCCTCTTAAAGGAGCCTGGAGACCCCTTCTCCAAGCCACGTGGAGGGACCACACGAGAGCAAGAGAGCTAAAATGTCCGCAGCTCCTTATATATCTGACTGCGTCCTCTGATGCCGGGGGTGTTGCAAACAGTTCTGACCATTCATAGAACCTTAGGTAGGCTCTGTGTGCTTTCTCCATACCATCCCCTGGTTCAAGACCCCTCCCATCTACCTGAGGCTTTGGATGTATTAAAGCCATTTTGCATAAGAAAGACACTAGCCACCAGCCTCAGGCATGTGGAGGCATTCTGAAAGCTGCTTCTTTCTCCCCATCCCCCAGCAGCAAACTCTGGGGATTTTTGGACTCCCCTGTTTCTGTAACATCTTGGTTCCAGGATCTGGGACTCTAGCTTTGGAGCTTGGTGCAGGTTCTCTCTCTGGGCTTTTAGCATTTGGACCTTCTGGACCTCTGGCCCTGCTCCCTGCATGAATGGGAGCACTCATGGGGCCAGGAAGAAGTTAGGCCTGTAAGAAACAAGGAGGTAGTGATTCCCAAACCAGTAGAAAAACAGTAACAAAGGACAAATGTAATTAGAGGGTCTCAAGGGCAAATGTAATTAGAGGATCTCTGAGAAGGAAGTTGACAGCATTAGCATATTTACAAATCACAAAAGGGGCATTTAGATAATCGTGTTAGATTGTACCTCCAGAGTATCCAGCATGGAGAAATGGGGAAGGAAAGGGAGAGGGAGGAGGGCTTTAGATGCGTTAAGGATAAAAGCAGCCAGCTTCCTCTTTTTGGGCACACATTCTCCTAGCTGAGGGTGCACCCGACTCTGCAGACTCATGAATAAATGTCTTGCTTTGCTGCTCAAGTCCTGTGTCCCGGTTTTTATTTTGAGCATTTCTCGCAGGCCCATGAGGGGCTTAGACACCACAAGGATGGAAGCCCACTCCTGGAGGCAGGGTCCCACACTAGAAGGCATACCTCGCTGGGCTCCAGCCTCAGGCACACTATGATCCAGTGCAGCATAGCACATGGTTCCTAGACTGTTACATGGAGATTGAGAGCAGCACACCCCAAATCCTGAAAGAGAGAGTTGTTCCAAGAAGATGGCGATTCTGAAACCCACCAGAGTACATTCCAGAGAGGATGGAGATTTGTTTGTGTGACTGGCTTAAGGACAGTTACAGAAATGGGCCACTTCTGGGCATGGTTTTGGTTTATTGTCTTTTGGGGAGCAAGAAAACTAGGTTTTTTGGGAGAGAAGGGCTCAGAGCAGGAGTGCTCTCAGCTCCTCCAAAGTTGGAAACTGTTAATAAAAACCTGTTTTCCTTCTATTGTTACAGAACCCCTGGGCTGCTCCAATTGAAAACAAGCCCACGGGCTCTTTAGTTAGGGGTCCGATTGCCCGCCGCCAGAATTACAACTCTAGCTGAGTGAAAAGAAAATTGTTTATTTAACAATTACACATATCCTTGCCTCCCCCCTACCAAACCTAGCCAGTTTTAGGAAGGTCAGAAACACCGTTTCCCTACTTCCCAAACACAGTTCAGCTTTACCAACAGCTGCCAATCATTCAATCTGATTGGGGAGGTCCTTTCTGTGCTGTGGTGCCCTTCGGCTCTCAACGCAAAACCGCCGGGATTCTCAGCCTCCTTGCAAAATGTCTTCTTTCTGTAAACCACGTGGATCTCCTCTCCTTCTCCAGAGCACCCCTTTGAACACCCACCAGCGAGGGAGACAGCCCCAGAGCGCGCCCCCCTAAAGTGTTCGCAGCTACCTATATATCCCTGACTGCGTCCTCTGACGCAGTGGGTGTTGCCAACAGTTCTGACCATTGGCAGAACCCCACGTAGGCTCTGTGTGCTTTTCATACTGTCCCCTGGTTCAAGACTCCTCCCATCCACCTGAGGCCTTGGAAGCATCCAAGCAATTTTACATAATGAAAGACACCAGCCACCAGCCTCAG
The DNA here is from genome assembly GCF_987537825.1 of Furipterus horrens. Taxonomy (NCBI): domain Eukaryota; kingdom Metazoa; phylum Chordata; class Mammalia; order Chiroptera; family Furipteridae; genus Furipterus; species Furipterus horrens. Next base: position 72,268,613 of record NW_028327177.1, read on the forward strand.
GCGTGTGGAGGCATTCTGAAAGCTGCTTCCTTCTTCCTATCTCCCAGCCGCAAACTCTGGGGTTTGTTTTTGGACTCCCCTGTTTCTGTAACACTATTGTCAGAGAAACCATGGTTCTTCTTGCCAATGCAGTAAAGAATTATAGATCAGTGAGCCTATCAGCATGCACAAAAAAATTTATTAATGAATGGGAGAGCAAAAGCAAGGGTGGCCAAAAGCTGGGGTGGCAAGCTTGCCTTAGGGTGGCCAGAGGCCCTGCAGCCAGAATTTCAAGAGTGCCATGAGAGCCAAGAGAGCCAAGAGTGTGAGGCTTTCATTCCGAGGACCTACATAGTTGGTGGGATTGGGTGAGGAAGTTACATTTTGATTGACTGGTAAAGGTGGTGCCATTTTTCCAAAGGTGTTAATAAGTTTCTTCCTTTAGGCACTCTGGGCTCCTTCCTTTCTTTTGAGTGTTGGGATGTATACAGTTTCAAAAGTTCTCTTTCCCAGATAGTGGGAAGGACACATAGAATAACAAGGACTTTTCTCTTCCTTTGCTAACAAAGTGTTTCTTGTGATATTGAAACACCTGGCAATATTATGGGACCAGGCCCAAGACTGCTGAGTTAGCGGGTGAGACATGTCTCCCTCTGCTACTCATTTGACTGTAACACTTCAACACAAATTGTTGGGTCATATATAAGGGTGAAAAGTGGCTGTATCCCAATCTGCATGGTTACATTTATAGAAATGCAGAGCCAGTGACTTGAACCAACTCTAACTCTGTGAAAGTATAACGAGGTAGGTCAGTCCCTCATTCCCAGAAACTACCCTGAGCATCAGTGTGCCACATTACAATCATATTGTCATTGGCCAATTCTATGTCATGTTCAGGGTAGGAAGTAGGAAGGTGAGGGCAAGTAATCACCAAAAATACAAATCTGTCTTGCCACAAATCTGAGAATTTCAATTGTACAATAGAGGATATGGACTTTGCCTAAAGTCACTGTTAGGTTTGTGCCCAGAAGGGAGGAGTTCGGTAGACCAATTCAAAGCCTTTATTGTGAGATGTTAAGCAGGCAGCTGAGTCTAGCAGACTGCTGCAGGAAGGGAAGGAATAGAGGGGTTTTTAAAGGCTTAGAGCAAAATCTCAGGGGGGGATGGGCCACCCTGCTGGTTGGCTCCAGAGTCTAGGATATAAGTGTTTGCAAAAGAACAATGTTCCTTGATTAGGGATGGCTGTCGGGAGACTTATGGTAAATGATTAAGGGAGAGAGGAAGGGGCCAAGGGGGTGCAATTATTTCTCAGCAGGATGCAGTGGCTATGCCTTAGTTGCCTCTGCATAGTATGTTTTACAAAAAAACCCCATACTTATTTTACTGAGCACAATCATCATGCCAAACAACAGATTTAATTGTTCAAGAGGGAGAGGCACTCAGGTGGAGATGAGTGAAGACTGTGTGGGCCTCGCATGGTTGCTTATTCATGGAGAGCAACCCAAGTTAAGGACGCTTTAGAACCCAGTTAGTGGGAAGATGAGAGAATATATTTCTTATGATTTCATTTTAATGGAAAAGACAAACTGTTTTGTATGAAAATACTTAGCATGAAGTCATTCACAAAGAGATTCAAAGAAATTCTGGGAGGTGTTAGGTATTAACCTTCATAGTGGGTGGAAATGATATCCTGGGTGTATATCTACCTTCCAACTTGCACACAGTAAATATGTGTAGTTCTTTGTAATCAATTATACCTTAATAAAGCTCATAACATTAGTGCACAACTGAAATATTTCTATTTAAGAAATATAACAAAATCTGTCATTAATTTTTAGGAAAACAAAGGAACTTTAGCTTTAAGTGGTGAGGAAACAACTACCAACCCATAAAATTGTAGAATTATGGGCAGTTTGGAAGTAATTGAATATAGAACATACAAAATGATTAGTTGTTGACAATTTGCACACAAACTAATGCTACAATAATAAATATCACTGAGACCACACACAGCCATTACCTATGTATAGCACTATTTGTAGTTTGGGCTATTTTTATACTGACAATTAAAATTTAATAAATTATATATTAAATAAAATGGATCCAAACACTTCACCTAATTTTCAGATATGCTTCTACATTGAAAGTATACTTTAAATATAGGTTATGAACATTACCTAAGTTTTTTCAATTTGATGAAGGTTGCTTATTGTCCCAATTTTCACACTGGGAAGAGTGTATCTGAATATTTCTTTGCAATTGACTTAGCCTGGTATCTTTCTGTCTTTGAAACTATAACCATTACATATTTAATTTGTTAACCATGGTGCCTTCCACTTTTTCTTAGGTCTTGGCACAAAACTAAGCATGGTTTATTTGTATTTACGCAAAATGTTCTATCTTCTTAACCTAATTACCTCTATTTATCTTTATGGGATTTTTCTTTATTTTACACACTTTATATCATATTATTTCATAAATCACATTTGACCTCCTATTGTTTAGATCTGTAATTTTAATGAATGAAGTTAAAAATAATAACCTTGGATTTTGATTTAAAACAGCTACCTTTAAAATTCCAGTTCATCCTCAAAATCCATAAGTTAGAATGCCACCCATTTCACAGCAGACACAATATAAATCTATCTGAAAAGTGCTGCTGTGCTGCAATATGCAGGCAATGGAATCACAAGTGAATATAAAACATATGAAGTTTAATTCTAAGAAATGTACAAAAGTATAAGACAAAGGAGAACATAAGATAGCACAAAAATAGCACAATGGATGGCATGGACATAGGTAAAGAACATAGATGAGATCAAGACTTATTCAGTTTAAAATAATAATAGGTATAACAGAAGAAGATAAAGGAAAACAAACTAAAGGGAAGAAGGGGGAAGCGGAGAATCAAAACTAATGTTTATAGAACATTTACTCTAAGTTGAGCAATAATCATCACATTCAATATTAATGTCTCACTGTCTCCACTTGCTGGCACATGAACAGGGACTACAATAGGCCTCTTCATGATGTAGTGAGGAAATATGTGATGTGTTTGGAGCAAGTACACATCTTGCTGTGAAACAGCTTCAAAAAACAAAGATGCTACCATTTGATTATTAGTACAACATAATTTAGTGACACTATTTTTTATCAAGAGTGAACTGCCTTTTACAAAATTTAATCTAACAGTATAGAATCCAAAGAAAAGGTGAGAAAACCCTAGAAGTATGGATGTCCATTAGGAACAGAAAAATAATCCTGTTGTCCAACACCTGAAAGCCATCCTCTCACACATTGTTCAGGCATCAGTATAGTGGAGCAGTCCTGTGGCCATTCAATTCATAGGCAGCACAGAAGAATGACACACTGTTCTAGTCCATGTCCTGCAAAATCCCATGTCCACCACACCTCTACGCCACTTTCTACCTCATTCCTCAGGCACTGCTGGGATAATCTGATGACACTCCCAAACTCGTTCTCATATTAATCACCCCACACTGGCCCTAGGATGATCTTTACAGAATGAAAACACAAATGTTTACTTGTCTTTTCCGGTTTCTGAGGGCAAGAATGGTATCTGGTATTTATAAGTTGTGGCTGTAATCAGCTCTCTTGGAAAAAACCATCCAGTTGCCTAATGTTGCTCCTTACCACAGTGAAATGCTCCCACCATGGCTGCTTTCAAGCAGCAATGAAATTCAACTGAATGTAGACATATGAAGAGATACACAGAGTCAGCTTTCATGGGGCAAGACAATCCTGCTTTGGTTCTTAGTAGGTGCTCAATAAATGTTTCCTAAATGAAATATGGTTCAGTTATTTGTGTTAAAATATGAAGCCTAAGGAAAACTAGGGGCAGCTAACTAAACAGTTACAGCAGCCACCAAAAATATCAACAACATATATTCATCTAGGTTATTAGGGGAAATAGGACCTTAGTCAGGAATATGCATGTATTAATAGTTTGGTGATTAAATAGTGATCTTAACATGGAAATTAAGTTGAACCTTGCTGAGACATTTGAAATAAAATAGTTAAGGTTACTTTGGAATAATTATTCTGCCTAGTCAATGAGAATTTTAGGGCAGTAGGCAAGTTTTGCACAATGCATTGATTGAGATCAGCATGAATAAAATAGTATGTTCCTGGATCTCACAATTTTAATAGCTAGAAGGTATTCAAAGCACATAGCATAAGGTCTGAAAATAATAAAGTCTTACCAGTGAACATCATACAATACATAATACAGAAAAAATGTTGGGAGATGCTAGGAGGTTGTATCAGAAAGCTGCGACTGCAAGATAATGAGGTGCATATGCACTGGCCAATTGTCTCCATGTGGTCCCACCTCACCTCTCTCCAGGCTAGTATGTGCTCTAAGTACCTCTCTCCAGATGTGTTGGAACAGAGGCTCCCTGACAAATAGTACTTTCTGCACTGTCCTGCATCTCTGGAATGCAGACACATAGAAACAGTCTGGAGTAGCCTATAGATCCTATCAGACAGGAAGTGGTTCTGATCGGGAGCTAGAAACTGGGGTGGGAAACAATTATTAGGGACCTAAGCCAATGTCATTAGGTGGACCTTGCACATAGGACCTAAAAGAGGGAAGGCACCAAGAAAAATTCTAATAGTATCCTAAAAACATGCTTCACCTCTTCTAAGTACAGTATTTCCTTTTCATTTGCTTTGGGTGAAAACTGTATTTATGGAAGCAGGTTTATCCTTATCTTTACTTTTTGTAACAGCACAGAAACAAGAAACTCATAGGAGTATATAAATAATATCTGACATATAACATTAGCCATTATTAATATCATGTTAAAATATGAATGTTCTAGTCTTTTAAAACAGTGCCCAGAAGGTAGCATTGAGAGTTCTAGTTAGAATGCCAGCATTTGCAAGACTGTGGCACTGAGCAGTTTCTAAGATGAAGTGGTATCTGCTCTACATCTTACATATGATTTCAGGTGAAATAATCTGTTGCCCCACAATTGTTTTTGGAAAACAAATCTCATGGCTTATCTTTTATCATTGCAATGTCTTGGAGAACCATTTCAAGTATTATTTCATATTCATGTAGGCAGCATAAATCTGGTATCCTAAACCAGAGGTCATAAGCAATCTTCATGAGAGTGTCAGACTTTGTAATTGCCTTCCCATAAAGAGCTGTTTACAGATTTTCTCTATTTCTACTTATGGTTATTTTCTTTTATTCTTTTGAAGAGTGACCAGTCGATTATACATGTTACCTGACATAAATTTCTTTATCACTTAACTCTCTCTGCTGACCCTGCCTCACCTAAAATAAATAAAATACATTGAATATATTACTTTATTTGAAACATCATAGAAAAATACTAACATTCTAGGAAGGGAATTGAGGAAGAATTTGGTGAAAGAATGTATTTAAGAGTTTCCTTGGGATGTCAGCCAGATATGATCAGATGAGAGTGTAAATGGATGTTGGGCAAATAAGGGAAGGGGATCATCTCATCTATAGGTTATTAACTTATTAAATTATCTTGACTTTAATAGATTTTATTTTAAGAGCATATAAAAGTTGAAGTACAGGAACCCTCTGATGTAAGTTAAACACAGTCAACAGAGTTTGAAGATGAAGCCACAGGTGTGGCCCACAGGGTCAGACCAGGAATATGTCTCTTCCTCATTTATGCTTCTTAATAAACATACCCTCTATCCAATTCTTCTAGTTTACTACAATTAACATTTTCACTTTTCTAACTTTCTCACATTCCTATGTTTTACTCTATTTTCATGTTTCACAAAATTTCCTCATCTGACGCAAATCAGATGCTTATTTGAAATGCAATCTGTGAACCCCAGTGGAGAGCAGCCAAATGAGACCTGCTGGGAGCAGCCCAGATATCTGCTCCACTCATGAGGACCTAATGTAATGCCTATGTTCATCTGAGTTTTAAAGCCACTAGTGCTTGTCTGTCGATTGTCCACAGCGCCATTTGCAAAGATAGGAATGTCCTCCACAATATGAGTTGCACTGACCTGGGCAAAAACTGTAACAATAACAAGAAAGGAAGCCAAGTGTAGGGAGGAGAGAGAGGATGAATTGGAATTAGTACAAAATGAATTACTGTAGAGTCTGGGAGACCTATAAATCAACAAATGTTAAAGATAACCCCACATCTTCTTTGACTCTGAATAAAGAATAAAGCAAGAAAAATATGTTAAGACATAAAAAAGTGATCGGGACATTTTATAAATTTAACAGAAATTGTGTTTAGTGTAAATGCTTGAATTGTGTAAAATTTCCCAAAGTTCACTAATATTTTTTACCCTTATAAATTATCATTGAAACATGTTGGAAGGCAAATTGTGTCCTTTTAGCTACAGTAATTACCTGAGAGGAAAACCTATAAAAAAGGAGAAAGGAAGGAAGGAAGGAAGAAAAAGAGGAAGGGAGGAAGGAAGGAAAAGAGGAAGGGAGGAAGAAAAATGGTGAAATTTCCTATTTATAAAAATCAAGCCCTGGCTGCTGTTGCTCAGTGGATTGAGCATCGGCCTGCAAACCAAGTGTCACTGGTGCAATTCCCAGTCAGGGCACATGACGAGGTTGCACGCCGGGTCCCCAGTTGGGGGTCGGTGAGAGGCAACTGCACATTGATGTTTCTCTCCCCCTCTTTCTCCTTTCCCTTCTCTCTAAAAACATATAAATAAAACAAAATAAAGTAACCTTGTTAAAAATTAAATAAATTAACAAAAAAAAATCAAAATAACTTTCTTTCAAATTTTATCTCATTAGTGTTTCCCTATATTGCACTTTTAAAGTGTTAACATTTTACGAAGTATTTTACAACACATAAAAAAATCCTATGAAATGCACAGTTCAGTGTCCACAGATGAAGTTTTCTTGGAACACAGCTTTGCTCACTGGCTACGGGCAATGTGTGTGGCCTCTGTGCTTCCTTGAGAGTTGAGCAATTATAGGAGAAACCTTGTGTGGAGCTCTCATAAGTCTGGCATGTCTATCACAGTGTCACATGACAACTTGACAGGACTGTCCACGCCACATGAATCTATGTGCTGTGCTGTGTCATTATTTATTTACAACAGGTGGTCATTCATCACATCAAAATAAGAAACAAGACAGCAGTGAACTGTGTCTTGCTTTCAAGGCTAAGTGGTGTGTAGGTTATGTTGTTATAAAATTAGAAGAGGGAGGGAAGATGGCGGAGGAGTGAGGAGAGGCTGCGGTTTCAGGTTCCCAAGACCCATCTGTGGTTTGGACTAATTGCAGACAGAATATCTCAGTGAGCAGCTGGACACTGGCAGGAGTCGAGCCTTGGCACTGCTGGATTTGAGAAAATCCATCTGGGAACAACCTGTTGAGTGAGGATAGCGGAGAAAAATGGGACAAAATGGGATTCCTGACTGGGGCGGCTGCCCGAGCTGTGGCGGGAAGCACACAAAGGCTTTTTGGCGACCACAGGCCACCCCGGAGAGGAGTTGGGAGGAGAGCGGATCTCTGCCAGCTGGCAGAGACGGGACTCGACCAAGTGGCATTGGCACCAAAGGACAGGAGACAGCGTGCTACCGGGCAAGTGAGAACATAATTCTCCTTTATATTTTTCTATAGTGGATGGTGGAGAGGGGAGGAAAGTTTGGGGGTGGTAGGCCATTCTTGAGGAGCAGGCGCAGTAGTGCGCTCATCCACCCCCCAACCCTTCCCTTGGGTCACGGGGGCGCACATAGGGAAGTGCTCTCACTCACTGGCCCAGGTGCGCAGGGCTGCACGTCCAGGTGCCCCTCGGACACAGGCCAACAGACATAAAATCAGTGACCCAATGGGTGCAGGGAGGGCCCACTGGACACACAGAAGACTGTGTGCAGTCGCCCCTGGCCAGCCCAGTGGGCACCAGGCCGAAGTACCAGGCCGGAATCCGGAGCGCAGAGCACTTGCCCAGGCTCTGCGCGTGCCCACTCAGGAGGTGCGGGAACGGTGAGCAGCAGGACTCACAGACACTCACGTCTACTGAGCACAAGTGTCTGCGGCCCTGCCCTAAGAGGGGAAAGACCAACTCCCGGAACAGGGCGCTGCAGGCCTGAGGCTAGCTCCCCAGCCGCTTGGGTGCACACCGGCACTCGAGCCAAAAAACACCTCGAGGGCTTTCTCGGAGCGCGGCGCAGCCGACTTCCTTGGAGCAAGGCGTGGCTGGCTTTCTAGGAGCGCAGCGTGGCAGGCCGGAGCTTAGTTCCCCATACACCTTGGGCACCCACCGGTGCTCGAGCCAAAAAAACACCTTGAGGGCTTTCCCGGAGCTCAGCGCGGCCGGCTTTCTCAGAGCGCGGCGCGGCCAGCTTTCTGGGAGCGCGGTGTGGCAGGCCGGAGCTTAGTTCCCCGGACACCTTGGGCGCGCACCAGTGCTCCAGCTAAAAAATCACCTGGAGCGCTTTCCCGGAGCTTGGCGCGGCCGGCTTTCTAGGAGCGCAGCATGGCATGGCCTGAGTTTAGTTCCCCAGCCACCTTGGGTGTGCACTGATGCTTGAGTGAAAAAAAAAAACACCTTGCCAGCTTCCCCAGAGCACGGCGTGGCCTGCTTTCCTGGAGTGCGGCGTGGCCTGCTTTCCTGGAGTGCAGCGTGGCAAACCTGAGGTGGGCTCTTGGCTGCCTTGCATTGCGCCCTGCCGGCCACCTCGCGCACACCACTGCTGCAAGGAATAGGAATCTCTGACCCATCACATTAGACCAGCTGTGGAGGCAGAAAAAGAAGACGACACAAGAAGGCTGAACTGAGTAAAAACATTCCTTTTCTCTTTTTTTGTCCTTTTTCTTTTCTTCCTGAAAGAGGAGGGGAGGGGGGAGGAGGGAAGAGGGGAAGGAAGGAGGGAAAAACAAACTATATCTCTAATCTGTTTTATATAATCTTTCCTTCTTATCTCTCTTCTTCAATTGTTGTTTATTTGTTTGTGGGCCTAGTTTAGCCTCCCTTTCACTCTAAATAAATAGACTATAACTACTATTTAAATCCAATACCATATAATTCCACTTTCCTACTATATTCTGCACTCTTCCCCCCTTTTTTTTCTATAGTTATTAACATACAACGTAAATATTACCTACTGTCTTGCACAGTCTCATCTATTATTAACCTATTATCCCCTCTCTCAAAAATCATATTTTTCCTTCACTAAAACAACCCTTATCTATTCTTCCTATAGTGTAAAAGCTCTAATCTCTCTACACCTATATTAATACTGGCTCGTTGGCTGATGATAGCAGGATAGAGGGTGGGGGATATTTTTGAGAGTGTGGGTCTCCTGCTGGGGCTGTGTGTTTATGTTTTTAACAGCATCTCCACAAAAGAATTCGAGATAAAGTGGATAGAGTGACTCTCAATCAACAAGCCAGAAGGAATATCCTAACAAAAAAAAATCTGAAATATAACCAGACAGCATAAACAAACGATATAAAAGGTACCCCAAGAACATCAGGCTCAGGAGATCAAAGAGACTGCACCACTGAAACCCCCAGATCTACCATAAAGAATCTCATACCACAAAGGTGGGAAGGCAAAGCAGACAAATCCAAATAACAAAAACAAACAAGAAGAATCCAACATGGTAACATGCAGAAACAACCTCTCAATGAAAAGAAAAGAGGAATCCCCAGAAAGAGAGGTAGATGGAATAGACATAGCCCAAATGTCAGACACGGAATTCAAAACTATGGTGGTGAAGAAGCTCAATATGCTTGAAAACCTCAAAAACAACTATGACAACCTCCAAGGAAATTACCAACAGCTCCAAGAAAATTACAGGGAACTTGCAGAGAACTACACCAGCATAAAAAAAGACATAGAAACTACCAACAAGAACCAGGAAGAACTTAAGAATGCAATCTCTGAACTGAAAAACACAGTAGAATCAGTCAAAAGCAGACTAAAGGAAGCAGAAGATCGGATTAGTGAGTTAGAGGATAATGTAGGTAATAATTCTCAAATGATACAGCAAAATGAAAAAAGATTGAAAAAATATGAACAAGATGTAAGGGAATTACAGGATAGCAATAGTAAAAATAATTTAAGGATCATAGGAATAAGAGAGGGAGAAGAAAAGGAGCATGGAATTGAAAATCTGATAGGAGAAATAGTGACAGAAAATTTTCCAAACCTGATGAGAGAAAAAGCTATGCAAGTCCAAGAAGCACTGAGAGTTCCAATCAAGAGGAACCCCCAAAAACCCACTCCAAGGCACATCATAGTTAAAATGGCAACATTCCAAGACAAAGAGAGAATCCTAAAAGCAGCAAGAGAAAAACAGCAAATAACTTACAAGGGAGCTCCAATAAGGCTATCGACCAATTTCTCAACAGAAACATTACAAGCCAGAAGAGAATGGTCAAAAATATTTCAAGCAATGAAAAACAAAGGCCTACAACCAAGAATACTCTACCCAGCAAGGCTCTCATTCAAAATAGAAGGTGAAATAAGGAGTTTCTCAGACAAAGGAAGACTAAAAGAATACATCTCCACCAAACCAGCATTGCAAGAGACGCTAAAGGGAATATTCTAAGAAAAAGGAAGAGAAAAAACCAAAAAAGGGTAGAGGAACAGAGGTACAAAAGGGAAATGAATGAATACATGTCAATAATAACGTTAAATGTAAATGGATTAAATGCTCCCATTAAAAGACATAGGGTAACGGAATGGATAAGAAAACAGGACCCACATATTTGCTGTCTACAAGAAACATACCTCAAAACAAAAGATTTACATAGACTGAAAGTAAAGGGATTTAAAAAAATATTCCAAGCAAATGGACCTGAAAAAAAAGCTGGGGTAGCAGTCCTCATATCAGACAAAACGGATTTCAAAGCAAGGGCAATAAAAAGAGACAAAGAAGGACATTTCATAATACTTAAAGGAATGATTCATCAAGAAGATATAACACTGATAAACATATATGCACCCAACATAGGAGCACCCAAATACATAAAGCAAATACTAGAAGACCACAAGAAGGATATTAACAACAACACACTCATAGTAGGGGACTTCAACACTCCATTACCAACAATAGACAGATCATCCAAGCAAAGAAACACCAAGGATATACAGGCATTGAACAACACACTAAACCACATGGACTTAACTGATATATATAAAACTTTTCACCCCAAAGAAGCAAAATATACATTCTTTTCAAATGCACATGGGACATTTTCAAAGATAGACCACATAATAGGACATAAAACAATCCTCAACAAATTCAAGAAAATTGAAATTATATCAAGCATCTTTTCAGACCACAATGCCTTGAAACTAAAATCAACCTCAGGGAAAAAAAAAATCAAAGACACCCAAACTCATGGAGAATGAATAACACGCTCTTAAATAACGAATGGGTTAACAATGACATCAAAGAGGAAATCAAGAAACTTCTAGAAACTAATGACAATGAACACACAACAGCCCAAAACCTATGAGACACAGCAAAAGCAGTCCTGAGAGGGAAGTTCATAGCAATACAGGCATATCTGAAAAGGCTAGAAGAATCTCAAATAAAAAATCTAACCATAAAGCTACAAGAACTAGAACAGCAACAACAAACAAAGCCCAGGACAAAAAGAAGAAAGGAAATCATCAAGATCAAAGCAGAATTAAACGACATAGAAACTAAACGAACAATCCAAAAAATCAACAAAACTAGGAGCTGGTTCTTTGAAAAAATAAACAAAATTGACAAGCCTCTAGCCAGGCTCATTAAGAAAAAAAGAGAGAAGACCCAAATAAACAAAATCAGAAATGAAAGAGGAGAAATCACGACTGATACCTCAGAAATACAAACAATTATAAGAAATTACTACAAACAACTATATGGCAAGAAATTTGACAACTTAGTAGAAATGGACAGATTTCTAGAAACATATAACCTTCCAAAACTGAATCAAGAAGAAGTAGAAAGTCTCAACAGGCCAATAACAAAGAAGGAAATTGAAACAGTAATCCAAAATCTCCCTGCACACAAAAGCCCTGGACCGGATGGCTTCACAGGCGAATTTTACAAAACATTTAGGGAAGAACTAACTCCTACCCTCCTCAAACTATTCCAGAAAATCCAAGAAGAGGGAAAAATCCCAAACTCTTTCTATGAAGCCAGTATTACCCTAATCCCAAAACCAGGTCAAGACACAGCAAAGAAAGAAAACTACAGGGCGATATCACTGATGAACATAGATGCTAAAATCCTCAATAAAATTTTGGCAAACAGGATCGAGCAATACATCAAAAAGATCATACATCATGATCAAGTGGGCTTCATCCCAGGGATGCAAGGATGGTTTAATATTCGCAAATCAATAGATATAATACATCACCTAAACAAAATGAAAGACAAAAATCACATGATCATATCGATAGATGCAGAAAAAGCATTTGATAAAGTACAACACCCATTTATGTTGAAAACACTCAGCAAAATGGGAATAGAGGGAGCATACCTTAACATCATTAACGCTATATATGAGAAGCCTGAAGCCAACATCATACTCAATGGACAAAAACTGAAAGCATTCTCCCTGAAATCAGGAACTAGACAAGGCTGTCCACTCTCCCCATTTCTATTCAACATAGTGTTGGAAGTCCTAGCCACAGCAATCAGACAAGAAAAAGAAATAAAAGGCATCATAATTGGGAAAGAAGAAGTAAAACTATCATTATTTGTAGATGACATGATAGTATACCTACAAAACCCTATAAAATCCACTAAAAGACTACTTGATATAATAAGTGGATTTGGCAAAATAGCAGGGTACAAAATAAATATACAGAAATCTAAGGCATTTCTGTACACCAACAATAAAATATCAGAGACAGAGGCAAAAAAGAAAATACCATTTACTATAGCAACAAGAAAAATAAAGTACCTAGGAATAAACTTAACCAAAGAGATAAAAGACCTCTACACTGAAAATTATGCAACATTGAAGAAAGAAATTAAGGAAGATACAAATAAATGGAGGCAAATACCAAGTTCTTGGATGGGAAGAATCAACATCATCAAAATGGCCATAGTACCCAAAGCAATTTACAAATTCAATGCAATCCTTATTAAAATACCAATGACATATTTCAGTGACCTAGAACAAATCCTCCAAAAATTCATATGGAACCAAAAAAGACCCCGAATACCAAAAACAATCTTGAAACAGAAGAACACAGCAGGAGGAATCGCGATACCAGACATCAAACAATACTACAAAGCCACTGTGATCAAAACAGTATGGTACTAGCATAAAAACAGACATATAGATCAGTGGGACAAAACTGAAAGCCCAGAAATAAACCCAGGCCTCTATGGTCAACTAATCTTTGATAAAGGAGGAAGGAACATAAAATGGAGTGAGAAGAGCCTCTTTAACAAATGGTGCTGGGAGAACTGGACAGGAACGTGCAAAAAAATGAAACTAGACCACCAACTTACACCACTCATGAGAATAACCTCAAGATGGATTAAAGACTTAAATGTAAGCCATGATATCATAAAAGTACTAGAGGAAACCATAGGCAGGAAAATTTCAGATATCACACGTAACAATATCTTCATGGATACATCTCCCAAGGCAAGAGAAATAAAGGAAAAAATAAACAAATGGGATTACATCAAACTAAAAAGTTTCTGCTCATCAAAAGAAAACATCAGCAAGATGAAAAGGAAACCAACCATATGGGAAAACATATTTGCCAATGATATCACAGACAGGGGACTGATGTCCAAAATATATAAAGAGCTTATACAACTCAACATCAAGAAAACAAACAACCCAATTAAAAAATGGGCAAAGGACCTGAACAAACATTTCTCCGAAGAGGACATACAGAAGGTCCATAGGCACATGAAAAAATGCTCAACATCATTGGCCATCAGAGATGCAAGTAAAAACCACAATGAGATACCACCTTACACCTGTCAGAATGGCCATCATCAACAAATCAACAAACAACAAGTGCTGGCGAGGATGTGGAGAAACGGGAACCCTACTGCACTGTTGGTGGGAATGCAGACTAGTGCAGCCACTATGGAAAACAGTATGGAATTACCTCAAAAAACTAAAAATGGAACTGCCATTTGAACCAGTGATTCCACTGCTCGGATTATACCCGAAAAATCCTGAAATCCTAATTCAAGAGAACTTATGCACCCCTATGTTCATAGCAGCCCTGTTTACAATAGCTAAGTGCTGGAAACAGCCTACGTGCCCGTCTGTGGATGAGTGGATCAAAAAACTGTGGTACATCTACACAATGGAATACTATGTAGCAGAAAGAAAGAAAGAACTCCTGCCATTTGCGACAACATGGATGGAATTAGAGAGAATTATGCTTAGTGAAATAAGCCAGGCAAAGAAAGCAAAATACCATATGATATCATCCAATACAGGAAACTAAAGAGCAACACAAACAAACGAACTAAATAGGCAAAGACTAGAATAGTAGTCAGTAGGGAGGAGGGGGGAGGGAGAGAAGGGGGATAAGTAAGGAAAGGGTCTAGTCAAGGAACGTATATGAATGACTCATGGACATGGACAACGGGGAGGGATACAATTGTGGGAGAAGGGATGGGCTGGGAGGGGGGAGCAATGGGGGAAAAATGGGACAACTGTAATTGAATAACCAAAAAATAAAATTAAAAAATAAATAAATAAAATAAAATAATGTAAATTGTTGTGGTGACAAAAAATAAAATAAAATAAAATTAGAAGACAAAGGTTGTACTTATTATTCAATAACATTATAACTCTGCTAACAAAACACAATATACACTGATGTCAACATAAGTATTCATGATATTCCCAACTCACAAGAAAAATATAGAAAAATTTAAATGGGATGTTTAATAATGGCAGAATATCTTCATAAAAATAAAAACTGAAAATGAGGCTAGAACCAAATAAGGTTCTGAGTGGCTAATTTGTAAAACAAGCAACAAAAACCATTTACTGATGGTAAATTAATTAATTAAATTGTGTTTGATTGCAGTGGCCAAACAAAGGTACCCAGAATAAATAAACTCAGTTAAAAGTCCTAGCATTTTTCTGAACGTGTCAAAGGTTTTATTTAACTTAGTAATGAATAAAGGAACCAGAAAGGTTTTAAACCAATTTTAAGGAAAATCCAGAGTGCAGACATTTATAGGATATTAGGAAAGCTGTAATGAATTGGATTAATAGATGCAAAACTGGCTTCTACACTAATGGGGTAAGGGAGTCGATTAACCTCCACTGGACATATGTGCATTTCTAAGGACAGTAATTGTATGCATTACTATCAGTTCTCTACAAATTAACTTCTATCTTTACAGAATTGTAAAGGAGTCTGTGCAAAGACAAGGAAAGGTGAAGACCACTTAGACACCCATGAAATTTCAAATTCTTTTCAATTTTTTCCTTACAAGAGTCTACTGGCATTTAACTGGTAGAAGCTCAGGGATGTCTCAACTCCAGCCATATGCAAAATAGTCCCACTGAGTCCTCTATGACTTTTAAATGTCCCTTTGCATATTCCCACAAGTAAAAACTGTTTATAATAAACTGAGATGCAACCCTAACTCTGTAGGAACAAAAGCATTTGTTGCATCTATTAACATACATTGAATAGGTTTTACTCCAGTAAAATGTTTTACATCTGCTCTTTCATTTCCTATGTTTCTTATACAGAATGGCTTCTGGTTGTCTACTGCTTTCAAATACAGTCTTATTGATCAACAACAGAGGCAATCAGCTCACTGATTTTTTTTTAACCAGTAACATCTGTTTATTTGCACGATGTTTTGTTGTCAATGAGGTATCAGCAATGATGCGCATTAGGGAAACAGAAGACTCGGTAGTTGCACATAAGTAATTAAAAGCTTCAAACAGTGTCAGTGTCCATGCCTGTTACTCAATAGAAGTTCAAGTTTAAACTCCTTAGTGGTATTCAAGTGGTATGTAATGCCATGCAAGACATCCCTTCATCATAGCCTCCTCTTCTATTCCTCTCCCCTTATCAATATTCTATTCTCATGGAGCCACTTGACATTCCCTACACATGCCGTGTTCTAGGACTGTGTGTCCTTGTTCATGCTTTTCCTGCATATTGAATTCTTACTCATTCTCTGAGTATCAGTTCAAATTCCCATATGTACTTAGAAATTTTCCCAGAGTGAGTTGCTCCCAGTTCTGTGCTGTGAGGGCCCTGTTTGACTCTTGCTTGCAGTTTTTTGATATTCTCTTTCTTGTTTTATAGTTCTTTGTATACCTTTGTTATACAGTGCGGCTGCCTGATCCTCAAAGGCTAAAGTATTGGTTTGGTATTTTCAGGTGCTCTGCAATAGTGGAGGTTCAATGTCATATTTGCTAAATAAACAGATGGAGGTGTGGCTTCTGCTAAAAATGATGCGCCATCCTTGGCCACTGATGTTGAAGCTGGTCAGCTTATCAGATGGCAGGACTGAGACTGGCAGGGCTCACTGCCTGTTAGCAACTGAAGGAAGTAACAATGTTCTATGGCTCCAGGGATGCAAATGTGGGGGCATCTTGACCAGGCTTTCATGTTATTATTCCTGTATTATGAGGGCTCGGCACAGGTGCTCTGCACTATCTATCAAATGCAAGTCTGGGGAAAGTCCTGAATGCAAATCCCATAAAGCTTGGGCAGCCTCTGTTTATGTATTAATCTTTGTCACTTAAGTCCTTACATTTGGAATCATTTGCATTTACCTTGAAGATGGAAATAGGAAGGTTCTCGGAAACTTCAGAGTAACAGGTCTGAATATGACTTAATAGCTTAGGAAATTAATATTTGTGAAGAGTTTATTTTAAAAGGCCAGGGCCTCTTAAGATAATGGGCTTAGAGGACTCCTTTACCTCATCACATGCTTATTAACTCTAGGTGCTTCTATTATTCCTTTTTTTTTTTGGTATTTTTTTTATTATCGTTATTCTATTACAGTGGTCCCAATTTTTCTCACTTTGCCCTCTTCCACAGAGCTCACCCCACACTCCCACAGTGATTCCCCACTCCATTGTCCATGTCCATGGGACATTCATACATGTTCTTTGACTGATCCCTTCCCCTTTTTTGCACCATTATTCCCCTCCTGCCGCCCCTCTGGCAGCTGGCAGTCTGTTCCATCTTTCCATGTCTTCGGTTCTATTTTGCTCGTTAGTTTATTTTGTTCATTAGATTCTCCTACTAGGTGAGATCATATGGTATTTGTCTTTCATTGACAGGCTTATCTCACTTAGCATAATAGGTTGGAATTCCTTCTTCCATTCTGCTGTGTAGTATTCCATGGTGTAAATGTACTACAGTCTTTGAATCCACTCATTTACTGACAGGCATTTATGCTGTTTCCAACACTTCGCTATTGTAAACATCACTGCTAGGAACATTGGGGTGCATAAGTTCTTTCGAAGTGATTTTTTTGGTATTCTTCAGGTATATTCCTAGCAGTGGAATTGCTGGATTATAAGGCAGTTCAATTTTTAATTTATTAAGGAAATTCCATCTGTTTTCCACTGTGGCTGCCCCAGTCTGCATTCCCACAACAGTGCACAAGGATTTCCTATTCTCCACATCCTTGCCAGCACTTGTTTGTTGATTTATTAATAATAATCCTTCAGACAGGTGGGAGGTGATATCTCGTTGTACATTTAATTTGCATCTCTCTGATGGCTAGTGATGTTGAACACTGTATGGGCCATTTGTATGTCCTTCTTGGAGAAGTGTGTATTCAGGTCCTTTGCTCATTTTTTAACTGGATTATTTGTCTTCCTGGTGTTAAGTCACATGAGTTTTTTATGTTTTGGAGATTAGGCCCTTGTTTAATGTATCATGGGCAAATATGTTCTCACATACAGTTGGTCTCCTTATCATTTTGAAGATGGTTTCTTTAGTCATGCAGAAACTTTTAAATTTGACGTAGTCCCATTTGTTGTTTTTTTTCCTTTATTTCCCTTGCCCTAGGATATATGAAGGCTGTCCATAAGTATCCAGCCATGTAAGATGAAAAATAAAGACATTTATTGAAGAAGATACAAGATACAAGAAACATTGTACAGAGGACAATGACACCTCAGTCTCCTTCAAAGTAGGAACCTTGGGACCTCACAGTTCTTCCAGCTGCCATCAGTTGCCCTGTTGCATTTCCTTGAATCTCACTGATGATATGAAGTCTCTTCCCTTTCAAAGGTGATTTTAGTTTTGAAAAAACTAGAAGTCATAGGGTGCCAAATGTAGGCTGTAGGGGGACCCAAGTCACCTGGGTGATTTGACGATTAACCAAAAGCTCTGCATGAGACTTGATGCATGAGTAGGAATATTGTTGTGTTGAAGCTGCCAATCACCAGATGCCCATGGCTGCAGCCTTCTGAATCATCTGAATAGTTTCTCTGTAGGAATCTTCAGGCTTAAGGCAAAATTTGATGTAAACTCATTGCTCTACTGGCTCAGTAATTTTGAATGCAATGGCTACACAGTACAAATACTCACTCAACTGCATCTATAACCCCCACTACTAGTACAGTGAAGTCATCAATGTTCATGCATTTGTATTCCAATCCACTCTCCTTGGCTGTCAGGTTACATTGATGTCTTGCAAACTGTTCCTGTTATGTTAAAAATGGTTTTACATTTTGCCACAGACCTCATATATTGACAAAAATATTGCTATGTGGGATATCTGAAATATTATGCCTATGCTTTCCACTAGGACTTTTATGGTATCACAACTTATATTTAAGTCTTTTATCCTTCTGAACTTATTCTGGTTTCTGATGTAACATGGTGGTCTAGTTTGTTTGTTTGTTTCTTTCTTCCTTTTTTTTTTTTTTTGGCATATACCAGTCCAGTTCTCCCAATATCATTTATTGAATAGACGATTTTTACTCCATTGTATGCTTGTGCCCTTCTGTCAAATAATAATTGGCCATTGAGACATGGGTCTATTTCTGGGTTTTCTATTCTGTTCCATTGATCTATGTGTCTATTCTTATGCCAGCATTAGACTGTTTTGATTACAATGGCCTTGCAGTATAGTTTAATATCAGGTATTGTGATTCTTCCAATTTTGTTCTTCTTTCTCAAGATTGCTGAGGCTATTCAGGGTCTTTTTTGGTTCCATTAAATTTTTGAAATATTTGTTCTATATCTGTGAAATAGTCCATTGGTTTCTTAATAGCAATAATGTTAAATCTATAAATTGCTTTGGGTAGTAGTATAGACATTTTAATGATGTTAATTCTTTCAGTCCATGAACATGGTATATTCTTCCATTTATTTGTATCTTACTTAATTTCTTTCTTCAGTGTCCTATAGTTTTCCAAGTACAGGTATTTTACCACCTTGGTTATATTTATTCCTAGGTACTTTATTTTTTTGTTGTTCCTAGGGTAAATGGGATTTTTTCTAGTTTCTATTCCTGATAGTTTATTGTTGGTGTACAAAAATGTCATCAATTTATGAATATTGACTTTGTATCCCATAATTTGTCAAATTCAATTATTAGGTCAAGTAGATTTATGGTGGAGACCATAGGTTTTTTTTTTTTTTTAATGTACATTATCATGTCATATGCAACTAATGATAGTTTTACTTCCTTGTTTCCAATTTGGATGCCTTTTTTTCTTCTTGTATGATCACTGTGGTTAGAACTTACAAAATATGTTAAGTAAGAGTGGTGCAAGTGGACACCCTTGTCTTGTTCCTATTCTTAAGGGAAAAGCTTTTTGTTTTTGTCCATCGAGTATGATGTTGGCAGTGCGATTCTCATATATGGGCCTTTATTATGTTGAGGTATGCTCCCTCTATTCACACTTTGCTGAGTGCTTTTCTCATAGAGGGGCGTGCTGGATTTTATCAAATGATTTTTCTGCATCTATTGTTATAATCATGTGATTTTTGTCCTTCATTTTGTTTATTGGTGTATTACATTTATTGATTTGCAAATATTATACCATGTTTGTATCCCTGGGATAAATCCCTCTCGGTCATGATGTATGATCTTTTTAATATATTGTTGGATATGGTTTGCCAATATTTTGTTGACTATTTTAGCATCCATGTTCATCAGAGATATTGACTTGTAGTTGTCTTTCTTCGTAGTGTCTTTATCTGTTTTTGGAATTAGGATAATACTGGTCTTGTAAAAAGAGTTTGGGAGTCTTCCCTCTTCTTAAATTTTTTTGAGTTTGAGAATGCTATGACTTAGTTTTTCCCTAAATGTTTTGCAAAATTCGCCTGTGAAGCCATCCTGTCCAGGGTTTTTGTGTGCCAAGAATTTTTTATCACTGCTTCAATTTTGCTAGTTGTTATTCAGTCTTTCTGCTTCTTCTTCATTCAGTTCGGGGTGATTGTATGTTTCTAGGAATTTATCCATTTCACCCAGGTTGTCCAATTCTTGGCATATAGTTGTTCAAAGTAATTTCTTACAATCCTTTGTGTTTCTGTGGTATCAGCTGTGGTTTCTCCTCTCTTGTTTTTTATTTTGTTTATTTGGGTCCTCTCTCTGTTTTTCCCAATGTGGCTGGTTAAAGGCTTGTCGATCTTTTCAAAGTACCAGCTCCTCAATTTATTTATCCTTTGAATTGTTCTTTTAGCTTCTATGTCATTGAATTCTGCTCTGATCTTGATGATTTTCTTCCTTCTATTCACATGTTGTTGTGCCTCCAGTTCTTTTAGGTGTAGGGTTAGATAGTTCATTTGAGATTTTTTTATCTTCTTTAGGTAGCCCCGAATCGCTCTCAACTTCCCTCTCAGGACTGCCTTCATTGTATCCCATAGGTTTTGAGCCATTGTGTGTTCATTTTCATTTGTTTCTAGAAACTTTTTGATTTCCTCCTTTATCTCATTGTTAACCTATTTATTATTTAATAACATGTTATTTGGCCTCCAAATATTTGAATGTTTTTGAGTTTTTTCCTTGGGGTTAGTTTCCAGTTTCAAGCCATTGTGATCTGAGATTATGCTTGATATAATTTCAATTTTCTTGAATTTGTTGAGGCTTGTTTTGTGTCCTACCATGTGGTCTATCTTTGAAAGCGATCTATGTACACTTGAAAACTATGTATATTTTGCTTCTTTGGGATGAAATATTCTGTAAATATCAATTAAATCCATTGATCTAGAGTGTCATTCAATACCACAACATTCTTGTTGATTTTTTATTTAGACAACAAATCTATTGTTGACAGTGAGGTGTTAAAATTCCTTACAATAACCATATTGCTGTTGATCTCTTCTTTAAGTCCTCCAAAATTTCCCTTATATATTTAGGTGCTCCTGTGTTGGGACAAATATTTTTACAAGGGTGATATCTTCTTGATTGATTGTTCCCTTAAGTATTTTGTAGTGACCTTCTTTGTCTCTTGCTATGGCATTTGTCTTGATGTCTACTTTGTCTGGTATAAGTATTACTACCCCACGTTTTTTTCATGTCCATTTGCTTGGATTTTTTTTTTTAATCTTTTCATTTTCAGCAGTGTAGATCTTTTGTTCTGAAGTGAATCTCTTGAGGACAGCATATATGCAGATCAGGTTTTCTTATTCATTCAACTACTCCATGTCTTTTGATTGAAGTATTTAGTCCATTTATATTTGAGACTATTGTTGATAGGTATTTATTCATTGCCACTTTTTACTGGGTACCTGTGGTCCTTCTGCTCTCTCTCTCTCTCCCTCTCTCTCTCTCCCTCTCTCTCTCTCTTCACCTTCTTTTAGCAATCCTTTTAGCATCTCTTGCAATGCTAGTTTGGTGGAAATGTAATTTTTTATCTTTCTTTTTTGGTCTGGAATACTCTTTATTTTGCCTTCCATTTTAAATGAGAGCTTTGCTGGGTAGTGCAGTCTTGGCTGCAGGTCTTTGGTTTTCATCATCACTTGGAATATTTCTTGCCATTCACTTTTGGCTTGTAGTTTTTCTTGTGAAAAATCAGCTGGTAGCCTGCTTTTCCGGGGCTCCCTTTTATGTTACTAATTGTTTCCCCATTGCTGCCTGGCTGACTAGGAGTCAAAACTCCCACCACATCCTATATGTGAATGTACAGTTGCTGCCAGAACAAAACAACAACCCATCAAATGAAATGCACATCAGCAAAAATACCCCTCAACCAAAACCACAATATCAACAAGTGAGCAAAGGTTAATAAAGGTGGAAAGAGAATAAGAATATTATAAGAAAGAAAAAATATGAGGTGACTAATATAATGAAAAAATGATTTTGAGAGGGTACGGGGAGGAAAAATAATGAGTAAGGAATAAAAACCAGAAAACTTTATTTTTGTTGAAAATAAAATTTACAATAAATACAAAAGGGAAGGTATAGGGCAAAATGGAGTAAGGAAAGGGAAGAGTATAATACAAAATTTAAATTTTTCAAGTGAAAAAATAGGAACCAAACTGAAGAGAAACAACCACCTGAACAATATCCATGACAAATGAGCAAAGATTAACAAAGATGGAAATAGAATAAGACTACAAGAAAACAAATTAAGATATAAAAAAATATTATGAGATGTCTAAAGGAAATAAAAATAATTTTGAGAGGGTAGAGGGAGGAGAACTAATTAAGTGTAAGGATTAGAAACTAGGCAAAGAAAGGCACAAAATTAAATTTAAAGTGGAAGTAAAGGGTAGAAGAACGGCAAAATGGAATAGGACAGAGTATCACTAAAATATGAGATTTGAAATAAAAAATATTAAACAAGTAGGAATAAAATTGAAGAAATGCAAAATAACCACAATATCATTGACAAGTGAGCAAAGATTAATAAAGGTGAAAAGAGAGTAAGGCTATTATAAGAAATGGAAAAGGAGTATGAGATGACTAATGGAAAGAAGAATGGTTTTGAGAAGATGTTGGGAGGAAAAATGGTAAGAATGAGGAATAGAAATAAGGCATAGGAAGGGGAAAATAAAATTTAAAATAAAAATAAGAAAGGGAAAGAAAATAGAATAACAAAAAGAAAGAGTAAAATATGAAATTAAAAATAAAACTAAAATGGAAAATAATGAAATAATAGAAACAAAACAAAAAAAGAAAACCCCAAAAATGTTTAAAAGCTATGCAAGAGAAAAGTAATGCAAATAATGAAAAAGAATTAGGTGGAATTCATCTCAGCAGAGTCTAGTATTTGCCTACTTTTTTTCTCCTTTTGGATCTGTCACTGAAAATATCAGATAGTACCCCAGTCTAGCTTTAGGCACCCTGTTTGAAGCTACAAGTGATTCATAGTCTGTGGCTGTCTCCTTCAGGCTTAGCTGGTCCTCGTTGTTGCCCTGCTGGTTTTCTATCAGCACGATGTCCAGGGGTGGTTCATCTAAGGCCAAACAGCACCATATGTACCTCCCCCACCTTCCTCTAGATGGAGCTTTTGGTGCGATCAGGAGGGTAGGATACCTGGTTCTCCACTGTGAGGCACTGTTCAGTCTTCAGGGAAGATTGTTTATATGTTCCGCCCCTTTGCTCACCTCTTGGTCTATCCCAGATCATTTCCAATAATGTGCAGTTTCTAATGAATTAGCACATTTTATGTGAGGACCAGTCTGTGTAAAAGGGTCAGCTTTTTCTTGCTTGGTGCTGATGGCAGCTCTGTGTGAGATCCTAGGCTCTGCAGGGCCCTAAATACCCCTAGCCGTGCGTGTTTCTAATCTCTGCTCTGCTGTTTTCAGTGAAATAAAGACCTCAGAGGAGTTCCCCATTGCTGCCTGGATGACCAAGAGTCACAACTCCCACCACATCCTAAAAGCTTATGCAGGCTCTTTTGGAGATTCTCTTTCTTTCTCCTGCAGATATGTGGTCAAAAGGGTGTTCTTGAGCCTGGTCTTACTGTTTTGTGGAGTTTATAATCCTGTAGGTGAGGATTGGACATGCCTTCCTTTTCCCAGATCTTTGTGCTCTTCATTCTGAGGAGACCTGCCTGGGTGCAAAAAATCTCAGACACTCACCTCTTGCTCATTTAGCTCCTAGCCCACTGCTGTTGCAGGAGGTTCAGACCCAATTGCTCTGTTCTGTGCACAACCCCTTGCTGGCCAGCTGTACTAGTGGGGCCCTACAATCCCCTTGCCATGAAGCTTTCTAATCTTCCTGCCCAGCTGGATTCTGTGGATACAGACTGCACTTTCAATCTGGTTTCTTTGCTGGCAAGGCAGCTGCACACGTATATGGTGTCTCTACCAAGCATTGCTTCCTCTCCCCTTTTAAGAGGTCTTTATGTGGCAGCCACACTGCAATGCTGAATCACTGCCCAGTTCTCTGCATACTCCATCTCACCAGAAAGCAAAAAGACTCTCTCAGTCAGGGCTGGTTACAGTCTGCTAGTGCCTCTGGCAGTTTTAGGAGCTAGAGTCTCTCTGGAACTCTCCCAGTTGGCACTGCAGCAATGAACATGCTGCTCACTATGTGTATGTGCAGCCTGACACTAGCAGACTGTATTTTCTCCAAGTCTCTCCTGATTAAGGTTAGGACCGGTACCATCCCCCACCCCCCACAGCCCCTCACTCTAAGAGGGGAGGGAGTGACTAAGCTGTATTTTCTGTCTGGTATCTACTCTGGTGCAAGCACCTTGCACAGGGTATTTCACCTTCAAATTATAAAATCTCTTACCAGTTAGTGCAAAGCATCCTCTGTACTCATTGGCTTCAAAAATTCTTATCTGCTGCAATTCCATTGATTATTCAAGTCACTTGTTGGAAGGTCAGCCAAAAATCTATGCCAGGGACATGAGAAAGTTGGCTCAGCTTCCACCTACTCAGCCACCATCTTCTTATTCTCAGACTCTGAGCTTTAGATGAGAACAATTGTTTAAAGATTTGAGAAGCTGAGTAAAGAGCAGTAGTTAATTTAAAAACACAGCAACTGATCTGATGAGTTAAGAGGTGATATTGGTACTATTCAGATATGGTTTATTTGAGGACTCAGAACCAGGTCTGAAGCAATTAAAAAAATCAACCTATAGGAATATTCACTGTGAACCAGCAAGAATACCTTCAAAGAAGTTTAAGAAACATAAATTCGGCACAACTGGAAGTGAAATCTATTAAGATGTATTATGACAGATGGTGATAAAAACATGTGTGTGGCAGAAAAAAGAAAAGCAGACAAAACTACAAAACTTGTGAAAATGAAATGCAGCTAAAGCCTATGCATGCTTATTGTGATATCCATGCAGGTACTTATGGGCCAAACTTTGACCTCTATAGCTTGTGATTGTTGTGAATATGAGCTTTGTTTGCTCTTATGAACAAAACTACTGTCAGTCATTTAATTTTTGTTAGAAATAAAAGTTATATATTAAAAATAGAAATAGAAATCAGACCTTTCCAAAATCACAATGGTAACATTTCACCTGGATTTTTTTGAGCACAGGAACAAAACCAATGTTTTGAATGAAAATAATTGCCATAACTACTAGTAATTATAGACGTGACACCATTTCTAATTAATTTAACCGAACATTGAAAGATAGCATGCTGCCTGCACATGGGGCTTAGGCTGCCACAGTCATTTCAACAACTAATGTTGTTTGAATAAAAAGTAATGTTAAGCTCCTCAAAACACTTTTCATGCTGTCAAAAGTTAAAACAAGAACAGAGACTCCATTCTCATGCCAATTTGTCATAGATCTATAAATATTTCCTGAGATTAAACAACAGTTCTAGCTCTACTTTTTGGACCTTGGTGCAAATGTAAAGAAAATACATATTTCAAAATCCATTTAACTTTACAATTGAAGAACTTCCACCTAATAGTCAAATAGAAGTGATTAACCCCTAATGTAATGACATATTAAAAGATAGATATCAAGAGAACAGTCTAATAGAACTCTATAAATGACTTCCAAGTGATAAATATGTTCAATTAAAATTAAAAGTCTATAGGCAGGTGGCGAACACAGGCATATAGGCAGGGACGCGGGTGGATGTTGTAGCTTGGAGCAGAAGATCGGATCAGTGAGTTAGAGGACAATGTAGAAAAAAATTCTCAGATAATACAACAAAATGAAAAAATATTTAAAAAGAATGAAAAGTGTTTAAGAGAACTGCAGAACAACATGAGACTAAACAACATCAGAATCATAGGGATACAAGAAGGAGATGAAGAGGAAAAAGAGACAGAAAACCTGATTGAAAAAGTAATGACAGAAAATTGTCCAACCTGATGAGAAAAAAAGTCATGCAAATCCAGGAAGCACAGATGATCCTAATGATGATGAACCCAAAAAGACCCACTCCAAAGCACATCATAATTAAATGGCAACATTCAAAGACAAAGTGAGAATCTTAAAAGCAGTAAGAGAAAAACAGCAAATAATAAACCAGGGAACTTCGATAAGGCTATCAATAGACTTCTCAATAGAAACACTACAAGTCAGAAGGGAATGGCAAAAAATATTTCAAGCATTGAAAAACAAAGGCCTACAACCAAGACTACTCTACCAAGCAAGGCTCTCATTCAAAATAGACGGTGAAATAAGGAGTTTCTCAGACAAAGAAAGACTAAAAGAATATATCTCCACCAAACCAGCATTGCAAGAGATACTAAAGGGAATGCTTTAAGAAAAAGAAGGGGAAAAAAGGAGAGGAACACAAGTACAAAGTGAAATGAATAAATATCTATTAATAATAACCTTAAATGTATATCGATTAAATGCTCCAATTAAGTGACATAGGGTAGAGGAATGGATACAAAAACATGATCCACATATATGCTGTCTACAAGAGACACACTTGAAAACAAAAGAATTACACAGACTGAAAGTGAAGGGATGGAAACAAGTATTTCAAGCAGATGGACATAAAAAAAAGCTGGGGTAGCAATATTTATATAAGACAAAACAGATATCACAGCAAAGGCCATAAAAAGAGACAAAGAAGGATATTACATGATACTTAAGAAAAAAATTCATCAACAAGATATAACCCTTATAAACATATATGCGCCCAACATAGGAGCACCCAAATATGTAAGGAAATTTTTGAAAGACTTCAGGAAGGACATAGACAACAACACACCCATAGTAGGGGACTTTAATACCCTATTGTCAACAATGGAGAGATCTTTGAGGCAAAGAAACACCAAAGATATTGAAGCATTGAACAATATTTTAAATCAAATGGACTTAGTGGATATATATAGAACTTTTCACCCCAAAGAAGCAGAATATACATTCTTTTCAAGTGCACATGGAATATTTTCAAAGATAGACCACATGGTAGGACACAAAACAAGCCTCAACAAATTTAATAAAATTAAAAATATATCAAGCATCTTCTCATATCACAATGGCTTAAAATTGGAAATCAACTTCAAGGAAAAAAAACTCAAAAACATTCAAACTCATGGAGAATGAATAACATGCTATTAAATAATAAATTGGTTAACAATGACATCAAGGAAGAAATCAAAAACTTTCTGGAAACAAATGATAATGAGCACACAACAACCCCAAATCTAGGGGATACAGTGAAAACAGTCCTGAGAGGAAAGTTCATAGCAATACAGGCTTACCTAAAAAGGGTAGAAAAATCTCTAATAAAAAATAAAAGCCTACAGCTACAAGAACTAGAGGAACAACAACAAGCAAAACCCAGAGTGAGTAGAAGGAAAAAAAATCATCAAAATCAGAGCAGAATTACATGACATAGAGACCAAACAAACAATTCAAAAGGTCAGTAAAGTAGGATCTGCTTCTTTGAAAAGATAAACAACAGCGACAAGACTTTAACCAAGCTCATCAAGAAAAAAGAAAGAGGACCCAAATAAATAAAATCAGAAATGAAAGAGGAGTTATCACAACTGATACCACAGAAATGCAAAGGATTGTAAGAAATTATTATGAACAACTGTATCATAAGAAACTTGACAACCTAGATGAAATGGACAAATTTCTAGAATCATATAATCTTCCAAAACATAATCAAGAAAAAGCAGAAAGCCTGAACAGACCAATAACAACCAGTGAAATGGAAGCAGTAATAAAAAAAAACTCTCAGCATACAAAAGCCCTGGACCAGGTGGCTTCACAGGTGAATTTTACAAAACATTTAGGAAAGAAATAACTCTTATCCTTCTCAGACTATTCCAAAAAATCCAAGAAGAGTAGAAACTCCCAAACTCATTCTATGAAGCCATTATTATCCTAATTCCAAAACCAGGTCAAGACACAACAAAGAAAGAAAACTACCAAACAATATTGCCGATGAAGATAGATGCTAAAATCCTCCACAAAATATTGCCAAGCTGGATCCAACAACACATTAGAAAGATTATACACCACAATCAAGTGGGATTCATCCCAGGGATGCAAGGATGGTTTAATATTTGCAAATCAATAAATGTAATACACCACATAAACAAAATGAAAGACAAAAAACACATGATCATATCAATAGATGCAGAAAAAGCATTTGATAAAGTACAACACCCATTTATGATGAAAACTCTCAGCAAAATGGGAATAAAGAGAGCATACCTCAACATAATAAAGGCCATATATGAGAAACCTAAAGCCAACATCATACTCAATGGGCAAAAACTGAAAGCATTCCCCTAAGGTCAGGAACGAGACAAGGATGTCTACTCTCTCCACTCCTATTCAACATAGTCTTGGAAGTTCTAGCGACAGCAATCAGACAAGAAAGAGAAATAAAAGGCATCCAAATTGGAAAAGAGGAAGTAAAACTGTCATTATGTGCAACATGATACATGACAAGATAGTGTACATAGAAAACTCTATAGACTCCATGAAAAAACTACTCGACCTAATAAGTGATTTCAGCAAAATAGCAGGGTACAAAGTCAATATTCAGAAATCAAAGGCATTTCTGTACACCAACAATAAAATGTCAGAGATACAAACTAAAAAAAGAAAAAATCCTATTTACCATAGCAACAAGAAAAATAAAGGTACCTAGGAATAAACTTAACCAAGGAGGTAAAAGACCTGTACTCAGAAAACTACGTAACACTGAAGAAAGTAATTAAGGATGATACAAATAAATGGAAGCATGTACCATGTTCATGGATGGGAAGAATCAACATCATTAAAATGTCCATACTACCTAAAGCAACTTATAGATTTAATCCAATTTCTATTAAAATACCAACAAGATATTTCACAGACCTAGAACAAACACTTCAAAAATTTATATGGAACAAAAAAAAGAGCCCGAATAGCCACAGCAATCTTGAGGAAGAAGAACACAGTAGGAGGAATCACAATACCTGACATAAAACTATACTACAAGGCCATGGTAATCAAAACACTCTGGGACTGGCATAAGAGCAGACATGTAGACCAATGGAACAGAACAGAGAGTCCAGAAATAAACCCAGGTCTATACAGTCAACTAATATTTAACAAAGGGGGAAGAAACACAAAATGGAGTAAAAAGACTCTCTTCAACAAATGGTGTTGGCAGAACTGGACAGGGACATGTAAAAAAATGAAACTAGACCACCAACTAACACCATATAGCAGAATAAATTCAAGATTGATCAAAGACTTAAATGTAAACCGTGGCACCATAGAAGTCCTAGAGGAAAACATAGGCAGGAAAATTTTAGATATCCTCCGTAGCAACATTTTCACTGATATATCTCCTAAGGCAAGGGAAATAAAGGAAAGAATAAAGACATGGGACTACATCAAACTAAAGAGTTTCTGCTCAGCAAAAGAAAACATCAGCAAGATGAAAAGGGAACCTACTATATGGGAAAATATATTAGCCAATATACCGCAGACAAGAGATTGATCTCCAAAATATATAAAAGACTTATACAACTCAACACTAAGAAGACAACCCAATCGAAAAGTGGGCAAAGGACCTGAACAAACACTTCTTCAAAGAGAACATACAGAGGGTCCATAGACATATGAAAGAATGCTCAACATAACTAGCCATCAGAGAGATGCAAGTTAAAATCACAATGAGATACCACCTCACACCAGTCAGAATGGCCACTATCAACAAATCAACAAACAACTTGTGCTGTCGAGGATGTGGAGAAAAGGGAACCCTACTGCACTCTTGGTGGGAATGCAGTGTGGTGCATCCACTATGAAAAACAGTTTGGAATTTCCTCAAAAAAACTAAAAATGGAACTTCCTTTTGAGCCAACAATTCCATTGCTAGGATTATATCCGAAGAATCCTGAAACACCAATTCAAAAGAACCTATGCACCCCTATGTTCATAGCAGCACTATTTACAATAGCCAAGTGCTGGAAACAACCTAAGTGCCCATCTGTAGATGAAGGGTCAAAAAATTGTGGTACATTTACACAATGGAGTACTATGTAGCAGAAAGAAAGAAGGAACGTCTACCACTTGCAACAACATGGATTGAACTAGAGAGAATTATGCTTAGCAAAATAAGCCAGGCAACAACAAAAAAAATACCTTATGCTATCACCTATTACAGGAGACTAATGAACAACATAAACAAATGAGCAAAACAGAACCAGAGGTATGTAAACAAGGAATAGACTAACAGTGACAAGGGGGAAAGGGGGAGGGAGAGAAGGGGATAAGAAGTGGAAGGGTCTAGTAAAAGAACAAGTATAAATGACTCTTGGATATGGACAACTGAGTGGAGACTGACTGTGGGAGAAAGGTTGGGCAGGGTGCAGGGGAGCATTAGGGAAAAAAGTGGGACAAATATAATAGAAAAACAAACAGACAAAGAAAATTTTTAGTGGGGGGGAAAAAAGAAAATATAAAGAATGAAAATGCAATTCTAGTAGTTATTAGAAAGACAATGATTTTCCTTCACACTGTATATTTTTCTCCCTACCTGATCCCTCCACAGTTTGGCATTCTGAAGAAGTAAGTAATGACATAAGGTTCTTTGCATGAAACTAATAACACCAGTTGTTAATAGAGTTTCTGTTGACCAAGACTTTGACTGGAATGTCATGCCTAAAGGAGACATTCTTGGGCTTTGGTTGTTACCAAAAAGCCCTGAGGAACTAAGATTGACTTTAGAAGGTAATAAAAGCCCATGAGAAAAAAGGCCTGGTACCTAGATTGGATGTGTGTCCATGGCAGTCTTCCCAGGGAAGGAATGAAGGTTGCTTTCCTGAAAGATGGCTAGAAGAGACCTTAAGCCACAATAGAAAACTGAAGGACTTGGAGAAGATAGGTGTTTCCAGGCAAAGCTGAATGGCAGGTACATGGCTCAGCTTCTGTGCCCTGAAGGGCAGACTGAAGGTCACCCTAAATGTTCCTTGTGTAAGTTCCAGCAAAGCAGAACTAAAGATCATAAGTGATCATTTTCTGCTCTTGTTGTGTTTATGCAAATGAATGGGATAAATTAAAAATGGGCCTAATGCAGTCCTTTTAATGACAAGGAGGGTAATCTTAAGGAGAAAAATTGTGATTCAAGGAAAATCACAATGCTCAGTGGTAGAGTATAAAATAGTGCAGCTACCCGTCTTAAAAGTTCTTTTTCATTTGAAGTTTCTTTTCATTTGTAAGTTAAACTAGGTCTGTGGAATCATCAAGGTTGCTTAATTTACAGGCAAGAAGAGTGTCAAATGCCTGGCAACTGGATGTCTTTCCAATAAGACAATCTTACAGATTTAGAGACTGGTTTGTGCATTATATTGCATAAATTAGCATGTATTTTCTATTTTTAAAGGGCATAAGCCTATGATCTCATTACCTGAGTGATTGTCTGTATGTATAGGCCTCACTTAAGCTTGTCTGGATTGCTGCCTCCCGAGACACAATGGTTTGGCTGAACTAAGTGGCTCGGCTGGTGAAGAATGGGGTGGACTGAGGGCTTCATCTTATAATTGATTTCTCTTTTCTATCCTAATGGCTTGGACAGAAAGGACCCAGAGGTCTCAGAGGGGGGAAACCTAATATATTTCCCTCATCCCAAGCTAAGTATAGTGGGCAAAAGGGTTTTGGACAGGTATGACATGCCTGGCAAACCTTCCTCCAAAGAAGCCCTTTCATTTTCCCTAATGGGGGACAATGAAAATTTAATAACTGCCTTTTCTCATCTAGTAGTTATGCATTGAATGATGTCTTTTAACCCTGTTGCCAATTCTGTTGCCCCCAGAATACTACAAGGATGCCAGCCTGTCAAACCTAGTATGCGGTTGTCCAAGGATGGTCAACCGATTTGGAGTCTGTAAGATCCTTCCCCATATGGAAAGGCCGCCCTCCCCTCCACACCCCCACTCTTATTAGGGCATTCTGGACCCAAGGATAGGTAGGACGATGACCATGCCCAGCTTAAAGCAGCTAGAGGAGCTCGAGACCATCGCCCATTGTCCTCTAAAAGATTATAAAGGGTCTTAAGTCTGAGAGGGAGGGATTGTTATTTTTTTGTTATAAAAAATTCAATCAATCAATTAATTAATTTTAATAACAATAATAATAATATAGGAAAGGGAGAAACCAGAAAAAGGATGATTTCTAAATCTAGTCTTTATGTGATAGTATTAGTTTTAGGTTCTGACTGAAAATGATTTGCATCTTTCATCTGCCCCTCTCCAATTCTCTGGTTTCCAGCCTCTATACTCCCCACAGTATGCATTCCCCTTAATACTTTCATGAATAATATGGATGCCAAAGTGCACAGCAGTGGAAATCTGACCGTAATGATGACAGAAAAAGCAAATTAACTGTCTAGCATAAAACTTTTTTTGCCACATTTCTGCCTTAGGCTGGTGCTCATACTATAATCTTATTAGGGAAAGTAAATCATTTAGGTTTAAAAAAATATTAGAAGTTTGTAGAGTTGCATCAGTATTTAACCATATTTATTTGTGTGAAAGGCATTTTGTAGGTGAAAATGTTAAATCTTATTACATAGTAGCATTAAACACTAAATTTCAGCTTCTATTAAGCAAAAGGTTATCCTACATACAAACACACACACACACAAAAAAAAAGAAAGAAAATTATGGAGATAGTGAGATCAAAGTTTATTTCTCATTTGGACTGAGACTTCTAATTTTTCCGTGAACTTTCTGATTGTTCTCTCTCTCATATTTGTATCCTGTACCTTTACCCTTTCAGAGAAGGAAAACTCTGACTCCAAAAAACCTCCGCTGCCTTGCAGCATACCTCTTCAGGGGAAAGGCTAAGGGAGTAAACCCCGACAGAAAATCCGAAGCCGGAGTCCCTAAGGCGGTTTGACGTTGTAGTCAACACCGGCAACTCCTGCGGCGCACCTGAAGCCAAGCTGTATTGACTCCGTCTTTCCCTTGGACCCTTCAGCTGCGAAGAGAGGGGGGGTCTGCTGCATGGGCAACAGCAGACCCTCCATATCACCCTGCCCAGGCTCTGTAGCTTCAGCTTCACTGGAGAGGACACTCCAGCGTCATCGCAAGATGTCGATTCAACACTGGAGGAGTCAGATACCGTGTCACTCCCGAGTCAGACTGCACAACCATTCTCGGCGGTGCAGATGGACTCTTAAGAAGCTACACCATCGTCTCTCGAGACGGATGGCTGCCAATACAATACCAATACCTTTACCCTTTCCTTTGTATTTTCCAAGTATTTTAATATCTGTTCTACCTTCTAATTTTTATTTTTTTTTAAAAAAATTTATTTATTTATATATTTTTTGTTTGTTCAAGAGAGGAGAGGGGGAGAGAAAGAGAGAGAGAGAGATTGATGTGAGGGAGAAACATTGATTGGTTGCCTCTGTGAGAGTACTGAGCCAATGTACCCTGACTGAGAAATCAAACTGGCAACCTTTGCTTTGTGGGACAATGTCCAACCAAACCATACCAGTCAGGACTCTTCTAATTTTCCTTAAAGTCCTCTTCCATGGCTGCCAACTATTTCCTCCTTTTTATTCATTGAATCTCTGCCCCTAGCCTTGCAGCACAGCTGTCATTGTGGACTCCAAGGGGAACTGAATTTCTGTCTTTTCCCTGCCCTTTGTTCTGTGTCAATGAGCCTTGTTTTTCTAGACTATTAATTCAGTAAATTCATAAGGTAGGTTGATGAGAGATAACATTCATGTGTCTGAAAATGTCATTGTCTCGTCTGCACATTTGGTGACATTTTGACTGGGTATAGAAATCAAGACTGAAACTTATATACATTTTGTAACTGGAGGTTTTTCTCTACACTTCATATTTTTTAATATAACAAAAAATTTGTAATCATTCACATATTCATCTATTAATGGAGATCTTATTATAATTTATTTTCAATCTAGAATATTTCACAACTTGAAATACTGTGAATGTTGGCATTTTATAATCATAGATCTAGTTATGACTCTGTTTTTGTCAGACAGCTCCAGGTCTTTTCAATGACAGAAATCTGGTTTCCAGGCTCAGCCAATTTCTCTCTCTGTTAAGTGGTCAAATATAAGACATCATATATTGATACTGGATGTCTTTTTTATCCCTTTTAAAAAAATTATACTTCCCAGTTTTTTGTATTTTTGTTCTACATGTTTGGAGAATCTCTCAAAATTATTATATCTTCCTTTTTTTGCATTTTTAGTTTTAACTATTTTTAAGTCTTTTTTTAAGTATCTTTTATTGATTATATTGTTACAATAGTTCCAATTTTTTCCCCTTTGCTCCCCTCTGCCCAGCACACCCCTTCCCCAACAATCCCCTCCCCAAGTCCATGCCCATGAGTCGTACATACAAGCTCTCCTCCCTCACCCTTTCATATATTCTTCTTCTTTTTTAAAAAATAATTAATTAATTAGTTAAATATTTTAACAATAAAAAATAACAATCTCTCCCTCTCAGACTTAAGACCCTTTACAATCTTATAAAGGACAATGGACGAAGGTCTCGAGCTCTTCTAGCTGCTTCAAGCTGGACATGGTCATCGTCCTACCTACCCTTGGGTTAAGAAATCACTAATAAGAGTGGGGGTGTGGAGGGGAGGGTGGCCTTCCCACAAGGGGAAGGATCGTGCAGACTCCAGGTTGGTTGGCTGTCTCTGGACAACGGCATGCTTGGTTTAACAGGCTGGCATCCTTGTTGTATTATGGGGTAACAGGGTTGAAGGACATCATTCAATCTGTAACCACTAGATGACAAAAGACAGGTATTAATTTTTCAATGTCCAACATTAGGGAAAAGAAGGGCTTCTTGGAGGAAGGTATGCCAGGTACATCTCACCTGTCCAAAACACTTTTGCCCATTATACTTAGTTTGAACTGAGGGAAATATTTTAGGTTTCCCCCCTCTCAGGCCTCTGGGCTCTTTCTGTCCAAGCCATTAGGATAGAAAAGAGAAACCAGTTTTTAAGTGAAGCCCACAGACCACCCCGTTCTTCACCAACCCAGTCACTTAGTTCAGCCAAACCATTGAGTCTCAGGAGGCAGCGATGCAGACAGGATTAAGTGAGGCCTATACGTACAGATAATCACTCAGGTAATGAGATCGTAGGCTTATGCCCTTTGAAAACAGAAAACACATGTTAATTTATGTAACATAACTCACATACAAGTCTCTAAATCTGTAGGACTGTCTTATCGGAAAGACATTCAGTTGCAAGGCATTTGACATTCTTCTTGCCTGTAAATTAAACATCTTTGATAATGCCACAGACATAGTTTAACTTTCAAATGAAAACAAATTTTAAATGAAAAGAAACTTTTAAGATGGTTAGCTGCACTACTTCATAGTCTACCACTGAGCATTGTGACCTTCCTTGAATCGTGATTTTTCTCCTTAAGATTAACCTCCTTGTCATTAAAAGGACTTCATTAGGTCCATTTTTAATTTACCCCGTTCATTTGCATAAACACAACAAGAGCAGCAAATGATCACTTATGATCTTTAGTTCTGCTTTGCTGGAACTTACGCAAGGAACATTTAGGGTGACCTTCAGTCTGCCCTTCAGGGCACAGAAGCTGAGCCACATACCTGGCATTCAGCCTTGCCTGTAAACACCTGTCTTTTCCAGGTCCTCCTGGTTTTCCATTGTGCCTTAAGGTCCCTTCTAGCTATCTTTCAGGAAAACAACCTTCATTCCTTCCCTGGAAAGATTGCTATGGACCGCTCATCCATCCAAGGTACCAGGCCTTTTATCTCGTGGACTTTTATTACCTTTGAAAGTCAGTCCCAGTTGCTCAGGGCTTTTTTGGTAACAACCAAAGCCCAAGCATGTCTCCTTTAGGCATGACATTCCATTCAAAGTCTTAGTTAAAAAAAAAAAACCCAAAAAACCTCTATTAACAACTGGTCTTATTAGTTTTATGCAAAGAAACTTAGGTCATTACTTACTTCTTTAGAATGCCAAATTCTGGAGGGATCAGATAGGGAGAAAATATATACAGTGTGAAGGAAAAACCTTGTCCTTCTAATATTCACTGAACTTGCATTTCTATTCTTTATATTTTTATTTTTCCCCCCCACCAAAAATTTTTCTGTTTGTTTGTTTTTCCATTACAGTTGTCTCACTTTTTTCCCCCTCTTGCTTCCCTGCACCCTGCCCCCCCTTCTTCCACATTCAGTCTCCACCCAGTTGTTCATGTCCATGGGTCATTTATACATGTTCTTTGACTAGACCCTTCCCCTTCTTACCACTTCTCTCCCTCCCATCTCCCCCTTTGTTACTGTTAGTTTATTCCTTGTTTACATACCTCTGGTTCAATTTTTCTCCTTTGTGTGGTTCATTAGTTTCCTGTAACAGGTGATAGCATAAGGTAATTTTCTTTTGTTGCCTGGCTTATTTCGCTAAGCATAATTCTCTCTAGTTCCAATCATGTTGTTGCAAATGGTAGAAGTTCCTTTTTTCTTTCAGTACTTATTCATTGTCATTTTCCCCCTTTGTACTCATGTTCCTCTCTGTCTCTCTCTGTTTCTTCATCTTCTTAAAGCAGACTCTTTAGCATCTCTTGCAATGCTGGTTTGGTGGAGATGTATTCTTGTAGCCTTCTTTTGTCTTGGAAACTCCTTATTTCACCTTCCATTTTGAATGAGAGCCTTGCTGGGTAGAGTATTCTTGGTTGTAGGCCTTTGTTTTTCATTGCTTGGAATATATTTTGCCATTCCCTTCTGGCTTGTAGTGTTTCTGCTGAGAAATCTGATGATAGCCTTACTGGAGCTCCTTTGTATGTTATTAGTTGTTTCTCTCTTGCTGCTTTTAGGATTCTCTCTTTGTCTTTGAATGTTGCCATTTTAATTATGATGTGTCTTGAAGTGGGCCTGTTGGGGTTCATCTTCATTGGGACCCTCTGTGCTTCCTGGACTTGCATGATTCTTTCTCTCTTCATGTTAGGGAAGTTTTCTGTCATTAGTTTTTCAAAGAGGTTTTCTATTCCTTGCTCTTCTTCTTCTCCTTCTGGAATTCCTATGATATGGATATTATTACGTTTCATGTTGTCCTGCAGCTGTTTTAGAGCCTCTTCAGTCTTGTTCAGTCTTTTTTCATTTCATTGCACTGTCTGGGAATTTTTGTCTACATTGTCCTCCATCTCGCTGATCCGATCTTCTGCTTCCTCTAGCCTGTTTTTAATTCCTTCTACTGTGTTCTTCAATTCAGAGATCATATTCTTCATTTCCTCCTGGCTCTTATTGATAGCTTCCATGTCCTTTTTCATGCTGGTGTAATTCTCAGTAAGTTCCTTGTAGTTTTTCTGGAGTTCCTTGCAGTTTCCCTGGAGTTCTTTGTAGTTTCCGCTGAGTTCAATGAGCTTCTCCATAATCCATGGTTTGAATTCTATATCTGATAGTTGGCTCCCCTCTATTTCATTTAGCACTCTTTCTGGGAATTCTACCTTTCCTTTCGATAAGGGGTTGTTTCTCTGTCTCCCCATTTTTGTGACTCCTATTGTTTGTTGGTGCTTCTTAGAATGATCTGCACTTCCTGGATCTGCCCCTGGTGGCGTCATTTCCTGTACCAGTCTGGGCCTAGGCAGCCTGTTGGAGACTTCCAGGGATGTACTGCCTTTGTCTGACTCCTTTAGTTGTTAATCTATTCAATCTGTTATTAGCAGTCAGGCTTAAGGACCGTGGGTGTGGCAGCTTGATTCCTGTAGGCAGGGCTTTTCCTCCCCCTCAGGCTGACGCCACTTGGCTGGGAATGGTCTGCCTTCAGTACTGGGGATGAGTCAGCACTGGGACCCGGCTGGCCGTTTCCCCAGTTCTCCCCTCAAAGCCACCACACCAAACTCTCCCCAAGCATTTCCTGTCCTCTCTGTCTTCCCTCTGCTTGTGCCCAGGGTAAGTGGGGGCAGAATATTTTCATATGTGATCCGCTTAAGAGCTCTTTTTCTCCTGCTGTTTCTCCCTGGCTAGCAAGAAACCCTGTGGCTTTTCGCTTTTCTCAGCTGTATACCATATTACTTTCCATTCTGTTGCTGTAGGCTGGGAAGCTCAGCTGGGGGTTTAGACCCTGCCCTTCTCAGGGGGAACCCCGGCTGCTGAGCTGTTTCTCAGTCCCTTCAGCTGCTACCCGTGTGACGCCAGTCAGCCCCTTCCGCGTCTCCGTACTCCCTACCGGTCACGTTGTGATGTAGCGGCCTTTTCTGTCTCTCTGTGGTTATAAGACTTCTCTCCAGCTAGTGTTCGGTTGGTTATTCCAGATGATTTCTCCAAAATTAAGTTGTAAATACAGACTAGTTCTGGGAGGAAGTTAGTATAGCTTCCACTTACTCCTCCGCCATCTTGTTTCTCCCTTAACTTTTTAGTTATATGTTTAAGTTCTTAGAACTCTTGTTGTGTCTAATAATTTCAATTAATTATTCCAAGAATGCACATGCAAATGTTGA
This sequence comes from Furipterus horrens, assembly GCF_987537825.1. NCBI lineage: Eukaryota > Metazoa > Chordata > Mammalia > Chiroptera > Furipteridae > Furipterus > Furipterus horrens. The sequence goes on from NW_028327177.1 coordinate 72,307,327, forward strand.
TTAATATTTAGTTAATATTTTCTCATATTTTCTTAATTCTTCTGCAATAGTCTTATCTTTTTGCCTTGGTTTTTCTCTTTTGTGTTAATTGTATGTGCTGATTATCTATTCCTATTTAAATGGAGGCAATACAGAAGACCTCTATGTGCTTAGGTACATATAGTCAACTAGCTTTTGTTTTAAGATAATAGGATAAGGTCCTACCCATCACCTTGGAAAACTCTTAAATGCTAAAACATAAAATAAAATTTTAATCTGGTTTGAAAAAACTCATGATCTCAGATTTAGCTTTATAAACAGTTGCTATTATTTCCATAGAGAAAGCTCTGATATTTTTATGTAGGCTTAAGAAACAGGCTGAAAGCCTTTCTGTGTTCATGGGATATAGAAAGGAGAAATGTATAAATCACCTGTCCACATACACATCTTCCATCAGTGTTTCTGCCTTTAGCTATGTATCTCTCCCTTTGTTGAACTGTGGCTGCACTTGGCTCCTTTCCTGACTGCAGTCACATTAGTGTGTGCTCTAGACTGGGGCTTCCTCTGTTTGTTAATAAGTCTATAATAGTGATTTTCTTTAGTTTTGTCAGACATTGTTTTTGAAAATGTGTCCAATAAGAGAATATCTTCAAGTTCTCTTTAATTGAGAAAGAAAAGATAAAGAGACATGTCTCAGTCTGTCATATTGAAATGGAAATACATTCTGCATATATTTATTGTATGGCAAAACTTTGTCACATTTTTATTAAAAGAACAAAAAAGGCCTTTAATATCATAAGTTTTACCTTCTAGTAGCAATGACAGTTGATAAACAAAGTTATAATATAATTTAAAATTTTGATAAGTAACATGAAGATAAAAAACAGTATTACTTGAGAAAGAATGCCAGAAGAGGCCAAGTGTAGATTTGATGGTCACACACACAAAAAAAGAAGAAGCAATTAAGTCCAACACTGAAGATGAGCAAGAGGCAATTTTACAAAGAGAAAATGGATAGAGTATTATGAGCAAAAGGATCCCTATTTGCAAGGCCATTATATAGTAGAAATGAGTGACTAAAAAGAAAGCCAATTAGTGAGATGGTGGTTGACCAGGAAGATTTTAGAATCAAAAGAAGAAGCCACACTATTTAGAGCATTGGTAACCATAGAAGAGTGTGGATTTTATTCAAGGGTATGGAATAATTTAATTTATGTTTTAAGAAGATTATCTTGCTTTTCTGAGGAGAAAGGTTTGAAAAGAAAAGTGGGTGGTAAGAAGAAATGTCAGGAGCTTATATGAGTAATTCAGGTGATAGACAGTGGTGGCCTGAGCAAATATGACAGTAGAAGAGAAAGAAAGAGAGTAGATCTTATTTGGCTATAAAAGATGGAACCACTGAGACTTATTGATAATTTGATAATGAGAGGTAAGAAAAGAGAAAAATCCAGATGACTCTTAAGTTGTTTACTGCAAAACTGATTGTCTTGTGGAATTTTTATTGAGATGGGAAAGAATTTTAGACTCATTAAGTTTAAGATGCCGGTAAAGCATTCAGATGCAAATACTAAGACAAGAAGGCCAGACTGAGTATTTAATTTGTGTTTTATTAGTATGTATGTGGTAACAAAAATCATGCAGCTGGATAAGATGACCTGAGGAGAAAGAGGGAAGAGAAGAGAAAACAGCACCTCATTCTCAGGTCAGATAGAGGCAGTGGAGCTGGTAACAGTCGGCAGCCGTCCGTCTCGAGAGACGATGGTGTAGCTTCTTAAGAGTCTATCTGCACCGCCAAGAATGGTTGTGCAGTCCGACTGGGGAGTGATACGGTATCTGTCTCCTCCCGTGTTGAATCGACATCTTGCGATGACGCTGGAGTGTCCTCTCCAGTGAAGCTGAAGCTACAGAGCCTGGGCAGGGTGATATGGAGGGTCTGCTGTTGCCCATGCAGCAGACCCCTCCCTCTCTTTGCAGCTGAAGGATCCAAGGGAAAGACGGAGTCAATACAGCTTGGCCTCAGGTGTGCCGCAGGAGTTGCCGGTGTTGACTACAACGTCAAACCGCCTTAGGGACTCCGGCTCCGGATTTTCTGTCGGGGTTTACTCTCTTAGCCTTTCCCCTGAAGAGGTATGCCGCAAGGCAGCGGAGATTTTTTGGAGTCAGAGTTTTCCTTCTCTGATGTGCCCTGACTGGAAGATCGAACCAGCGACACTTAGCTCGCAGGCCGACGCTCAATCCACTGAGTCAAACCAGCCAGGGCTAGGAGCTGGTAACAAACACTGAGAAATAATATAATCAGGAAGGCTTAGGGAAAAAGCCATAAATTCTGACATCAATTATGAAAGTGAAGAAAAACAGAGTTCAAAGAAGGAAGCTTTCAAGTGAGAAGCAGAGAGGTCTGCATTAGATTTGTTGATTTGTGATAATGGCAATTTCAAAGAAGGCAAGTTATTGAAGTATTTTAAAGAATAAATGATAGATAACTAAGTGGTCAGTAAAAGCAAATATAGAAATTATTATAAGAATTTTAAACATAAAGGAGACCAGAAAGGAAATGACTGAATGTATTAGGTAAAAGAATTTTGTATATTTGCTTGTTTGTTTAATTATACAATGAAAGGCATTACATTTTATTATGTAATGCTCCAGGTGGCCTGAGACAAGGAAACTACTTGCCTCTGTACCTGAACAGTCTCACCTGTGTGATTTAAAACTATTATAATTTTATGTGTGTGCCACAACATGAAAAATGTTAGAAAGCAGGGACTCTGGGGCATAAAATTGTCCTGAACAGATAGAGATAAATGGACAGATAGATAGACAGATGATAGATAAATGATAGATAGATAGATATTGATGAGGCAGGAAGAGAGAAAATAACCAGAGAGGCAAAGACAGAGAGAAAGCTGTATATATGGAATGATCCACCAATGCCAAGAGAAAGAACATTTCCCCCATTTGTTCAGTAAAATAGCAAAGAAGTTTTGGCAGATGCAGGTCAGTTTGTAGATTTGATCATGAGAAGATGAGGGTCACCTTTTGGAATGATTTCCATTCTCCATGTAAAATATAAGGCAAGATTATATTGTGAAAGTGAGGGGGAAATGGAAATCACAGAAGAGACATGGAGTAGTGACTAAGAGAGAAAGAGCCACAATACTCAGTGAGTTGGTTGTATGCTCTCTGAGGTGCCACTTTTTGCAGAAATTGTTTTGACTAAAGAAGACACAATACCCCTGAGTATAGTCATGTGGCTTTTTGTGTATATTGCTTATATTTAGGTTACTTACAAATATTCCTGGAGGCCAGAATGTTTGACTCCCCTAGGGCGTCATCACTGACACTATATGCAAAGAAAGCACATAATACACATTTGTTCAATGAATGAATGAACCAAGAAACAAATAATCCTGGCCCCTACAAGTGGATTTTATGGGATTAAGAGATTGTTCAATGAAGGGAAACATCATTTTTTGAGGGAAAATTACTTTTTGTCCAATTATGCATCCCATCCATATTTTCCTTCAGTATTTCTTCCTCTTGTCCAAATAAAATAAAACACTGGAGTCACCATTCCCAGCCAAACCCTTTTAAAAAATATTGTTCCCTAATGTAAAATTTGATTTTCAGCCAAAATACCTATAACTGATTTAATTGGACAAATATTAGAATGGATTAAAATTTTAATCATAAATCCTCCAAGTAAGAATGACCTTTCTAGCATAATATTTCCATCCTGGATGGTCTTTTCATACAGACTGCCAAAGTCAGTACTTTCCCACAAATCCTCTCCCATCATACTGAAGCTAGAACTTTAGCTTGATTGACTCCACTTTCACTTCTGCTTCAGGGCAATTATTGCCCAGTTCGCATATTTACTGCTGCCCTAGCAGATATATGAAGGATCCCAAGCATACCACTACCATAAATGTTGGAAAGCTCACTCTAATCACTTCTGTACTGTGTTCCTGAAACTGTCATTGGCCACCCTGACTCATGGTTCACAGTCAGTGCCTAGCCTGTGCACACTGGGTGTTTGGGGCCCCAGTCAAATTAACTGTACTAGAGCACACACAGCATCATTATCCTGTAATTTTCAAGATAGTAAGTATCTCACTGAGCTCTCCAGCTCTTTCAAGGATAACTACCTTGTTTGAGTCAAGGAGTTTTGGAGTCCTGGAGCTTCCTGTTTAAAAGAGAGGATGACATGGACTGTTTTGAGCTTCTCCAATGGCTCTATAGTCATGTCAAGCAGTCTTGATTCCTTAGACTTAGAGGAATGGTTGGTTATATGAACCACATGGATAGGGTCACTGGCTGCTTCTGGGGAGACCATCCTGGAGGCATGTAGGAGACTACTTTGTGTGGTATTGGGAACTGTAGCCATGCTGTGAGCTAGGCCTTGCAAAAAACCTGTAAGTCTCAACTGGAAAACCAGGAGAGCTGGAGGCAGGCATGACCCAATAATTGCACCGGGGTTCCCCATGGGAAATCAGGCTTAAAGAATGTATATTATGTTTTGAAGCTTGCTCTGCTCTCACCTGGTGATCCTTTGGTGCCAGAGAATGTGGTGGACCTTGACCTAAAGCGATCACTGTGCTCCTTCCATTGTTATCTGTAATCCCTAGAAGTTAATAGTAACAGAAGCATCTGGGGTTAATTGGTGATTTATGTATGCTGACTGTCTATCCCTAAACATACCCTCCTCAATAAAAGGTACGAGGAAAGGGAGTTCGAGGTTTTTCTCCTCTAGAGAGAACTACCACCTCTCTTCCTCCCAGAGAGAAATCAGTGTCCAGGTTAACTCATTTCTCCTCATCCATGGTCCCAGAACTTCTGCAGGACAGAGAGTTTCCAACAAGCCAGGGCATGCTCCCACAGAGGCTCACTGGCTAGTATCAGGTTGAAGGTGCTGTGTGAAGGCCTGGTGCAGATTTTGAGGAGAATGGCCTTCCAACTTCCCAGTTCTAATGCATGTTTGTGAAACAGAACCACAGCCTTGGAAGCGATTACATCTCTTTCCAGCTTCAAGGTACATGGAGCATCTTCAGCTGCTCTTCAGGCCTTGGGGAGAATTCTAGGAAAAGTAGAAGAGGTGCAGTGTCAAAAAGCAGCAAAAGGAGAGAGATGATTGGGGTGAATCTGCCCCTTAAATTTTGGGACATCGCAGAGGACTAGCTAAAAACTGTCTTTGGGGTGCTGCAAAACTCAGAACAATGAAAACTGTAATCCTCTTCTGCAAATATGAAACTAATTAATTAACTAATTAATATAACAATATTCCTATTGATAAATAAAGGAAAAATTATTCACCTAACTTAAAGAAACTATGTAAAAAATGCTGATTACATAAATCATATACACTATCCATAGTTGACATGTACTATGTAATTTTTATTGCTATATACTTATTTGAATTTTAGAGTATTTTAGATGCCACTAATAAATGTGTATTCTGTAGAATTTTCAGGTATCACTGTCAAGTTTTTTTTAAATATAAAGCTATGTATTAATTTATGACTCAGGTGAAAAGAACTGCCAAGGATCTTCCTGTTATTATACTTTGAAAGAGGCTTGTATTCAAACAACTGTATTTAAAATTTCATGTTTCTGAGACTTCAAAGCCTTTTTGTCTTGTTATCCATCACTAGGCTGAGCAATAACATTTGACCATATTTTTTTTACATAATTAGAGAAATATTTCAAAATATCATGACTATGACACATTACTTAGGAGAAAAAAAAAGCCCACAGGAACACTTATGAAAACAAAGGCAAATGAGCACTATTTATTGTATGCCCTGCATTTATCCTTGACTTGTCCCCTCCCCAAAAGTACTGCGGTTTTAGTTTATTTCCATCTCTGACCCACTGGTCTAGGGGTCACTCCTACACTATTGCCATAAGGAGTGTCACAACATTATAGGCCTGAGCCCACCGGACCATAACAGTTCTTCAGCTACCAGGAATGGCTCACACATGAGCAAGTTAAGAAGCTGCATGGTATATCTGTTGGGACTTATAGAGAGAGGAAAGACATATTCATTATTTCTCTGAACAGTGTGGTGTAAGTGTGTGAGATGTGGATTACAAGAGCCTTTTTTTCCAATAATATCCCTCCTAATAAAGCTAAACAACACAGAACACTTTGAGAAAATCCCATAGACACAGACCATGAGGCATTAGATTTAGCCAGTCCTGAAGACCATCCTTTCCTTGTCCCTCGGGCTCCACAAGTCTATACATGTCCTTAGGGTTAGAGCTACTTTGTGTTTTATGTTGCATGTAGATGAAAGTATTTTAACTGATATCTATGACTATTATTATTATTAATTAGAATAGTAGTACTCTAAAAGGGGAGCCAAATATGTTCTATGTGTATTCTCTCCTAACATAACAATATAAAAGTAAGGATTATTATAAGTTAAACATTAAAGATACATCCCAGAATCATAAAGATGCTAAGTGATAGAACCAGGATTTGAACCAAAATCTCTTTTACCCAGAAGTCTTCAAAGTTATTTTTATCTCAATATTTTCATGGCCAGAATATTACCACCTCTGGAGTAAGCTCAGAGGGAGGGTTTATGTGAATACTCTTTGAAGTAAAATTTCAGGGACACCTCACTCATTCCTGCCTGGAAGAGAATAGAGTATTTTACTGATTTTACTTGATATGAAGACCCAATTCTGTGCCTCAGAACCACACAACACTTTCTATCACAGGATGCCAGGATGGTCACATGCATTCAGTGTCCTTTGAGCTGAAGTTTTATTGTAAGCCACATTCCTAAAACAGCTAGAGTGTCCTAGGCACAGAAAAAAATACTCCAAAGAGAATCTAGATGGCTCTTATTGATAAATTTGGTTCATCAATTGCAGTGGTAAAAAGAGAATGGAGAGAAACATATAATCTACATAAAATAATGTCACATGAAAAGCAAGAGATCCTTTTGTTATCCACAGGAAGGATGAGACATCAATAAAATAGATCCCTGTGGGTTACTGAGGTCACATTCCTTTACATGAGAAGACATAAGGAATTCTCCCGAGAAAATAAAACCTATCTTTTATATCTTATCCTTTAAATAATCTTTAGAACCATTTCTGGTAGAACTAGAATTATTCAATCCATCACTGTTTCCTGTGGAATGTTGGTGTACCACAGGAAAGAGTCTTCCTTCCCCCAGTAATGGGAAAAACCCAGTCAGAACAAGCAATGATTAGGATCTTCATTGTTAGGGGTATCTTTAGTGACAGTGTATCAGGAACAACAGGATGAAGGAAAGGGGTGTCTTCTACTAATAAAGAGCAGTGGTGAGACCAGCAAAGTGTAGTAACGACAGGAACACTGGAGCCAGACGGTCAGGGTTTAATTCTCATGTGCTCTGCCACTTACTAGCTGGGTGACCTTCATAATGTCACTTCATTTCTTTGGTATCTTTCCTTTATATATATATATATATATGTGTGTGTGTGAGAGAAGGAAAACTCTGATTCCAAAAAACCTCCGCTGCCTTGCGGCATACCTCTTCAGGGGAAAGGCTAAGGGAGTAAACCCCGACAGAAAATCCGGAGCCGGAGTCCCTAAGGCGGTTTGACGTTGTAGTCAACACCGGCAACTCCTGCGGCGCACCTGAAACCAAGCTGTATTGACTCCGTCTTTCCCTTGGACCCTTCAGCTGCGAAGAGAGGGGGGGTCTGCTGCATGGGCAACAGCAGACCCTCCATATCACCCTGCCCAGGCTCTGTAGCTTCAGCTCCACTGGAGAGGACACTCCAGCGTCATCGCAAGATGTCGATTCAACACGGGAGGAGACAGATACCGTGTCACTCCCGAGTTGGACTGCACAACCATTCTCGGCGGTGCAGATAGACTCTTAAGAAGCTACACCATCGTCTCTCCAGACGGACGGCTGCCGACGACGACGATATATGTGTGTGTGTGTGTGTGTGTGTGTGTGTATAATTTAAAGGAATTTGCACATTAAAAGTTTATTACATTATAGGTAATAAACACTCAAATATTTTCTAGCAGCAGTAGTGATGCTAATAATCACAAGACTAAAAATGAAAGGAATGTCATGAAATATACCAGGTGCTGCCTGCATGTGGTTAAGAAATTATCCCCAGTTCAGATAGCCTGGGGATTCTGGGATGTGGACTTGGCTCTGCCTGTGTTGAGACTAGGATGGTAACTGGTACTTAAGGTCATTTTTCTCAGTGCTATCTGATTTGAGCTAGAACAGATTACTAAGTCTCCTATAAGGAAACATAACCCTCATTTATTCATACACAAATACACTATATCCCTTGAACACAATGCATTACTTAGAATAAAACTTGATCCTTGAGGAAGTGAATTAATGATAGCATCACTTTTAGGAAACTATTAAACCATGGCTGATTTAAATGGTGTCAGAGAAAATAACAGGCTCTATTAGTCTGTGCAAACAGCTTGCAAACATAGGACTGAAGAATAGGAATGCACTATGTGTTTCTGCACATAAGAGTGCAAGGGCCAAAAAAATAACATCTTGCTGGATAATGAAAGCAGGTAAAATTGCCAGAATCTGTACTTAAAATATTGTTGATGAGAATATCATGCACCCAAAAATAAGATTACTGGGGGAATTTATCTGATTGTAAGCTCTCTAAGGGCAGGGGTCCTTTCTTGTCCATGTTCCCCTGCCCTGCATTACTGACTGACCCTTGCACTACACATCTGGACAAGACATCTTCCAACTCCAATTATCTGCCTGCTTGCAACCCAGATCAATCTTGTTACAACAGAATACAAGTCCCTGGTGCCATTTAAAGTCAGGCTCTCTACCTGTATTCTGAATTCCATTCCCATTTGTTTTTCTCAAGAATTTTGTTTCTGAAATTCTGTTTTTTTCTCTCCTGCATCAGCAAGTTCTCTTCCTCTCTCAGCTGGATCACTCCACTTGGCATGCAATGTGGGTTAATCTGATCCTTCTAAAAAATCATCACATAGCCTCACATTCCTCTGGTCACAGCCCCCTTTTCCAATTCCTATTTCATGTAAAACTCCAATGAAAGAGGTATCGATTTTTAAAAATTTTAATAATATATTTTATTTCACTCAATATATCCAGAATACTATTAAAGCATGTAACCAACATAAAATAATTGATGAGATATTTTACTTTTTTTATGTCTTTGAAACCTGATGTGTATTTTTTAAATATGTTTTATTGATTATGCTGTTACAGTTGTACCAATTTCTTTTCCCTCTGCTTCCCTTCACCTAGTGATCGTCCCTCCCTCCAGTTGCCGCCATCTTAGTCCATGCCCATTGGTTGTGCATATAGTTCTTCTCAACATCTTCCTGTCTACTCCACTCCCTCCTACTATGCTTAATTCCTGCATCATCTCCCTCCCTTTCCCCCTCCCCCCTCCCCGCTAACCTCCCCCCTATATGTTCCCCATACCTATAATTCTTTTTCCGCTCTCTTTGCCTAAATAGTTTGTCTTTGTTTTGATTCTCTAGTTTCTGTTGTTGGTTGTTGTGATACAGTTTTCATTTTAATGTTCATAGTTTTGATCCTCCTTCTTCTAAACAAGTCCCTTTAACATCTCATATAACAGTGGTTTGGATCTAATGAACTCCTTCAGTTTTACTTTGTCCTGGAAGCACTTCCTCTGCCCTTCTATTCTGAATGACAGCTTCATTGGATAGAGTAATCATGGCCGTAGGTTTTTGCTTTTCATTACCTTGAATATTTCTTGCCAGTCCCTTCTTGCCTGCAGAATCTCCTTTGAGAAATCAGCTGATAGTCGTATTGAGACATCTTTGTACATAATTCTCTTCTTCTCTCTTGCTGCTTTTAAGATTCTCTCTATATCCTTAATTTTTGACATTTTGATTATAATGTGTCTTGGAGTGATTCTCCCTGGGTCCAGTTTTTCTGGAACTCTTTGTGCTTCCTGGACCTGTAAGTCTATTTCTTTCCCCAAGTTAGGGAAGTTCTGCTTCATTATTTTTTCACATAATTTTTCAATTTCTAGTTCTTCTTCTTCACCTTCTGGCAACCCTGTAATTCGGATGTTTGCTGTCTTATAGCTGTCCCAGAGGTTTCTGAGCTTCTCCTCATTTTCCTCACTTTTTGTTTCCTCTTTCCGCACTGGTTGACTGTTTATTCCTTCCCTATGTTCCAATTTGTTGATTTGATCCCTAGTTTTCCTTCCCTCACTGCTTGTTTCATATGTGTTTTTGTTCATTACAGCAGGACTAGTCTTCATTACTTCCCCGTCTTGATTAAGTCTTGCTGTTATTTCTGTAAAGCTATCTTATAACTATAGCTCTGAACTGAGACTCAGAAAGATTATTTATCTGTTGGTCTGTCAAATCATGTATTTGCTTTCTGATCAGTTGTGTGATTGGGATCTCTATCGTTATCCCTGCCATCCTAGCAGTTTTTTGCTTCCTGGGTGGGGCTGTCACACCTCCTACACTATAGGGAGTGGAGCCCTATGCACTCATCACTACCAGGCGACCCTTCTCATCACACTGTGGCGCTTTGTGTGGGGGCAGGGGTCCAAGTCGATTCCTGCCATTCTCTCTCTGCTGAGAGACTGGCAGCCTCCTCCTCTGTCCCCACACCCTCTGGGCCTCACAGTCCAAGGTAATGGGGGTCTGTCTTCCCCAGCATTGGAATCTCAAGCTGACGGGTTTGGTCTGCAGCTAGGGGTGCTCCCAGGTCCTTCTTGCCTCCCCTTAAATATGGGTGTCTGTACTTACTGCAGTCCCACCGCTGGTCACCACTGCTGTCACTGCCTGCACAGCTTGACCTCTCTGCCCTGGCTTCGCCCCTCCTACCCATCTGGATGAACACTACTTGTTTATAGCTTCATATGTTGGACTTCCATGTAACTTCATTTTCTGGAACTTCTGGTTATTTCTGTTTTTGCGATAGTTTTAGTCCTTCTTAGTTGTGGAGGGAGGTGGAGTGTGTCATTCTAGGCCTCCACCTTGGCCGGAAGTCCTTGAGGTATTGATTTTTATTGTCCTTTTCCTTGCCTAACTTCCCATCCTCTCTTCAACCTGCTCAGTGAAGCTTTTTCCTTGCAACTGCAATGAAAAGGCTCTTCTCAAGATCACAAATGGTCGCTGTTAGGAGTTCATTCATTGCTCTATTTTACTGGACTTTTAGCAGCATTTGATAGAAGTCACAATACTTTCTTGAAACCCACACTTTCTTTGTCTCAGGAATACCCAAGATGCCAGATTTCCTTCTTACTTCATTAATCTCTTCTCCTCCTTGTTGGCTTTTCCCCTAACAGACATATGGACATCTCAGTGCTCCAGATATCTTCCTCATCTAGCACGCTCTCCAACTAGATGACCTCATGGAGTCTCGTGACTTTTGCTACAATCTACGCATAGATGATACTCAAATATACCCTTTCCTGGAACTCACTACTGAGTTCCAAACTTTTCAGTTTTACAATAGTTAGAACTGCTTTTCCAGCCTTCCTTGTATCAATAAATGCACCTTTCAGTAAGTGAATTAAACCATCAGTTTATTCCCCAAATATTCATCATCATTGAGTCATCCTTTTCCCTCACATACTTACTCAATTATTCAATAAATCTACATGGCTCCACCTGAAAAATACTTCTGTATGGATTATTCAACTACTTCTCTGATAAACAAAAACCCACAACACATCATCCTTCTCCTGGACTACTGCAGTCATATCTTAATAGCATCTTTACCTCCATTCCTGCCTCATTATATTCACCAATTACAGAGCAACCAGACTCTTCTTTCAAAAGCGCGAATCAGAATTTGTCAATCTACTGTTCAAACTCTCAGTGGCTGTGCCTTATCCTTAGATAAAAATTGAAAACTCCTTATTGTGTGGCCTTCAAGACCACACATGACCCAGTGTCTGGCTTCTCTCAGATCAATCCTGGAAACACTGCTCTAGTCACTCTGGTTTCCTCCACAAAAGACAAGCTTATTTTTACATAAGGTTTATTGTATGCCTCAAATTCCTTTTCCATCCTGTTAAATGACAAACTTATTCAAGTAATTCATTCTTCTGGGCAGGTTACCCATCCAGAACAATTTCCTGATGCTCTAAAGAAGCTCAGCCGTTGCTTTTAATGTCACCTTGTCTTACATTGTTCTTGGCATTTATCACTATCTGATATTAGACTCTTCGCTTACTTACTTATTGATTTGTCTGTGTATTTCCTTATTCTCTGTATCATCCTGATCCCCATCTTCTGGAACATAAGACTCATGACAGTGAAGATCTTTTTTTATTTACTGATCATTCCATTCAGTGAACAACTCCCAACTCTTTGCAAACTTTGAGGAAGAAAGATAACTGAGAGGAAACTGTGAAAGGTAAAATAAACAAATGAGGATAGAGCATCAGTCCTACTGAGAAAAATAATAGCTCTGTAATTAAGTTAAACTTAATGTTCTCAGAATGTGTGTGAACTTTTTTTTTTTTTTTTTAGGATGAATGCATAATCCAAATCTATCATTGTTGGGTCACTGTGACAAGTTCTATCAGCCTCTAATTATGGAAAGAAAACCCAAACAGAACAAACTAACAAACAAAAATGTGCAGAGAAAGAAATTGCCAGAAGCACACAAAATGGAAAGCTTAGAGAAGACAAATGGAGCATAGGAATACATTTCTCTTTGCCTCTATCTATATTTTTCTTTTAGGTAATAGTTCTCTGAGATCATTTAATCCTACTTTAGTTTTTATTTTATCTCTTGCTATTATACCTCAGTCATCACCATCATTCAGAGAAGAGGTAATATTTGTTGAATTCCACTAGATTTTAAAATTCGGATAAAAGAATATGGTACATTTTGCTTACCACCAAAGACACTTCATAATGGGCAGTAAGAAGATTTTATAGGTGGAAGAGAAAATACCCTGTGTGATGCCTGCAGCTGTGGAAAGGCTTGTCAGAGATCCCAGTTTTATGGCTCTCTCCCCTCCAGGGCAGGGAATCTCCAGACTTGGGGAGCAACTTGGATACACAAATTGGGAGATCCAGGCTACACACCCACACAGCAGACAGCACACCCATAGCTGCTGTGGCAAACACAAACTGGGAGAGTGCCGGAGAGGGAGAGGCATACTGTCTGCACCTGGGTCAGGCAGAGGAGGCTGGTTGGCCAGCTGTGACTGTGAGAGACTCCTGGCTTTTTGGAGAGGTAGTTTGTATGAAAAGCAAGACAGTGGATCATTATTTCAGTGCGAGTGCCCAGAGAGACATTTTAAAAGGGGAGATAAGGCATGATGGGCAGGGACACATGTACAACTGCCCTCCCAGCAAGGGGAAAGGATTGAGGGTGCAGTTTTCTCCCACTCAGTGCAGCTAGGTGCAAAGCAAGAGAATTTCTCAGCCTCAGTCTGGCGCAACCACCAGGGCGAAGTGAAGCCTGCACGGAGAGGAGAGTGTGGACCTTTGTTCTGCTGCGAGGTCAGTGGGCTGGGAACTGGAAGGGGAGAACTGTGTACCTGAGATTAATTAAAGCCAGACAGAGCCCACCTCCCTGGTGGAGCTGGAACCTCCAGGAAGAGAAGGTCACACCTATCCACTACCTCCTGCAGGAGTGGGGAAGATCTAAAAAACAGACAGGCCAAGCTCAAGAACCCTACAGGGTGCATTTCCACAGGAGAAAGACAGCAAGAGGAACTCCTAAAGAGCCCATTTTGAACTTCTCTCAGGAACTTCTCTTAGGTTCCTAAGGCCCTATTTCACTGAGGCCAGCAAAGCAAGGAGAACAGAAAGAAGTGCAGCAAGGGAAAATCAGGGCCCTGCCCAATATTAGCTGGTACACAAATCTGCCATCCACATCAAGCAGGAGAAACTGACCATCTTACACAGATTGCTCCCACCCTCCACCCTCCCATGAAATGAACAGCTAGTTAATAAGAAACTATACATTACTGAAAATAAGCTGGGACTGACCAAGAAGGTGCAGTGGAAGGGGGCACACCCACAATTTTCCTAGAAGACTGAACAATGCCTCTGAGGGAAGGTATAGGGGCCCCACGCTCCCAATCTAAACAGACTCCCTCTAGAGGAAGGTGAACGTGATACAAGTAGTGTTGCCAGAAGTTGGATGACCCACCCTGAGACCTTGAGCTGATAAAAAAAAAAAGAGGCAGATCCAGAAAGAGAAGTCAGAAGGAGAAAACCAAACAGCTAAGACAAATTTCACCTCATTCTTCTTCAGAATTTGTGTTTTTTTTTCTTCCTTTCACATAGTCTTTTAATATGTCTTCTTTTGCTTCAATTGTATTCCAACTAATTCACTACTCTTCATCTTTTATTCTGTATTCTTTTTATTTAGATTTTATATTACTTTTTATTTTATTGTTATTTCAAATCTCAGAATGCACCACCCTTCACTTGTCTTACTCTGTTTTGCCTTTTTCCTTCCCTTTCTTATTTTCATTGTAAATTTTAGTGTCTCCATGCTACTCCTTGTCCCTATTCCTTACTCTTACTATTTCTCCTCCCTCTATCCTCTCAAAAGCATTCTTCCTTAGTTTAGTCAGCTCATATTCTTTTTCTCCCTCTCATAATATTCTTATTTCCTTTCCACCTGTATAAACTGTGGCTAGTTTGGTGTGGGTATTATAGTTAATGCTGTTTTTCTTCAACAATATTACTATTTGTTCATAGTTTTTTTAATTTCAGATCTCATAGTTTACTCTCCCCTGTCTTATTCTATTTTGCCTTCCTCCTTTCATGCTTATTTGAGTTTGGAATTTTATTTTATCCTTTTCTTAGCCTGGATTCTATTCCTTACTTTTATTATTTTTCCTCCCCCATACTCTAAAATTCACTTTTCTCTACTGCAGACATCTCATATTCTCTATTCCCTTTTGTATAATATTCTTATTCCTTTTCCACTTTTGTTAATCTTTGCTCAGTTGTCGTTATTGACCCTGCTGTGGTTTTTCTACAATTTTGTTACCTTTGGTTAACCATCTTTTTATTTTTATTTCAAACTTCATAGTATACTCTTCCCTTTTATTACTCCACTTTGTCATTGCCCTTCCCTGTTTTACTTATAATTTAAATTTTACTCTCCCTTTCTTTGCCTTGTTTCTAGTCCTTACTCTTATTATTTCTCCTCTGTCTTCCCACTCAAAATCATTTTTTTCTCCTTTAGTATCTCATATTCCCTTTTCCCTATCTTATATTTTTAATCTTTCTCCACCTTTATTAATTTTTTTCTCAGTGGCTGTTGATATTGCTGATGTGGTAGGGGGTATTTTAGCTGGTGTTGGCTTGGTTTTTGGGTAATATAACTTTGTAAAACAGCACATGTACAAAACCATACAGAATTTGGCGGGAATTGTGACCACCAGTCAGCTGGCTACATGGGAGAACCCACCAACGGATGAGCCACCATAGTCCAAGTACACAAGAAAGCTTACATAAACTGAAATAAAGGGCAACTCTAAAGCATCCAGATCGGGATATCAAAGAGACCACACAACTGATTCCCACAGAACTCCTACCACAGAAGTCCAACCCACAAAGACAAGCATGTAGAGCAGAGCAACCTGAGACACAGAAACAAACAAAAAGATCACCTAAAATGGGTAGACAAAGAAAGAACCCACAATCAAAAGAAATGGAGGGATCCCCAGAAAAAGAGCTAAATGAAATTGAAGCAAGCAAACTATCGAAATAGAATTCAAAATAATGGTCATAAGGATGCTCAAAGACCTCAGTGAGAACTACAAGAAACTTAGTGGAAGCTATAGCAACATGAAAAAGGACACAGAGACTATGAACAAGAACCAGGAGAAAATGAAGAATACAATATCTGAAATAAAAAATACACTAGAAAGAATTAAAAGCAGGATAGACGAAGCAGAGGACCAATCAGCGAGATGGAATACAAAGTAGAAAGAAATAGTCAGAGCAGCAAAACAAAACACTCAAAAAGAATGAGGATAGTTTAAAGGAGCTTCAGGACAACATGAAACATAACAGCATTCATATCATAGGACTATCAGAAGGAGAAGAAAAGCAGGAAAGATCAGAAAACCTGTTTGAAAAAGTAATGACAAAAAACTTCCCTAGGTTGGTGAGGGAAAAAGTCATGAAGTTCAGAAAGCACAGAGGGTCCCAATCAATATGAAACAAAAGAAGCCTACTCCATACACATCATAATTAAAATGCAAAATTTTGGAAGGGAGGGAGATGGTGGCGGAGTAAGTAGCCATGTTGTCTGCTTGCTCCTATCATGAAAAGCTTGGGATATGGACAGAGAGATGAGTGAGTGAGTACAAACTGTGGACAGCTTGAGTGGGGAAAGGAGAGCGAGAGTGGAGTGGAAAAGGGCAGAAGGATCGCCAGTCCTCTCGGGAGGAGTCGCTAGACCCACCAAGCCCCACACTCCTACCGGACTGCACAGAGGGACAGCTGCAGATTGGCTCACTGCCCGGAATCTGCTTGGAGACTGCTGCCTACTGTGGGCGCGGGGACCAGCGGAGTCCCGTAGGGAAACAACAGAAAGGTTTCCGTGAAGTGGCTGGAGGTGTGGGAGGACGGGGAGTGGCCCAGTCTGTGGGAAGCTATATGATCTGAAACTGGGTGGAGATCCCCTGGTGGGCTGGCGACCCCATGCCCTGGGTGCCTGCATCGCAGTGACACTTAGAGGAGCGGAACTGGGCCGGGAGAGCTCTGTTAGAAACACGGTCTCGGTCAGAGATCCAGACCCACGGGCAGGTTGCACAGGCAAATGGTGAGACAGCGAATGACCCAGATATGGGAAGCTGTGTGAATTGAGTCTGGGACAGCGGTACCACATAGCGGGCACGCACATCCATCATGGTGCCACTGATCAGAAAAATGTGGAATTGGGCCAGAAAGCTGCATTAGAAACACAGTCCCGGTCAGGGCCCAAATCGGGTAGGCAGAGCATGCAGGTGAACGGTGAGGCGCTGACACCCAGGGATGGTCACAGCCCGGTGCTGCAGCTTGGAACACAGGGACTTCTTGGAAGGAGGAGTAAGGGCAGGATCCAAAGCAGGGCAAGGACTAAGAACATGTGCACTGGCTTGCCAACAAAATAGCGTTACTAGAGAAGCCTGAGGACTGCTGGAGGGTGCTGGAGGACAAGTGGGGAGAGAGACCAAACTCTGCGGCTCACAGCAGATAGTTACAACAGGCCCCTGAGGGAGAGAAAAGCAGCTGCAGAAACCAGCCAGACCTCCTCACAGCCAGCCAACCAGGAAAAAATTTGAAACACATGGAGTTTTGACCAGGTGTAGATCCAGAAAAAGAAGACAGCACTCAAAGACTAAACTGAGTAAAAACTTCCTTTTTAATTTTTATTTTAATTTTTATTTTTTATAAGTTTTTTCTCCTTATTTTTCTCTTTGAACTATCTCTTTAATCTGTTTCATAACATCTATCCCTCCCATCCTTCATCTTTAATTTTTGTTTGTTTGCTTGTGTTTTGTTTAGCCTCTCTTTCACACTAAATATATAGCATATAACTACTATATAAATCTAATACTATACACTACCACTTTCTTACTGTATCCTGCATTCTTCCTTCTCTTTTTTATTTTTTATTAACATACAATGTAAATATTACTTACTGTCTTGCAGAGTCTTAACACTCATCGGCAGCCGTCCGTCTCGAGAGACGATGGCGTAGCTTCCTGAGAGTCTATCTGCACCGCCAAGAATGGCTGTGCAGTCCACCTCTCCAGTGAAGCTACAAAGCCTGGGCAGGGTGATATGGAGGGCCAGCTGTTGCCCATGCAGCAGACCCCCCCTCTCTCCGCAGCTGAAGGATCCAAGGGGAAAGACAGAGTCAATACAGCTTGGCTTCAGGTGCGCCGCAGGAGTTGCCGGTGTTGACTACAACGTCAAACCGCCTTAGGGACTCCGGCTCCGGATTTTCTGTCGGGGTTTACTCCCTTAGCCTTTCCCCTGAAGAGGTATGCCGCAAGGCAGTGGAGGTTTTTTGGAATCAGAGTTTTCCTTCTCTGATGTGCCCTGACTGGAAGATCGAACCAGCGACACTTAGCTCGCAGGCCAACGCTCAATCCACTGAGCCAAACCAGCCAGGGGGGGTCTTAACACTACTTGCTATTATTATTACTCTATCATGCTCCTCTCAAAAATCATCTTTTTCTTCATTTAAAACAACTCATCCATTTCTCCTATAGTAAAATAGCCCCAAGCTCTCTAGATTTATACTAATATTGGCTCATTTGCTGCCAACAGTGGGATAGAAGATGGGGGATATCTTTGAGGGTGTGGGTTTCTTCCCTGGGCTGTGTGTTTCCGCTTTTAGCAGCATCTCCACAAAAGAACTCAAGACAAAGTGGACAGAGTGACTCTCAATCAACTAGTCAGAGGGAAGGTCCCACAAAAGAGCATCTGAAATATAACCAGACAGCATAAACAAATGACATTAAAGGTTCCCCAAGAACATCAGGCTCAGGAGATCAAAGAGACTGCACCACTGAAACCCCCATATCTCCTCTAAACAATCTCATACCTCAAAGAAGGGAAATCAAAACAGACAAATCCAAAAAACAAAAACAAACAAGAAGAATCCAACATGGTAGGATGCAGAAACAACCTCCCAATGAAAGGAAAAGAGGAATCCCCAGGAAGAGAGGTAGATGGAAAAAACATAGCCCAAATGTCAGACACGGAATTCAAAACAATGGTGGTGAAGAAGCTCAATGTACTCGACAACCTCAAAAACAAC
The DNA here is from genome assembly GCF_987537825.1 of Furipterus horrens. NCBI lineage: Eukaryota > Metazoa > Chordata > Mammalia > Chiroptera > Furipteridae > Furipterus > Furipterus horrens. Next base: position 72,326,070 of record NW_028327177.1, read on the forward strand.
TATGAAAACCTCCAAGGAACTTACCAACAGCTCCAAGAAAATTACAGGGAACTTGCAGAGAACTACAGCAGCATAAAAAAGGACATAGAAACTATAAATAAGAACCAGGAAAAATGAAGAATACAATCTCTGAACTGAAAAACACAGTAGAATCAATCAAAAGCAGGCTCAATAAAGCAGAGGATCGAATCAGTGAGTTAGAGGACAATGTAGAAAAAAATTCCCAGACAATGAAACAAAATAAAAAAAAATTGAAAAAGTATGAAGAAGGTCTAAGGGAATTACGGGATAACATGAGACAAAATAATATCCAGATCATTGGAATAAAAGAGGGAGAAGAAGAAGAACGAGGAATAGAGAAGCTGATAAGAGAAGTAATGACAGAAAATTTTTCAAACCTGATGAGAGAAAAAGTCATGCAAGTCCAAGAAACTGAGAGTCCCAATGAAGAGGAACCCCAAAAGGCCCACTCCAAGGTACATCATAATTAAAATGACAACATTCAAAGACAAAGAGAGAGTCCTAAAAGCAGCAAGAGAAAAACAGCAAATAACATACGAGGGAGCTCCGATAAGGCTATCCACCAATTTCTCAACAGAAACACTACAAGCCAGAAGGGAATGGTCAAAAATATTTCAAGAATGAAAAGAAAATGTGTACAACCAAGAATACTCTACCAAGCAAGGCTCTCATTCAAAATGGAAGGTGAAATAAGGAGTTTCTCAGACAAAGGAAGACTAAAAGAATACATCTCCACCAAACCAGCATTGCAAGAGATGCTAAAGGGAATACTATAAGAAAAAGAAGAAAAAAAGAGAAGAAGAGGAACACAGGTACAAAGGGAAATGAATAAGTACATGTCAATAATAACTTTAAATGTAAATGGATTAAATGCTTCAATTAAAAGACATAGGGTAATGGAATCGATATAAAAACAGGACCCACATATTTGCTGTCTACAAGAAACACACCTCAGAACAAAAGACCTACACAGACTGGAAGTAAAAGGATGAAAAAAAGTAGTTCAAGCAAACACACATGAAAAAAGCTGGGTAGCAGTCCTCAAATCAGACAAAATGGATTTCAAAGCAAGGGCCATAAAAAGAGACAAAGAAGGACATTTTATAATACTTAAGGGAACAATCCATCAAGAAGATATAACACTGATAAACATATATGCGCCAAACATAGGAATACCCAAATACATAAAGCAAATACTAGAAAACCACAAGAAGGATATTAACAGCAACACACTCATGGGAGGAGATTTTAACGTTCCATTATCAACAATAGACAGAGATCTTCAAAGCAAAGAAACACCAAGGATATACAACACACTAAACCACATGGACTTAACTGATATATATATATAGAACTTTTCACCCCAAACAAGCAAAATATACATGCTTTTCAAATGCACATGGAACATTTTCAAAGATAGACCACATGTTAGGACACAAAACAAGCCTCAACAAATTCAAAAAAATTGAAATTATATCAAGCATCTTTTCAGACCACAATGCCTTGAAACTAAAAATCAACCTCAGAGAAAAAATTGAAGACATCCAAACTCATGGAGAATGAATAACGTGCCATTAAATAATGAATGGGTTAACAATGAAATCAAATAAGAAATCAAGAAATTTTTGGAAACTAATGATAATGAACACACAACAGCCCAAAAGCTGTGGGACACAGCAAAAGCAGTCCTGAGAAAGAAGTTCATAGCAATACAGGCATATCTGAAAAAGATAGAAGAATCTCAAATAAAATATTTAACCCTAAAGTTACAAGAATTGAAACAACAACAGCAAACAAAGCCTAGGGCAAGAATAAAGAAGAAAACCATCAAGATCAGAGCAGAATTAAATGACAAAGAGACTAAACAAACAATTCAAAAGATCAACAAAAGTAGGAGCTGGATCTTTGAAAAAATAAACAAAATCAACAAGCCTTTAGCCAGGCTCATTAAGAAAAAAAGAGAAAAGACCCAAATATACAAAATCAGAAATGAAAAAGGAGAAATCACGACTGATACCACAGAAATAAAAAGGATTGTAAGAAATTACTACAAACAGCTGTATGGCAGGAAATTTGACAACCTAGAAGAAATGAACAAATTTCTAGAAACATATAGCCTTCCAAAACTGAAACAAGAAGAAGTAGAAAGTCTCAACAGACCAATAACAAAGAAGGAAATTGAAACAGTAATCAAAAATCTCCCGGCACACAAAAGCCCTGGACCAGATGGCTTCACAGGTGAATTTTACAAAACATTTAGGGAAGAACTAACTCCTACCCTCTTCAAATTATTCCAAAAAATTCAAAAAAAAGAAAGAATCCCAAACTCTTTCTATGAAGCCGGTATTACTCTAATACAAGAACCAGGTCCAGACACAACAAAGAAAAAAAACTACAGGCCACTATCACTGATGAACATAGACGCTAAAATCCTCAACAAAATATTGGTAAACAGGACACAGCAATACATTAAAAATATAATACACCACAATCAAGTGGGATTCATCCCAGAGATGCAAAGATGGTTTAAATTTGCAAATAAATAAATATAATACATAAACAAAATGAAAGACAAAAACCACATGATCATATCAATAGATGCATAAAAAGCATTTGATCAACTACAACACCCATTTATGATGAAAACACTAAGCAAAATGGGAATAGAGGGAGCATACCTTAACATAATTAACGCTATATAAGAAGCCTGAAGCCAACATCATACTCAATGAACAAAAACTGAAAGCATTCCCCCTAAAATCAGGAACTAGACAAGGCTGTCCACTCTCTCCACTTCTATTCAACATAGTGTTGGAAGTCCTAGCCACAGCAATCAGACAAGAAAAAGAAATAAAAGGCATCCAAATTGGGAAGAAGAAGTAAAACTATCACTATTTGTAGATGACATGATAGTATACCTAGAAAACCCTATAAACTCCACTAAAAGACTACTCAATATAATGAGTGAATTTGGCAAAATAGAGAGGTACAAAATAAATATACAGAAATCTAAGGCATTTCTGTACACCAACAATAAAATATCGGAGGCAGAGGCAAAAAAGAAAATACCATTTACTATAGCAACAAGAAAAATAAAGTACCTAGGAGTAAACTTAACCAAAGAACATAAAAGACCTGTACACTGAAAATTATGCAACATTGAAGAAAGAAATTAAGGAAGATACAAATAAATGGAAGCAAATACCATGTTCTTGAATGGGAAGAATCAACATCATCAAAATGTCCATACTACCCAAAGCAATTTACAGATTCAATGCAATCCCTATAAAATACCAACATTATATTTCACAGACCTAGAACAAATACTCCAAAAATTCATATGAAACCAAAAAAGACCCCGAATAGCAAAAGCAATCTTGAAACAGAAGAACACAGCAGGAGGAATCACGATACCAGACATCAAACAATACTACAAAGCCACTGTGATCAAAACAGTCTGGTACTGGCATAAAAACAGACATATAGATCAGTGGAACAGAATAGAGAGTCCAGAAATAAACCCAGGCCTCTATGGTCAACTAATCTTTGATAAAGGAGGAAGGAACATAAAGTGGAGTGAAGAGCCTCTTTAACAAATGGTGCTGGGAGAACTGGACGGGGACTTGCAAAACAATGAAACTAGACCACCAACTTACACCACACATGAGAATAAACTCAAGATGGATTAAAGACTTAAATGTAAGCCGTGACACCATAAAAATCCCAGAGGAGAACATAGGCAAGAAAATTTCAGATATCCCACGTAACAATATCTTCACGGATACATCTCCTAAGGCAAGAGAAATAGAGGAAAAAATAAACAAATGGGACTACATCAAACTAAAAAGTTTCTGCTTAGCAAAAGAAAACATCAGCAAGATGGAAAGGAAACCAACCATATGGGAAAACATATTTGCCAATGATATCTCAGACAAGGGATTGATCTCCAAAATATATAAAGAGCTTATATGACTCAACATCAAGAAAACAAACAACCCAATTAAAAAATGGGCAAAGGACCTGAACAAACACTTCTCTGAAGAGGACATGCAGAAGGTCCATAGACACATGAAAAAATGCTCAACATCATTGGCCATCAGGGAGATGCAAATAAAAACCACAATGAGATACCACCTTACACCTGTCAGAATGGCCATCATCAACAAATCAACAAACAACAAATGCTGGCGAGGATGTGGAGAAACAGGAACCCTACTGCACTGCTGGTGGGAATACAGACTGGTGCAGCCACTATGGAAAACAGTATGGAATTACCTCAAAAAACTAAAAATGAAACTGCCTTTTCAACTAGCGATTCCACTACTAAGATTATACCCGAAAAATCCTAAAATGCTAATTCAAAAAAACCTATGCACCCCTATGTTCATAGCAGTCCTGTTTTCAATAGCTAAGTGCTGGAAACAGCCTAAGTGCCCATCTATAGATGAGTGGATCAAAAAACTGTGGTACATTTATGGAATGAAATACTATGTAGCAGAAAGAAAGAAGAATCTCCTGCCATTTGCGACAGCATGGATGGAACTAGAAAGAATTATGCTTAGTGAAATAAGCCAGGCAAAGAAAGTAAAATCCCATATGATATCACCCAATACAGGAAACTAAAGAGCAACACAAACAAACAAACTAAATAGGCAAAGACTAGAATAGTAGTCAGTAGAAGGTAGGGGGGAGGGAGAGAAGGCGTATAAGTAAGGGAAGGGTCTAGTCAAGGAACGTGTATGAATGACTCATGGACATGGACAACGGGGAGGGATATGATTGTGGGAGAAGGGATGGGCTGGGTGGGGGGAGCAATGGGGAGAAAATGGGACAACTGTAATTGAAAAACCAAAAAATAAAAGAGAGAAAAAAAAAAGAAAATTACGCAACAATGAAGAAAGAAATTAAGGATGATACAAATCAATGGAAGCAAATACTATGTTCTTGAACGGGAAGAATCAACATCATCAAAATGGACATACTACACAAAGCAATTTACAGATTCAATGCAATTCCTATTAAAATGCCAATGACATATTTCACAGACCTAGAACTAATATTTCAAAAATTTATATGGAACCAAAAAAGACCCCGAATAGCAAAAGCAATCTTGAGACAGAAGAAGACAGCAGGAGGAATCACGATACCAGACATCAAACAATACTACAAAACCACTGTGATCAAAACAGTCTGGTACTGGCAAAAGAACAGATATATAGATCAATGGAACAGTATAGAGAGTCCAGAAATAAGCCCAGGCCTCTATGGTCAACTAATCTTTGATAAAGGAGGAAGGAACATAAAGTGGAGTGAAGAGCCTCTTTAACAAATGGTGCTGGGAGAACTGGACGGGGACTTGCAAAACAATGAAACTAGACCACCAACTTACACCACACATGAGAATAAACTCAAGATGGATTAAAGACTTAAATGTAAGCCGTGACACCATAAAAATCCCAGAGGAGAACATAGGCAAGAAAATTTCAGATATCCCACGTAACAATATCTTCACGGATACATCTCCTAAGGCAAGAGAAATAGAGGAAAAAATAAACAAATGGGACTACATCAAACTAAAAAGTTTCTGCTTAGCAAAAGAAAACATCAGCAAGATGGAAAGGAAACCAACCATATGGGAAAACATATTTGCCAATGATATCTCAGACAAGGGATTGATCTCCAAAATATATAAAGAGCTTATATGACTCAACATCAAGAAAACAAACAACCCAATTAAAAAATGGGCAAAGGACCTGAACAAACACTTCTCTGAAGAGGACATGCAGAAGGTCCATAGACACATGAAAAAATGCTCAACATCATTGGCCATCAGGGAGATGCAAATAAAAACCACAATGAGATACCACCTTACACCTGTCAGAATGGCCATCATCAACAAATCAACAAACAACAAATGCTGGCGAGGATGTGGAGAAACAGGAACCCTACTGCACTGCTGGTGGGAATACAGACTGGTGCAGCCACTATGGAAAACAGTATGGAATTACCTCAAAAAACTAAAAATGAAACTGCCTTTTCAACTAGCGATTCCACTACTAAGATTATACCCGAAAAATCCTAAAATGCTAATTCAAAAAAACCTATGCACCCCTATGTTCATAGCAGTCCTGTTTTCAATAGCTAAGTGCTGGAAACAGCCTAAGTGCCCATCTATAGATGAGTGGATCAAAAAACTGTGGTACATTTATGGAATGAAATACTATGTAGCAGAAAGAAAGAAGAATCTCCTGCCATTTGCGACAGCATGGATGGAACTAGAAAGAATTATGCTTAGTGAAATAAGCCAGGCAAAGAAAGTAAAATCCCATATGATATCACCCAATACAGGAAACTAAAGAGCAACACAAACAAACAAACTAAATAGGCAAAGACTAGAATAGTAGTCAGTAGAAGGTAGGGGGGAGGGAGAGAAGGCGTATAAGTAAGGGAAGGGTCTAGTCAAGGAACGTGTATGAATGACTCATGGACATGGACAACGGGGAGGGATATGATTGTGGGAGAAGGGATGGGCTGGGTGGGGGGAGCAATGGGGAGAAAATGGGACAACTGTAATTGAAAAACCAAAAAATAAAAGAGAGAAAAAAAAAAGAAAATTACGCAACAATGAAGAAAGAAATTAAGGATGATACAAATCAATGGAAGCAAATACTATGTTCTTGAACGGGAAGAATCAACATCATCAAAATGGACATACTACACAAAGCAATTTACAGATTCAATGCAATTCCTATTAAAATGCCAATGACATATTTCACAGACCTAGAACTAATATTTCAAAAATTTATATGGAACCAAAAAAGACCCCGAATAGCAAAAGCAATCTTGAGACAGAAGAAGACAGCAGGAGGAATCACGATACCAGACATCAAACAATACTACAAAACCACTGTGATCAAAACAGTCTGGTACTGGCAAAAGAACAGATATATAGATCAATGGAACAGTATAGAGAGTCCAGAAATAAGCCCAGGCCTCTATGGTCAACTAATCTTTGATAAAGGAGGAAGGAACATAAAGTGGAGTGAAGAGCCTCTTTAACAAATGGTGCTGGGAGAACTGGACGGGGACTTGCAAAACAATGAAACTAGACCACCAACTTACACCACACATGAGAATAAACTCAAGATGGATTAAAGACTTAAATGTAAGCCGTGACACCATAAAAATCCCAGAGGAGAACATAGGCAAGAAAATTTCAGATATCCCACGTAACAATATCTTCACGGATACATCTCCTAAGGCAAGAGAAATAGAGGAAAAAATAAACAAATGGGACTACATCAAACTAAAAAGTTTCTGCTTAGCAAAAGAAAACATCAGCAAGATGGAAAGGAAACCAACCATATGGGAAAACATATTTGCCAATGATATCTCAGACAAGGGATTGATCTCCAAAATATATAAAGAGCTTATATGACTCAACATCAAGAAAACAAACAACCCAATTAAAAAATGGGCAAAGGACCTGAACAAACACTTCTCTGAAGAGGACATGCAGAAGGTCCATAGACACATGAAAAAATGCTCAACATCATTGGCCATCAGGGAGATGCAAATAAAAACCACAATGAGATACCACCTTACACCTGTCAGAATGGCCATCATCAACAAATCAACAAACAACAAATGCTGGCGAGGATGTGGAGAAACAGGAACCCTACTGCACTGCTGGTGGGAATACAGACTGGTGCAGCCACTATGGAAAACAGTATGGAATTACCTCAAAAAACTAAAAATGAAACTGCCTTTTCAACTAGCGATTCCACTACTAAGATTATACCCGAAAAATCCTAAAATGCTAATTCAAAAAAACCTATGCACCCCTATGTTCATAGCAGTCCTGTTTTCAATAGCTAAGTGCTGGAAACAGCCTAAGTGCCCATCTATAGATGAGTGGATCAAAAAACTGTGGTACATTTATGGAATGAAATACTATGTAGCAGAAAGAAAGAAGAATCTCCTGCCATTTGCGACAGCATGGATGGAACTAGAAAGAATTATGCTTAGTGAAATAAGCCAGGCAAAGAAAGTAAAATCCCATATGATATCACCCAATACAGGAAACTAAAGAGCAACACAAACAAACAAACTAAATAGGCAAAGACTAGAATAGTAGTCAGTAGAAGGTAGGGGGGAGGGAGAGAAGGCGTATAAGTAAGGGAAGGGTCTAGTCAAGGAACGTGTATGAATGACTCATGGACATGGACAACGGGGAGGGATATGATTGTGGGAGAAGGGATGGGCTGGGTGGGGGGAGCAATGGGGAGAAAATGGGACAACTGTAATTGAAAAACCAAAAAATAAAAGAGAGAAAAAAAAAAGAAAATTACGCAACAATGAAGAAAGAAATTAAGGATGATACAAATCAATGGAAGCAAATACTATGTTCTTGAACGGGAAGAATCAACATCATCAAAATGGACATACTACACAAAGCAATTTACAGATTCAATGCAATTCCTATTAAAATGCCAATGACATATTTCACAGACCTAGAACTAATATTTCAAAAATTTATATGGAACCAAAAAAGACCCCGAATAGCAAAAGCAATCTTGAGACAGAAGAAGACAGCAGGAGGAATCACGATACCAGACATCAAACAATACTACAAAACCACTGTGATCAAAACAGTCTGGTACTGGCAAAAGAACAGATATATAGATCAATGGAACAGTATAGAGAGTCCAGAAATAAGCCCAGGCCTCTATGGTCAACTAATCTTTGATAAAGGAGGAAGGAACATAAAATAGAGTGAGAAGAGCCTCTTTAATGAATGGTGCTGGGAGAACTGGATAGGGACTTGCAAAAAAATGAACCTAGACCACCAACTTACACCACACACGAGAATAAATTCAAGATGGATCAGACTTAAATGTAACCCATGACACCATAAAAGTCCCAGAGGAGAACATAGGCAGGAAAATTTCAGATATCTCACGTAAAAATATCTTCACGGATACATCTCCTAAGGCAAGAGAAATAGAGGAAAAAATAAACAAATGGGACTATATCAAACTAGAGTTTCTTCTCAGCAAAGGAAAACAGCAAGATGAAAAGGGAACCAACCATATGGGAAAACATATTTGCCAATGATATCTCAGACAAGGGATTGATCTCCAAAATATGTAAAGAACTTACATATCTCAACACAGAAAAGACAGACAGCCCAATTAAAAAATGGGCAAAGAAACTGAACAGACACTTCTCCAAGAAAAACATACAGAGGGCCCATAGGCACATGAAAGGATGTTAAACATCATTAGCCATCAAAGAGATGCAAATAAAAGCCACAATAAGATACCACTTTACACCAGTCAGAATGGCCATCATCAACAAATCAACAAACAAGTGCTGGCGAGGATGTGGAGAAACGGGAACCCTAGTGCATGGTTTGTGGGAATGCATACTGGTGCAGCCACTATGGAAAACAGTATGGAATTACCTCAAAAAACTAAAAATGGAACTGCCTTTGAACCAGTGATTCCAGTGCTAGGATTATTCCTGAAGAATCCTGAAACACCAATTCAAAAGAACCTATGCACCCCTATGTTCATAGCAGCGCTTTTTATAGTAGCCAAGTTCTGGAAACAACCTAAGTACCCATCTGTAGATAATGGATTAAAAATCTGTGGTACATTTACACAATGGAATACTATGCAGCAGAAAGAAAGAAGGAACTCATGCCACTTGCGACAACATAGATGGAACTAGAGAGAATTATGCTTAGTGAAATAAGCCAGGCAATGAAAGAAAAATACCATATCATATCACCTGATACAGGAGACTAATGTACTACACTAACAAATGAACAAAATTGAATAAGGTACAGCGTAAATGTTATCAAGAAGAAGAGGGGAGAGAGGGAATGGGTTAAGCAGAGGAAGGGTTTAATATGGGTTATTTAATATAAATAACCCATGATCATGGATAACGGGGTGGGAATTAACTGTGGGAGAAGGGGTGGACTGGGTGGGGCGTAGCAATGAGGGAAAAAGTGTGACAATTATAATAGAAAGACAATAAAAATAAAATTAAAAAATAAGACAGTGTAGAATTCTGGTCTAGATGGAGGCATCAGTAGACATGCTTCACCTCCTCATGCAACCATAGAAAGAATTACAACCAGTACGTCAAAAACAAATAACAACCAGAACCATCAGAATGTTGAACTATATGGAAATCCAATAATCAAGGATCTAAAGAAGTCACATTCAATAAGACAGGTATAAGCGGCAGAGTCAGGAGCATGGGGCAGAGAGGCGATGTCGTTCAGACAAGCAACAGCAGTTGCAGTGGCAGAATGGATAGTCCCAGATTCACATGTGGTGGATAATAATTGGGAGGGACACCATGGGAATGAGTGATCCCAGCCCCAGTTGTCCAGAACACAAAGCCCAGGGTTCTAGCACCAAGAAGATAAAGCTTCTTCAACTCTGGCTATAAAAACAGGTGGGGGTTGGGGGTGGCAGAAAAAAACTGCCAATTTTTGCCACTTAAATGGTCTGCATGGTCTTAGAATGTATACAAACCCCAGGGGGGGGCAATTGAAAGGGTGACAGTCACATACCGGAAGGGGGTGAAGTGACTAGAAACGGTTCAAATGCCAGGAAAATCACCAGAAGCTGGGCAGTGGCATTGTCTCCTCTCCAAGTCCTGAACCAGAAAGCAGTGAAGTAGGTGGACTCACCCCTGGCAATTACCTAAACCTCTGCTCCACACAGTTTACAGGTGCCTTTGCTACATATGCCACACTGCTTACATAGGGAGTTAAAGCAGCTTTACTTAATACACAGAAACAAACACAGGGAGGCTGCCAAATTGAGGAGGTATAGGGAAAGGTGAAAGCTGAAGTTACAAAAGGAAGGCCAACTGGCTTGGCCGGGATCAGGTATTTGCAAGGTCTTGCCTGACTGAATACACCTGCAACATGTAGCCTTTTGATAAAGAAAGCTAGAGTTGTGGGGGCTAGAAACAAAGCAGGAGCAGCTAACATCCTGACTGTTAGATTAAAGCAGGAGCTACTTGCAAGATATCTGAGAACACTCCACCTTCAGCTTTCTCAGGAGTTTCTGATCAGTTTTGTTTCTTAGAAGTTTTACTTGTTAGTTTTACCTCCTGACTGTTGATGTCAGAAGCTGATGTAATGAAACATTATAAATAAACGTATGGACTCAGGCTGGTGTCATTGTCTCTCCATTCGAGGTCAATGGACCACCTGACCCCTGCTCTGCGTTAATCTTGTGTCTTGTGTCTGTGTTTTTCTTTTAATCTCCAGGTCTCCCCACCCCACTCTGGTATTTTAGGTTTCGACATTGAGCTGCGTGGGTTGTGGCAAGGAGGCAAAGAAATGTGATTTATATGAAAGAACAGAAAAAAACCACAGAAAAGAACTATATAATACAGAGATAGTCACTCTATTATATGCAGGGTTCAAAACACTGGTTACAATGATGCTCATAGAACTCATAATATATGGCAAAAAAATAAATAAAGGAAAAATGAAGGTTAAACGAAGTGAAATAAAAAAATATATAGGAAACCAACTGTGAAGGGAAGGAACTATGATTCAAATCAACAATTTGGAACAAAAGGAAGAAAAACATTCAATAAGAAAAGAAAGAAGAAACAAGAATGCAAAAAACAAACAAACAAAATAAAAAATCAAGGAGAGGCTTAGGAACCTCTGGGACAACTTTAAATGTACCAACATCCAATTTCTTAGGGTGATGCTGATCTGCCTCCAATGTCCCAGCTTGGTTCAAAACTCTCTGTCCAGCAGAGGTTTCAGGACCATGGCAGAACAAAATTATCCAGGACACTGTATTTTGTCCAGGGGGAATTGGATGTGGCTAATTTCTCTAGTAGAGAGGGCACTGAACCTTCATCTCCCGTGCCTTTTATTGAGGAGGGGAATCGAGAGATACAAGGTCAAGGTTTAGGAATCATCAATAAGCTTTCAGATGCTTGGGTTGCAGCTGACAGTTACCAATCACATTTATCAATACAGAGAAAACAGTGTCCAGTCTGTGTCAGGGTGTGTTAAACATCTTGACACCACACTGACATTAGGTGCAAAGTTTCATACATTTTTGCTACAGATTGTTTATAGTTACCTAAGAGATAAGAAAAGCAGAGCAAGCTCCAAAGCATAATATGCATTCCCCAAACCCAATTTCCACTAGAACCTCTGAATGGCCTTCGGTCTTGTCTGCTGCACAGCTTTTCAGTTTTCTGCTGAGACTTAGAGGCTTCCCGGGGGAGAGGGGTTGGCTCACGGCTTGGGCTACAATTCCCGAAATCACAAGGAGCAGTCCCCTACAATAGGGGTGCCAGAAGGAGAAGAGAAAGAGCAAGAAATTGAAATTTTATTTGAAAAAATAATGAAGAAAAACTTCCCTAATTTGGTGAAGGAAAGAGACATACAATTCCAGGAAGCACAGAGAGTCCCAAACAACTTGGACCCAAAAAGGATCATACCAAGACACACCGTTATTAAAATGCCAAAGGTCAAAGATAAAGCAAGAATCTTAAAAGCAGCAAGAGAAAACCAGAAAGTTACCTATAAAGGAGTTCCCATAAGATTTTCAGGTGATTTCTCAAAAGAAACTTTGCAGGCAAGAAGTATTCAAAGTAATGAAAAGCAAGGATCTAAAACCTAGATTATTCTAAATGACAGCAAAGCTATCATTTAGAATGGAATGGCAGACAAAACGCTTCCCAGACAAGGTAAATCTAAAAGAATTTATCTTCACCAAGTCATTATTAAATGAAATGGTAAAGGGACTTATACAAGAAAAACAAGAAAATCAAAATTATGAACATTAAAATGAAAACAAACACACAACTATCAAAAACTTAATCTAAAAAACCAAAACCAAAAAGAAAACTAAGCAAACAACCAGAACAGGAACAGAATCATAGGTATGGAGATCATTTGGAAGGTTATAAACTGGGAAGGGGAAGCAGGATAATGGGGGAAATGGTGCAAGGATTAAGAAGCAAAATTGGTAGAAACAAAACAGACAGAGTTATGTTAAGAATAGTATAGGAAAGGGAGAAGTCAAAGAACTTATACACATGATCCATGTACATGAACTATGTGGCGATTTCTAGAAGGAATGGGGTACTGGGTGGAAGGGGGCAAAAGCGGAAAAGTTGGGACTAGTGTAACAGCATAATCAATAAAAAGTAGGGTAGTTGAATGGAAAGGAAATATTATCCATATATATGCTGTCTCCAAGAGACCCATCTCAGAACAAAATATTTACACAGGTTGAAAGTAAAGGGGTGGGAAAAAATATTCCAAGCAATTGGGCACAAAAAGAAAACTGGAGTAACAATACCATATCAGACAAAATAGACCTCAAAATAAGAACCATAAAAGGGACAATGAAGGTCATTACATAACATTTAAAAGAACAATCCAACAGCAAGAAATAACTTTGTAAACATTTATGCACCCAACATGGGGCACCTAAGTTATATAAAGAAAATGTTGAAGGACTTCAAGAAAGATATTAACAACAACTCTGTCATCATAGAGGATTTTAACACCCCACTGTCAACAATGGATATATCTTCCAAATGAATAACCAGCAAGGATATTTTGGCACTGAACAACACTCTACAATCAATGGACTTCATTGATATATACAGAACCTTTCACTCCAAAGAAGTAAAAAAATCATTCTTTCAAATGTACATGGACCATTTAAAAAAATAAAAGACATGGTAGGACACTAAACAAGCCTCCACAAATTCAAGAATATTAAAATTGTATCGAACATCTTCTCAGATCACAATGGACTGAAACTAGAGAACAAGCCCAAGGAAAAAACTCAAAAACACTCAAATATATGGAGACTGAATAACATGTTATTAAATAATGAATGGGTCAACAATGAGATCAAGGAAGAAATAAAAAAAAGTATCTGGAAACAAATGAAAATGAACACACAACGACCCAAAACCTATGGGACACAGCAAAAGCAGTACTTAGAGGGAAATCCATAGCAATACAGTCCTACTTTAAAAAAATAGAAAAAAAATCAAATAAACAACCTGACTATACATATAAAGAACTGGAGGAACAGCAACAAACAATTCCTAGAGCTAGTAGAAGGAAGGAAATAATCAAGACCAGGACAGAATTAAATGACATAAAGACTAAAAGAACAATTCAAAGGACCAATAAATCCAGGAGCTGGTTCTTCAAAAAGATAAATAAAATTGATAAACTTTTATCCAGATTCATTAAGAAAACAAAAAGAGAGAGAACCCAAATAAATGAGAAATGAAACAGGAGACTTTATAACCGATACCCCAGAAATACAAAGGATTGTAAGAAATTACTATGAACAACTATATGCCAAGAAATTGTGTAGTGTTGAATATGGTCGGGGACGCTGAGATAATTCCAGCAAGCAGGATGAGTGGCCAGCAACGAACGGAGGGCTGTGACTCGCTCAGGCCATCAGCGATTGTTCACAGCCCAGCCATTCCTTTTATTGGGTTGCAGAAAAAATCTTTTTAAAACTAAAACTAAATAGAAACTAAAAAAGCTTATATGGTAACAAACATTCTTCCCACTAAAAGGAATAAACTTTAACCTATAGAGCTACAGAACTAAAAGGCTTACGTGATCTCACTAAGAAGTTTAAACATTAACCTTTAGGGCTACAGAGCAAAGCGGTAAATCACTAAGGTCCAAGGATCTGTTTCACATCCGATATAGTCATTAGGGGAGAGGAGACACTAATTCTCAAGCTTTTTTGTTCTCAGAGACTTGTAAACCGGCCCCCAAGAATCATGTGCGAATAAGGGTCCAAGGGTCTGCACCACATTCAATGTTATCACTATGGGAAAGGAGGCTTAGGTCTTCAGCCCTCTTTGTTCCCTGGATTTCGTGACTCAGCCACAAGGAGCCACATGTGGCTGCTGGCACTGGCAATACTCATTTGCAAGTTCTTGCAAGCTGAGATCACAGGACACTTGGGTGGGGGGGCCTGCTTGCAGGCCCTTCGACAGAGGGCTTGTGACTTTCACCTACAAATTGGACATCCTGGGTCAATTGGACAAACTTCTAGAAACATACACTGTCCCCAGACTGAATCAAGATGAAGCAGAAAGCCTGAATAAATCAATAACAGTGAGTGAGTTTGAAGAAGTAATCAAAAAACTCTCAGCACACAAAAGCCCTGGACTGAATGGCTACACAGGCGAATTTTTTTAAGTATATTTTAATGATTATGTTGTTAGAGTAGTTCCAATATTTTTCCCCTTTGCTCCCCTCTTCCCAGTACCCCCTTTCCCCAGCAATTCCACCCCCCTTAGTTCATGTCCATGGTTGATGCATATAAGTTCTTTGGCTTCACACTTTCCTATATTATTCTTACCTTCCCCCTGTCTATTTTGTTCCAACCAATTATGCTTCCTTTTTTAAAAAATTTCTTTAAAAAAAATGTTTTATTGATTATACTGTTACAGTTGTCCCACTTTCCCTTCCCTCTGCTCCCCTCCACCTGGTGGCCCCCTTCTCCCTCCAGTTGTCCCCCCTCTTTTAGTCCATGTCCATTGGTTGTGCATATATTCTTCTCAACCTCTTCATGTCTACTCCATTCCCTCCTCCCATGCTTCTTAACTCCTGTATCATCTCCCTCCCTTACTCCCTTACCCCTCACTGCTGACTACCCCCAAATATGTTCCCCATACCTATAGTTCTTTTTCCACTCTCATTGCCTATTTAGTTTGCCTTTGTTTCAATTCCCTAGCTTCTGTTGTTGGTTCTTGTGATGCAGTTTTCATTTTAATGTTCATAGTTTTGATCCTCCTTTTTCTAAACCACTCCCTTTAACATCTCATATAATAGTGGTTTGGATCTAATGAACTATTTCAGTTTTATTTTGTCCTGGAAACACTTTCTCTGCCCTTCTATTTTGAATGACAATTTCACGGGATAGAGTATTCATGGCTGTAGGTTTTGGATTTTCATTACTTTGAATATTTTTGCCAGTCCCTTCTTGCCTGCAGGGTCTCCCTTGAGAAGTCAGCTGATAGTCTAATTGGGACGCCTTTGTACATGATTCTTTTCTTCTCTCTTGCTGCTTTTAAGATTCTCTCTTTATCTTTAATTTTTGACAATTTGATTATAATGTGTCTTGCAGTGGTTCTCCCTGGGTCTAGTTTTTCTGGGACTCTCTGTGCTTCCTGGACCTGTAAGTCTATTTCCTTCCCCAAGTTTAGGAAGTTCTGCTTTGTTATATTTTCACTTAATTTTTCAATTTCTAGTTCTTCTTTGCCCTCTGGCAATCCTATAATCCTTATGTTCGATCTCTTATAGCTGTTTCAGAGGTTTCTGATCCTCTTCTTACTTTTCTTGCTTTCTGTTTCCTCTTTCGGTACAGGTTGACTATTTGTTCCTTCCCTATGTTCTGGTTTGTTGATTTGATCTCTGGATTTTATTTCCTCACTACTTGTCTCGTATGTGTTTTTGTTCTTTTCAATATGAGTGGCTTTCAATCCTTTCTCATCTTGTTCCAAATCTTTTGTTAATTCTGTAAGCCACCTAATAACTATAGCTCTGAATTGAGCCTCTGATAGGTTTCTTATTTGTTCATCTGTGAGATTCTTCATCTGTTGCGTGATGAGCTGTGTCATTGGGATTTCTATAGTTGTCTGCCTCATTTTGACAGATTTGTGTTTTGCTTTGCTTCTGGGACAGGCTATAGGGGGCAGAGCCTGTGTACTCATCACAACCCAGTGACCGGCGGTGATCCGCAACCTTTTTGGCCACACGGTGGCACTCTGTACTCACTACCCAGTAACTGGTGGCAATCCGCAACCTATTTTGCGATGTTGTGGTGCTTTGTGTTGGGGCAGGGGTCCAAGATGTGTTCCTGCCATTATTCTCTGCTGGGAGACCATGATCCATCCTCCTGCCCTCTGGGCCTCACCGTCTGAGGCAATGCAGTGGCTGCTTTTCCCAGTGTTGGGGTTGGGAGCTGCTGGGGCTCAACTGCAGCTAGGATTGCCCTCCCTACCACTGTTCCTGGTGCTACCGCAAACAGCACCACCCACTTTTGCTCTTCGTACCTGTCTGACAGCACCGCTGGTTTATAGCTTCATACATTGGGCTTCCATGTAGTTTTATTTTCTGGAATTTCTAGTCATCTTTTGTTTTGAGGTAGTTGTATTCCTTTCTAGTTGTAGAGGGATACCAAGCGAGTCAGTCTAAGCCTCCATCTTGGCCGGAAGTTTCAATTATGCTTCTTAATCCCTGCAACATTTCCCTATTTCTCCCCCTCCCTGCTCCCAGTTGATAACCCTCCAAATGATCTCCATACCTATGATTCTGTTCCTATTCTGGTTTGCATAGTTGGATTTTGTTTTTATTTTTTAGACTCATTTGTTGATAGTTGTGAGTTTGTTGTCATTTTAGTGTTCATAGTTTATTTTTTAAAGTATACTTTATTGATTATATTGTTACAATAGTTCCAATTTTTTCCCCTTTGCTCCCCTCTGCCCAGCACCACACCTCCCTCAGCAACTCCCCCCCTCCCTGTCCATGCCCATGGGTCATACAAACAAGTTCTCTGACTTCACCCTTTCATATATTATTCTTTTTTTTTAGATAATTAATTAATTAATTTTTTAACAATAAAAAATAACAGTCCTTCCCTCTCAGACTTAAGGCCCTTTATCATCTTATAAAGGTCAATAGGCTAAGGACTCGAGCTCCTCTAGCTGCTTCAAGCTGGACATGGTCGTCATCCTAACTACCCTTGGGTCCAAAAATCCCTAATAAGAGTGGGGGAGCGGTGAAGAGGGCGTAGCTTTCCCACATGGGGAAGGATCATGCAGACAGACTCCAGGTTAGTTGACTGTCCCAGGACAACATCATGCTTGATTTAAAAGGCTGGTAACCTTCTTGTATTCTGGGGGCAACAGATTGGGCAACAGATTTGGCAACAGGGTAAAAAGACATCATTCAATCCGTAACCACTAGATGACAAATGGCAGGTATAATTTTTCAATGTTCCACATTAGGGAAAAAGAAAGGGCTTCTTTGGAGGAAGGTTTGCCAGGCACATCTCACCTGTCCAAAACCCTTTTGCCCATTATACTTAGTTTGGACTGAGGGAGATATTTTAGGCTTCCCCACTCTCAGACCTCTGGGCCTTTTCTGTCCAAGCCATTAGTATAGAAAAGATAAACCAATTTTCAAGTGAAGCCCACAGACCACACCATTCTTCACCAACCCAGCCACTTAGTTCAGCAAACCATTGAGTCTCAGGAGGCAGCGATGCAGACAAGATTAAGTGAGGCCTATAAATACAGACAATCACTCAGGTAATGAGATCATAGGCATATGCCCTTTGAAAACAAAAACAGGTGTTAATTTATGTAACATAACCCTTAAACAAGTCTATAAATCTGTAAAACTGTCTTATTGGAAAGACATCCAGTTGGAAGTCATCTGACATTCTTCTTGCCTGTAAATTAAACATCTTTGATGATACCACATAGTTTAACTTTCAAATGAAAACAAATTTTAAATGAAAAGAAACTTTAAAGACAGTTAGCTACACTACTTTATAGTCTACCACTGAGCATTGTGATTTTCCTTGAATTACGATTTTTCTCCTTAAGATTACCCTCCTTGTCATTAAAGTGACTGCGTTAAGTCCATTTTTAATTTATCCCCTGTTCATTTGCATAAACACAACAAGAGTAGAAAATGATCACTTATGATTTTTAGTTCTGCTTTGCTGAAACTTATGCAAGGAATATTTAGGGTGACCTTCAGGGCACAGAAGCTGAACCACATACCTGGCATTCAGCCTTGCCTGTGAACACCTGTCTTTTCCAAGTCCTTCTGGTTTTCCATTGTGCCTTAAGGTCCCTTCTAGCCATCTTTCAGGAAAACAACCTTCATTCCTTCCCTGGAAAGACTGCTGTGGATCGCACAACCAACCAAGGTACCAGACCTTTTATCTCATGGGCTTTTATTACCTTCAAAAGTAATCTTAGTTCCTCAGGGTTTGTGGGTAACACAGAGCCCTAGGATGTCTCCTTTAGGCATGACATTCCAATCAAGGCCTTGGTAAAAAAAAAAAAAACCTCTATTAACAACTGGTCTTATTAGTTTTATGCAAAGAACCTTATGTCATTACTTACTTCTTCAGAATGCCAAATTCTGGAGGGATCAGATAGGGAGAAAAATATACAGTGTGAGAGAAAATTCTTGTCCTTCTAATATTCACTGAAATTGCATCCCATTCTTTATATTTTCATTTTTTCCCTCACTAAAAAAAAATTTTTTTCCATTACAGTTGTCCCATACTTTTCCCCTCTTGCTTCCCTGCACCCTGCCCACCCCTTTTCCCAGACAGTTCCCACACAATTGTCCATGTCCCCGGGTCATTTATACATGTTCTTTGACTAGACCCGTCCACTTCTTACCCCCTTCTCTCCCTCCCCCTTTCCCCCTTGTCACTGTTAGTCTATTCCTTGTTTACGTACCTCTGGTTCTGTTCTACTCATTTGTTTGTGCCATTCATTAGTCTCCTGTAATAGGTGATAGCATAAGGTATTTTTCTTTCGTTGCCTGGCTTATTTTGCTAAGCATAATTCTCTCTAGTTCCATCCATGTTGTTGCAAATGGTAGAAGTTCCTTCTTTCTTTCTGCTACATAGTACTCCATTGTGTAAATGTATCACAGTTTTTTGACCCATTCATCTACAGATGGGCACTTACGTTGTTTCCAGCACTTGGCTATTGTAAATAGTGCTGCTACAAACATAGGGTTGCATAAGTTCTTTTAAATTGGTGTTTCAGGATTCTTCGGATATAATCCTAGCAATGGAATTGCTGGCTCAAAAGGCAGTTCCACTTTTAGTTTTTTGAGGAAATTCCAAACTGTTTTCCATAGTGGCTACACTAGTCTGCATTCCCACCAGCAATGCACCAGGGTTCCCATTTCTCCGCATCCTCGCCAGCACAAGTTGTTTATTGATTCGTTGATGATGGCCATTCTGACTGGTGTGAGGTGGTATCTCATTGTGGTTTTTATTTGCATCTCTCTGATGACTAGTGATGTTCAGCAGACTTTCATATGTCTATGGGCCCTCTGTATGTCTTCTTTGGAGAAGTGTTTGTTCAGGTCCTTTGCCCATTTTTTAATTGGGTTGTCTGTCTTCTTGGTGTTGAGTTGTATGAGTTCTTTATATATTTTGGAGATCAATCCCTTGTCTGAGATGTCATTGGCGAATATATTTTCTCATATGGTTGGTTTCCTTTTCATCTTGCTGATGTTTTCTTTAGCTGAGCAGAAACTTTTTAGTTTGATGTAGTCCCATTTGTATATTCTTTCCTTTATTTCCCTTGCCTTAGGAGATATATCAGTGAAAATGTTGCTACCTGGGATATCTGAAATTTTCCTGCCTATTTTTTCCTCTAGGACTTTTATGGTGTCACGGCTTACATTTAAGTCTTTGATCCATTTTGAGTTTATTCTGGTGTATGTTGTAAGTTGGTGGTCTAGTTTCATTTTTCTGCATGTCCCTGTCCAATTCTCCCAACACCATTTGTTGAAGAGGCTCTTTTCACTCCATTTGATGTTCTTTCCCCCTTTGTCAAATATTAGTTAACCATATGAACCTGGGTTTATTTCTGGACTCTCTATTCTGTTCCATTGATCTATATGTCTGTTTTTATGCCAGTAACAGACTGTTTTGATTACCGTGTCCTTGTAGTATAGTTTGATATCAGGTATTGTGATTCCTCCTACTGTGTTCTTCCTCAAAATTGCTGTGGCCATTCGGGCTCTTTTTTGGTTCCATATAAATTTTTGAAGTATTTGTTCTAGGTCTGTGAAATATGTTGCTGATATTTTAATAGGGATTACATTGAATCTATAAATTGCTTTGGGTAGTATGGACATTTTAATGATGTTGATTCTTCCCATCCATGAGCATGGTATATGCTTCCTTTTATTTGTATCTTCTTTAATTTTTTTCTTCAGTGTTATGTAGTTTTCTGAGTACAGGTCTTTAACCTCCTTGGTTAAGTTTATTCCTATGTACTTTATTTTTCTTGTTGCTATGGTAAATGGGATTTTTCTTTCAGTTTCTATCTCTGAGTTTTTATTGTTGGCATATGAAAATGCCTTCGACTTCTTAATATTGACTTTGTATCCTGCTATTTGGCCGAATTCACTTATTAGATTGAGTAGTTTTTTTGTGGACTCTATAGGGTGTTCTATGTACATTATCATGTCATCTGCAAATAATGACAGTTTTACTTCCTCTTTTCCAATTTGGATGCCTTTTATTTCTCTTTCTTGTCTGATTGCGGTGGCTAGAACTTCCAAGACTATGTTGAAAAGGAGTGGAGAGAGCGGACATCCTTGTCTTGTTCCTGACCTCAGGGGGAATGCTCCCAGTTTTTGCCCATTGAGTATGATGTTGGCTTCAGGTTTCTCATATATGGCCTTTATTATGTTGAGGTATGCTCCCTCTATTCCTATTTTGCTGAGAGTTTTTATCACAAATGGGTGTTGTACTTTATCAAATGCTTTCTCCGCATCTATTGATATGATCATGTGGTTTTTGTCTTTCATTTTGTTTATGTGTTGTATTACGTTTATTGATTTGCGAATATTAAACCATCCTTGCATCCCTGGGATGAATCCTACTTGATCGTGGTGTATGATCTTTCTAATGTGTTGTTGGATCCGGTTTGCCAATATTTTGTTGAGGATTTTAGCATCTATGTTCATTAGCGATATTGGCCTGTAGTTTTCTTTCTTTGTTGTGTCCTGACCTGGTTTTGGAATTAGGGTTATACTGGCTTCATAGAACGAGCTTGGGAGTCTTCCTTCTTCTTGGATCTTTTGGAATAGTCTGAGTAGGATAGGAGTTAGTTCTTTCCTAAATGTTTTGTAGAATTAACTTGTGAAGCCATCTAATCCAGGGCTTTTGTGTGCTGGGAGGTTTTTATTACTGCTTCAATTTCACTAGCTGTTATTGGTCTATTCAGACTTTCTGCTTCCTCTTGATTCAGTTTGGGAAGACTATAGGTTTCCAGGAATTTGTCCATTTCCTCTAGGTTGTCAAATTTCTTGCCATACAGTTGTTCGTAATAATTTCTTATAATGTTTTGTATTTCTGTTGTATCAGTTGTGATTTCTCCTCTTTCATTTCTGATTTTATTTATTTGGGTCCTCTCTCTTTTTTTCGTGATGAGCCTGGTTAAAGGCTTGTCAATTTTGTTTATCTTTTCAAAGAACGAGCTCCTACTTTTGTTGATGTTTTGAATTGTTAGTTTAGACTCTATGTCATTTAATTCTGCTCTGATCTTGATGATTTTCTTTCTTCTACTTGATCTGGGCTTTGCTTGTTGTCCTTCCTCTAGTTCTTGTAGCTCTAGGGTTAAATTTTTTATTAGAGATTCTTCTAGCTTTTTTAGGTAGGCCTGTATTGCTATGAACTTTCCTCTTAGGACTGCTTTCGCTGTATCCCATAGGTTTTGGGTTGTTGTGTGTTCATTTTCAATAGTTTCCAGAAGCTTTTTGATTTCTTCCTTGATGTCATTGTTAACCCATTCATTATTTAATACCATGTTATTCATTCTCCATGAGTTTGAATGTTTTTGAGTTTTTTCCTTGAAGTTGATTTCCAATTTTAAGCCATTGTGATCTGAGAAGATGCTTGACATAATTTCAATTTTCTTGAATTTATTGAGGCTTGTTTTGTGTCCTACCATGTGGTCTATCTTTGAAAGTGTTGCATGTGCACTTGCAAAGTATGTATATTTTGCTTCTTTGGGGTGAAAACTTCTATACATATCGACTAAGTCCATTTGATCTAGAGTGTTGTTCAGTGTCTCAATATCTTTGGTGTTCCTTTGCTTCGAATATCTGTCCAGTGTTGACAATGGGGTGTTAAAGTCCTTTACTATGAGTGTGTTGCTGTCTATATCTTTCTTGGAGTCTTTCAAAATTTTCCTTATATATTTGGGTACTCCTAACTTGGGTGCATATATATTTATAAGGGTTATATCTTCTTGATGGATTTTTCCCTTAAGTATTATGAAATGCCCTTCTTTGTCTCTTTTTATGGACTTTGCTGTGAAATCTGTTTTGTCTGATATAAGTATTACTACCCAGGCTTCTTTTTCATATCCATTTGCTCGAAATACTTTTTTCCATCCCTTTACTTTCAGTCTGTGTAAATCTTTTGTTCGAAGGTGGGTCTCTTGTAGACAGCATATATGTGGGCCATTCTTTCTAATCCATTCAGCTACCCTATGTCTTTTAATTGGAGCGTTTAATCCATTCTTTAAGGTTATTACCGATAAGTACTTATTCATTGTCATTTTTCCCCTTTGTACTCATGTTCTTCTCTGTCTCTCTCTGTTTCTTTATCTTTTAAAGGAGACCCTTTAGCATCTCTTGCATTGCTGGTTTGGTGGAGATGTATTCTTTTAGCCTTATTTTGTCTTGGAAGCTCCTTATTTCACCATCTATTTTGAATGAGAGCTTTGTTGGGTATAGTATTCTAGGTTGTAGGCCTTTGTTTTCCATTGCTTGGAATATTTTTTGCCATTCCCTTCTGGCTTGTAGTGTTTCTGCTGAGAAATCTGATGATAGCCTTCTTGGAGCTCCTTTGTATGTTATTAGTTGTTTCTCTCTTGCTGCTTTTAGGATTCTCTCTTTGTCTTTGAATGTTGCCATTTTAATTATGATGTGTCTTGAGGTGGGCCTGTTGAGGTTCATCTTCATTGAGACCCTCTGTGCTTCCTAGATTTGCGTGACTCTTTCTCTCCTCATGTTTGGGAAGTTCCCTGTCATTAGTTTTTCAAAGAGGTTTTCTATCCCTTGCTCTTCTTCTTCTCCTTCTGGAATTCCTATGATACGGATATTATTACGTTTCATGTTGTCCTGCAGCTGTCTTAGAACCTCTTCAGTCTTGTTCAGTCTTTTTTCATTTTGTTGCATTGTCTGGGTATTTTTGTGTACATTGTTCTCCAGTTCGCTGATCCGATCTTTTGCTTCCTCTAGCCTGCTTTTAATTCCTTCTACTGTGTTCTTCAATTCAGAGATCGTATTCTTCATTTCCTCCTGGCTCTTATTGATAGTTTCTATGTCCTTTTTCATGCTCGTTTAATTCTCTGTGAGTTCCTTGTAGTTTTCCTGGAGTTCCTTGTAGTTTTTCTGGAGTTCCTTGTAGTTTCCCTGGAGTTCTTTGTAGTTTCTGCTGAGCTCATTCAGCCTCTCCATAATCCATGTTTTGAATTCTGTATCTGATATTTTACTCCCCTCTATTTCATTTAGCACTCTCTCTGGGGATTCTACCTTTCCTTTTGATGGGGGGTTTGTTTCTCTGTCTCCCCATTTTTGTGATTCCTATTGTTTTTTGGTGCTTTCTTAGAATGCTCTGCTCTTCCTGGATCTGCCTCTGGTAGTGTCAGTTCATGTACCACACTGGCCCTAGGCAGCTCATTGGAGAATTCCAGTGATCTACTGCCTTTGTCTGTCTTCTTTAATTGTTAATCTACTCACTCTGTGATTAGCCATGGGGTTTAAGGACCTTGGATGTGGCAGCTTAATTCCTGTAGGTAGGGCTTTTATTTCCCCTCAGGCTGACGCCACTTGGAGGGGAATGGTCTGTCTGCTGTACTGGGTATAAGTCAACACTGGCTGGTCCTGGGAGGCGGTTAGTGTAGCTTCCACTTACTCCTCCGCCCTCTTGGATCTCCGTCTGTGTTGTCCTTGATGTTATTTCTTTAATCTCTGGTTGTATTTCAGCTACTCTTTGGTGAATTTTTTCTCTGGTTAGTTGATTGAGAGTCACTCTTCCAACCTTGTCTTGAGGTCTTTTGTGGAGGTGCTGCTAAAACCTAATCACACAACCTAGCCAAGAAACCCACACCCTCCAATATCACCCCCAAGTATAATGTCGCTATAGGCTGCAAATGAGCCTGTATTAATATACTTGTGGAGATATTGGAACTCTTATTTCGTACGAGAAACAGATCTAAGAGTTGTTTTAAATGAAGGACGTGTAATTTTTGAGCTGGAAGTTGATAGAATATTAATATTAGCAATTGGGTTCAAGCTTATGTAAGACAGCAATTAACATTTACACTGTATGTTTGAAAAGGAGGAGAGGGTTACAGTGTGGAGTGAGAAAGTGGAAGTGTATAGTATTAGGATTATATAATCAGTATATGCTATATGATTAGCGTGGGAGGGAGTATAGGCACAATAGACATCTAGGCAGACAGACAGCCAGAAGTTGAAAGAGAGGACTGAGGAGGTTAGAAGGTAAGAAACAGACTGAGAAAGAATTTTTCAAGAACAAAAATACAGAATAGAAAATAGCAAGACAGGAAGGGAGAGAGGAAAGAGAGAGAGAAAGTAGAGAAGAGAAGGGTAGGAGAAAGAACGCAAGAAGAAGGGGAGGAAGAAGAGGGGGGGCTGATTTATTATTTTTTTTAAAAATTATATATTATAAAAAAAGATTAGGAGATTAAAACATGATATAAAATTGCAAGATAGAGAGAAAGAGAGAATATATATAGAGAGGAATAAGAGATGGGAAAGCAAGAGGATGGGGGAGGGAAATAACACAGAGGAGGGACGGATATCAGGAGGAAGAGGAGATATTAGAGAGGGAAAGATTGAAATTGAAGAGTTAACAAAAGATAGGATGAAGGAGAGAAATACAAGAGGGAGAGAAAGAAGTGAGGGGATGGGGTGGAAAGAGAGAAGGGGTAAGAATGGGAGGGTGAAGGGAGAGGGGGATAGATTAGAATTATAATTTGAATATTAAAAGATTAGAATATAAAGTGGAATAGGGAGAGAGAAAGAAAGAGAGAGAGAAGATAGGGAGAGAAGGAAAATAAAAGCAAAGGATGAAAGAAAAACGAATGTAGATTGAAGGGGACAAAATAAAGAAAGAAATTTAATAAAATTGAAGGTGCTTAGCACAGATTAAGGAGAGAGAGAGAAAGGGAGAGAACTTAAAATTAAAAAATTAACTGAGAATAGGATGCAGGGGAGACATGCTAAGGGGAGATAAGGTAGGGAAGAGGAGGGGAGAAAAGGAGAGAGAATAAGAAAGGACGGAGGGGCAGTTAGAGAGAGAGTCAGAAATAAAAGAATGAGAGGATTTTAACTCAATTCAACTTTTAGGCACAGTCTCTGGGTATTTTGGTTTGTTTGTTTTTTTGTTTTTCCTTGCTTCCTTCCTGAGTCCGCTCCTATTCAAAATTCCATGAGTTTCAAATCTTTCCTGGTTGGTTGGCTGGTTGTGGGAGGGTTCTGTTTGATTCTGGGGTTGCCAGTCTTTTATTTGTGGGCCTACCACCGCTCTGCTGTGAGCTGTGTTTAGTTGTCCCCTCCTGAGGCGCCCTCAGCCCTCCTCAGGCTTGTCCAGCCACTCCCTCCCCCGGTTGGTCCAGCCTGCACCCACCAGCAATCCCCGCCCTGACTCCAGTCGTGTCTCTATTCCCAGACCACAGCTTCTGTTCTCTATATGCTTGCGCACCCCACCTCTCTCCCTGTCTCAAGATCGTCCCCCCGTTTTGCAGGACTCTGGCATAATCGGTCAAAGTGCCGGGCCCAGTGGCACTTTCCTGCTCAGGGCCTCTCCCCTAGTCTGGAGCTCCGCAGCAGCTTTCCTGCGTGTGCTTTTCTCCTTGCCCCAAAAATGTCTCTATTCCGAGCTACAGCTTCCGCTGGCTTCCCTGTCTATAGGCTTGCACACTCTATATTTCTTCCCGCAGCAGCACCGTTCCTTTGTTCTGTAGGATTCCAGTGTGGTCGGTCACCGCAGCGCTCTCCTACCCCAGAGTTCTCCCCCAGTCTTGAGCTCCGCAGCAGCCTTTTTCTTCGGGCCCCTCTCCCCGCCCTAAAACCGTCTCCACTCCAGAACCACCGCCTCTGTTCTCTTCCCTACTTACACACCCTGCGCGTCCTATTCTCTCCTAGCCCCAAACCCGCCTTTTGTTCTGTGGGATTCTAGCGCGATTGCTTAGTTCTCCCCCAATCTGGAGTTCCGCAGCAGCCTTTCTGTGCTGCCCATCTCCTTGCCCCAAATCTGTCCCTTTGTTCTGTAGGGCCCTAGCACGAGTGCTGTGCGCACCCGGAGTGCTGAGCTTTCAGTCAGAGTCTGCAGCTGAGGAGGTTTCCCTCTAGACTCAGATCACAGTTTCTCACAGTCCTGGTCGTTCATTGTTCTCTCCCTCCTTTGGCTTTTTTGGCCAAATCTTCTCCCCAACTCCCTACAAGAATTCACCCTTCGGTTTGCCCCTAGCTGGGGGAGTCTCCAAGCAGCTCTCGGTTAGTGAATTCTCTGGTTCAGTACTGCAGACACACCGAATCCCAGAATGACTCAGCCTGCAGTGTGTGGCAAACCCCTCCACCCCCCTCCATGCTGCTCCCACACTCTCCTCCCTGTTCGCTCTATCGGAGATCCACACTCACTCAGTCACTCCTCTCCGCATTCGTTCCTGGAGTCTCTCCCTAACAGGAGCGAGCTGAAAACACTGTCCCTACTTCGAGGCCATCTCTGTAGTTTTCTGAGTACAAGTCTTTAACCTCCTTGGTTAAGTGTATTCCTAGGTACTTTATTTTTATTGTTACTATGGCAAATGGGATTTTTCTTCTAGTTTCTATCTCTGAAATTTTATTGTTGCTGTACAGTAATGCCTTCGATTTCTGAATATTGACTTTGTACCCTGCTATTTAGCTGAATGCATCTATTAAGTTGACTAAGTTTTTGTGGAATCTATAGGGTTTTCTATGTACACTATCATGTCATCTGCAAATAATGACAGTTTTACTTCCTCTTTTCCAATTTGGATGCCTTTTATTTCTCTTTCTTGTCTGATTGCTGTCGCTAGAACTTCCAAGACTATGTTGAATAGGAGTGGAGAGAGCAGACATCCTTGTCTTGTTCCTGATCTCAGGGGGAATGCTCTCAGTTTTTGCCCATTGAGTATGATGTTGGCTTCAGGTTTCTCATATATGGACTTTATTATGTTGAGGTATGCTCCCTCTATTCCCATTTTGCTGATTTTTCATCATAACTGGGTGTTGTACTTTATCAAGTGTTTTTTCTGCATCTATTGATATGATCATGTGGTTTTTGTCTATCATTTGTTTATGTGATGTATTACATTTATTGATTTGCAAATATTAAACCATCCTTGCATCCCTGGGATGAATCCCAATTGATCATGGTGTATAATCTTTCTAATGTGTTGCTGGATCTTGTGTGTTCATTATCATTTGTTTCCAGAAGCTTTTAGATTTCTTCCTTTATGTCATTGTTAACCCATTCATTATTTAATAGCATGTTATTCACTCTTCATGAGTTTGAATGTTTTTGAGTTTTTTCCTTGGTATTGATTTCCAATTTTTAGCCATTGTGATCTGAGAAGATGCTTGACATAATTTCAATTTTCTTGAATTTGTTGATGCCTCCTTTGTGTCCTACCATGTGGTCTATCTTTGAAAATGTTCCATGTGCACTTGAAAAGAATGTATATTTTGGTTCTTTGGGGTGAAAAGTTCTGTGTATATCAACTAAGTCCATTTGATCTAGAGTGTTGTTCAATGCCTCAGTACCTTTGGTGTTTCTTTGCTTCGGAAGTCTGTCCATTGTTGACAATGGGGTGTTAAAGTCCTCTACTATGAGTGTGTTGCTGTCTGTATTCTTTATGAAGTCTTTCAAAATTTTCCTTACATATTTGGGTGCTCCTAAATTGGGTGCATATATGTTTACAAGGTTTATATCTTCTTGATGGATTTTTCCCTTAAGTATTATGAAATGTCATTCCTTGTCTCTTTTTATGGCCTTTGCTGTGAAATTTGTTTTGTCTGATGAAAGTATTGCTACCCCAGCTTTATTTTTTATGTCCATTTGCTTGAGATATTATTTTCCCATCCCTTTACTTTCAGTCTGTGTAGATCTTTTGTTCTGAAGTGGGTCTCTTGTAGACAGCATATATGTGGGTCATGTTTTCTTATCCATTCAGCTACCCTATGTCTTTTGATTGGAGCACTTAATCCATTTGCATTCAAAGTTATTGATAGATACTTATTCATTGTGATGTATTCCCTTTGTACCTATGGTCCTCTCTTTCTTTCTCTCTCTTTCTTCATCTTCTTAAAGCAGTCCCTTTAGGATCTCTTTTAATGCTGGTTTTGTGGAGATGTATCCTTTAGCCTTCTTTTGTCTGGGAAATTTATTTCATCTTTCATTTTTAAAAAAGAGCCTTGCTAGGTAGAGTGGTCTTGATTGTAGGTCTCTGCTTTTCATTGCTTGGAATGTTTTTTGCCAGTCCCTTTTGGCTTGTAGTGTTTCTGTTGAGAAATATGATGATAACCTTATCAGAGCTCCCTTGTATATTATTAGCTATTTCTTTTTTGTTGCCTTTAGGATTCTCAATTTCTTTGAATGTTGCCATTTTAATTATGATGTGACATGGAGTAGGCCTCTTTGTGTTTGTTGGAACCCTCTATGCTTCCTGGACTTGAGTTACTTTTTCTCTCATCAAGTTTGAGAGGTTTTCTGCTATTACTATTTAAAACAGGTTTTCTATCCCCTGCTCCTCTTCTTCTCCTTCTGGTAGTCCTATGATATGGATATTATTACATTTCATGTTGTACTGTACCTCTCTTAAACCCTCTTTATTCTTTTTGAAGCTCTCTCAAAGCTTCTTCAGTCTTCTTTTATTTTGTTTTACTGTCTGGGAATTTTTTCCTACACTGTCCTCCTGCTTACTGATCTGATCCTCTGCTTCGTCTAGCCTGATTTTGACTCCTTCTACTGTGTTCTTTAATTTGGAAATTGTATTCTTCATTTCCTTCTGTCTCTTATTGATAGTTTCTACTTACTTTTTAATGCTGGTGTAGTTCACACTAAATTCCTTGTAGCTTCCCTAAGTTCTCTGTAGCTTCCCTGGAGTTCTTTCTAGTTTTCTCTGAGCTCACTGAGCTCATTGAGCTTCCTTATAACAATTATTTTGAATTCTAATTCTGACAGTCTGCTTACCTCTATTTTATTTAGCACTCTCTCTGGAGATTCCTCCTTTTGTTTAGATGTGGGGTTGTTTCTTTGTCTCCCCATTAAGTGACTTTTTTTTTGTTTCTGCTTTCTAGATTGTGCTACGTTGACATCCAGCCTTTGTTGTATGACCTTCTGTTGTAGGAGTCTTGTGGTATTTAGTGGTGCAGACTCCTTGATCTCCTGAACTTGATGCTCTTGAATCTCAAATAAACAATCTAACCCTACAGCCACAAGAATTAGAGGAACAACTAAAAACAAAGCCCAGGTCAAGCAGAAGAAGAAAACAATCAAGATTAGAACAGAATTTAATGACAGAAACTGAAAGAACAATTCAAATGATCAATAAACCCAGGATCTTGTTCTTTGAAAAGATAAACAAAATCAACAACCCTTTAACCAGAGTGTTCAAAGAGAGAGAGAGAGAGAGAGAGAGAGAGAGAGAGAGAGAGAGAGAGAACCCAAATAAATAAAATCAGAAACAAAAGAGGAGAATTCACAACCAATACCACAAAAAACACAAAGGATGTAAGAAGTTACTATGAAAAACTATATGACAAGAAATTTGACAACCTCAGTGAAAAGGACAAATTTCTGGAAAATATAATATTCTAATACTGAATCAAGAAAGCCTGAATAAACTGATAGCTACTAGTGAAATTGAAGTGGTAATCAGAAAAGTTATGGCACACAAAAGCCCTAAAGCAAATGGCTTAGAGACAAATTTTACCAAACATTTAGGGAAGAACTACCTCCTGTCTTTCTCAAAATATTCCAAAAAATCCAAAAAGAGGGAAAACTCCCAAACTCTTCCTATGAGCCCAGTATTATCCTAATCTCAAAATCAGGTCAAGACACAACAAAGAAAGAAACCCACAGGCCAATATTGCTGATGAACATAGATGTTAAAATCCTCAACAAAATATTGGCAACACATTTAAAAGATCATACCCATGATCAAGTGGGATTCATCCCAGGGATGCAAGGATGGTATAATATTTACAAATCAATAAATGTAATACACCACATAAACAAAAGGAAAGACAAAAATAATATCATATTAATTGATGCTGAAAAGGGATTTGATAAAGTAAAGCACGCTTTGATGATAAAAACACTCAGAAAAATGGGAATACAGGGAGCATACCTCAACATAATAAAGACCATATATGAGAAACTTGCACTCAACATCATACTCCATGGTTAAAAACTGAAAGCTTTTCCCCTAAGATCAGGATCAGGACAAGGGTGTCCACTCTCTCCACTTCTTTTTTTTTTTAATGTGTTTTATTGATTATAATGTTACATTTGTCCCAATTTCCCTTCCCTCTTCTCCCCTCCACCCGGTGGTCCCCCTCCCTCCAGTTGTCCCCCCCTTTTAGACCATGTCCATTAGTTGTGCATATAGTTCTTCTCAACCTCTCTCTGTCTATTCCATTCCCTCCTACCATGCTCCTTAATTCCTATATCATCTCCCTCCCTCTCCCCCTTCCCCCTCCCTGCTGATCTCCCCCCAATATGCTCCCCATACCTATAATTCTTTTCCCACTCTCGTTGCCTGTTTAGTTTGCCTTTGTTTCAATTTCCTAGCTTCTGTTGTTGTTTCTTGTGATGCAGTTTTCATTTTAGTGTTCATAGTTTTGATCCTCCTTCTTCTAAACCAGTCCCTTTAACATCTCATATAACAGTGGTTTGGATCTAATGAACTCTTTCAGTTTTATTTTGTCCTGGAAGCACTTTCTCTGCCCTTCTATTCTGAATGACAATTTCACTGGATAGAGTATTCGTGGCTGTAGGTTTTGGATTTTCATTACTTTGAATATTTCTTGCCAGTCCCTTCTTGCCTGCAGGGTCTCCCTTGAGAAGTCAGCTGATAGTTTAATTGGGACCCCTTTGTACATGATTCTTTTCTTCTCTCTTGCTGCTTTTAAGATTCTCTCTTTATCTTTAACTTTTGACATTTTGATTATAACGTGTCTTGGAGTGGTTCTCCCTGGGTCCAGTTTTTTTGGAATTCTCTGTGCTTCCTGGACCTGTAAGTCTATTTCCTTCCCCAACTTTGGAAAGTTCTGCTTTATTATATTTTCACTTAATTTTTCAATTTCTAGATCATCTTCTTCGCCCTCTGGCAAACCAATGATTCTTATGTTGGGCCTTTTATAGCTGTCCCAGAGGTTTCTGATCCTCTCATCATTTTCCTTGCTTCCTGTTTTCTCTCTGCACTGATTGACTGTTTGTTCCTTCTTTGTGTTCTGGTTTGTTGATTTGAACTCTGGATTTTATTTCCTCATCATCTGTTTCGTATGTGATTTTGTTCCTTTCAGTATGAGTGTTTTTCGATTCTTTCTTATCTTTTTCCAGATCTTTTGTTAATTCTGTAAGCCACCTGATAACAATGGCCCTGAACTGAGCTTCTGACAGGTTTCTTATTTGTTCATCTGTCAGATTCTTCATCTGTTGCCTGGTGAGGTGCGCCATCGGGATTTCTATAGTTGTCTGCCTCATTTTGACAGATGCATTTTGCTTTCTTGGGCCGGCTATAGGGGGCAGTGCCTGTGTACTTGTCACAACCCAGCGACCGCCGATCCGCAACCTTTCTCGCCGGCGCTTTGTTGTCATTGCCCAGCGACCAGTGGCAATCCGCAACCTATTTCGCAGCCCTGTGGCGCTTTGTGTGGGGGCGGGGGCCCAAGATGGATTCACACAGTTATTCTGCTAGGAGACTGGGATCCGTCCTCCCGCCCCCTGGGGCTCACTGTTCAAGGCGATGTGGTGGCTGCTTCTCCCAGCATTGGGGGTCGTGAGCCGCCGGGGTTTGACTGCAGCTGGGATTGTCCTCCCTGCCGCTGTCCCTGGTGTGACCGCAAACAGCACCACCCACTTTCGCTCTTCCTACCTGTCCAAAGAGCGCCGCTGGTTTATAACTTCATACGTTGGGCTTCCGTGTAGTTTTATTTTCTGGAATTTCTAGTTATCTTTTGTTCTGAAGTAGTTGTATTCCTCTGTAGTTGTAGAGGGAGGCCGAGCATGTCCGTCTAAGCCTCCATCTTGGCCAGAAGTCTCCACTTCTATTCAACATAGTTTTGGAAGTTCTAACCACAGCAATCAGAGAAGAAAAAGAAATAAAAGGCATCCATATTGGGAAGGAGAAAGTAAAACTGTCATTATTTGCAAATGACATGATAGTGTACATAGCAAACTCTATAGACTCCACAAAAACTACCTAATAAATGAATTTGGCAAAATAGTAGGATACAAAGTCAATATCCAGACCAAAGGCATTTTTGTACACCAACAATAAAATATCAGAGATAGAAACCAGAAAAAAAATCCCACTTAGTACAGCAATATGAAAAAGAAAATACCTAGGAATAAACTTGACCAAGGAGGAAGAAGACCTATACTTGGAAAACTACAGAACATTAAAGAAAAAAGTTAAGGATGATACAAATAAATGGAATCACATACTGTCTTCATGGATGGGAAGAGTTAGCATTATTAAAATGTCCATACTACCCAACATGGTTTCGACATGATCTCTATTAAAATACCAATGACATATTTCAGAGATCTAGAGTAAATATTTTAAAAATGTTATGGAACCAAAAACAACCCTGAATAGCCTCAGCAATCTTGATAAAGAAGAGCAAAGTAAGAGGAATTGTAATACCTGGTATCAAACTATATTTCAATGCCATGGTAATCAAAACAGTATGATACTGGCATAAGAACAGACATATAAAGCAATGGAACAGAATAGAGAACCCAGAAATAAACCCATGTCTGTATGGTCAATTAGTATTTGACAAAGGGTTCAGGAACATAAAATGGAGTAAATATAGCATTTTCAACAAATGGTGTTGGGAAAACTGTACAGGGACCTGCAAAACAATGAAATTAGACCACAAACTTACACCATACACAAGAATAATCAAGATGGATAAAAGACTTAAATCACACCACCATAAAAGTCCTAGAGGAAAACAGAAGCAGTAAAATTTCAGATACCCCATGCAGCAATATTTTCACTGATATGTCTCTATGGGCAAGGGAAATAAAGGAAAGAACAAACAAATAGGACTACCTGAAACTAAAAAGTTTCTGCTTGGCTAAAGAAAACATCAGCAAAATGAAAATAGAATCAACCATATGATGCATTGGGCAAGGGTTTGATCTTTAAAATACATAAAGAACTTATACGACTCAACACCAGGAAGACAGACAATCCAATTAAAAATTGGCAAAGGACCTGAATAAGCACTTCACTAAGAATGACATACAGAGGGCCCATAGACATATTAAAGAATGCTCAACATCACTAGCCATCAGAGAGATGCAAATTAAAACCACAATGAGATAACGCCTCACACCTATCAGAATGGCCATCATTAACAAATCAACAAACAGTAAGTATAGGTAAGGATGTGGAGAAAAGGGAACTCTAGTGCACTGTTGGTGGGAATGCAGACTGGTACAGCCACTGTGGAAAACAGTATGGAATTTCCTCATAAAACTATTATGGAACTGCCTTTTGATCTAATGATTCCACTTCTGGGATTATACCCGAAGAATCCTGAAACACGAATTCAAAAGAATATATGCACCCCTATGTTTATAGCAGCACTATTTACAATAGCCAAGTCCTGGGAACAGTCTTAAGTGCCCATTGGTGGATGAATGGATAAAAAAACCCTGGTAAATTTACACACTGAAATACTACACAGCAGAAAGAAAGAACTCCCACCTTTTGTGACAGCATGGATGGACCTGGAGAGCATTATACTTAGTGAAATAAGCCAGTCGGCGAAAGACAAATACCATA
Source organism: Furipterus horrens (assembly GCF_987537825.1). NCBI lineage: Eukaryota > Metazoa > Chordata > Mammalia > Chiroptera > Furipteridae > Furipterus > Furipterus horrens. The sequence continues at coordinate 72,361,014 of NW_028327177.1, forward strand.
TGATCTCACCTAGTGCAGGAACTTAATGAACAAAAAAACAAAGGAGCAAAATAGAACCAGAGACATGGAAACAAGGAACAGACTGAGAGTGACCAGAGGAGAGGGGGAAAGGTGAGAAAGGGAGAAAGAAGGGGAAGGATTTTGTCAAGGAACTAGTATAAATGACTCATGGACATGGAGAACAAGGTGGGGACTGACTGTGAGAGAGAGGATTGGGGAGGCAGGTCAGGGGAGAGCAATGGAGGAAACTGGGGCAACTGGAATAGAACATCAATAATTTTTTAAAAAGAATTTAAAAAAAGTAGTATACTGTGACACTTATGCTAATAATAAACAACGGATAAGATGAATTTAAAAAGCACAATGACTGAAGTTAGTACTTTCTGAATGGGGTAATTTTTACCTTATTGACTACAAGCAGTATAAAAATTATGAGGATTCTTTTAAAGAAATAAATAAACCATGGTTATCTTTTTAAAGGAAAGAAACTGAAAATTTAAAAATAAAGTATTTTTTCCTGAAAATTAAATCCAAACAATGACCACGTGTAACAGTTCTTATTTAATAATTGAATAACTCTTGGCTTATGTGCTAAACTAGAGGTATGAAATTTTCCACCATTTCTAACAGAAATATATTGCGAGATCAGTAAGTTCAAGATATTTATTAAAATATCTGTTACTCTTTCAAACATTTGAATCAAGGCAGTATGTCTACTGGGTTCATGAAACCAGTTCCCTTTTATAGAACATAAATAGTAAATGCAATAAAACAATATTGGGTTGTGAAAAGTGACTTAGGAAATTAATTAAAATTTTATATTTTAATTTATGTCATTTTACCTGATCTAAATGTTAACACTTAAATTATACAAGGAGCTTTCCATCTGCTAGAAAGAGTCATGGGAAATGGGGTAAATATTATTGTAATTTCTTCTAATAAAAATGTTACCGACAGCCCTTTAGAATACATGTTAAATGCTATTGTAACAAAATAAACTTAAAAAAAAAAAAAAAACATTTGACAGGCTTGACTGTCTAAACCCACCATGGTGCCTGTGAACCACACTTCTAAAATTAGGCCCTGGTCACAAAATAGGCACTTCTATTACTGTCTTGCTTTCAATAACTTCTTATATTCCTCAATCAATTATTATCCCCCTTTATCCTTTCCAGCACTCTGGAGTTGTCCTAATGATTCTTCACTGAAGAATTACATTATTTAAATCTTTAAGTAAGCAGCACTATCTTTCTTATTTGTAGATTTAATAGTTCAATTAGTCTCTAAACTTGGCTGTGTTTGTTCTGTATTCCTTGTGCTTTCAATATCAGAGAGTGTCTCATCACTTTTGGGAAGAATGTAGTTTTAAAAAGGAAAAAGATAAGGATAAAAGAACCTTTGACATATTCACTGCCATAGTCACACTGGTCCATGGGCTGTGCACAACAATCACGTCCACACTGTATCCTATTAAGTTGCTTCAGCCTCTGAAGTTCCTTCTTGGAAACTTCTGATGCGGTGGGAAGAGTAAAAACTTACATCAAGCAGTTGTCATACGAATTAAATTTTACATAAAAGCAATTGGGATTGCTGCTGAGTAAGCCCTTCCCAGAGACAGCTCAGACAATTCTGCAGAATCACCTGCTAACCTACTGCCCAGGACAGCGATGCCAGTGGCCTGAGTGTCAACAGCATCAATCACAAGTAGCACAGCGGAGAGTGTCATGCAGGTGTGTGAACAGTACACAGCAACTGCAAACAGACTATTTGGGATAAAATGGTAGATAAGATTATAGCTGCACTTTCAGTTAAACAATGGGAATCCTGGGGAAATGAAAGACTCCTAGAAACTAAGCTGGTAAAAAATGAAAATTTGAAAGTAGCAGAGTATTTTCTTTTAATAACCAAGTGAAATGCATAAAGGTGGCCTATGCACATCTATGAAATGCAAGGTGCCTCCATCCATGTGTGGTGTTATGACAGCTGTGGTATTACCTCCATTTTACAGATGAAGAAACTGAATTTTAGCCCAATTAACTCATTTCTCTGAGTTTAAGAAGCCATTAAAAAGGATTCACATGCAAATAACATACACATATTCCGTCCAATGCCTGTTTCTTTCCTTGTTATCATGTTTCGCATGAAAAAGAGTATTGTTTAGTAGAGCAAATTTTTGTGTATAAATTATTCCCTAGGGGAAAGGTGACTAAGGTGTCCTTTCAAGGCTTCTAGGAATGTTTCTAACTCCCCAAAGCACCCATTATTGGGAATCTGTATTCAGAGATTTGATGCAAATAAACTGGCATAGACAGAAAACAACATAGGTCTTGGACTTTATTGTGAAACTTTGAAACTTGAGCTGACCTGTTGATTAACCTAGGTCTCCTCTGTCCTTTTATCCATGATGGAGCAAGGGCCAAGAGAGATGGGGCCTTCTATAAGCTCACTTACAATTCTACTTTCAGACTTAGGGATAGAAACAGTCTTTTAAATTTCAAGTTCTTGTCTTTTCTTGATATTATTTGGCCTTATCAATAATTCATAAAAATCTAATATCAGGTGCTCATATGTTGAGAATTTGGTGAATTCATTAATACTACCTAAGATTTTTTAGTTGTGACTTGGGAGTCAAGTGTGTTACAGTCATTGTAAGAGCCATAATGAAGTAAAATGTTTTGATATATGAATAAGTACAAACAAGTTGTTAGAATAATTCTTTTAAATCTCTTCAGTCCCAGAATTACATGACGGGAAAGTTACTGCCTATAATTTAGAGATTCACTTATATCTGTGGTTAAGCTTTCAACATGAAAAATGAAAATATTTAGAGATTGAGACATGGTTACATATAATAGATTTCCTTTACATCTTTACCAAAATGTTTTTAGGTTTGATTTGTGCTTATTTTTACTCCCCAAAGAGAATTTAGATTAAATTAACCATTTTTTAAATGCTCTTAGGCGGGTTCCTGTTGTCTCGAGGTGGTTATGATAGATGTGACAATGGAAACTATAATCACCCAGAATTAGCCATTTGGAAACTACATGTGTAGGCTCAGAAGGAATGTTCTGTGAAGACAACAATGTGGTCATGAATTGCTGACCCTTTCTTCCAAATTCCTTCCACCAGAGGTGCCTGCTTGAGTTTGCATTGAAGACCTATATATTCACCTGAGAACTCTAGGCTTTGAGGGGAAATACCACTCCCTGTGTTTCTAGGAATGAGTCTAGGAAAGTTCAAAGGGAAAGGATGCACCTGTCTTCTCATTGTGGGTGGTTTCTTCCTACTAAATCACCCTGAGATTTCTGGGGCCTGTGAGAACATTTCTCTTGGAGAGAATTGTTTCTGATTCATGGAGCTTGGAAGAACCACCTGTAGGTAATGACAGCTCAACTACAGAATAACAGTTAACTTGTTCATTTTCTGAAGATCAAAATGATTAGAATCTGCCATGTCCTCCAGAATGTTATGTCTTGACTCTGTCAAGGAGACCTGACTTTTAGCGATGCCACATATCAAATCATGGTTGGCTAATGATGAATGATAGCAAACTCATGACACTCAATAAGCTGAGAGAGGAAGATCAAGATGAATATTTAGAATTATTGGGTTCTAGCATGGTAAAGTCAATCAACGTATAATATAAATAATGAACATCTAAAAGAGTCTGGGAAATTTTTTTAATTGTAAAGTATGATTTCCAAACTTTAAAGTTTAGAAGAATTCCAGTTCCAGTGATTTGGCAAGATAGATATAAGGGGCTTGAAAATATGGTCACAACAGCACCTGGAAATGCTTGACATAATGTTAAATACATAGCTCAACCATGAGGTATTAAATCTATAGATTCTCATACTCTGTGATCTGGCCAGTTCCACTTTGGACATATATTAACTCAGAAAAATATTGTCACTTGGTGTTAATACTTTTAGAATTCTGTTTTTATCATTTGCATAAGTATAGCTGCCAACTCCCTGCTTTATTATTTTTATATGTACATCAACTTTACTCAGGTATAATGTACATACAATAATATGCACTTGTTTTAAATAAATAATTTGAGGTTTAACATATGTACATATCTGTTCAGTCACCACTAAAATATAGATACAGAGCATTTTCATCACTCTTAATAAAGTTTCCTCATTCTTCTTTGCAAGTAATCCCTGTCCTCCAACTCCCAATCATTAGGTAGGTGCAGGTTTAACATAAGAATATGCCAAATAATTTTCCCAGGTGCTTTTTCCACTTTATGAATGAAAAAAACTTGAGAGTTCCATTGGCTACACATTCTTGACATTATCATCCTTTTTAATTTTAGCCATCTTAATAGGCTACTACTGTATGTCATTGTGGGTTTTTGTTTTTAATCAATTACTTTAATTAACTTAAAAATGTATTAAGGTATAAATTACATACAATCAAGTGTATCCATTTGAAGACTATAATTTGGTGAGCTTTGTCAGTTGTACACACAGTGAAACCACCACTACTATAATAAAGACACTCATTTATTTCCCGTATCCCTAAAAGATCACTTATGCTCTTTTGCAGTCCATTACTTCTCTGGTCTCAGCCTCAGGCAAATACCAATCTTTTTTCTGTGTATTAATTTGGGTTTTCCAGAATTGTGTGTTTATGAAATCATATAGTATCTGGCTTCTTTCACTCAGCATGATAATTTTGAGATTTATTTATGTTGTCAGTAGTGCATTGTTTTGTTTTTCCTGGGTAGTATTCCTCACTGCTTTATTCTCTAGCTTACTCAGTGGCTTACTAATGGGCTCACATAGTCTCTGAGTTGACTCTTTGTGCACTATCTTTAAAATACCACAAAACCTGTTCATATAAAATGCTTTTGAAAACACAACTCAATTCTACTCCAAATTTGAGTAAGACATCTCTGAAAATGTTTTTAAGGGAGGAAAAATGGATTTAAAACCAGTGAACTATAATTATACACAAAATAATTTAAATGACCATTTATGCTGGAAGTTTTTGTTGACAAAAATGAATCTTTTTAATATCATATTATTTCAGTGGTGTTCAGATATTAATGGTGTTTAAATATCTCCAGTGTATAAGGTCAAGTATACATTGGCCCAAGATAAGAAATTTCTTAATGTGTTCAGTGTCCAAATTCAAATAAGGCTTCAATTTTATAAAATTCAGTCTTAACTGGCTCCTGGTCAAAGTTTCATCTTGAAATAGTCGAAAATCAAAACAGACAATTCAGAAAGTCTAGCTGGCAGGTCTTTGAACTTGTTTGTGAAAGCGACCTTGGCCCTGAGGCAAGAGAGAACCCAGTACAGATATATGAGGATAAAGTAGGAAACAATTTGAATATCTGTCATACTTGTTACCAGCCATTGCTTTCAGACAAGAGCTTCCTCAAAGCTTGTGCTCGGATGTCCCCAGGAACAAAATTAGTATAGTGCCTGAGAGCATGTGAAGAAAACAGACAGTGACTGTTTTAAATCACACAGATGCTTCCCCCTTTTGCACTTCAAGCACCAGGAATTATTTTATCCTAATTCTGGGGCAAGGGTATTACAAAAGGGATGGTAGAAATCATGAAACCTTAACCCATAGACTTGTCTGGTTCGGTAACTGAGGCTGACTGTGACTTTCTGGAGCCAGGGGCATTGGAACATATAACCCATTCATTGGGTGGAACATCCATTGTCCAGTCCCTGAACCATTTGAGGTTAAGTTAGGACAACCTTCACTATTCTATAGCTCTGTCAGAGTAGCTGATCCTTTAGGAGAAAATTGAGCTCATAAACCAAAAAACAAACAAAAAACAAAAATACCAAACAACAACAACAAAAAATCCCAAGACATTTGAAGAGAAACATTTTATTAAATGCACAAAGAAAAGATTTATAGATTCTATCAGAAGTGTAAATATTGAAGCATAAAACTTAAGAATTTAAAATGTGCTTTAAGAACATACTAAGAGAGAAAGTACAATGCTATCAATATAAAATATGAGTTATAAACCATAAAACTTAAATATCAGATATAAAAATATACTAGAAATATATGATTTAGGACAAGAGAAAATAGAAAATAGTAGTAGACCTCCAGTGACTTAAAAAATTGAATGTGCAATTAAAAATTTTTGTTGCATTTTTAAATTATTGATTATGCTGTTACATTTGTCCAAATTTCCTTCCCCCCTGTTCCCCCCTCCCTCCAGTTGTCTGCCCCCTTAGTCCATGCCCATTGGTTGTGCATATAATTCTTCTCAACATCTTCCTGTCTACTCCACTTGCTCCTACTATGCTTCTTAATTCCTGCATCATCTCACTCCCTTTTCCCCCTTCTCCCTCCCTGCTGACCTCCCCCCAGTAGGTTCCCAATACCTATAATTCTTTTTCTCCTCTTGTTGCCTACTTAGTTAGCCTTTGTTTCGATTCCCTAGCTTCTGCTGTTGGTTGTTGTGATACAGTTTTCATTTTAATGTTCATAGTTTTGATCCTCCTTCTTCTAAACCAGTCCCTCTAACATCTTGTATAACAGTGGTTTGGATCTAACAAACTCCTTCAGTTTTACTTTGTCCTGGAAACAGTTTCTCTGCCCTTCTAACCTGAATGACAGCTTCATTGGATAGAGTAATCATGGTTGTAGGTTTTTGATTTTCATTACTTTGAATATTTCTTCCTAGTCCCTTCTTGCCTGTAAAGCCTCCTTTGAGAAATCCGCTGACAGTCTAATTGGGACCCCTTTGTACATGATTCTTCTCTTCTCTCTTGCTGCTTTTAAGATTCTTTATCTTTAATTTTTGACATTTTGATGATAATGTGTCTTGGTGTGGTCCTCCCTGGGTCCAGCCTATCCAGAACTCTCTGTGCTTCCTGGACCTGTAAGTTCATTTTTTTCCCCAAGATAGGGAAGTTCTGCTTCATTATTTTTTCACATAATTTTTCAATTTCTAGTTCTTCTTCTTCACCCTCTGGCAATCCAATAATTCGAATGTTCGATTGCTTATAGCTGTCCTAGAGGTTTCTGAGCCTCTCATCATATTTCTCACTTTTTGTTTCCTCTTTCTGCACTGGTTCACTGTTTGTTCCTTCCCTATGTTCCGATTTGTTAATTTGATTGATGGCTTTCTCTTCCTCACCACTTGTCTTGTATGAATTTTTGTTCCTTTCCACAGGACTAGCCTTCATTCCTTCCCTGTCTTGATTCAGCCCCGCTGTTAGGTCTGTAAGCTGTCTTATGACTATAGCTCTGAACTGAGCCTTGGAAAGATTCGCTATTTGTTCATTGGTCAAGGCTTTTATTTGTTTTGTTTTTTTCATTAGCTGTGTGACTGGTATTTCAATCATTAATTTGGCCATCCTGTTTTGTTTATTTTTCCTTCTTGGGTGGGGCGCTGTCACACCTCCTACGCTATATTGGGCGGAGCCCCGCCTGCTCGTCACAACCTGGCGACCTTTCTCACCACACTGTGGTGCTTTGTGTGGTGGCGGGGGTCCAAGATGGATTCCTGCTGTTACTCTCCCGCTGAGGAACAGGACCGCCTCCCAGTGGGGTCTGCCTTCCCAGGCATTGGAATCGCGAGCCGACTGATCTGGTCTGCAGCCAGGGCCGGCTCTCTGGCACTTCTCTCCTCCCCCCAAATACAGGTGTCTGCTTACCGGGTCCTACTGTTCACTGTTTGCTGCTGTGGCTGCTGCCTCCAGCACAATTCGATCTTTCTCAGCCATGGTTTCGCACTTTCTACCAGTCCAGACAAGCACCACTTGTTTATGACTTCATACATTGGACTTCCACATAGCTTTATTTTCAGGAACTTCTTATTAATTTTAGTTTTGCAATAGTTGTAATCATTCTTAGTTGTAGAGGGAGATAGAGCGTGTCAGTCTATGCCTCCATCTTGGCTTGAAGTGTTAAAATTTTTTTACAAAGAAACATATAGGCCTAGATGACTTTACTGGAAACCTTATTAAACATTTAAGAAATTATACTAACCTTATATTTTCAGAAAACAAACAGGAAAAGGACTTCCTGATTTATTTCATATGGCCAGTGACAGGATCTAACTGTCAGAATCTAGAGGCAGCCAGAGTGAAAAACTGCTGACCCCATGGTCAGAATAACAAACATGATGGCTACAATTCCCTAATCAAGAACCTCTCCAGAGCATTTGGTGTTGCAGCTGTCACAGTTCGCTGGCTTAAAAGGTGCGCCTCAGCAGAGGCCAAGAGGGACTCCTATGGGCTCTCATAAAGGTTAAGGAGTCTCCGTCCCCCTACTCTTATGGGCCCCCCGAGGTGGTCTAGGAGTAGATTCCCTCTCACCTAGTCCCTACTTGCTTAATAAACTGCTTATATATTATGTCTGGTCTCCAGACTCACTCCAGACTCTTTTTCCAGTGACTGTGCCTGACAGCCAGCACAGCTATGATGTCCAAATCTGAGTATGGTATTATACCTAGTGGTGAAATATTACATGTTTTCCTTCTAAGATTGGAAACAGGTGAAAAATTTCTGCATTTCTATTCTACATTATACTGTAGGGCCTAGCTAGTGTACAAAGGAAAGCTAGAGGCATAATGAAGTTTGGAATGAAAAAAGTAAAACTTTATTTACAAATGATATAATTGTGTAAACAGAAAGTCACAGGGACTATACCTCCTAAAATCACTAAAACTGGTAAGTGAATGTATCTTAGTATACAAGATCAATATACAAAAATCAGTATACTTTCCTATATTAGCAAAAAATAATTAGAAAGTATGTTTCAAAAATTACTATTTACAATAACATTTAAAACATAAAATATTTAGAAATATTTATAAATAAGTTTAAAAATCATGTGCAAGATCTTACCCTGGAAAACATAAACCATTATTGTATGTATTAAAGATCTTAATAAATAGATATACCACATTCATGGATTACATGAGTTGATAGTATAAAGATGTCAAATCTCTTGATATTGATCATCTCAATGTAATTCAATCAAAGTGTTAGTTTATTTGTCAAAATTCACAACCTAATTCTAAATGTCACCACCATTCTGGAAATCTCACACAGTTAAACATGTATCTACTCTGTGACCCAGCAAATCTACCTTTAAACATCTATCCAACAGAAATGAAAACATAGCTCCACAAACAACAAGAAGTCCCCTAAAGATTATATAAAACGTATCTTTTTCATAAATTTAAAACCAACTAAACATACAAATTTAAATTTCTAAATGTAAATGTGATTAAAATAATGTGTTTTAAAATTCTTACATCACACCTATACTAGCCAGGAATATATAAATATAATGATGAACACAGAATCTAAAATCATCCTTGCCACAGTTGAGACAGAAAGAGGGTGAAGGAACTATGTAATGACATAGAGATCACCATGTTCTCAGTTTTGTGCATTAAATTTTTCTTAAAACCAGTGCCTAAATAAATACACACGCAAGCAAACTGTGCCTGGTTCAGTCATGAGAGTGCCTCAAATCTAGAATTGTGCTTTTATTCAATTTTGTTAATCTCAGGTTCACTGAAGAAAACTAACCAAATTTATTTATTCAGAATTTCTATTAAAATGAATCATGTTAGAAAGAAAATTTAACTTATGATTTAAAATAACTCATTATGTTTTATTTCTATGTTTTAAGTTATTTAGTAGTCTTCTCTATATAGGTGTGCCCTAGGCTTTGATATTTGGAGCAATATATTCGCTCTCTTTTTTCTCATCTATGCAAAAATATAACTGAACTTGCCATTTCTGGCCTAAATCTGTTTTCTGTGTTTCAGGGTCCAGCTTTCTTTACACAACTGTAGACTGGTCATCAATATTGAGGTAGCTCATGTACTTTCTCAGAGGACAGAGATGTTTCAATAGTATTTTTCACTGATATATTCCCATGCTCTACCCCAGTGCATCAATAAATATTTGCTGAATGGATAAATATCTCAAACTTAGCAATCAAAGTTGTCCCATGGTACTTCTTACACACATATGCTCTTCTTCCTCCGTTATTCTTTATGTTTTTTTATTTTAAGAGTGTAACCACATCCACCAAAACCACAGTCCAGAAACCAATACACCTCTTCACCAATGCTTGCCATCGATTCTAATTTCTAGATATCTTTCAAATCCATTTTCTCTTCTACAGATTCACTGCTACTACCTTCACTCAGCCCTTGCTACTTCTCACATATATGACACTAAAATCCTAATTGTCTTTATGGCCTCAGCCCACCTACTTCAACCTGCTCCCCATTCTCTTCCCAAAATCATGAGCATCTTGAGATCTCCTGTGTTAAATAAGAATGATACAGAGACTAAAATATTGCACATTTCCTGTGTTGTAAGAAAAACATTGCCCTTGTGTATGCATAAGGCATTGCAAAAAGCTTTAAAAATATTTCCAAACTGCATTCACCAATGTGTCCCAATTCAGTCCTTCTTCTAAAATCTTGTTCAGTGGGTGAAGTGGATACACAAAACAAGAGGAAAGGGATCTTGTTTTGTTAAAATTCCAATTGAGACATCAAGATTTCATGCTTTCCCATGTAAATTTCAGAAATACTAAATTACTTAAATTTTATTTACCACATGAAGAAAATACATATTAACTGTTCTAGTTCGATTCTATTCACAAGTTGCTGACACCGACCTAAGCAAAAATTCAGATATTGATGATAACAAAAGGAAAAACAGTGCATTTCCCCAAAACTATTAAGTCTACCTCATAGTATTAAACTTCCTCCAAGTCTTACTAATAATGGTGAACACTGTAAATTTGAAAAACTGGCTTCTGGCAAACTTGAGTAACAGAATTGAACTAGAGCCAAATTAACCACAATAGAGACATTTTACCTCAATAATTCTCTTATCAGGGATGATACCTTTTTCTTATTAAATAAGACATATACTGTCACAAAGGGTAGAATCCTCTTCTTCTTCTTCTGCTTCTCTATTCTTTTTTATGGCTGAGTAGTATTCCATTGTGTAAATGTCCCATAGTTGTTTTATCTACTCATTCACTGATGGACAGTTGGGCTGCTTCCATATCCTGGTGATTGTAAATAACACTGAAATGAAAATAGGGGTACTTATGTTCTTTCAAATTAGTGTTTTGGTTTTCTTCAGGAATCTTCCCAGAAGTGGGGTTGCTGGGTTAAAAGGCAGATCCATCTTCAATTTTTTGAGGTATCTTCATACTGCTTTCCACAGTTGTTGTACCAGTCTGCATTCCCACCAACAGCACAAAAGGATTCTCCTTTCTCCACATCCTTACTAGAACTTGTTGTTTGTTGATTTATTGATGATAGCCATTTAGACAGATGCGAGACAGTATATCATTGTGATTTTAATTTGTATTTCTCTGATGATTAGTAACATTGAGCCTCTTTTCATAGGTCTTTTGGCCATCTGTATGTCCTTTTTGGAGAGGCGTCTATTCAGGTCCTTTGCCCATTTTTAAATTAGATTATTTGGGGTTTTTTTTTGTTTGTTTTTTAAGTTCTTTATAAATTTTGGATATTCACCCCTTATCAGATGTATTGGTGAGTATGTTCTCCCATTCCAAGGGTTAACTTTTTATTTTGTTGATGTTTCTTTGTTGTGCAAAATCTTTTTAGTTTTACTTGCAACAGTATGGATAGACCTGGAGGACATTATGCTAAGTGAAATAGGTCAAAGAAAAACAAATACCATATAATTTCACTTATATGTAATATCTAACGAACAAACTGACTAAGAAACAAAATAGAGACAGACTCATAGAGAGCAGGATGACAGCTATTGGTGGGGGAGGTTGAGAGTGAAGGGATTGAGCAAAAAGGAAAAAGGACTCATGGATATGAACAACAGTGTGGTGATTGCAAGGGGATGGGAGTACAGAGGGTTAACTGGTAATGGAAAAAATACAATATATAGTAATGTTTTTTTAAAGACATACAGAGAGTTAGGTCTTGTTAGTTGCAGTCAAACACAACCCAACAAACAGCTTTTCACTGCAATATGCTGTGAAAGCCAGCAGACTGGGAAATCAAAAAAGAGTTATACTTAAAAGTCGTATGTCGGTCTGAGCAAACCTATAACGCATACCTGATGTCTGTATGATCATTAATATCATTAATTGGTATTTTTTTCTTAATATTCTTTAATTACCCCTGTTAGATTCAGTATTATATTTAGACCCTGTCCAAAGATTTGCACAACATAGGACATTGACCTCTTCTCATATACACAGCATTGTTTTTTTTAATCCCCCCTACATGCCAGTCTTTGACTACTGAAATACTTGAAGGTTCAAAATAGTGTTCATGGTCTTTGATATGGGCAAGATAAGAAACCAGAGAACAGGATGTCTGTTTTTTTTTAACTTTGAATTGTCAGCACCAAACATCATTTCTGAAAGAATGTCACATACATGGTAGGCAAAAACATAAATGACCTAAGTCAAAGAATGAGTAATGCTAATAGAGGATTAATGACTTTTTCAAAATAAGTAGATGATTTTTACTTTTTTACTCTTTTGGTTTAAAAACTTATTCAACATTCACTGGAAAAACTAAAAAGTTATGTATTAGAGGACTGTTTTCTCAAACTGCCAATTCTATAAATTGGGTTGGAAGAATTAAACCTGATATTAGCTAACATATGTGTGCCATCGCATTCTAAATACATTATGAAAATGTTCACTGTATCTCACAAGAGCTTTGTGAGAGGCATTACTGTGGAGATTATGTTATTTCAGCCATCAGTCTGATTTCTCCAAAAGCTCCCCCACTGAAACTTTTGTAAACACACATGGGCTGTTTGTCAGGGTTCACTCAAATTTAAAATATTCCTAGCTGAAAAGGTTTGCTTGTCATCAAGTCCCATTGGCAACATACAGAAATTATTAGTGTTTGTAGTCTTTAGATCTTAAGAATGAATAAAAAGCAGAATTCACTTTGTAATGAAAAAAATAAATAAAGCCTGGACACTCATGAACAAAACTGAGGTGAAATGGAAATGACAAGAACTGGGCTCAGCCAAGTACTGGTTTGCTATTTGCTTTTGAAAAGGACAAGCAAACTGGAACCTGTTTCTACAGTAACCTGCATGTGTTGCTTTTCACTTACAAAGGTAAGACCTTGGCACAGAGAAGTCTTCAAAGCAGAGGAATTAAAAATTAGATGCAAGAGATGAGAAATAAAGTACAAACTCTCATGTATGCTAATCTTTAAAAACTGTCCTATGTATAATTTTTCTCCAGAGGAAATAACATTAAATTTTGGGATTGCTTTCCTTAAATTATATATATTCAATGTCTTTTAAAGAGTTTCGGGTCTTTTGCATAGGATTTAATTCCATAAATAACCAGAATAAAACATAGCTAAACAAACATAAGTGGTATTAAAATTGGACAGAATATTTTCAGAAAGTTTTACATTTGCAAAAAAGTTGTAAAAATGGTAGAGTTTCAATGCACCCTACTTCCAGTTTCTTTGCTGTTAACATCTTATATTGGCATGATACATTTGCCATGACTAATAAACCAATATTGAGGAATTATCATTAACTAAAGCCTATAGATTGCAATAGTGTGTCCTTATGTCTTTTTTCTGTTCCAGAATCGAGTAGAACACCACAGTTCGCACACTGATTATGTCTCCCTAGGCTCCTGGAGACTGTGATAATTTCTCAGACTATCCTTGATTTTGATGACCTTTCAGTTTTCAGGAGTATGGCTCAGTTATTTTACATATGTCCTTCATTTGGGGGTTGTGTGATGTTTTTCTCACATGGGGATTATGAATTTGGAGAGGGAGACCATAGAGGGGACTGACATTCCTCATATCACATCAAGGGTACAGGGACCAACATGACCTATTACTGTTGATGTGTGTGTCTTGCTAGCTTGGCTGAGGTAGTGGTTTGGGTTCCTCGCTATAAAGTTACTCCTTTCCATATTTGCAGGCTATTCATTTTGAAAGGAAAGCAATTTGTGAAGCCCACACTAAAAGGGAAAGGGGGTTCTCCTTCCCTTTTTGAGGAGGAGGTAGCTACATAAATAATATGAAATTCTGCATGAGGAAATATCTATTCTCTATTTACTTATTTATTCCATCATTTACTTAATGAGGATAGAGTCATTGATATTAATATTATATCTTGGGCTTTCATTTAATAGGACATTTTTGTTGCTTAAATTGGTCCGACTTTGGCCAAAGGGAGCTCTTTTCAGTGTGACCCTTTGTGTATGTGTGTGGTATGTGCGGTGTATGTGTGTACATGTGTGATATGTGTGGTATTACATGTGGTGTGTAGGTGTGTGTATTTGCATGGTGTGTGTGTGGGTGCTGTGTGTATATATAGTGTCTATGTCTGCGCACACATGTGTGTACTTATGTATGTGCATGTGTGTATATGTGCTGTGTGTGGTGTGTATGCAGTATGTGTAGTATATAAGAGTGTTATATGTGTGTATGTAACCATGTGTGTGAGCCAACCTTATTCTGGGTCTTCCAAACTCCAGCTACAGTCAGTACTTCTTCCGTGGAACCCTGTTTCTTTTCATGAAGAAATGGTATCAGAAATCCAGATCTGAGTTATGGGTACAAATCTAGTTATATAGTCTGATTAAAGGTATTGATATTATTAGGTAAAAAAGAATCACACCACCATTTTTTCTCAAAAATCAGGAAACCACATATGAAATGAAGTTTTTGTTCATAATATTGCAAGGACTGTCTATGGTGGTGTTAAAGTAATACAGGAAGGAAGGAAATGAAGTGATATTGGAGAGCATAGTTTTATACTTCACTGCCTTTTTTCAACAAATTTTATAAAGTTTATGGATCTTTATGGAAAAAGGTAATATACATGTCTAAAAATTATTTTTAGGTGCCCCTAGAGAATATAGCCTAAGATATAAATCAGTCCATACATTGTTACATTTTGGAGTGTATATGAACTGCAGAGCTTTTTATTATGGAAATATGAAGTACTTGTATAGTCAGTGAATTATGATTAAAGAAGCTAGACATACACAGTGGTGATAAAAGTAAATAATAGATCAGATATTAAGAAATGATTAGTGTATCCTTAGCTGTGGGTCAGCTTTTAACCACTTCAAACTATCTTATATTTACAAACTGAAATAAAGAAGATTCAGACTAAGGATAGGGATATCCACATGGATAAAGCTTATCAATATCTGGCTGTCCTATGAAGAGCCCTGTGGGACAGGCCTTACAGTGTCAGCTGGGAAGTCTGGCTTGCTCCTGAGACTTCTTCAGATACACAATATTAAAATTACTTTCATAATAATGCAATTAATATTTTCACCAAAAGCCAATGTTATTTAACTTTTGACTTTTACTGTGGAGTTCTCTGGAGGTCAACTTGTGTCCTTGAATATATTTGAGCTTTAATGATTCCTCAATTTTAGGTTTAATACTACAGCGTCAATCAATATAATAAACAGAAGCTTCTTGCGGGGGGCGGGGGGGTCCTCAATAAGTTTAAGAAAACTGCTGGCTGAGATTAATCACTCCACAAATTAAAGTCTAGATGTAAGAATAAAAAATGAGTGCAGTACAGAGAGATCTGAGACACAAATATTTCAAATACTGGAAAATAGTTCAAAGCCGTGTAAGATGATATTTTTACAGGATATTCTAAGATGAGAGAAGGGGGAGGGTAAGAGAGAGTTTACTAATTACTAACATGTGAAATGACAGAGCAGTTATTACCACAGATCCTATTGACATCAAAATAATAGTAAGTAATATTTAGTCATTATAACAAAAAAATTTAATAACTTGGATGAGCTGGACAAATTCCTTAAAATACATAACTTACCCAGAAATGCATACACGAGATAAAAAATAAAAATAGCTCTATGTCTATCAAAGTAATTAAATTTGTCAGTGGAATTTTCATACAAAGACAATTTCAGGTTGATATGGTTTTGCAGGTGAATTCCTTCTAAACTTTAAGAAAGAAATAATGCCAAACACACACAAACTCTTTCAGAAAATAAAGAAAGAATAAACTTTTCCAAGTGTGTTTGGGAAATCAACATACCTGATGCCAAATCTGACAAAAACATGGGGAAAATGCTAGGCTAATATCAAGACACAAAAAACTTAAAATTATTAGCAAATCCAGTGCAGCAATACACAAGAGGGAAGGCAATAAAAGCTGCAGGTACTTCTCTATGGAAATAATCACCTGACTATAGACAGCCCCCAACCCTCACCACTGTAACTAACCCTGTAGCCCAGAGCCTCAGCCACATCTGTAAATCTGCATATGTTAAACTCAAGGAGGTCTACTCTTGATCTCCTCCTGGTATGAGTCAGCATTTATTTTATCCATAGAAATGAATATTTTAAAAAAGCACATTTGAAGTGAAATAAGCCAGTCAGAGAAACACAAATACCATGTGTTCTCACCTATATGTGGAATCTAGTGAACAAAATAAACTGACAAACAAAATATGTTCCCATTTATTTTATATTGTGAGTATAGAGAATTATTGTACCTTATTCTTTTTTTTATTTCATTTTTATTGGTGTTCTATTACAGGTGTCCCATTTTTCCCCCGTTGCTCTTCCCTGTCCTTTTCGCTTCCTTTCTCCCAAAGTTAATCCCTTCCCTTTGTATATATCCATGAGTCATTTGTACTAGCCTCTAGACTAGACCTTTTCTCTTCTTTAACCCCTTCTCCTCCCCTCCCTCCCCTTTAGTCACTGTCAGTCTGTCCCTTGTTTCCATACCTCTGGTTCTATTTTGTTCATTTGTTTGTTTTGCACATTAGGTTCCTGTATTATGTGAAATCATATGGTATTTATCTTTTGCCACCTGGGTAATCTCACTAAGCATAATACTCTCCAAGTTCATCCAAACTGTTGCATGGCATGAGTTCCTTCTTTATTTCTGCTATGTAGGATGTCACTGTGTAAATTTACCAGTTATTTGGTCCACTCATTCACTGATGGTCATTTGGCTCTTTCCAGCACTTGGCTATTATAAATTCCACTACTATCACATAGGGGTGCATACACATTTTTGAATTGGTGTTTCAGGAATCTGAAGATATAATCCCAGCAGTGGAATCTCTGGATCAAAAGGCAGTTACATTTTTAATTTTTTGATGAAATTCCATACTGTTTTCCACAGTGGCTGTACCATTCTGCATTCCCACCAACAGTGCACTAGAGTTCCCTTTTCTCCACATCCTTACCAATACTTAACTGTTTGTTGATTTGTTTATGGTGGCCATTCTGACCAGTGTGAGGTGGTATCTCACTGTGATTTTAATTTGGATCTCTCTGATGGCTAGTGATGTTGAGTACCCTTTCATATGCCTATGAGCCCTCTAATGTCCTCCTTGGAGAAGTGTCTGATCAGGTCCTTTGCCTATTTTTTAATTGGATTGTCTGTCTTCTTGATATTGAGTCCTATAAGTTCTTTATATATTGTGGAGATCAAACTGTTGTCTAAGGTATCATTGGTAAATATATTTTTCCATACAGTTGGTGCCCTTTTCATTTTGCTGATGTTTTCTTTAGCTGAGCAGAAACTTTTTAGTTTGATGTAGATCCATGTGTTTATTTTTTCTTTATTTTCCTTGCCCAAAGAGACATATTGGTGAAAATATCGCTGAATGGGATATCTGAAAATTTACTGCTTCTGTTTTCTTCTAGGACTTTTATGGTGATATGATGTATTTTAAGTCTTTTATCCATCTTGAGATTATTTTGGTTTATAGTGTAAGTTGGTGATCGAGTTTTATTTTTTTTGGATGTCTCTGTCCAGTTCTCTCAACCCCATTTGTTGAAAATGCTATTTTTACTCAATTTTATGCTCCTGCACCCTTTGTCAAGTATTAATTGACTATAGAGACCTTAGTTTATTTCTGGGCTATCTATTCTGTTCCATTGGTCTGTTTCTGTTCTTATGCCAGTAGCAGACTCTTTTCATTACAGTGGCCTTATAGTACAGTGTGATATCAGGAATTGTGATTCCTCCTACTTCGTTCTTCTTTATCAAAATTGCTGAAGGAACGTATATGAATGACTCATGGACATGGACAACGGGGAGGGATATAATTGTGGGAGAAGGGATGGGCTGGGAGGGGGGAACAATGGGGGGAAAATGGGACAACTGTAATTGAATAACAAAAAATAAAATTAAAAAAAATTGCTGAAGCTATTCAGGGTTGTTTTTGGTTCATATACATTTTTTAAATATTTGTTCTAGATCTCTGAAATAAGTCATTGGTATTTTAATGGAGATTGTATTGAAACCATAAATTTCTTTGGGTAGTATGGACATGTTAGTGATGTTAATTTTTTCAGTCCATGAACACAGTATGTGCTTCTATTTATTTGTATCTTCCTTAATTTCTTTCTTCAGTGTTCTGTAGTTTTCTGAGTACAGGTCTTTTACCTCTTTGGTTAAATTTATTACTAAGTACATTATTCTTCTTGTTGCTATAGTAAATGGAATGTTTTTTTGAGTGTCTACCTCTGATATTTTATTGTTGATGTATAAAAATGCCTTCCATTTCTGAATATTGACTTTGGAAACTGCTATTTTGCAAAATTCCCTTTTTAGATTGAGTAGTTTTTTTTGTGGAACCTATAGGGTTTTTTATGTGGCTGCAAATAATGACAATTTTACTTCCTCCTTTCCAATTTAGATGCCTTTTATGTCTTTTTCTTGTCTGATCATTGTAACTTGCACTTCCAAAACAATGATGAATAGAAGTGGAGAGAGTGGACACCCTTGTCTTGTTCCTGACCTTAGAGGGAAAGTATTCAGTTTTTGCCCATTGAGTATGATGTTGGCTGCAGGTTTCTCATGTATAGCATTTGTTATGTTGAGGGATACTCCCTCTATTCCCATTTTGCTGAGCGTTTTTTATCAGAAACAGGTGCTTTACTTTATCAAATCTTTTTTAGCATCTATTGATATAATCATGATTTTTGTCTTTCATTTTGTTTATGTGGTATATTACATTTATTAATTTGTGAATATTATACCATCCTTGAATCCCTGAGATGAATCCCACTTGATCATGGTGTATGATCTTTTTAATGTATTTCTGAATCAGGTTGGCCAATATTTTGTTGAGGATTTAGCACCTATGTTCATCAGTGATATTGGCATTCTTTCTTTGTTGTGTCCTGACCTGATTTTAGAATTAGGATAATATTGGGGTCATAGAAGGAGTTTGGGAGTTTTTCTTTTTCTTGGATTTTTTGGAATAGTTTGAGAAGGATAAGCATTAGTTTCCTCATAAATGTTCTATAAATTTGCCGGTGAAGCCATCTGGTCCAGGGCTATAGTGCACTGGGAGTTTTTTGATTACTGCTTCAATTTCACTAGTTGTTATTAATTAATTCATTCTTAAGCTTCTTCTTGATTTATATTTGGAAGATTATATGTTACCACAAATTTTTCCATTGCACCCAGGTTGTCAAATTTCTCATTATATAGATGTTTGTAGTAATTTCTTACAATCCTTTGTGTTCCTGTGGTATTGGATGTGATTTCTTTTCTTTTGTTTCTGATTTTATTTATTTTGGTCCTCTCCCTTTTTTTCTTTATGAGTCTGGTTAAAGGCTTGTCGATTTTGTTTAACTTTTCAAAGAACAAGCTCCTGGATTTATCAGTCCTTTGATTGTCCTTTTAATCTGTATGTCATTTAATTTTGCTCTGCCCTTGATTATTTCCTTTCTTCTACTTTCCCTGGAAATTGTTTGTTGTTGTTTCAATAGTTCTTGTAGATGTAGGGTTAGGCTGTTTATTTGAGATTTTTTCTATCTTTTTTAGGTAAGCCTGTGTTGCTATGTACTTTCCTCTCAGAACTGCCTTCACTGTGTCCCATAGTTTTGGGCTGTTGTGTATTCATTTTCATTTGTCTCCAGAGACTTTTTGATTTCTTCCTTGATGTCATTGCTAACCCATTCATTATTAAATAACATGTTGTTCACTCTCCATGAATTTGAATGTGTTTGATTTTTTTCCTCGATGTTTGTTTCTAATTTCAATGCATTGTGATCCGAGAAGATGCTTTAAATAATTTCAAGTTTCTTGAATTTGTTGAGCCTTGTTTTGTGTCCTACTATGTAGTCTGTCTCTGAAAATATTCTATGTGCATTTGAAAAGAATCTATATTTTGCTTCTTTTGAGTGAAAGGTTCTGTATATATCAATTAAGTCCACCTGATCTTAAGGTTGTTTTATGTCACAAAACTCTTGTTTTTTGCTTGGAACATCTGTTCATTGTTGTAAATGGGGTGTTAAAACCTCCTACTATGAATGTGTTACTGTCAATATCTTCTTGAAGTACTCAAAGATTTTTCTTATATATTTGGGTGCTCCTATGTTGGTTGCATATATGTTTACTAGGGTTATATCTTCTTGATGGATTGTTCCTTTAAGTATTATGAAATGTTCTTTTTTGTCTCTTTTTATTGCCCTTGCTTTGAAATCCGTTTTGTCTGATATGAGGAATGCTACCCCAGCTTTTTTTTCATGTCTATTTGCTTGGAATGCTTTTTTCCCCATCCCTTCACTTTCAGTCTGTGTAGATATTTTGTTCTCAGGTGGGTCTCTTGTAGATAACATATACACGAGTCATGTTTTTTTTTTATCCATTAAGCTACTCTATGTCTTTGGATGGGAGTATTTAAACCATTTACATTTAAAGTTATTGTTTATAGGTACTTATTCATTGTGATTTTTCCCTTTTCCATTTGCACCTCTGTTCCTCTTTCTCTTTCTTTTTCTCTATCTTCTTAAAGTAGTGTGTTTAACATCTTTTGCAATGCTGGTTTTGTGGAGACATATTCTTTTAGCCTTCTTTTGCCTGGGAAACTCCTCATTTTACTTTCCATTTTGAATGGGAGCCCTGCTGGGTAGAGTAGACTTGGTTTTAGGACTTTGTGTTTAATTGTTTGGAACATTTTTTTTTTTTTTTTTTTTTTGCCATTCCCTTCTGGCTTGTAGTGTTTCTGTTGAGAAATCAGCTGATAGCCTTATTGGAGCTCCGTTATAGATTATTAGCTATTTCTCTCTTGCTGCCTTTAGGGTTCTCTCTTTGTCTTTGAATGTTGCCATTTAATTATGATGTGTCTTTGGGTGAGCATCTTTGTGTTTATCTTTACTGGGACCCTCTGTTCTTCCTGGACTTGCATGACTTTTTTTCTCATCAAGTTTGAGAAGTTTTCTGTCATTATTTTTTCAATCGGGTTTTCTATCTCTTGCTCATCCTCTTCTTCTTCTGGTATACCTATGATATAGATATTATTATGTTTCTTGTTGTCCTTAAGCTCTCTTAAACTCTGTTCATTTGTTTTCAGCCTTTTTGTTGTTGTTGTTTTGTTGCACTGTCTGGGAATTTTTTTATATGTTGTCCTCCAGCTTGCTAATATGATCTTCTCCTTTGTCAAGCCTTCTTTTGATTCCTTCTACTGTGCTCTTCGAGTCAGAAATGTATTCTTTATTTCCTTCTAGCTCTTGTTGATAATTCCTATGTCCTTTTTAATGCCAGTGTAGTTCACAGTAAGTTTTTTATTGCTTCCCTTGAGTTCTTTGTAGTTTCCCCCTGGGGATCTTTGTAGTTTTCTTCAAGCTTGCTGAGCTCATTGAGCTTCATTATAACCATTATTATGAATTCCATGTTTGATAGTGTGCTTGCCTCTATTTCATTAAGCATTTTTTCTAGGAATTCCGCCTTTCCTTTTGACTGGGGGGGTTGTTTCTTTTCCTTCCTATTTTAGGTGATTCTTGTTGTTTGTTTCTGCTTCTTAGATTGTTCTGTTTTGAGTTCCTATCTTTGTGGTGTGACCCACTGTAGTAGGAGATCTGTCAGATTCAGTGGCTCAGTTTCCTTGATCTTCTTAACTTGATGTTCTTAGGATGTCCTTTATGTCATTTATTTGGGGTTTTGGGTTGTACTTGGGTTTTAGTTGTTGTTGTGTTGCTCTATGCTGGATCCTTCCTTCCAGTTATCTGACTGAGAGTCAGTCATTCCACCCACCACATCTTGTATACTGTTGTAAATATGCTGCTGAAAGATAACCACAAAACCCAGGCAAAAAACCCATACCCACAAAGATAACCCCCACCCACAATCACACTATCAACAGCAAATGATTCAGTATTAATATAGATTTAAATATATTAGGACTATTATAAGAAAGGAAAACAGATTAGAGTTGGCTAACTGAAGGAAAAATAATTTTTGAGAAGGGAAAGGGAGGAGCAATAGAGTAGAGAGTAGGGACAAGGCGGTGTGAGAAAGAACATAAAATATATATTGTATACAAAAAAGAGAGTGAAGAAGGCAGAATGAAGAGAGGGAAAGTGTAAAGTCTTAGATTTAACCAGAAGTTATTATATATATATATATATATATATATATATATATATATATAGAGAGAGAGAGAGAGAGAGAGAGAGAGAGAGAGAGAGAGAGAGAGAGAGAGAGAGAGAGAAGAGAGAGAACTAAAGAAAGAAAGAAAGAAGAAGAAGGAAAAATGGGAACCAAAGTAGAGAAAAAGTTTCACCACAGCTGTTGGTGGAAATCAAGTCTCTGGGTAGGGGCATTTCTTTATGCCCCTCCGTCCAGGTGTCCTGTGACTCAGATAAGCAAGCTGGACTTGCTGGCGCCAGCAGCTGTAAGCTGTTCCTGGCCACTGAGCTATGGTATCCTGAGAACGAAGAAACTGCTGAGTACTCCATTACTCCCTTGTCCTATCATCTTGTTTGAAGCTTAGCCAGAGGACTTGTAGTTTTGTTTTGTATCCAACCTAGTTCATGTCTGAACCCTGGTATCCTGTTTTCTCCTTAAGCAATATGGTGTGTATCCTGTAATTGCCACCCTCAGATTTCAATAAAAGGACGGTGCTTGCTCTGCTCAGTGCTGACTAGCCTCAGCGTACAGCAGCCCCCCGTTCGTCCAATAATTCTGTCTGCTGGGATTATCTCAAGCGTCCTTGATCACATCCAACACCACGAACACTACACACAGCACTATCAACAACTAAAGAGCTAAGATTAGTATAATTGAGATGGGAATAAGAAGGAGAAAAGAAATAAAAGCTTAAGATATGTCTAGTGGAAAGAGGATGACTTTGAGATGATAGAGGGAGAAGTCATACTAAGCATGAGGAATCAAAACCAGGCTAAGACAAGGAAAAACTCTAATTTAAAATGAAATAATTAAAGGGCTGGATGAAGATATAAATGGAGTAGGGGAGGGGGACAATATGATTTGAGATTTGAAATACCAAAATAATGAAGATCTATGAATAAAATTGTAGAAATGGCATAGCTATCACCATATGAGCAAAAATTGATCAAGGTGGACAGAAAGTAAGTGTATTTTATGGATGGGAAAAAGAATGTGAAATGACTAATGACAATAAAAATGGTTGAGAGGTTGGAGAGGGAAGAAATAGTAAGAGTGTGGAATGGAAACAAGCTGCAACAAGAAAGAAGATAGAATTTAAAAAATAAATAAGAATAAATCAGATAGTAAAATGAAGTAAAAGAAGGGAGGAGAAAAATACGATGTTTGAAATAGCTATAATATAAAAACTAGTGACATAAAATGCACAAACCAAGAGAGCAATAAATAAATGTTAAACAGTTATGCAGGAGAGAAAATAACTCATGAAGTAGACAATGGTGGAATTAGTCTCAGTAGTATCTGGTTTTTACCACTTTCTTCTCTTTCTGGGTCCTCCCCTGGTCAAAATTCCATGGATTTCATATTTCTTTTTGGCTGTCTGTGAGAAGATGTAGATGGATGCTAAAGCTGCTGCTCTCTCACTGGCAGCTCTGCTGAACTCTTCTCTCATAGCAGCCTTCCACTCTGAGCTGCAATGGGTCAAGTCCCTCCCACTGGTCCTGTGGTGCACTCTAGCTCACTGTGACTTCGTTTAGCACAGTCTTTGTGCTTGGGAGCAGGCATGTGAGCCTAGGGTCCTTGCCTAGCCTTGGGTCTTGCCTCAGCTCTCCTTCCAAAAGAGTCTCTGTGTGGTCCCCATGCTGGGCGCCATTCTCTATGTGCTCTCCCTTTCTAAAAATCAACAGTCTCTCATGATCAGGGCTGGCATCTGTCTTCATGCATCTCTGACAGTTTCATACAAAGTTTCTCACCGGATCCTCCCCAGATGCTGATACAGTAATGCAGTGATGGAATGATGACTTTGCTCCCTCTAGAGATCTTCACCCTGCAGAGGGAATGCAGTGTCTAGGGCCTCCACCTCCCTGGCCTTGTCTTCTCACCCCAGTAGCTCCAGGCTACTGAGCTGATCTGTCGCTGCCTCTACACAGTGCAGCCAGAAGCACTGCACTGGGCAGCCTTGGTGGGTCCACTTAGATTGTGCGGGCTGCCAGTTTCTGCCCACTCCCATGCAGTCCCTGGGTTCTCATCCCTGTTTGTGCTCACTCACAGCCACTCTCAGTCACTCTCCGGTCTATGTTTTTACTTTAAGTCCGGTCTGCAATGGAAACAAGTAGACAGGAATGCTAGCTACTTTGCTGCCATGTTTCCTCCTTGTATCTATTTTTTAAAATTGAGTAACTACTATAAGCTTAGAAATTTCGTGCAGTCATAAGTGTTATGAAGAAAGGATATTAGGGTGAAGTAAAAATACTACTTTAGAGGGAAATTAAACAAAGTTATGAAGAGGCCATGCTGTGTAGGGATAAAGGGTAAGTAACCAAATGAAGCATGGTCTCAGATAAGAAAGAGCCATGGGGTATAGGTGAAGAGACAACTGGAGGGTTTTAGCACAGCATGAAGGCCAGAGTAGCTGGGCATGGGGATGTGGGGGAACTGAGGGATAAGGAGATGTCTGAAGGTGGTCTGGCATCATTATTTAGGGCGGGCTGCCAAACAATGGCCCACAGTCCCAGTCAGGCCCAGTCGGGCCCAGGATCTGATTCTGTGTGTCTGTGAATTAAGAACTTCTAAAATATTTTTTAATGGTTGGGGAAATCTAAAAGAACAGTATGATGTAAAAGTTATATGTAATTCAATTTCAGTGTCATCAATATGATTACTGGGGCACAGAGATGTGCATCAATTACATTTCACCTGTGGCTGCTTTTGTGTTAGGGTGGCCCAGCTATGGGGAGTTGCAATGCCCACATTACTCACTGTTTGGCTCTTTAGAGAAGATGGTTTGCTGATGGTGCCTCACAACACTCTCAGTCAGTAGAGAGAAAGGATTTAAAGGTATACTAATTGGGAAATTTCTGGAGACTGCTAAATAGGGTACAGCACTCTGCTAATGTGCAGTGGATTGCAGGTGGATAGGTTGGAGGGCCAGAGAGAGGGAAAAAGTCAGCCCAGCCCTTTACCTGGGAAGTTACAGATAGGAACATCCTTTTGGGAAGGAGAGTGATCTTGGGGCAGACATTTCAACTTAAATAAGAAGGGAAGGAAAGTTCAAATAAAAGATTGTTGTTAAAGTGGAGTTTGCTAACTCAGACCTGTGGACCCAGCTCATGTGCAGGAAGTGAGGGCTGGGGGTCAGGTCAGATGGCAGTGGGAGACACCTGGATGATGAGTGATAGGGACAGGGACTGCTGACTGGATGTAGATGTGAATGCCAGCATGCAGCCTGATTAGTCAGGCGTGAGGCTGTGACGTGTTTAAGACACAACTTCATGAATAGGTTGGCCCAAAAAGTTCTTTTGCACTTGGCTCTGAAGGGACTGCTCCCTTCTTTGGGTGGTACCAATGTGGCCATATGGGAGTAGTAATTCTGTTTAAAAGCACAAAATATTTTCCATGTCTCTCACAAGATTAGGTAGAGTTGGCCACAGTGCTGTGTCCATTATTTGCCTGTTTACTCTTCTCTCAATTTAAAAAATAATTATATCTTGGCAAGGGCCCCATGCAGTTTTCTTTCTGTTTATTACTCATTTCTGAGATGCGATGTGGCAGTGAGCCAGGGCAATCAGCAAGTTTCATTTGTAAATATGGAGTAAAGTAATTTCTACACAAATCTCCCACAGTTACCAGCATTTCCTCCTTCAGAAAATAAACCGTACATGAGATTGTGCCCCTGGTACTCTTTTGCTGGTACCTGCTCTGCTCAGCTGACCCAATATGCCTCCTCCTTCCCTGGCCCTTCACCCCAGCTTCCCAGGAGTTTTCTGCAGGTTTGGAGGACTGAGGAAGCAGAGAGGCTTGTTTGGCATTTCCTCCTGTGCCTCTGCTGTTTTCCGCTGGGACTTAGTCATCCCCAGGATGCCCTGTGACCTACCCCTCTGTCAGATTGACTAATTATGCATGAATTCTGCTTCTGCAGTGAGGTCCAGGGGGATTGTCTGGGGAGGTTGACTTGACAATGCCCCAAAATCCATGTCTATAGTATCTGATATTTTTCCATTTTCCTTATCTGATCCCAAGTTTACAAAGTGTGAAGGGCCATAGTTATAATTTTTGATTTGGTCGCAAGGATCTTCCCTCATTCTTATCTTTTGGTTACTATTATGACATTTGGTGGAATGTAGCAGTGTGTACATGAAAAATGTCACCATTTGCCATTTGGTGCAGGGATGCTGAGAGTAGAGAGGCAGTACAGGGAAATGACTCCGGAGACACTTGGCTGAA
Organism: Furipterus horrens; assembly: GCF_987537825.1. Taxonomy (NCBI): domain Eukaryota; kingdom Metazoa; phylum Chordata; class Mammalia; order Chiroptera; family Furipteridae; genus Furipterus; species Furipterus horrens. The sequence continues at coordinate 72,387,629 of NW_028327177.1, forward strand.
CTTGGTCACAGCTGCAACTCCTACTAAGTGAGGAGTCTCAGAACCCAAATTCTATCACCTCCTTTGCCCAATATGACAGAGATAGAATATTTATATCATAATATTGTTGTTTAGATGGAATAAGGATTTATAAAGCACTTAAAATAGTAATTGGCATACAAAAAGTACCATGTCATTGCTAAGTATTCTATTATTATTGAGATTGTAATAATTACTATACTTTAAAATTAATTCTGTAATGATACCTCCTATCTTTAGTTTTCTCTTTTAGTTAATCATTCCAGTTGGTCTAAATGAATTAAAGTCTCCGCTTATGTCCCATAATATTTGCTAAAATATGTTTCATACTGTTAGCAACCCACAAAAATATCTGTTGAATTAAAATGAATTTAGAGTCTATGATAGCTTAAGTTTATTGAAAATCAGATTATGCATCCTTTAAAACACCCAGTTCTTAATCTGCAGAAGTGCTATCATTGGTCACTAAACCCATTAAAACCAAAGGCACGGAAAAATGAATCCAGGCACAATGGGACTTAAAATCAGTAACTTTTTCTTTTTGTGTTGATATTGACTGGGTATGAAATATGCATCACAGGTGTAGATAACAGAGCCTAGTCACAATTGTTTACTAACTTTATTTATAAAAGGAAAAGATTTGAATTTTCCTCCTGATAGATGAGGTTTCACAGAGATTTGTCACTTAGGAAATGACCAGATAAAGCGAAAATGAGTTAATTTTATCTTTTTATCCTAAAAAAATGAGCTTTCAGCCAATTTCAGGTTGGCTTTCTCTGTGCCCTCAGAAATCAAACAACTTCCAGTAAACAGCTATCTCATCCATTCTCAGTAAATGCACATTTCAATGTCAAGGTCACATTTTTCTTAAAATATAAAATTCTGGATTTGAAATCTTAAGAATTGTATAAAAGTAGGTTTTTAAAGCATGTTTGTTGCTTATCTACAAGTCATGATTGTTTCTCCCCAACATAGAAATTATTAAAGTCACACAAATGGCTCCAACTTTGCTTACTACAGAAACTTTAGTACAGTTTGATTTATGCATTAATAATATGCAAGCTACAGATACTATTCCAAAGTCTGTGTGAGAATATATGATTATGATGTTTTTTGCTTGTAGGAAAGCATTTATATGTTGTGGGTTGAATTTTCCCCCCAAAGGTTCCTAAGTTGAAGTACTTGCCCCTGGCCCCCCAGAATGTGCCCTTTTTGGAAGTAGGATCATTACAGATGCAGTTACTTAAGATGAGGTCACCTTGAAGTGGGGTGGCCCCACTATGTCTGGTGTCATTATCAAAAAGGAAATGTGAACACAGACATGCACCCAGGAAGAATATCATGTAAACACTGGAGTCATGATGCCATACACCAATGAGCTACTGAAAGCAAGGACAGAGGGCTGAGCAGATCCTTCCTTCAGAAGGAGGAAGCCCAGTTATCACTTCCCTCTAGAACTTGAAGCCTCCAGAACTATCAGGCAGTCCATGTCTCTTTTTGAAGCCATTTAGTTTGAGGCACTGGTTATTGCTTCCTTAGCAAATCAATGCATGTGCTACATATAACTATATGGTTAACTCTAGGGTTACTTATGTGTTTTATATGTCAGCACATACAAAAAAAAAATTCATGCTGTCTGGGTTCTGAGAGCTGCATGGCTTAGTGTCAGGTGCACAGGATTTCAAATAGGGGGTCAGCATCTAGGTCCTGCTGACCAACCTCTCAGCCAGCCCTGGAGCCAAAGTTTCTCCCTAGTCCCTTCTGCTCCATTCACTTTGCCCTGCATTGTGTTCCTTTTAATGTTTGCTAGATTGTTTTCGTTCGTTGGGAACTATAACATGAGAATATTTTTTTAAAATAAAAGCAACAACTTTCACTTTGTGTTCTATATTTAAAAGACCCTCAATTCTGACATTCTGAGAATTTGAGGCCATATTAAGAAAAAGATGTAAATCCATGTAACCTAATTATTTTTCTTTTTTTTTCTCATCATAGAAAATTTATATGTATAAATGTGTATATCGAGGTCTGACTGGAAAAAGTCCAGTCATTGTTAATATAATGAGAATGGTTTGTGCAACATCAATGTATCCTGGCAGCCAAGGAGAGGGACTGGAATGTGCATACATGAACAATGGTGACTTCACTGTATTAGTCACTGAGGGTGGTAGACACCATTGAGTGAGCATGTGTACCTTGTGGTCATTGCATTCAAAATGACTAAGTGAGTAGAACAAAGAATCTGCATCCAATTTTGCATTAAGGTTGAACATTCCTCCACAGAAACTATTCAGGTAATTCAAAAGGCTGCAGCTATGAGTAACTGGTGATTCGCAGCTTCATCATGACACCACACCCACTAATGCATCATATCTTGTGCAGAGTTTTTTTCTGGTGAAACATCAAATCACCAAGATGACTCAGCTCCCCTATAGCTCAGATTTGGCATCTTTAGACATCTGTCTTTTTCAAAAACTGAAATCACCTTTGAAAGGGAAGAGATGTCACACCATTGATGAGATTTAGGAAAATGCGATGGGGCAGCTGATGGCAATTGGGAGAACTGTGTGAGGTTCCAAGGTGGCTACTTTGAAGGGGCCTGAGGTGTCATTATTTTTCTATCCAATAATCTTACTAGCTTTTGGTGCACTTGTGGCCCTATCCATTCATCTTCCTAGCTTTTGGCATGCTCAGTGTAAGACCTTCCCCCTACCACCATCTTGGCCAATGAGGAGACTCTGGAGTACTCCAACTAACTGTGTATGGTAAAAACTCCCCCTTTTAAAACTCTTGAACCTTGTACTCTTACAAGGTAAATGGATGAAGGTCTAATCTTCTGTATTTATTTCCTGCTATCAAAGGCTATAGTCTTACCTATCCCCAGGTCCAGAGATTCTTACTATCAACAAAAATAAGTAGTGGGGGTCAGGAATGCAGGAAAGCCTTTACATGAGGGAAGAAAGGTTGCTGTGTTCAAAGAGTGGCATACGTGCTATCTAGAGGATGGCACTGCTGACAAGTGAAGCCAATAAACTGTTTTATGTTTCAAGATATGGTGGTGTAGATGGGTTTCTGAAGTGAGATCTATTGTGCACACAATCAACTGTTTAGTGAGAAGTATATCTACTAGTGAAAGGACATTATAGTGAAATCAGAAGCTGGAGAGACGAAAGGATCCCCAAGATCTAAACTTGAGCAAGGCTTTAGGAGGCAGACCCTGACAGCAGAATAAATGTGCTCAGGATCTTCTCTCTAGGAAATGCAGAATAAATTAAAAAGTAATATTGTCACTTAGCTTTGGGAGCCATGCCCCTTTCCAAAATAGGAATTTTAAATCTTCCTCAAGAGTGAATGTCCAGCTTTCCCTTGCAGTATCAAGAGCAGCAGCAAGAGCCTAGTCCTCCCTCCGGTGGCACCTGCTTTATTTGTGTGTGGTGGGTCAAAGGCTCGATTCCCGTGAGCTCCAGAGAAGAGTGTGTGTTGTCAGCAGAACATCATAAAAACTGGTCCATTGCTCAGCTAACTACTGTTCGGGGCCTTGAATCTTCCTCAGTCTCCCAGCAGGAATAGGTGTAAGGGCTTATCAAAAGAGTAGATGGACCTACAATGAGCAAACTTGTGCAAAATTGTTAATGTTTCCCCTAGATCAATGGTTCTCAACCTTCCTAATACTGTGACCCTTTAATGCAGTTTCTCACGTTGTTGTGACCCCCAAACATAACTAAAGAATAATAATTAATCACAAAAACAATATGTAATTATATATGTGTTTTCCAATGGTATTAGGCAACCCCTGTGAAAGGGTCATTCAACCCCCAAAGGGGTCGCAACCCACAGGTTGAGAACCACTGCCAAAGATGTTGTATTTGACACATAATGTTTGACTTTCGGTTCCTTTTCTAAATCTAAAGGGTGTTTTTTGAAAAGAGAAACTTGGAAGGGTTTTCCATTAACTATTTCAAAAGGGCTTCATTTAGCCCACTTCAGTGTCTTATCGTAACCCAGAACAAATGTATAGGGATTTTCTGGTCTCATTTCAAATGCATTTGCTGGCATGTTATCAAGGGTCTTCTTTACTGTGTGGTTATTTTCTTAGTCTTTCCTGTAGCTTGAGGTATCCATGATGCATGTAGTTTCCAGTGAATCTGTAGTGCCCATTTTATCTTCTAGGCTATTTCTAAAGTAAATGATGACCCATTTTCACTTTGAATTCTATGAGCAAGTCCAAACCTAGGGATTATTTATTTAAGTAGGAGCTTTTCTACCTCAGTTGTCTTTTCAGTTCTCATGAGGTATGCCTCTCTTCATCCAGAAAAAAAAAAACTGCCTACAAAAACTAATAAAAACTTAACTTTTCTCTGATTTTGGGCATCTATGTAAAGTCAATTTTCTGGTGTTGAAATGGGCATATCCCTTTATATTGTACTTTCTTTCTTTTGGGGGTATGTTCTCTTTTAGGACTGTTTTGGTGCATATCTGAGTGGCTTAGGTAACCTTCTGAATGGCCTCTTGTAAATGAGGAACCTTCAGATGTAGTCTAATAAGGTCCATTAAAACAGCTCTTCTGTAATGGTTCCCCTCATGTAGGTGTTTGAGGATGGGATATACTAGAGCTTCAGGGAGTAAGATCGTACGTACTATGAGTGTTGATCTTTCCTATTGAATTAAGGTAAGTGTTAAAGAATCCTCATTCATGGGTCCATTCCTCATCTCATTTTGTGTATTTGGATTTATATTCTGACAAGTCCAGGTGGGAATTCAAGCCCCAAGAAGTGGCAGCCCTTGAGCAACTTGTCTTGCTGCTGTATTGGCAGTTTGGTTTCGCTCGTTGTTTGGTAACCATTCTTCTGGTATTCTGGTTAATGCATTATGGTAATCTGGTTCAGTAGATTAATTGTCTCTGGTAATTTAAATTTTTATTTTGCATGTTTTATGTCCTTATTCCCCAAGGTTAAAATCCCTTTTTCTTTCCTTATTGACCCATGGGCATAGGCTAACATGAAAGCATATTTAGAATAATTATAGATGTTAATATTCTCTTTCTGGGATAATTCTAAGACTGAGATTCATAAAGCAAGGGCCTTGGTTTTTATCACTTTGTCTATAGTGACTACTGCATACCCAGCTTGTCGCTGAACATTCTTCATGAAGTTGATCCCATTTGTGCATAATTTCCAGTCAAGTTCTGTCAGAAGCTGATCCAATAAATCCAGTCTGCTGGAAAAACTTTGTCAGTGGTTTCCAAGCAATCATGCTGAATGTCTGAACCTCTCTCTTAACCTGGAGTAGGGTGGCCAGGGTTAAGATAGTGGTGGTTTGCAAGACACCATTTGGGTTGTCTACTAAAATAGCTTGATATTTTCCCATGTGTTCTGCCATCAGCCAGTACCCTCCCTTATAACACTTCTCAGGGAGGTTTTCTATCTTATCTATTTTTCCTTTTGGGTTTTGAGCAGTCCCTTCTTCAATGGCTCTCCTCCTTGCAATAGACAAATTGATTGGCACCTAGTGGGTCTTACTTCCACCCTTTTGTGTCTCACCTCTCCTGGTTTCCACACAATGTTCCTAAGAAAATGGTGGGCTGCTTTAATTTCCTTGTTTCCATTGCATGGAAAACTATAAAGGCTATGTCCACCAGCTAGGAGGGATTCATTTACAATGCCTTATCTAAACATTAGAGCTTCCTTCTCATGTCTGGGGCACTTTGCCTAATAAAAGTCATGTTTATGTTCCAGACATTTACTGGGGCCTGTGGTTCATCATCAGTGTGCTTTCTATAGGCCTGAGAGATCTTTTCTAAAAATTAAGAAGCATCTATGTTAGGTTTCTGTTAAATGGCCTGTATCATATTTAGGCCCCTTTGTTTAGGCATTCCTTTATTAAGGCATTCAAATATGCATTTTTTGTAATGTTTAGGATGGCTAGGTCCCTACCATCTGGGTTGAAGATGGGCTCTGTCAGGGGAATCATCCTGGCTGGGTTGGGGTCTTTTGGAGATTCTCTCAGAGGCAATCAGCTTCAACATTAGCCTTATTTATAACTATCCACTTTTCATCTGCCATCGCCAGGATGAATGTTGAGGAGAGCCTATACATCTTCCCAGTTTGGATAGGGAGTGGGAAAAAATTGAGGTGATAAACCTGTCAGTTTTTGAGGGTCATCTTTATATGAGGAGTTGGACTTCTTCCAACTCAGTATATCTGTAGTGGAAACCAGAGTATGGGGTCAGTAGTAGCCAGTGGGCTGGACTTCATGGTTTATTCTGTCTATAGTGCATTGCCTGAAAGGAAATTGTCCTCCAGATATAGATGATCTCTAGACAAAGTGGGTGTCTTACAGGTTTTTGAGGGGGAGACCATTCCTTCATCATATAGGAGTGGGGCTGTCCCTACTCTGGACTTTACTTCAAGGGTATCTAACAATGGAGGAAATCTTCCTGCTGCTAATCCTGTGTCCCCTGGGTTCAGGGCATTAAAGAGACTCATTTCCTCACTTTCCTTTTCTTCCTTTGTCTTACTATCAGTGACGGGTTTTGAAGCCACTTCCTTTCTCTGCATCATTAAGTTATTCCCTGTCTTTGCCAAATCCTTATTGTGAAAAAATATATAAATGCCTGGACATAAGGGATTTAGTTCCATTTCCCTGATTGTTGGCAAACAATTCCACTTGTGTGATGATGTAGTAATTTAGGGAACAATTTAGGAGCTATTTTTCCTATAGTCTAAATTATACACACAGGCCAAACAGCGTTGCAATAGAAAACCAGTTCCTTCTTAGTCATTCAATGATAGCTGCACATGGACCAATCTGCTAAAATTTAGCCTAATAAGCTCCTTTCAGGAGTCAAAACAGAACAATCCCTGATGGCACAAAAGTACAAACCCAAAGCCATAACCATAACAAGACCTCAGACAAAGTGGGAACATATAAACAAGACTTGAATCCATAATTTTATTATTCCAAATGATAGTCTTCCACAAGCTAGTCTTGGTGTCTTATCTCCTGCTAAGTGATACCACAAGTGGTCTTAACCAGGTCCAAATGGCATGAAGCCCAAGTGGCAAGGGTAGCCTTCCAACTGGTACCAAAAATGGTCCTAACTGGACCCCAATGGCAAAAAAACTAACTGGCACAAAGCCAAAATGGCAGAAATAGTCTGCCAACTGGTACCACAAATGGTCCTAACTGGACCCAAGTGGCACAGAGCCTAAGAGGTATAAAGCCCAAATAGCACAAAGCCCAAGCAGCAGGAATAGGAGACCCACAGTGTGCATGCTGGTTCCGTTTACCCAATCTTGGACTCTGTCTGCTCTCCAGACCCATTTCCTTTCACCAGCCAAGTGTTTCAGATAGCTAACACCTTAAGAAGGAGTACAGCAACATTCCCCAACAAAAGATCTTGGCACCTGCTGCGAAGTCCCCACAGTCATGCTCCCTGGGTCAGCCTGCTACGGGCATTTGGGACCTCAGCCTGCTACTGGCATCTAGGACCCCAGCCTGGGCCCTCCAGGACTTACCGAGGCCCATGCTGTCACAGCAGAGTCATCAAAAACTGTGACTGAACAAAATGCAGGTTCAGCTGCCTGCTGTAACAAAAGCCAAACTTGTGAGGCAAGTGCTGGTGCAAAAGGTAAGAGGTTTTATTGAGGTGTCACATGACCTGAGAGGATGGTGCACTCCCATCTCAAAGACCATCTCATTTTTCCTGCTCAAGCCCTCAGATCTTGTAGGGATAGGGAGGGGAGGGATTTCTTTTTCTATGCAATAACCTTGCTAGCTTTGGGTGCACTTGTGGCCATATCCACTCATCTATCTAGTTCTTGGCACGCTCAGTGTAAGACCCTCCCCCTACCACTATCTTGGCCAATGGGGGGACTCCAAGGTACTCCCACTGACTGTCTACTCTAAGAGGATTAGCCATCACTGAGATCTCATTCAAAGTCTAGGAAATATCTCACAGGAGAAATAGAGAACAAATATATGGTGTAAACTTTTAAATAAGTGGCTCATACCTGCATCGGGTTCAGTGGAGGAAAATTGCCTTGCTTGTGACTAAACTGCACTACTGTTCTAGAAAAAGGAAAGGAATTACAACTATCCATTAAAAAGATTCCTTTCCAATGTTGTGTTTTTTCCTTTCACCTAATTCCAGCTGTTTAAGTCCAGGAACAAGCAGTTGTCAACACAGTGGGTGGGTGTGCTATAAACTTTTTGTAGACGAATAGCTATAACGTCACAGACAGCTCTGAAATTTGCTAAAGGGAGAAACTGCTGAGATGCTTTACTGAGGTTGTAAAGATGATTGATACATGTCTTGCACTTAGAAAAGCCAATGTCAACCAAAAATGCATGGGAATACATGCGGTGCTGTGTGCAGAGATTGTGAAAAGCAGCAAGACCTCATAATGGGCCTGAAAAAATAGATTGATGTTGTTTTCATTTTGGATCTCATGTAGACTAATAGTTATTATAAGACATCATCCCAAAAACTCAATAAATGGTTTTAGAGTTTATAAACAGTAATCTGTTCTACATATTTTATGGACACAATTGTATTATATAGTTTTATCTTGATTCATTATATAAGTAACATAACACATGCATGTTGAACACTGCTACTGAGAGCAGTTTAGAGAGTCTTTAGTTATGGAGTAAAACAATGGTATGGTGCTAAAGTCCAGAGAAATTTAAAAAATGCAATTTTACATCATAATGTTCCTCCATCTTCTAAGCCATTCTGGCAAGAGTTGCTAAATAAAATAGATTTGACTAAGTTGAGTTTTTAAACTAGCTTACCTCCATTTGGTAAACATTCTGAGAGGCTCTAAAATATCTAAAATTTTTGACAGCAGAATAATAACAATTTATTTTGAGGCATTTATGGGTTAATTATTTGAGCCAGTTCTTGGGAAATATTGCTCTTACTGGATTTGACAAAGTTTATTTAAAATATTTAATTAATTTGCTCTTCATCTTTGTGTTTCTTGATATTAAAACCTTTGGGACTATTTTGTCTATGAAATGAGAGCTGTATATTATAAAATAAAAATTATTATGAATAATTTACATTTCAAAAATGTGTGAAGCAGAGATAGTTCTTTACTGAATTCTTCTTTTTTCTGTTGTTCCATTTGGTTTTCCTTTCTGAGGTTCTCTTCATCTCTTTCTTCCTTCCCCACCTCCTAGTTCACCATGTTTATTTTTCTATTATGTGGTAAGTGTTATGTAAATACAGAGAAATAAGCTATGTCCTTCTATAGCTGGTTCAGCCCTGACATTCTGAATGTGTTTCCTGGAACACAGGGAAATGAAAAGGTGGTAAGAATTCTGAAGCAAAGATTTCCCTAAGGAGAGTGGAATATTGGCACATTTTCTTAGTTTATAACTGTCCATCCATGCATAAGTATTGCTGTGCTCTCCTCTGACTCACCTCACATTGACTTTTGGAAGTAGTTGAACAGTCTAGCACTTTAACATTTAATTCTCACAAACTTGCCAAAGTGTAATTTGGGCACAGCTGGTGCGTAATGGTTATTGCTGAGCTGTTTAAATGTGGTCTCATTTTGAAGTCTTTTCATTTTAAAAATAATAATAATGTATCATTTTCTAAATTAAACCTAGGTATTTGAAAATGATCACACAAAATATTGTTAAAGTTGTCATTCTGGTAGCATTTCCATACCTAAGAGATAAGCTTTAGAAATATTTCTGTGGGTTTGATCTTGGTATCTTTTGATGCATGCTTTCACATAGGGTATTTTCTTTATAGTATAATTCCTAATAAAAGAAACAAAGACACTGAAGAGGTAAGAACAAAAGTCCAAGACATGCCAATTTGGCATGTGGATTACTTTGAGCTAGAGGCAATCAAGACCTTGTGGGCTAATGAGAAACTTTTACTGTACCTTAAAGAATTTAAAGTGAGGCCTTGTCTATAATAAGTTATCACAAGAAATAACGTTTTATGATTTTTTCCTTAGGGCAGAGCAAACAACTATTTATTGAACTTCAGCTCTTCTTATCTCCCTGCAGTGACTTTCCTCCCCTCAGAAACCCCTTAGGTCAGAAATTCATAAATCCCTCAATTTCCCTTTCTATCTAAGAACCTGTCAAGTATGAGGCTTCCCCCTATGTACCTATGCAATTAAATTTGGACATTTCCTCTTGTTATTATGTTTCATGTTGATTTATCAGACCAGAGGAAGAACCTAGAATGATGGAGGAAAGTTTTCTTCCTTCCTCACAACACTTATGTTAAGTTTTCCATGTGTTCTTTTCAATGTACAAATTTCATATTTTATTTTATTTTATAGCAGTATTGTAAAGTTACAAATATAGAGATATGCCTCATGATAAATGTATTTTTATGTTTATAATATTAATTACAAGTGGAAATGAATTTTCCTTTCACATGTGTGAATATATATTTAATATGACCAAGTTGAGCTGATAAATTGAGTATTATGATGAATGAAATATTTTCTATTCACAATTTACAAAAACTGAAATGTATCATTCTTTTAAAATGTATATTTTATTTTTAGTAAGACATTTTAAAGATAAAGTGTTATTCATTATAATGAGCTCATTATAATGAGCACAGTGTTCATAAAGGTTAAGCAATTTAATTGGCTGGACATAGATACAGTGTTTTTTTAGAGGGGTCATGGAATTATTTTTGAACACCTGGCCGTTACAAATTCTATACAAGAGTCTAGATTACATAGCCTTAGAATAATAACTCCGAAGCCCCCACCAAAAAAATTCTCTGAGCATCAGAGTTAATCTGATTTTGTGGAGGGGATAAAATTAATGGGCTTAATGTTGAAAAGTTAATTTTTGTCACCTCCAGGCTGGAATACAGTATTTTTCATCTCCCATGTCTCATTTCATCTTTTCCTCCCAGAGTTATGGATATTAAATATGTAGCCAAAAGGCACAATTTGTCATATAGCAAAATTAATTTTTTGTTTTGCTGCACCCAAATCCCATCTTTTTTTTGTATGTTTTATTGATTATGTTGTTACAATAGTTCCAATTTATTCCCCCTTTGCTCCTCTCTGCCCAGTAACCCCCTTCCCCCAGCAATCCTACACCCCCTAATTCATGTTCTTGGGTCATGCATACAAGTTTTTTTGCTTCACCCTTTCATATATTCTTCTTTTTTAAAATCAATCAATTAATTATTTTTATAACAATAAAAAATAACAATTCCTCTCTCTCAGACTTAAAACCCTTTACAATCTTATAAAGGACAATGATCAAAGGTCTTGTGCTCTTCTAGTTGCTTCAAGCTGGACATGGTCATCGTCCTACCTACCCTTGGGTCCAGAAATCCCTAATAAGAGTGAGGGTGTGGAGGGGAGGGTGGCCTTCCCACATGGGATAGGATCTTGCAGATTTCAGGTCAATTGGCTGTCCCCAGCCCACAGCATGCTTGGTTTAACAGGCTGGCATCCTTGTTGTATTCTGGGGACAACAGATTAGACAATAGGGTTAAAAGGCATCATTTAATCCATAACCACTAGGTGACAAAAGGCAGGTATTAATTTTTAATGTCCCATATTAGGGGGGGGAAAAAAAGGTTCTTTGGAGGAAGGTATACAAGGCATGTCACACCTGTCCAAAACCTTTTTGCCTACTGTACTTAGTTTGGGCTGAGGGAAATATTTTAACTTTCTCCCCTCTCAGACCTCTGTCCAAGCCTTTAGGATAGAAAAGGGAAACCAGTTTTAAAGTGAAGCCCACAGGCCACCCAATGCTTCACCAACCCAGCCACTTAGTTCAGCCAAACCACTGAGTCTCAGGAGGGAGCAATGCAGACAGGATTAAGTGAAGCCTATATGTACAGACAATCACTTAGGTAATGAGGTCATAGGCTTATGCCCTATGAAAACAGAACACACATGTTAATTTATGCAACATAACCCACAAACCATTCTCTATAGCTGCAAGACTCTCTTATTGGAAAGACATCCAGTTTGCAAGGCATTTGACATTCTCCTTGCCTGTAAATTAAGCATCTTTGATGATGTCACAGACCTAGTTTAACTTTCAAATGAAAACACACTTTAAATGAAATTAAACTTTAAAGAGTTAGCTGCACTACTTTATAGTGTACCACAGAGCATTGTGGTTTATCTTGAATTACAATTTTTCTCCTTAAGATTACCCTCCTTGTCATTAAAGGGACCACATTAAGTCCAGTTTTAATTTATCCTGTTCATTTGCATAAACACAACAAGAGCAGCAACTGATCACATATGATCTTTACATCTGCTTTGCTGGAACTTACACAAGGAAACTTTAGGGTGACTTTCGGTCTGCCCTTCAGGGCACAGAAGCTGAGCCACATACCTGGCATTCAGCCTTGCCTGTAAAGATCTGTCTTTTCCAAGTCCTTCAGGTTTTCAATTGTGCTTTAAGGTCCCTTTTAGCCATCTTTCAGTAAAGCAACCTTCGTTCCTTCCCTGGAAAGATTGCCATGGACCGCACAACCAACAAAGGTACCAGGCCTTTTTTCTTGTGGGCTTTTATTATCTTTGAAAGTCAATCCCAGTTCCTCAGGGGTTCTTGGTAACAACCAGAGCCCAAGCATGTCTCCTTTAGGCATGAAATTCCAGTCAAAGTCATGGTCAACCAAACCTTTGTTAACAACTGGTCTTATTAGTTCCATGCAAAGAAACTTTTGTGATTGCTTACTTCTTCAGAATGCCAAGTTCTGGAGGGTCAGGTAAGGAGAAAAATATACAATGCGAAGAAAAGTCCTTGTCTTCTAATATTCATTAAAATTGCATTTCCATACTTTACATTTTCTTTTGTTCACTGTCCTGCATGTGAGATGGGTTGCTTTTTTGGGGGGGGAGGTGTTTTCTGGCTCACTTATTAATTTATTTTGCTTTCATTTTTTTCCCCCCACTAAAAATTTTTGTCTGTTTTTCTATTAAAACTGTCCTACTTTTTTCCCTATTGATCCCCACACCCTGCCCATCCCTCTCCCACAGTCATTTCCCACCCAGTTTTCCATGTCCATGGGTCATTTATACATGTTTTTTGACTAGACCCTTCCCCTTCCTACCCTCTTCTCTCCCTCCCTCCTCCCCCCTTATCACTGTTAGTCTACTCCTTGTTTATATACCCCGGGGTTCAATTTTGCTCATTTGTTTGTGTCGTTCATTAGTCTCCTGTAATAGGTGATAGCATAAGGTATTTTTCTTTTGTTGCCTGGCTTATTTTGCTAAGCATAATTCTCTCTAGTTCCATCCATGTTGTCACAAATGGTAGAAGTTCCTTCTTTCTTTCTTTCCATTGTGTAAATGTGCCACAGTTTTTTGATGGGCACTTATCTACAGATGGGCACTTAGGTTGTTTCCAGCACTTGGCTATTGTAAATAGTGCTGCTATAAGCATAGGGGTGTATAGATTTTTTTGAATTGGTGTTTCAGGATTATTCAGTTATAATCCTAGCAATGGAATTGCTAGTTTGAAATGGAATTTCATTTTTAGTTTTTTGAGGTAATTCCATACTGTTTTCCATAGTGGCTGCACCAGTCTGCATTCCCACCAACAGTGCAGTAGGGTTCCCTTTTCTCCACATCCTCGCCAGCACATGTTATTTGTTGATTTGTTGATGATGGCCATTCTGACTGATGTTTGGTAGTATCTCATTGTGGTTTTTATTTTCATCTCTCTGGTGGCTAGTGATGTTAACCATTTTTCATATGCCTTTGGACCTTCTGTGTGTCCTTTTTGGAGAAGTGTTTGTTCAGATCCTTTGCCCATTTTTTAATTGGGTTGTCTATATTCTTGGTGTTGAGTCATATAAGTTCTTTATATATTTTGGAGATCAATCCCTTTACTGAGATATCATTGGGAAATTTGTTTTCCCATATGGTTGGTTCCCTTTTCATCTTGCTGATATTTTCTTTTGCTGAGGAGAAACTCTTTAGTTTGATGTAGTCCCATTTGTTTATTCTTTTTGTTGCTGTACTCTGTAAATGGAGACACTGAGATAATCTCGGCAAGCAGAATGATTTGGCCAAAAACGGACGAGGACTGAAGCTCGCTCAGGCTGTCAGCAAAAACTAGCAGCCCAGCCATTTTTTTTATTATGTAATTGAAGTTATTGATAATAGGATCAAAGGATCTTCATGCAATTAGTATACACTTTCTCAAGGATGTAAGAACAAACATAAAAGTATATAGATCAAACAAGGAGATTTCAAAGCACATCTGTTGTTTCTATTATGGCTATTAAACAAGGCTATAAGTCTAAGGAGTATATTTCACATAAGACATTATAGCTATGGGAAAGGAGATGAAGCACTCCAAGGCTTCTTTTAACCTCAGGACCGTGAGACTTCAGCTGCCGTTAACAAGATCCGCTTTGCAGACCTCTGGGCTGAGTCAGGACACCTGGGCCTGCTCGGCCTTGCAAGCCTTCAGGCAGAAGTGTTAGGAGTTAACCCTTCATCTCCCCCCTTTTGTTTTACAGACATCTTATGGAGCATGACAGAAAAGATAGCTGAATTTCTAACCTCATGCTTCTTCCTTTTTCTTACTTTAATACAAATTATAATTAACAATATAACAAAAAGAACAAATAGAACATTCCTACATGAGAGCCAATAAATCCCTGGATATAATCGATAGGATTAATATTTTTGATACCTTATATGATATCTTCAAAAACATTTTGGCCAGACAGTTGTTCGAGATGTTTTTCAAACGTGCTATGAATTTTGGTTTGAAGCATAAGAATATGCTGTGTCAAATTATCATGATTTAGTAAATGCTTTCAAACTTTTTCTCAAGGAAATTCAGTTTCATTATAAGGAACAGGAGTGATACAATAAGAAGATTGATTCCAATCACACTTTAACATTAATTGTTTTTTTAACACTTTGTAACTGATCACCTAACAGTATGACAGCTTGGTTTAAGTCAGCTAACTCAGATTGCATTTCAGCATCAATTTGACGCTGAGCAGTCCATAATTGTTCAGAGTTCTGATGCCAGGTCCAGACGAAATCTGCCATTTTAACAGAGTGATGTAGGGCAACACCAGCAGTAGCGGCTGTTAGCAGTAACAGCAATAAGTCCCATGATGATTGCAATGAGAAGGCCAAGAAAACGCTTACTTTGTTGGAGAAGCCGTTCGGCCATCTGACGGAAAAGTCCAGAGGCAGGGCTATCCTGCCACAGTCGATCGAGCTGCACAGGCATCCAGACTCCAATTTGGGCCCTTAAAAGGTAGAGGCTTTCCTTTTCAGGCAAAATCATAGTACGGTTAACACAAGTATGCAAAGTACAATTAAAGCAAGAGATTTCTCCCATTTCTGGTACCCAACTAATTCTTCCTCTAAGTAGGAGATAGGGGATTCTAACACAAGCCTGAAAACATCGGGTAACATTTTTTGAGAAAGTAAGATTATGTATGCCATTAGCCTTATATAATCATCCTGTCCAAATATCAAGAGATCCAAAAACTGCACTTAACTTCCACAAGTGAGGTTGAGAGTAAAAACCTTTTATATGAGGTGACGGAGGTGAGAATCCACTTTCTTGCCAGAGGATGGAATCCCTGGCAATGCCAGACATCCAAATAATGCGTCTGGTCCATTGTATTTTTTGCTTGGGATTAGCCATATGAGTGGAACCATAAGGCCTCCAATTAATGACGCTCCCATAGGGAGTATTAACAGAAACTCGTACTTGTTCTCCCCAACATTGGGTCCATTGAACCCTATTATTCATGGAGAGAAACACTGGCATTTTGCAGAGTGGCTCATCAGGCGGTGTAAAAAGCTCACTATGATTTGGAATAAAGCCACCAGGCATAATTGCAGAAAACAATATTAAAGGCTTATCATACAAACCTGAAGTATTGCCAATTTTGAATACCATAATTGAGGCAGTGATAACTGGCACCAAAACAAATGGGTGGACCAGAAACTCCTGTAACATAATATGCAACTATTGTTCCCTCCTCCTCAGGTTTCAAAGACCACGTATATCAAATGGACCAGGAAGCCAACCTGTTTCATTATGATAGGCAGGAACAGTAGGGTCCCACCATGAGACCACTCTCATCAAAGGTGGATTAGCAATATAAGCCCAATAAGTATAATTTTCAGCATTGGAGGGAGTTACCTGAGCAGATAAAATAGCTATTATAGCAAGAAAAACAGACTCTAGGGAAACGGGTACATTATTAGCTAAGGTTAACTTCTCTGCCTTTGTGGTTAATTTCTTAATTTGTCCCCACGTGGGGAGACTAGAAATCCTTGTACTTTGAGATGGATGACAGGATGGCCTCTTTCTTCTTTTACGTTTGAGACTTTCGCTATCTGACGAGACAACTGCTGCCAATTCTTCTCATCCCCTTGGTCTTTCTTCCTGGAGGACATCTCGCAGCTTGATGCGCTTGTCAGGGATCCAAAACTGCTATGTGCCTGTGGAAATATAAGCGTAGCCTTGACCCCATCGAACAATTACTGGAAGCCAATTGGGAGGTAAAACATCATAAAAAATAGGTTGGTCTAAAGGTATGACTGTTTTCATAGACAAATGTCTTTGAGCAGATGATAGGAAATCGTCCCCTAATGTCAAATAATTTAAAGAAAATAATGTATTTAAAATTTGTTTTCTTGGGGAGTCTATATCATATCCCCCCTTTTGTTTTTCAAGGAGCCCTTCTAATGTGCAATTGTGATGTTCAATAAGAGCTTGGCCTGTACTATTGTATGGAATGCCAGTAATATGCTTAATATTATGCTGAGAGAAAAATTCCTGACATTTCTTAGAAAGATAAGATGGAGTATTATCTGTTTTAATAGTTTCTGGCTTTCCAAGAGCAGCAAAAGCTTCTAGGAGGTGTGTAATAACACATTCCACACGTTCAGAGGACATTGCTGTAGCCCAGGAGAATTTAGAGCAAGTATTAATAGAATGGTGAACAAATTTTTTATTTTATTTTTTTTGAGCAGTAAAGCGAGGCCTTTATTCACGAGTCTGCAGAGCTGGGCACACCCTCACAGCCAGGAGAATGTGTGCCTAGAATGGTGAACAAATTTAAGTTTTCCAAAACTAGGTACAATAGTAACATCTATTTGCCAAATTTGATTAGGTAATAAACCTTTAGGATTAACACCAATTGGTAAGGATGATTGATTAATTATTTGACATGTAGGACAGTCCCAAATAATTTGATGTGCTTGATGCCAGGTAAGATTATGCCTGTGTCTAAGTGACTGAGCGTTAGTATGGTGAAGCTGATGCTTGGCTTGAGCATAATAACAGAACCAATGAGAGTGTCTACATAGTTGTTGCTTGCAGCCAAAGGTCCTGGTAAACCTGAATGAGATCGAATATGGGTTATATGAATTGAATGATGACGAGCTTGAAGGAGAAACTGCAGCTGTATAAAAAGAGTATTAAGTTCAGAACCATTTTGAGGTATGGTTATAGTTTCTAAGGCTTGAACAGTATGAGCAGCATACTGTGAGTCTGTAATGACATTTAAAGGAACTGAAAATATATCAGTTAAGAGCATAACAATAGCAAATAACTTGGCCTTTTGCACAGAAGTATAAGGGCTTTGAATAGTTTTACTGTTTTTCAAATTACTGTAGCCAGCAATGCCAAATTTATTAGCATCAGTAAAATATGTCTCTGCTTCAGAGAGAGGTTGCAAAGCAATGCATTTAGGAAGTGTCCATTGAGTCCGCTTTAGAAACTGAAACCTTTTGGAGGAAGGATATGAATTATGAATTTTGTCTAAATAATCAGAAAAAGCATTTTGCCATTCCTCACATAACATCCAATGATTAGCAATTTCTTTGTTAGTAAAAGAAACAATAACTTTATTAGGATCTTGACCACAAAGTTGTCTAAAACATAATCTGCCACAAATTATAATTTGAATAATTTTACTGAGATAGGTTTCCAACCTTCTGGTTGATTTGTGCCATAAGAATAGTCATTCAATAACATTTTCCTCTTGACACAGTACTCCAGTGGGGGAATGAGGACTATGGATAATAACAAGTTTCAAATCAGTTAACTGCTGAATATGGTCTAATTGACTGTTCTGACAATGTTGTTCAATTAATTCAAGCTCCTTTTCAGCCTCTTTACTTAATGATCTGGGGCTGTTTAAATCAGAGTCACCTTCAAGGGTGTGAAAAAGATTTTCAAGAGCATATGTAGGAATTCCTAAAGAAGGACGGAGCCAATTAATATTTCCTAATAGTTTTTGAAAATTATTAAATGTTTGGAGAGAATCTTTACAAATTTTAACCTTTTGAGGTATTATATGACTTTTAGTTATTTGATGTCCTAAATAGTTCCATGGCACCCCCCTTTGTACCTTTTCTGGAGCTATTTGAAGGCCATACTTAGCACATAAATCAGAAGTTAAATTGAACATTTTTAATAACTGTGCCTTAGAAGGATGTGCTAATAAAATATCATCCATATAATGCATACACATTCCTTCTGGAAATTGACTTCGGAGTTTTTCTAAAGGTTGATTAACAAAATATTGACACATCATAGGACAATTTAACATTCCTTGAGGAAGTACTTTCCATTGATATCTTTGATTAGGCTGTTGATTATTTAAAGAAGGTATAGTAAAAGCAAAGTTTTCACAATCCTCTGGTTGTAAAGGAATAGTGAAGAAACAATCTTTCAAATCAATTATAATAATATGCCAATGCTTTGGAATTAAAGCAGGGCTAGGTAATACTGGCTGTAAAGGTCCCATAGGCTGAATTACTTCATTAATTTTCCTTAAGTCAGTTAACATTCTCCACTTTCCAGATTTTTTCTTTAATACAAAGACAGGAGAATTCCATGGACTGGTGCTTATTTCGATGTGTCCTTGTTCTAACTGTTTTTGTATTAACTGATGAAACACTTCTAATTTAACACTCGTGAGAGGCCACTGTTCTACCCAAACCGGCTTGCTTGTTAACCACTTCAAAGGAAGGGCAAAGAGCTTAAGAGTGGCTCTTAAGATAAATTTGTATCAGAAAAAAGATGTCCTAAGCCGCGACAGTCCTGCCTTGTTCTAGTGTCAAATTCTGGTAACTGAAGTTGAGGAAGAATTGGATTGTAACCCATATCTATTTTTTCTTTTTATAAATTATCTCTTTTTTATTTTATAAGTATATTTTATAGATTATATTGTTACAATAGTTCCAATTTTTTCCCCTTTGCTCTCCTCCACCCAGCACCTCCCCTCCCCCAACAATCCCCACTCCCCAAGTCCATGCCCATGGGTCACACATACAAGCTCTCCTGCCTCACACTTTCATATATTCTTCTTCTTCTTTTTAAAAATTAATTAATTAATTAATTATTTTAACAATAAAAAATAACAATCCCTCCCTCTCAGACTTAAGACCTTTTATAATCTTATAAAGGACAATGGATGAAGGTCTTGAGCTCCTCTAGCTTCTTCAAGCTTCACATGATTGTCGTCCTGCCTACCCTTGGGTCCAGAAATCCCTAATAAGACTGGGGGTGTGGAGGCAGGGGTGGCCTTCCCACATGGGTAAGGATCATGCCGACTCCAGGTCAGTTGCTTGATTTAACAGGCTGGCATTCTTGTTGTATTCTGGAGGCAACAGATTTGGTAACAGGGTTAAAAGACATAATTCAATCCATAAGCACTAGATGACAAAAGGTTGGTATTAATTTTTCAATGTCCCACATTAAGGAAAAGAAGGGCTTCTTTGGAGGAAGGTGTGCCAGGTACATCTCACCTCTCCAAAACCCTTTTGCCCATTATACTTAGTTTGGGCTGAGAAAAATAGTTTAGATTCCCGACCCCCCTCAGACCTCTGGGCTCTTTCTGTCCAAGTCATTAGGACAGAAAAGAGAAACCAGTTTCAAAGTGAGGCCCACAGACCACCCCATTCTTCATCAACCCAGCCACTTACTTCAGCCAAACCATTGAGTCTCAGGAGGCAGCGATGCAGACAGAATTAAGTGAGGCCTATATGTACAGACAATCACTCAGGTAATAAGATCATAGGCTTATGCCCTTTGAAAACAGAAAACACATGTTAATTTATGTAACATAACCAACATACAAGTCTCTAAATCTGTAGGACTGTCTTATCGGAAAGACGTCAAGTTGCAAGGCACTTGACATTCTTCTTGCCTGTAAATTAAACATCTTTGATGATACCACAGACCTAGTTTAACTTTCAAATCAAAACAAACTTTAAATGAAAAGAAACTTTAAAGATGGTTAGCTGCACTACTTTATAATCTATCACTGAGCATTGTGATTTTCCTTGAATCATGATTTTTCTCCTTAAGATTACCCTCCTTGTCATTAAAGGGACCACATTAAGTCCATTTTTAATTTATCTTGTTCATTTGCATAAACACAACAAGAGCAGAAAATGATCACTTATGATCTTTAGTTCTGCTTTGCTGGAACTTATACAAGGAACATTTAGGGTGACCTTCAGTCTGCTCTTCAGGGCACAGAAGCTGAACCACATACCTGGCATTCAGCCTTGCCTGTAAACACCTGTCTTTTCCAAGTCCTTCTGGTTTCCCATTGTGCCTTAAGGTCTCTTCTAGCCATCTTTCAGGAAAATAATATTCATTCCTTCCCTGGAAAGATCGCCATAGACTGCACATCCAACCAAGGTACCAGGCCTTTTATCTCGTGGGCTTTTATTACCTTTGAAAATCAATCCCAGTTCCTCAGGGCTTTTTGGTAACAACCAGAGCCCAAGCACGTCTCCTTTAGGCATTACATTCCAGTCAAAGTCTTAGTCAGAAAAACCTCTATTAACAACGGGTCTTATTAATGTTATGCATAGAAAGTTATGTCACTACTTACTTGTTTAGAATGCCAGACTCTGCAGGGATCAGATAGGGAGAAAAATATACAGTGCGAAGGAAAATCCTTGTCCTCCTAATATTCACTGAACTTGCATTTCTATTCTTTATATTTTTTTCCCCCCACTAAAATTTTTTTGTTCTTTTTCCATTACAGTTGTCCCACTTTTTCCCCCTCTTACTTCCCTGCACCCTGCCCCCCACATCCTACATTCAGTCCCCACCGAGTTGTCCATGTCAATGGGTCATTTATACATGTTCTTTGACTAGACCCTTCCTCTTCTTACCCCCTTCTCTCCCTCCCATCTCCCCCTTTGTTACCGTTAGTTTATTCTTTGTTTACATACCTCTGGTTCAATTTTGCTCATTTGCTTGTGTTGTTCATTAGTTTCCTGTAATAGGTGATAGCATAAAGTATTTTTCTTCCGTTGCCTGGCTTATTTCACTAAGCATAATTCTCTCTAGTTCCATCCATGTTGTTGCAAATAGTAGAAGTTCCTTCTTTATTTCCATGCTTATTCATTCTCATTTCTCCCCTTTGTACTCATGTTCCTTTCTATCTCTCTCTATTTCTTCATCTTCTTAAAGCAGACCCTTTAGCATCACTTGCAATGCTGGTTTGGTGGAGATGTATTCTTTTAGCCTTCTTTTGTCTTTGAAACTCCTTATTTCACCTTCCATTTTGA
Source organism: Furipterus horrens (assembly GCF_987537825.1). Taxonomy (NCBI): domain Eukaryota; kingdom Metazoa; phylum Chordata; class Mammalia; order Chiroptera; family Furipteridae; genus Furipterus; species Furipterus horrens. Next base: position 72,409,201 of record NW_028327177.1, read on the forward strand.
ATGAGAGTCTTGCTGGGTAGAGTATTCTTGGTTGTAGGCCTTTGTTTTTCATTGCTTGGAATATTTTTTGCCACTCTCTTCTGTCTTGTAGTGTTTCTGCTGAGAAATCTGATGATAGCCTTATTGGAGCTCCCTTGTATGTTATTAGTTGTTTCTCTCTTGCTGCTTTTAGGATTCTCTCTTTGTCTTTGAATGTTGCCATTTTAATTATGATGTGTCTGAAGTGGGCCTTTTGGGGTTCATCTTCTTTGAGACCCTCTATGCTTCCTGGACTTGAATGACTCTTTCTCTCCTCATATAGGGAAGTTTTCTGTCATTAGTTTTTCAAAGAGGTTTTCTGTCCCTTGCTCTTCTTCTTCTCCTTCTGGAATTCCTATGATATGGATATTATTATGTTTCATGTTGTCCTGCAGCTGTCTTAGAACCTCTTCAGTCTTGTTCAGTCTTTTTTCATTTTGTTGCACTGTCTGGGAGTTTTTGTCTACATTGTCTTCCAGCTCACTGATCTGATCTTCTGCTTCCTGTAGCCTGCTTTTAATTCCTTCTATTGTGGTTCTTCAATTCAGAGATCATATTCTTCATTTCCTCCTGGCTCTTATTGATAGCTTCTATGTTCTTTTTCATGCTGGTGTAATTCTCAGTAAGTTCCTTGTAGTATTTCTGGAGTCCTCTGTAGCTTTTCCTGGAGTTCTTTGTATTTCCACTGAGCTCATTGAGCTTCTCCATAATCCATACTTTCAATTCTGTATCTGATAGTTTGCTCCCCTCTATTTCATTTAGCACTCTTTCTGGGGATTCCACCTTTCCTTTCAATGGGGGATTGTTTGTCTGTCTCCCCATTTTTGTGACTTCTATTGTTTGTTGGTGCTTCTTAAAATGATCTGCACTTCCTGGATCTGTCCCTGGTGGGGTCAGATCCCATACAAGTCTGGGCCTAAGCAGCCTGTTGGAGACTTCCAGGGATTTACTGCCTTTGTCTGTCGTCTTTAATTGTTAATCTATTCAATCTGTGATTAGCCCAGGGTATGGCAGCTTAATTCCTTTAGGCAGGGCTTTTGCTTCTCCTCAGGCTGACGCCACTTGGAGGAGGAGTAATGGTCTGCCTGCAGTACTGGGGATGAGTCAGCACTGGGACCCGGTCAGCTGCTTCCCCAGTTCTCCCCTCAAAGACACCACACCAAACTCTCCCCAAGCGTCTCTAGTCCTCTCTGCCTTCCCTCCGCTCAAGCCCAGAGTAAGTGAGGGCCAAAATATTTTCATATGTGATCCGCTTAAGAGCTCTTTTTCTCCAGCTGTTTCTCTCCAGCTAGCAAGAAACCCTGTGGCTTTTCACTTTTCACAGCTGGATACTATTTTACTTTCCACTCTGTTGCTATTTGCTGGGAAGCTCAGCTGGGGGTTTAGACCCTGTCCTTTTCACGGGGAACCCCCGGCTGCTGAGCTGTTTCTCAGTCCCTTCAGCTGCCACCTGTGTGAGCCCAGCCAGGCCTTCCATGTCTCTGCACTCCCTACCAGTCACGTTGTGATGTAGCGGCCTTTTCTGTCTCTCTGTGGTTGTAAGACTTCTCTTTAGCTAGTGTTTGGTTGGTTATTCTAGATGATTTCTCCAAAATTAAGTTGTAAATCCAGACTAGTTCTTGGAGGAGGTTAGTGTAGCTTCCACTTACTCTTCTGCCATCTTGTTTGTCTGGATTGTAACCCAGATTGAGCATAATATTTTTTGTTATGGGTGAAATTGTGGGTATTGATAACATAGCACCCCATTGCTATAATAAATCTCTTCCCAATAAGGTGACAGATATTGGGGCCATATAAGGCTGTAAAACTGCCTTTTGACCCTCAGGCCCATAGCAAGAATGAGGTTTGGTGTTTTGATGTATCTTATTAAGAGTGCCCAAGCCAAGCTCTGGCGGCTGTGGCTCAGTGGATTGAGCATCGGCCTGTGACCCAAGTGTTGCTGGTTTGATTCCCAATCAGGGCACATTACTAGGTTGCACATCAGGTCCCCAGTTAGGGGCACGAGTGAGAGGCAACCATACAGTGACCTTTCTCTCCCTCTCTTTCTCCTTTCCCCTCTCTCTAAAAAAATTAAAAAAAAAAAAAAAAGATTGCCCAAACCTACTAAAGTAGCCTCTATAATATTAGTGTCCCAATGCTTAGGCCAATATTCTAAAGATATGATGGACACGTCAGCTCCAGTATCTGCTAATCCAGTAATGGAAGTTCCATCTTCAAACCGCACAGTTAATTGAGGTCTCTGATCATTAATTAGAGTGTGCCAAAAGACTTGTTTGTCAGTACTTCCAAATCCCCCAGTGCATTTAGCAGGCACTGCTTTTCCAAGGATATATGGAAGAATGAATAATTGGGCAATGCGCTGCCCTTGTTTAAAGGAGAAAAGCTTTTCTGTTGTCATTATAACCTCAATTTCTCCCATAATATCAGCATCAATTACTCCTAAATGAACTATAATTCCTTTACTAGTAAGGCTGCTTCTTCCTATTAGTAAATCAACAGTGCCAGCTGGTAGGGGGCCATAAACACCTGTAGAAATTCTCTGGACTTCTTTGTCAGGAGACAAAGAAAACACGGCAGGAGCTGGTATATCTAAGGCTGCGCTCGAGCTGGTGGCATGGTATAATTCTGAAACTAATAATTTGGATTTAGGTTTTGGCTCATTTGCTAATGGGCTTGCCCCAAAATGACAGGGAATTGTGCAGTTAAGCTCGTATTGTTTGGGGCTGGGTCCTGAGCTGGGCCCGACTGCCAGTATCCTGACTCCGTAGTAGGAATGGGAGGCAAAGGATTGCCTTGTTTATCCCTTTTGGAGCGGCATTCATTAGTCCAATGTCACCCCTTGAAGTGGCGTTTACAAAGTCCAGTAGGCTAAGGGGTTTGCTGTTTTTGCCCTTACCCCTCTTTCCCCTTTTTACAATCCTTTTTCATGTGTTCAATTTTGCCACAATTAAAACATTTGAGTCGAGAATGAAAGCCACCCTTCAAGGCTGCTGCAAGTATATTAACATTATAAGACTGCGAACCAACCTCTCGGCAAGCCTGAATATAGTCTTCAATAGAACCATTCTTTTGTTTAATAGGGAGAAAAAGCTTCCTACAGTTCTCATTAGCATTCTCATAGCCAAGTGTTAAAAGTGAAAGATTTCGAGCATCAATACTGTTAGTAGCTTTGCGGATAGCATCCTGGAGTTTAGCAATAAAATCAGTATAAGGCTCATTAGCGCCTTGAAATACCTTTACGGAGGATTTAGTTACTTCTCCAGGGTTATGGAGCACTTGCCAAGCCATAAGGCAAATTTTCTTAAGTTGAATAATAGCCTCATTTAACATCCGGCACTGGAGTCCAGGATTAGAATATTCTCCAGTACCGGTGAGCTGCTCGAATGTAGCACCGGGAGGATTACGAGCGATATTGAGACAGCTAACTCATTTGGCTTCTTCTCTCCACCATGATTTAAATTATAAATATTGGGAAGGCTGTAGTGCAGAATGAGAAAGAGTTCCCCAGTCCTCGGGAACTAAGAGATTCTCATGCGCAAAAGATGAGAGAAGTCCGTAAACATATGGCGAGTTAGGACCATAATTGGAGACTGAGGATTTTAAAAGTTTCAAAGACTGAAACGTAATTCTATGGTAACACTTCCATAAGGATTTTCTAGATCCAGGGGGTTTGGTATTTGGACTACGGGGAACAAAAGATGAGAAGAATTATCAACATGAACTCCGCTAGGGAGTACTTCATCCCCATCTTCTAACATTACTTTGGTTAAATTAGGAGGTTTAGAAAATTTTGCAGAATATGTAGGACCGTAATTAGAAGAATCCTTCCCCTGTAAGGAGATAAGTGCAGGAGCCAAAGGAATAGTTTCTGTAGCAGTTGCAGGGACAGCTTGAGCAGCAAATATGGCAGGAGGCTTTTCATTCTCTAAGGAATTTATTCGAGGACTCAGATTATCTATTGCGGTGGTGAGTTTAGCAATCGCCGAGGCAAATTGGGCCGGTTCCTTGTGTTCGAAAGTATTATAAGTAGGAACTGAGAGGGGAAGAGATAAATGCTGAGTCTCATTTTCTGTATCAAAACCAGGAAGCAAGACAGAATTGCTGTCTTCAGCTTCTTCTATAGGATTTGAAAGAGCCACCGCCTCCTGACTTTCCTTTTGAGTCATTTCAGGCTGATCATAAATTTGAGAAGGCTGTCGCTCCTCATTGCCCGCTTCTGAGCTAGTCTCAGAGTCAGATTGAAAAGGTTGGAGGGCAAGAGCAACGACATTGAATGCAGCCCAGATATCAGGCAATACAGGACTCCCTGTTTGATGCGCACGTCTTAGCGCTTTTCCTACCCGTTTCCACACTTTTAAATTAAGTTGGTTTTTCTTTTCTGGAATAAACCAATAGCGATGTTTCCCGACCCGCATAAGCAAATCTCTTAATGTACTTTCCTTCATCTGTAACCCCAAACTTTTCAGTAGCGATCTTAAAAGAGTTGCATACTGCTCAGTGGCAGAAGAAGAATTACCCATTGCTCTGTACCATATTTCCAAAAGGGCCTGCGTACATGGTGCTACCGAACCCCTTTCAGTTCTGCCAGTCCTTGATTCTTACCTTCAGGTCCCTGTTCTGAGCGCCAGATGCTGCTGTACTCTGTGAACGGAGACACTGAGATAATCTCAGCAAGCAGAATGAGTTGGCCAAAAACAGACGGAGGACTGAAGCTCACTCAGGCTGTCAACGAAAACTAGCAGCCCAGCGGATCCTTTTATTAGGTAAATGAAGTTACTGATAATAGGATCAAAGGATCTTCATGCAATTAGTATATACTTTCTCAAGGTGTAAGAACAAAGATAAAAGTATATAGATCAAACAAGGAGTTTTCAAAGCACATCTGTTGTTTCTATTATGGCTATTAAACAAGGCTATAAGTCTAAGGAGTATATTTCATATAAGACGTTATCACTATGGGAAAGGAGACAAAGCACTCCAAGACTTCTTTTAACCTCAGGGCCGTGAGACTTCAGCTGCCATTAACAAGATCCGCTTTGCAGACCTCTGGGCTGAGTCAGGACACCTGGGCCTGCTCGGCCTTGCAAGCCTTCAGGCAGAAGTGTTAGGAGTTAACCCTTCATTTTTCCTTTATTTCCCTTGCCTTAGGAGATATATCAGTGAAAATATTGCTACGGAGAGTATTTGAAATTTTCCTGTCTATGTTTTTCTCTAGGACTTTTATGGTGCCATAGCTTACATTTAAGTCTTTGATCCATCTTGAATTTATTCTGGTGTATGGTGTAAGTTGGTGGTCTAGTTTCATTTTTTTGCTCAAATCCCAAATTTAATAACATCTTTTCCCCTCTGTTTTTTTCCTTTGTACCCTCATTTATTTATACCCCCCCAAAAAAACAGATGGTAATTTTTATCCTTTTCTTCTCATGAAATTATATCATAACATAGTAGTCATTTCATGTAATTTGATAATATGAAGCTTTCCATGAAAAACAATTTATGGGAATTAGGACTGGGCAAAGGGCAAAGTATGTCAGGTAGATTCTAATTTGTTTTTTTATAATCCCATTTATGTATGTATAATTGGCATACAATGAATTTTAGGTATTTATAGAGCACTTGTGACCTGTATTCACCCAGAAAACCATCACCATCAAGGTAAACATTTTCGTCTCTTCCACGATGTTCTTTGTGCCTCTTTTTTTTTAAAAATAATTTATTTATTTATTTGTTTGTTTGTTTCTTTGCTTTATTTTATTTTATTAGAGAGAGGGGAAAGGAGAAAGAGAGGGAGAGAAACATCACTGTGTGGTTGCCTCTCACCCACGCCCCCAACTGGGGACCTGATGTGCAGCCTAGTAATGTGCCCTGACTTGGAATCGAACCAGTGACACTTGGCTCGCAGGCCAACACCTTTGTGCCTCTTGATAATATTGTTCCTCTGCCTCCTTATCATTCTTGAAATAACCTATCTAATTTCTGTCACAACAATTTGCTTTTATAGAAATTTCTTTGACCAGATTCACACAATATGTTTTTTACCTTCTTGTTTCACATAATTATTTTAGAACCAGCCATGTTATTTTATTTATCACTACTTTGTGTTGTCGGGTAGTATTCCATTGTATGGATATACCACTGCATCTATTCACCAGTTGATGGATACCCCCCAACCTTACCAGTTTGGGGTTATTTTAAATAAAATTGCTAAAATAACCATGCACAAGTCTTTGTATGAATACACTCTCTCATTTCGCTTGGATAAATACCGATGGGTGGAACAGATAGGTCATATGGTAGCTATATAATTAATTTTTAAATATTGCCTGTTTGCCAAAGTGGTTGTACCATTTTACCTTTCCATCAGTGTGAATAAGAGTATTAGTTCCTCCACATCATTGGTAAATTGTTATGGTTAGGCTTTTTGAAGGTATTCATCCTAATAGATTGTGCTTTTAATTTGCATTTCATTATTGATTAATGATGCTGAGAATCTTTTCATCCTGATCAAGTATCTGTATATCCTATTTGGTGAGATATCTATTAAAATCTTTTGCCCATTTAAAAAATTGGGTTGTTTTGTTATTGTTGAGTTTTGAGAAGTCTTTACATATTCTGGGTAAAAGTTTTTACCAGATAAGTGATTTTCAACTATTTTCTTCCAGTTTGTCCTTTGAATTTTGTTTTAGTTCTTTGAAGAGCAGTTTTTTATTTTGATGAAGCCAAGCTTACCACTTTTGAAATAAAACATGCACTTGGTGTCTTACCTAAGAAATCTTTGCTTAAACTAAGGTCACAGAGTTTTGGTAGTATTTTCTTCTAAAATACTTATAATTCTAGACTTACATTTAGAACTATGATATATTTTGAAATTTTTTGTTTGTTTTATGGTGCATGGCATGATTCAAAAAAATTTTCAATATTGATTTACTATAATTTATCAATACATTTATTGAAAAGACTATCCCTTTCATTAGGAGTCTGCTTTGTAACTTTGTTTAAAATTAGTTGCCCTTACAAGCATAGGTTTATTTATGTATTCTCTATTTTGTTCCAGTGATTGATTTGTCTGTTTTTCCAATACCAGCATGGTCATTATAACACACATTTAAATCAGGTAGTTAATACATCAAATTGTTCTAACTTACCCAGTAATTTTAGAATATTCTAAGTCATGAACAATTCCAAATGAATTTTAGAATCAGCTGGTCTTTTTTACAAAAACAAATGAGCAAACAACTAAATTACTTCAGACCTGCTGCATAAAAGGTCATGTCATCTGTGAATACAGACCATTTAACTTCATTATCTCCTACTTGGATGCATTTATTTATTATTTTATGACACCATTGAACTAGCTAGAGCCTTTAGTACAATTATGAAGGAAATTTGTGTCAGCCGATATCACTTTTTTGGATGCTATTTATCAAGTTAAGGAAATTCCATTCAGTTCTTTGTTTACTGAGTTTTTTAAAAATTAGGAATGGAGGTGCGTTTTATCAAACAAGTGTTCTACATATATTTAGATTATCATATGATATTCCTTATTTTGTTTGCTGATATTGATTACACTGATTGTTTTTTCCTGCATTACACAATCACTTAAAAACCCCACTCAGGAGGGAGAAGATGCCGGAGGAGTGAGGGGAGGTGGCGCTTTCTGGCTCCGGCGACCCATCTGTAGTTTGGACTAATTGCAGACAGAGCATCTCAGTGAGCAGCTGGACACTGGCAGGAGTCGAGCCTTGGCACTGCTGGATTAGAGAAAACCATCTGGGAACGACCTGTTTGGTGAGGATAGCAGAGGCAAAAGGGATGAGATGGGATTTCTGACTGGGTTGGCTCCCTGAGCTCTGGCTGGAAGTATGCAAAGACTTTTTAGCGACCACAGGCTTCCCCAGAGAGGTATCAGGAGGAGAGCAGATCTCTGCCTGCTGACAGAGCCAGGAGTGGGCCAGGTGACATCTGGCACTGAAAGATAAGAAACAGCATGCTGCTGTGCATGTGAGAACGTAATTTTCCTTTATTTTTTCTCTTGTGTACCGCAGAGAGGGGAGGAAAGGTTGGAGGTGATAGGACATTCTTGAGTAACGCAGGTGCAGAAGTGCACTCGCCCACTCCCCAACCCTCCCCTTGGGTTGCACAGGCATGCACAGGTAATTGTCCTCATCCACTGGCCCAGGCGCGCAACCAGGTCACTGGCCGCGTGTCCAGGTGACCCTTGGACACACCCCAACAGACATAAGATCAGTGCCCTAACAGGCACAGGGAGAGCCTGCTGGGCACCTAGAAGACCGTGGGCAGACACCCCTGGCCAGCCCAAATGGGCGCCAGGCCAGAGTACAGCCCACTTGCATAAGCTCTGCTTGTGCCTTCCCAGACAAGTGTGGGAGTCGCGGGCGGCTGTGGCGTGGGAACACCAGGCGGCAGCGACTCACAGACACTCACTTCCACCATGCACAAGTGTCCGGGGCCCTGCTCAAAGGGGCGAGAGACTGACTCCCAGGGCGTGGCTCGGCAGGCCTGAGGCTAGCATGCAGGTCACCTTGCGCGCGCATGTGCACAAGCACCCCGGCTGGTTCCAACAGGCGCCAAATGAATGCACCGGCCTCCACAAGTGCGCGGGAGTAACCCAGGTGCGTGACCAACACTGCACGCAGGCGCACACCGCTGCTGCAAGGAACAGGAATCTTTGGCCCACCTCTTTAGACCACCTGTGGATCCAGAAAAAGAAGACGACACCCAAAGGCTGAACTGAGTAAAAACTTTCCTTTTGTGTTTTTTTTTATTTTTTAATTTGTATTTTAGTTTTTTTATTTGTATTTTATTTTTAATTATTTTAATTTCTAATTTTATTTTTAATTTTAATGTTAAATTTTATTTTATTAAAAAATATTTTAACTATCTCTTTAATTTTTTTCATACCATCTCTCCTTCTCATTCTTCCTCAATTTTATTTATTTGTTTGTCTGTTTGGTTTAGTCTCTCTTTCAGACTAAATAAATAGAATATAACTACTATATAAATGTAATGCCATACAATTCCACTTTCTTACTATATTCTGCATTCTTCCCTCCTTCTCTTCTATCGTTATTAACATGCAATGTAAATATTTCCTACTGTCTTGCATAGTCTCGACACTACCTGCTACTATTATTAATCTATCATCCCCTCTCTCAAAAATCATATTTTTCCACTTTAAAAACAATTCTTATATATTCTTCCCATAGTATAAAAGCCCTTACATCTCTACATTTATATTCATACTGGTTCATTGGCTGACAATAACCGGATAGAGGGTGGGGGATATTTTTTAGGGTGTGGGTTTCCTGTCTGGGCTGTGTGTTTATGTTTTTAACAGCATCTCCACAAAATAACTGAAGACAAAGTGGACACAGTGACTCTCAATCAACTAGCCAGAGAGAAGATCCCACCAAAGAACATCTGAAATATAACCAGATAGCATAAACAAATGATATAAAGGGTGTCCCAAGGACATCAGGCACAGGAGATCAAAGAGACTGCACCACTGAAACCCTCAGATCTCCTATAAAGAATCTCATACCACAAAGGTGGGAAGTCAAAGCAGACAAATCCAAAAAACAAAAACAAGAAGAATCCAACATGGTAAGATGAAGAAACAACCTCTCAATAAAAAAAAAAGAGAATCCCTAGAATGAGAGGTAGATGAATAGACATAGCGTAAATGTCAGACATGAAATTCAAAACAATGGTGGTGAAGAAGCTCAATATACTCGACAAACTCAAAAACAACTACGACAACCTCCAAGGAAGTTACCAACAGCTCCAAGAAAATTACAGGGAATTTGCAGAGAACTACACCAGCATAAAAAAGGACATAGAAACTATTAACAAGAACCAGGAAAAAATGAATTATACAATCTCTGAACTAAAAAACAAAGTAGAATCAATCAAAAGCAGGCTAAACAAAGCAGAGGATCAGATTAGTGAGTCAGAGGACAATGTAGAAAAAAATTCCCAGACAATACAACAAAATGAAAAAAGATTGAAAAAGTATAAAGATGAGGTAAGGGAATAACAAGATAGCATGAGAAAAAATACTATCCGGATCATCAAAATAAAAGAGGGAGAAGAAGAATAATGAGGAATAGAGAAGCTGATAGGAGAAGTAATGACAGAAAAATTTCCCAACCTGATGAGAGAAAAAGTCATGCAAGTCCAAAAAACACAGAGAGTCCCAATGAAAAGGAACCCCAAAAGGTCCACTCCAAGGCACATTATAATTAAAATGGCAACATTCAAAGACAAAGAGAGAATCCTAAAAGCAGCAAGAGAAAAACAGCAAATAACATAGAAGGGAGCTCCGATAAGGCTATCGACTGATTTCTCAACAGAAACACTACAAGGCAGAAGGGAATATTCAAAAATATTTCAAGATGAAAAACAAAGGCCTACAACAAAGAATACTCTACCCAGTAATGCTCTCATTCAAAATGAAAGGTGACATAAGGAGTTTCTCAGACAAAGAAAAACTAAAAGAATACATCTTCACCAAGCCAGCATTGCAAGAGATGCTAAAGGGAATGTTCTAAGAAAAAGAAGAAAGGAAGAGGAGAGGAACACAGGTACAAAGGGAAATGAATAAACACATGTCAATAATAACCTTAAATGTAAATGGTTAAATGCTCCAACTAAAAAACATAGGGTAATGGAATGGATAAGAAAACAGGACCCACATATTTGCTGTCTACAAGAAACACACCTCAAAACAAAAGATTTACATAGACTGAAAGTAAAGGCATATAAAAAAGTATTCTAAGCAAACATACATGAAAGAAAGCTGGGGTAGCAGTCGTCATATCAGACAAAATGGATTTCAAAGCAAGGGCAATAAAAAGAGACAAAGAAGGACATTTCATGATACTTAAAGGAACGATCCATCAAGAAGATATGACTTTGATAAACATATATGCACCCAACGTAGGAGCACCCGAATACATGAAGAAAATACTAGAAGACCACAAGAAGGATATTAACAGCAACACTCATAGTTGGGGACTTCTCCATTATCAACAATAGACAGATCATCCAAGCAAAGAAACACCAAGAATATGCAGGTATTGAACAACACACTAAACCACATGGACTTAACTGATATAAATAGAACTTTTCACCCCAAACTAATAAAATATACATTCTTTTCAAATGCACATGTGACATTTTCAAAGATAGACCACATGATAGGACACAATACAAGCCTCAACGAATTGACGAAAATTGAAATCATATCAAGCATCTTTTCAGACAACAATGCCTTGAAACAAAAAGTCAACCTCAGAGAAAAAAAATCAAAGATGCCCAAATTCATGGAGAATGAATAACATGCTATTAAATAATGAATGGGTTAAAAATGACATCAAAGAAGAAATCAAGGAGTTTCTAGAAACTAATGATAATGAACACACAACAGCACACAACCTATGGGACACAGCAAAAGCAGTCCTAAGAGAAAAGTTCGTAGCACACAGGCATATCTGAAAAGGATAGAAGAATCTCAAATAAAAAATCTAACCCTAAAGCTACAAGAACTAGAACAACAACAATAAACAAAGACTAAGGCAACAAGAAGGAAGGAAATCATCAAGATCAGAGCAGAACTAAATGACATAGAGACCAAAAAACAATTCAAAAGATCAAGAAAACTAGGAGCTGGTTCTTTGAAAAAATAAAAATATCGACAAGCCTTTAGCCAGGCTCATCAAGAAAAAAAGAGAGAAGACCCAAATAAAAAAAATTAGAAGCACAAAAGGAGAAATCACGACTGATACCACAGAAATACAAAAGATTGTAAGAAATTACTACAAACAACTGTATGGCAAGAAATTTGACAACTTAGAATAAATGAACAAATTTCTAGAAACATATAACCTTTCAAAACTGAATCAAGAAGAAGTAGAAAGTCTCAACAGGCCAATAACAAATAAGGAAATTGAAACAGTAATCAAAAATCTCCCTGCACACAAAAGCCCTGGATTAGATGGCTTCATAGGTATATTTTACAAAATATTTATGGAAGAACTAACTCCTACCCTCCTCAAAATATTCCAAATTATCCAAGAAGAGGGAAAAATCCCAAACACTTTCTATGAAGCCAGTATTACCATAATCCCAAAACCAGGTCAAGACACAACAAAGAAAGAAAACTACAGGCCAATATTGCTGATGAACATAGACGCTGAAATTCTCAACAAAATATTGGCAAACAGGACCCAGCAATACATCAAAAAGATCATACACCACGATCAAGAGGGATTCATTCCAGGGATGCAAGGATGGTTTAATATTTGCAAATCAATAAATGTAATACATCAACTAAACATAATGAAAGACAAAACTCACATGATCAACAGATGCAGAAAAAGCATTTGATAAAGTACAACACCCATTTATGATGAAAACACTCAGCAAAATGGGAATAGAGGGAGCATACCTTAACATAATTTAGGCTATATAAGAAAAACCTGAAGCCGACATCATACTCAATGGACAAAAACTGAAAGAATTCCTCCTGAAATCAGTAACTAGACAAGGCTGTCCACTCTCTCCACTCCTATGTAACATAGTGTTGGAAGTCCTAGTCACAGCAATCAGACAAGAAAAAGAAATAAAAGGCATCCAAATTTGGAAAGAAGAAGTAAAACTATCATTATATGTAGATGACATGAAAGTATACCTAGCAAACCTTATAAAGTCCACTAAAAGACTAGTCGATATAATAAGTGAATTCGGCAAAATAGCAGGGTACGAAATAAATATACAGAAATCTAAGGCATTTCTGTACACCAACAATAAAGTACCAGAGACAGAAACAAAAAAGAAAATAACATTTACTATAGCAACAGGAAAAATAAAGTACATAGGAATAAACTTAACCAAAGAGATAAAAGTCTTGTACTCTGAAAATTACGTAACATTGAAGAAAGAAATTAAGGAAGCTACGAAAAATTGAAGCAAATACCATGTTCTTGGATGGGAAGAATTAACATCATCAAAATGGCCATACTACCCAAAGCAATTTAAGATTCAATGCAATCCCTATTAAAATACCAATGACATATTTCACAGACCTAGAAAAAATACTCCAAAAATTCAAATGGAACCCCAAAAGACCCCAAATAGCAAAAGCAATCTTGAGACAGAAGAACACAGCAGGAAGAATCACAATACCAGACTTCAAACAATAGTAGGAAGCCACTGTGATTAAAACAGACTGGTACTTTTGGGGAGGGGCAAAAAAAAAAAAAACAGTCTGGTACTTTCATAAGAACAAACATAGATCAGTGGAACAGAATAGAGTCCAGAAGTTAATCCAGAACTATACAGTCAACTAATATTTGATAAATGAGGAAGGAACTTAAAATGGAGTGAGAATAGCCTCTTCAACAAATGGTGCTGGAAGAAGTGGACAGGGACGTGCAAAAAAATGAAACTAGACCACCAACTTACACCACACACGAGAGTAAACTCAAGATGGATCAAAGACTTAAATGTAAGCCATGACTCCATAAAAGTCCTAGAGGAAAACATAGGCAGGAAAATTTCAGATATTCTTCCTAACAATATTTTCACGGATATATCTACTAAGGCAAGAGAAATAACGAAAAAAATTAAAAAATGGGACTACATCAAACTAAAGAGTTTCTGCTCAGCAAAAGAAAACATCAGCAAGATGAAAAGGAAAACAACCATGTGGAGAAACATATTTACCAATGATATCTCATACAGGGGACTGATCTCCAAAATATATAAAGAGCTTATATGACTCAACATCAAGAAAACAGACAACGCAATTAAAAATTTGGCAAAGGAACTGAACAAACACTTCTCTGAAAAGGACATACAGAGGGTCCATAGACACAGGAAAAAATGCTCAACACCACTAGCCATCAGAGAGATGCAAATAAAAACCACAATGAGGTACTACTTTAGACCAGTCAGAATGGCCATCATCAACAAATCTATAAACAGCAAGTGCTGGAGAGGATGTGGAGAAATGGGAACACTACTGCACTGTTGGTGGGAATGCAGACTGGTGCAGCCACTATGGAAAACAGTATGGAATTACTTCAAAAAACTAAAAATGGAACTGCCTTTTGAACCAGAAATTCTACTGCTAAGATTATACCTGAAAAATCCTAAAACCTTAATTCAAAAGAGCTTATGCACCCCTATGTTCATAGCAGCACTGTTCACAATAGCTAAGTGCTGGAAACAGCCTAAGTGCCCATCTGTAGATGAGTGGATAAAAAAACAGTGGTACATTTACACAATGGAATACTATGCAGCAGAGAGAAGAAGGAACTCCTGCCATTTGCGACAACATGGATGGAACTAGAGAGAATTATGCTGAGTGAAATAAGCCAGGCAAAGAAAGAAAAATACCTTATGATATCACCTAATATAGGAAACTAAAAGAACAACATAAACAAATGAACTAAATAAGACAAGGAGCAGCATAACAGCCAATGTGGGGAGGAGGAAAAGAGAAGAAGGATAAGTAAGGAAAGGGTTTAGTCAAGGAATTTGTATAAATGACTCATGGACATGGACAACGGGGAGTGATATGATTGTGGGAGCAGTGGCGAGCTGGGTGGGGGGAGAGCAATGGGGGGAAAATGGGACAACTGTAATTGAAAATCCAAAAAATAAAAAAAATTAAAAAATAAAAAAAACCTACTCAATCATATGTCTTCACTCACCTGTTAGGAAAAACTGTGTTCTCTGCCCTTTGTGTGCTCCATATTTTGTTCCTGCTTATACCTCTGCTGTCTTTTCCTTGGCCACAAACACTAATCAGAATTCAGCTGAACACTTAAGGAGCCCTCTGAATATTCCTTTTTTAAAAATTTTCTTGCACTTCCTCTCAGCACTCTGCCCTGAGGGCTGTTTTCACCAGGTCTCCCTGGACTTTCAGAGATAGTCTAGGTTCCTTCTCCCTCATCACAGCATCATCGGAATCACCTCGTTTCAAGGATTGCTAACCATGATCTGATGTCCAGTGCCTGAAGACCACTGTTCTGTGTCCATGGTTTAGATGTCCCAGTTGCAGGTTATCCAGTCCTCATTAGTCCCTCTTGACAGGAAATTGAACAAGAATTCCTATTTTCTCTTTTTCTTGAGAGCAAAACTGTGGATGCCTTAAGGTGACTAAATCTGAAGCAAATAACTAAAAGAGGCCTAGTCACTTGCTTTCCTTAGCTCTACATGCCTGTTTCACTTGAGTTTCAATCAGTGTTTAATTAAACATTCTCTGTGTCTATATTCAATTCCTGCCTCAATGCTTGACATGAGAATTATAGCCACAGCTGATGTTCTCCCAAATTCTATTTTCCCCCTCAATTTGTATAACATTTCATAACCTTTTGAATGTCACTGAGTCAAGAGCTTAAAATCTTAAAAAAACAAAACAAAAAAGCCCTGGCTGGTGGGGCCCAGTGGATTGAGTGCTGGCCTGTGAACTAAAGGGTTGCTCTTTTGATTCCCAGTCAGGACACACGCCTGGGTTGCAGGCCAGGTCCCCATGAGAGCGCATGAGAGACATCCACACATTGATGTTTCTCTCCCTTTCTCCCTCCTTTCCCCTCTTTCTAAAAATAAATAAATAAAATATTTAAAAAAAAGAACTTATGCATAAGCAAAAATTTAGCTCTTGATAAAGACAGCATTTCACATTGAATGGAAAGATTTCTCCAGTAGAGTATATGTGCTAAATTATTTATCAAATTCTTAAACTCCAAACTTTCCCCATTAGTGTATTCAATTTTATATTTTTCCATACCCTTTTCAACATTGAATATTATCTATTATTTTAATCTTTTCAAAGTTAAGTAGTAAAAAAATATTTTATTTATACTTGGAATTTTTCAAATAAAATTATAACAACTTTTACTATGTTAAGATGTGTTCTTAATTGGAAAAAAAATGGAAAGAAAGTACTGATTTTTATAACCAAAGTAACTTAGATTAGAGAAGAAAAGTATGAATCAGACTCAGTTTTCCCCCAGACCAAACATACTGACTTTGATTTGGGAAGTGTGGAGCCAAAAACAGTTGCCAGGAAAGATATCAGTGGAACTAAACCAGGATACCCAAGGAAAGAATAAATCATAATTTAGAAATGCCTAGCTTCACCAAAGGTACATTGTACATCCTCCGTCTTCTTTCTCAGTGGGATCCAGGAAAACTTTCTTTTCATGGTGTAGGAACACTAACTATTGGCCAGTGTGGTTTTTGGATTTTTGTTTGGTGTAAATCTTCCTTTTAGTTGCTCAGGATATAATGAAACTCTCAAGAGTTAAAGTGTCCCCTGAACTTACAGAGAGTGATAGCTAAGTGGGAGCAAATGCCCTTCACACTCACACTTAGATCCCACTGAGGGCAACTAGCTACTAACCACTCAGTTGGAGCAATAATAAAACCCACTGTTCCTATTACAGAACCCCTGGGCTGCTCCAATTGAAACAAAACCCACGGGCTGTTTAGTTAGGGGCCCAATTGCATGCCACCAGAATTATAACTCTCAATACCAGAGTTTAGTGGAAAGAAAAAAAATTGTTTATTTAATAGTTATATATATTTAGATTATTTGCGGATTTCTGCTGTTAAGTCTTATGTTCCTTAAAACACCCACAAACACATATTTCTGCCTCCCCCTACCAAACCAGGCTAGTTTTAGAAAAGTTAGAGATACCGTTTCCCTACTTCCTAGACACAGTTCAGCTTTACCAATAGCTATCAATCATTCGATTATGATTGGGGAGGCCTTTCTGTGTTGTGGTGCCCACCAGCTTTTAATCCAGAACTGCGTGAATTCCCAGTCTTTCTTTTCCAAAACCACAAAGGTATTTCCCCTTCTCCAAGCTGCAAGGTGTTCTCAAAGCTGCATGGTGTTCCTTCCTTTCCCAAGCCACATGGTGTTCCCCATTTCTAATCCGCATGGGGATCACGTTCTCCAAACCTCATGGAGAACCCTTCTTTTCAAAGCACCATGGTGTCCCGTTCTCAAAACCCCATGGTGTTCCTCTGCCCTCCTTGAAAACTGCATAGAAAACTTCGCTAAAGTGTCTGCCACCTATTTTTAAACCCCTGACTATGTCCTCTGAGGCAGTGGATGTGGTAACCAGTTCTGACCAGTCACAGAATCTCAGGCAGGCTCTGTAAGCTCTTTCCATACTATCCCAAGGTCCAAGACCCTTCCCATCTTCTTGAGATCTTGGATGGATAAAATCCATTTACATAACAAAGACACTAGCCACTAGCCCCAGGCATACAAAGGTATTCTGAAAGCTGCCCCACCTACTGCGGCAGAGCTCAGCAAAGCCATCGACCGCCTCGCTTGCGGGAAAGCACCAGGAAGCGACGGAATCCTTCCAGAAATCCTAAAGAGCGGGAAACCAGTCCTGCTACAGCCGCTCCACCATCTACTCTGTCGCTGCTGGAAGGAGGGTTACATCCCCCAGGATATGAGAGATGCCAACATTATCACCATGTACAAGAACAAAGGAGACCGCAGCGACTGCAACAACTACCGGGGCATCTCTCTCCTCAGCGTCGTCGGCAAAGTATTCGCCCGGGTCGCTCTTGCCCGCCCGCGTCTACCCAGAGTCCCAGTGTGGCTTCAGAGCTGGCCGTTCAACAGTGGACATGATCTTCTCCCTACGCCAGCTGCAGGAGAAGTGTCACGAGCAGCATAAACCACTCTACCTTGCCTTTATCGACCTTACGAAGGCATTTGATCTGGTCAGTCGAAGCGGTCTCTTCAGCTTGCTACGGAAGATTGGCTGTCCACCACATCTGCTTGCTGTGGTCATGTCCTTTCACGACAACATGCACAGCACGGTGTCCTACAACGGCGCAACCTCTGAGGGCTTCCCAGTCAGCAGCGGAGTAAAGCAGGGCTGCGTCCTTGCGCCTACGCTGTTTGGAATCTTCTTCTCCATGCTCCTCCAATACGCCTTTAAGGACTGCAGCGAGGGTGTCTTCATTCACACCAGATCCGATGGCAAGCTCTACAACCTGGCCCGTCTACGAGCCAAGAACAAAGTCAAAGAGGTGCTCATCCGTGAGATGCTCTTCGCCGACGACGCAGCTTTGACATCACACTCCGAAGAGGGACTCCAGCAGCTAGTCACTTGCCTTTCCCATGCATGCAAGGAGTTCGGACTAGCCATCAGCCTGACGAAGACGAATGTTATGGCTCAAGGCACGGGGACTCCCCCATGCATCACCATCGACGGATACACCCTGGAGGTTGTCAACGACTTCACTTACCTCGGGTCCACCATCTCGAGCTCTCTGTCAGTCGACTTGGAGGTCAACCGGAGAATCGCCAGGGCAGCCACAGTTATGGCCAAACTGAACCGGCGAGTGTGGAACAATTCCAGCCTCACTGAGAAAACCAGACTGCGCATCTACCAAGCCTGCGTACTCAGCACTCTCCTCTATGGCAGCGAGACGTGGACCACCTACGCAAGGCACGAAAGGAAACTCAACAGCTTCCACATGAGGTGCCTGCGACACATCCTGCATGTCGCCTGGCAGGATAAGGTCCCCAACACCGAGGTGCTGAAGCGAGCCAATATGAGCAGTTTGCATGCAGTTCTTAGCGAGAGACGCCTCAGGTGGCTCGGCCATGTCAAAAGAATGGATGCAGGCCGTATTCCCAAAGACCTCCTCTACGGCGAGCTAGCAGAAGGCAAGAGGATGACAGGGCGCCCAAAACTGCGGTTCAAAGACATCTGCAAAAAGGACATGACACAATGCTCCATCAATCTCAACACATGGGAAGTTCAAGCAGACGACCGCCTAGCCTGGAGGCTCGCGGTCAGGCAAGGTACGTCACGCGCAGAGACTGCGCGCAACGAGGAGGCGGCCCAGAAAAGATCGAGGCGGAAGCAGCGTCAACAGCAGCAACAACAGCCATCTGCCTTCACCTGTAACAAGTGCGGCAGGGATTGTCACTCCCGAGTCGGACTGCACAGCCATTCTCGGCGGTGCAGATAGACTCTCGGGAAGCTACGCCATCGTCTCTCGAGACGGACGGCTGCCGACGACGACGTTTCCTTTTCCCCATCCCCCAGGTGCAAGCTCTGGGGTGTTTTTGACACCCCCATTTTGTAACATTCCTACTGATAAATTTTATCCTTCCCAATTTTAAATGCTGCCTTAATCATGTATTAAATTTCTGCTCATACATAATTATTTCCCCCCAGTTTTCTGCCATTATACAATACATACTATTTCAGTTAATATAGTGTTTAATATCTTATAGAATAATAAATAATATAACCTTATTAATTTTCTTGCGAATTTTTCTAGGTTATTAACATAAATTTATCAATATATCCAGATCTCTTTAAAATATTTAATATTATGACCAAAAATACATTAAATGTCAATAAGTAGATCTATGTTATCAGAGAAGGAAAACTCTGACTCCAAAAAACCTCCGCTGCCTTGCGGCATACCTCTTCAGGGGAAAGGCTAAGGGAGTAAACCCCGACAGAAAATCCGGAGCCGGAGTCCCTAAGGCGGTTTGACGTTGTAGTCAACACCGGCAACTCCTGCGGCGCACCTGAAGCCAAGCTGTATTGACTCCGTCTTTCCCTTGGACCCTTCAGCTGCGAAGAGAGGGGGGGTCTGCTGCATGGGCAACAGCAGACCCTCCATATCACCCTGCCCAGGCTCTGTAGCTTCAGCTTCACTGGAGAGGACACTCCAGCGTCATCACAAGATGTCAATTCAACACGGGAGGAGACAGATACCGTGTCACTCCCGAGTCGGACTGCACAGCCATTCTCGGCGGTGCAGATAGACTCTTAAGAAGCTACACCATCGTCTCTCGAGACGGACGGCTGCCGACGACGGAGATCTATGTTATATTCCTCAAGAAATTTTTGTGATTTTATCCATATATATTAATATTTTTATAAGGTTTAATCATAGAATTTTAATTTTTCCACAAATTATTTCTATTAATAATGAAATACTATTTCCCCCCTTTAATTTTCTACTACCTTCTAGAAATTTAGCTGGTATATATTAATTTTCAAAAATCTTGAATTTTGCCATCTTTTTACATACTGTCATTTGTTCCGTAATTTTCATTTGACTTAAGTTTTTGAGATATTCATGTAATTTGTGAGTAATCATAATTTGAATTTTGACATTCCATTTTCTTCTTAATTGTGTAGGCCAGAGTTCCAGAACAATATAAAGTATGGACCGCCCTGGCTGCTGTGGCTCAGTGGATTGAGCGTTAGCCTGCAAGCCAAGTGTCGCTGGTTCGATTCCCAGTCAGGGCGCATGAATAGGTTTCACAGCAGGTCCCCTTTTGGGGGCGTGAGTGAGAGGCAACTACACAGTGATGTTTCTCTCTCTCTCTTTCTCCTTTTTCCTCTCTCTAAAAATAAAATAAATAAATAAACAAATAAATAAATAATTAAAAAATATTTTTAATATATGGACAATAACAATGTCCTTTCTGTCTCTTGCCTAAAATGGAAATGAGTAGCATTTCATGCAATATTTTTTGGTGGTTTTGACAACTATTCTCTGTTATTCTAAAACAGTTTAAAAATGTTAATTGCTATTACTGTTACAGAGTTAAAGGGGGTTCTTTCACATGGTGCTTTGGGTAAAACCTAACAAGTAGTGTTGAGGAAAACAGGTCTTTATTTACAGTATTCCAACCTGGGGAGGGCAGTGAGCTCAGATCCCTGTTCTCCCAGGGGACCCAGCACTTCCCTTGCTCCCCAAAAGGCTATAAGCCAAAAACATGATCAGAAATTTCTCATCCCTTATCTATCAGCTGTCTCTTTCAGGATTTAGAGTATAATGTCATCAGCGTCCATATAACAGTCCAGGAAAACATGTGCCATGTTGCACTGGATCACACATGGCTCTCTCTTTACCCTTTCAAAGCCACATGGTATTCTCCTTCTGCCCTTCTTGTAAACCGCGTGGTACTCCCTACTCTCTCCAAACCATGTGGATCTCCTCTCCTCTCTCTAAAATGGTTGCTACCTTATTTTAAATCCCTGTCCATGGCAATGGCCATGGTAACTTGTTCTGACCACTCACAGAACCTTGTGCAGGCTCTGTGTGCTCTTTCCTTACTATTTCATAGTCAAAATCCCTCTCATTTCCTTGGGGCCTTTGAAGAACCAAATCCATTTGCATAACTAAGACACTAATTACCAGCCATAGTTATGCAAAAGTATCTTAAAAACTGTTCCCTTCTCCCCATCCCCCAACTCACAGGCTCTGTGGATTTTGGGGGAACCCCTACTCTGTAACATTACTTCTTATGTTAAAGGAGTCCTGTGTTTAACAGATGGTAGTCACTTCATTTTTTTAAAAAAACTATTTGGACTGTTTGCTGCCTTTCTTGGCATTTTATGTTTCTATTTTCTACTTAACATCTCTGGTATGCTCTTTCCACTCTATATTCTTATTATATGCTTCTCTAGTAACACGATTTTTGTTTAAATTTGTTCTTATCAATCTCTTCTCCCTTATTTCCTTGGAAAAATTTTTCTACAACTGTTTTTCTTAAAATTTATCAACTTTTATTCATCATTCTTTCTAAAACTTTATTAGCTTATCAATAGATTTATATTAAGCAGAAGGCAGTGGTAGCCATGGAGAGTGTCAGATTTCCTGTGGGAAAGAACTGGCCATTTAACTCTGGGAAGTGTACTTAGCTGGCAGCCTGCAGAGGATCTGAGTAAGCTAGAACTGAGGCCACATTCTTCACAGACAACCCCCTATCAATATCTGAAGTGATGGGGATCCTAGGACCTGGTGATCTGTGCACAGTGTGGGGCGCCAGAGTAAACAATCTCTGCTCTTGAGCTTATGGTCAGGATGCTGGAGGACTGTCAGGTGTGCCCTTCAGTCTAGGCTGTTCGTGGTTCAGTCTTGCTACTTCCCTTCTTCCCTTACACAGGGTCACAGCCTTCAGAGCTTCTAGGATCAATTCTGCTGCCTCTTCATCATCTTTCCCAGGCTAACTTCATCTTTCTCAGGCTTGAGTCCCAACAGACTAGTTGTGCAGCATAGTCTGTGTTGGTTGCTAGGCTTAGAGTAATATTCTTGCCCTTATGCAGCTTACATTTTAGTGCAGCAGATGCACGTGACCTCACAATACAATGAAACAATACAATGAAAGTGCTGCAGTTGTGGCAAAGCCTTTTGACTTAGCTCTATCTATATTAACCATGTGCATGGACAGTTTTCTTAGTCTATTTGAACCTCCATAAAATCATTCATAAAATGAATAAAAGTTTATTCTTAAGATTACTGAAAAGTTTACATCACATCACATATGTTAGTGTCTTGCATATCATAAGTAGCTCAGGCATCAAGCCTTGCAGGTGGCCTCCTAAAACACCCTTCCCTAAACACTCCATTACCAAATGGTGACAGCACAATGTAAATATCTTTATGTTTGTACTTTACTTACTTTTACAGTGAGGGTCTCCTTCTCTAATTGGTTGGGCCAGTTAGGAGATCAAAATAAATAAGAGTGCTGATTTCTTTTAAAAAATACTTTATTTTATTATTATTATTATTTACTGTTGTTCTATTACAGTTGTCCCAACTTTTCTCCCATTGTTCTCCACTGTTCCACCCAACCCCCATTCCCACAGTCATTCTCCACCGTGTTGTCCATTTCCATGGGTCATTTATACATGTTCCTTGACTAGACCTTTCCCCTTCTTTCCTCCCTTCTCCCATTCCACCCTTCTCTCTGGTCACTGTCAATCTGTTCCTTGTTTCCATGCCACTTGTTCTTTTTCACTTGTTTGTTTATTTTATTCATTAGATTCCTGTTATTGATGAGATCGTATGGTATTTGTCTTTTACTGCCTGGCTTATTTTACTTAGCATTAATACACTCAATTTCCATCCATGCCGTTTTCATCCATTCTTTCTGCTCTGTAACATTCCATTGTGTAAATGTACCACTGTTTTTTGATCCACTAATTTACTGATGGGCAGTTCGGCTGTTTCCAGCACTCGTCTATTGTAAATAATGCTGCTGTGAATCTTGGGGCTGTTTTGAATTGGTGTTTCAGGATTCATTTTTACTTTTTTATTATAATTCTTTCAATTTTTAATTAATTAATTATTTTTTCCCTTACTGCTCCCCTGCCACCCTGTCCACCCCTTCTCCCACAGTCAACCCCACCCTGTTGTCCATGTCCATGGGTCATTTGTACTAGTTCCTTAATTAGACCCTTCCCTTTCTTAGCCCACCTTCCCGCAATGCCCCTCCACACTGGTCACTATTAGTCTGCTCCTTGTTTACATTCCTCTGGTTAAATTTTGCTTGTTTGTTTCTGTTGTTCATTAGCTTCCTATATTAGGTAATATAATATGGTATTTTTCTTTCATTGCCTGGCTTATTTCGCTAAACAAAATTCTCTCTAGTTTCATCCATGTTGTTGCAAATGGTAGGAGTTCCTCCTTTCTTTCTGCTGCATAATATTCCACTGTGAAAATGTACCACAGATTTTTAATCCACTCATCTACAGGTGGGCACTTAGACAATTTCCAGCACTTGGCTACTGTAAATAGTGCTTCAATAAATATTGGGGTGCATAGGGTCTTTTGAATTCGTGTTTCAGGATTCTTCAGGTATAATCTTAGCAATGGAATTGCTGGGTCAAAAGGCAGTTCTAGTTTTAGTTTTCTGAGGAAAATTCATACTGTTTTCCATAATGGCTGTACCAGTTTGCATTCCCACCAATAGTGCACTAGGGTTCCCTTATCTCCACATGTTTGCCATAACTTGGTGTTTGTTGATTTGTTGATGATGTCCATTCTAACTGGTGTAAAGTGGTATCTCGTTGTGGTTTTTATTTGCATCTCTCTGATGGCTAGTGATGTTGAGCATTCTTCCATATGCCTATGGACCCTCTGTCTGTCCTCCTAGGAGACGTGTTTGTTCAGGTCCTTTGCCCATTTTATAATTGGGCTATCTGTCTTCTTGTTGTTGAGATGTATAAATTCTTTACATATTTTGGAGATTAATCCCTTGTCTGAGGTATCATTGGCAAATATGTTTTCCCATATTGTTGGTTTCTTTTCATCTTGCTGATGTTTTCTTTTGCTGAGCAGAAACTCTTTAGTTTATGTAGTCCCATTTGTTTATTCTTCCTTTTATTTCCCTTACCCCAGGAGATATATTGGTGAAAATATTGCTATGTGGGATAACTGAAATTTTTCTAACTATGTTTTCCTCTAAGACTCTTATGGTTTCACAGCTTACATTTAAGTCTTTGATTCATCTTGAGTTTATTCTGGTGTATGGTGTAAGTTGGTGGTCTAGTTTCATTTTTTTGCATGTCCCTGTCCAGTTCTCCCAGCACCATTTGTTGAAGAGGTTTTTTCATTCCACTTGATGTTCCTTCCCACTTTGTCAAATATTAGTTGACCATATAGACTGGCTTCATTCTGGGCTCTCTATCTGTTCCATTGATCTATATGTCAGTTCTTACGCCAGTACAAGGTTGTTTTTATCTAAGTGGATTTGTAGTATAGTTTAATATCAGGTATTGTGATTTCTCCTACTATGTTATTCTTTCTCAAGTTTACTGAAGCCATTTGGGCTCTTTTTTGGTTTCATATAAATTTTTGAGTATTTGTTCTAGGTCTGTGAAATGTGTCATTGATATTTTAATAAGGACTGCACTGAATCTATAAAATGCTTTGGGTAGTATGGACATTTTAATGATGTTTATTTTTCCCATCCAAGAACATGGTATTTGCTTTAATTTATTTGTTTCTTCCTTAATTTCTTTCTTCAGTGTTCTGTAGTTCTCCAAGGACAGGTCTTTTACCTTCTTTGTTAAGTTTATTCCTAAGTACTTTATTTTTCTTGTTGCTATGGTAAATGGAATTTTTTTTAATAGTTTCTATCTCTGATATTTTATTGCTGGTGTACAGAAATGCCTTCAATTTCCAAATATTAGCATTGTACCCTGCTATTTTGCCAAATTCATGTATTAGATTAAGTAATAATTTAGTGGAGTCTATAGGGTTTTTTATGTACCATGTTATCTAAAAATAATTAGAGTTTTACTTCCTCTTTTTCAATTTGGATGCCTTTTATTTCTTTTTCTTGTCTGATTTCTGTGGCTAGAACTTCCAAGACTATGTTGAACCTGAGTGGAGAGAGTGGACATCCTTGTCTTGTTCCTTGTCTTAAGGGGAATACTTTCAGTTTTTGCCCATTGACTATGATGTTGGTGGCAGGTTTCTCATATATGGCCTTTATTATGTTGAGGTATGCTCCCTCTATTCCCTTTTTGCTGAGTATTTTCATCATAAATTGGTGTTGTACTTTATGAAATGCTTTTCCAGCATCTATTGATATGATCATGTGATTTTAGTCTTTCATTTTGCTTATGTGATGTATTACTTTATTGATTTGCAAATATGAAAACATCCTTGTATCCCTGGGATGAATCCCAGTTGGTCATGGTGTATGACTTTTTTAATGTGTTGCTTGATCTCATTTGCCAATATTTTGTTGAAGATTTTAGCATCTATCTTCATCAGCGATGATAGCCTGCAGTTTTCTTTCTTTCTTGTGTCTTGACTTTGTTTTGGAATTAGGGTAATACTGGTCTCATAGAAAGTTTTGTAGTTATTCCTTTTCTTAGATTTTTTGGAATAGTTTGAGAAGAATAGGAATTAGTTCTTCCTTAAATGTTTTGTAAAATTCACCTGTGAAACCATTCAGTCCAGGTATTTTATGTCCTGGGAGTTTTTTGACTACTGCTTTAATTTCATTAGTTGTTATAGGTGTAATCAGGCTTTTTGTTTCTTCTTGATTAAATTTTGGGAGATTATATGTTTCCAGACATTTGTCCATTTAATCTAGGTTGGCAAATGCATTGTCATACAGATGTTTGAAGTAATTTCTTACAATCCTTTGTATTTCGGTGGTAGAAGTTCTGATTTCTGCTCTTTCATTTCTGATTTTGTTTATTTGCATCTTCTCTCTATTTTTCTTGATGAGCCTGGCTAAGGGCTTGTTGATTTTATTTATCTTTTCAAATAATGAGCTCTTGGTTTTATTAATCTTTGTTTGTTTAGTATCTATGTCATTTAAATCTGCTCTGATCTTGATGATTTACTTCCTTCTACTCACTCAGGGCTTTGTTTGTTGTTTTCCACTAGTTCTGTAGGTGTAAGGTTAGATTTTTTATTTAAGATTTTTCTATTTTTTTTCTTATTTCCAGAATGCATTGCAGTTCTTCTCTCTCTCTTTTTTATTTTAACTTATTTTTATTGTTTTTCTATTACAGTTGTCTCATTTTTTCCCTCGAGCTCCCCTCTACCCAGCCCATCCCTTCTCCCACAGTCAATCTTCATCCTGTTGTCCCAGTCCATGGGTTATTTATATTAGTTCCCTTACTAAACCCTTCCCCCACTTACTCCCATTTCCTCCTCCCCCCTCTCCCCTGACAACTGTTACTTTGTTCCTTGTTCAATTCTGTTCATTTGTTTGTGTTGTTTTTACTCTCCCATATGAGGTTATTTCATATGGTATTTTTCTTTCATTGCCTGACTTATTTGGCTAAGCATAGTTCTCTCTAGTTCTGTCCATGTTATCGCAAATGGCAAGAGTTCTTTCTTTCCTTCTGCTGCATAGTATTTCATTGTGTAAATGTACCACAGGTTTTTTTAGTATATTTTACTGATTCCGTTGTTACAGTAGTCTCAATTTTTTTCTCTCTTTGTTCCCCTCTGCCCAGTACCCCCACTTCTCTCCAGCAATCCCACCCCCATTTAGTTCATGTCCATGGGTTGTGCATATCGGTTCTTTGGCTTCACCCTTTCCTATATCATTCTTTACTTCCCCCTGTCTATTTTCTAACTACAACTTATACTTCTTAATCCCTGCACCATTTCCCCATTTCTCCCCCCCTCCCTGCCAACTGGTAACCCTCCAAATGATTCCCATACCTATGGTTCTGTTCCTATTCTGGTTTGCTTAGTTGGATTTCACTTTTATTTTTTAGATTCAGTTGTTGATAGTTGTGAATTTGTTGTCATTTTAATGTTCATAATTTTTTTTTAATTTTTATTTTTTGGTTATTCAATTACAGTTGTCCCATTTTTCCCCCATTGCTCCCCCCTCCCAGCCCATCCCTTCTCCCACAATTATATCCCTCCCCGTTGTCCATGTCCATGAGTCATTCATATACGTTCCTTGACTAGACCCTTCCCTTACTTATCCCCCTTCTCTCCCTCCCCCTCCCCCCTACTGACAACTATTCTAGTCTTTGCCTATTTAGTTCGTTTGTTTGTGTTGCTCTTTAGTTTCCTGTATTGGGTGATATCATATGGTATTTTGCTTTCTTTGCCTGGCTTATTTCACTAAGCATAATTCTCTCTAGTTCCATCCATGTTGTCGCAAATGGCAGGAGTTCCTTCTTTCTTTCTGCTACGTAGTATTCCATTGTGTAGATGTACCACAGTTTTTTGATCCACTCATCTACAGATGGGCACTTAGGCTGTTTCCAGCACTTAACTATTGTAAACAGGGCTGCTATGAACATAGGGGTGCATAGGTTTTTTTAAATTAGGGTTTTAGGATTTTTTGGGTATAATCCTAGCAGTGGAATCACTGGTTCAAATGGCAGTTCCATTTGTAGTTTTTTGAGGTAATTCCATACTGTTTTCCATAGTGGCTGCACCAGTCTGCATTCCCACCAACAGTGCAGTAGGGTTCCTGTTTCTCCACATCCTCGCCAGCATTTGTTGTTTGTTGATTTGTTGATGATGGCCATTCTGACAGGCGTAAGGTGGTATCTCATTGTGGTTTTTACTTGCCATGTTCATAATTTTGATCTTCTCTTTTTTAAATATGTCCCTTTGACATTTCATGTAATAATAGCTTGGTGATGATGAACTCCTTTAGCTTTACCTTGTCTTGGAAACACTTTAACTGCCCTTCCATTCTAAATGACAACTTTGCTGGATAAAGTAATCTTGGTTGTAAGTCCTTGCTTTTCATCACCTTGAATACTTCTTGCCAGCCCCTTCTTGCCTGCAAAGTTTCTTTTGATAAATCAGCTGATAGTCTTATATGCCACCCTTTGTAGGTAATTCTGCTTTTCTCTTGTTGCTTTTGAAATTCTATCTTTATCTTGAACCTTTGGTATTTTAATTATGACATGTCTTGATGTGTTCCTCTTTTGGTCTAGTTTGTTTGGAACTCTTTGTGCTTCCTGAACTTGTATGTCTATGTTCTTCACCAAATTTGGGGAGTTTTCCTTCATTATTTTCTCACTTAAGATTATAATTTTTTGCTCTTCCTCTTCTCCTTCTGGCACCCCTATGATTTGGATGTTGGCACATTTAAAGTTGTCCCAGAGGTTCCTAAGCCTCTTCTCATTTCTTTCAATTCTTGTTTCATCATTCTGTACTGGTTGACTGTTTATTTCCCCCTTATATCCAAATCATTGATTTGAACCCTGGTTTCCTTCTCTTTCCTATTGGTTTAGTGTGGGTTTTCCTTCGTTTCATTCAGCATAGCTTTAACTTCTTCCCTTATGTGTTTGCCATACTTAAGCATATCTGTCAAGTCTGTGAGTATCTTTATCACCAGTGTTTTGAACTCTATATCTGTTAGGTAGGCTAGATCCTCATCTGTTAAGTTCACTATCTCCTCATTGTTGCTTATTTCTCCCACTGGGTTCTTGGTTTTTTCTCCTTTTGGGGCCATACTTATTTGTCTCCTCATCTTCACAGGCTCCTATGTTTGTTTGACCATGTGTCTTAGGTACAGCTGTCGCACCTGTGACATTGAAAGGGGCAGAGCCTTAGGTGTTCATCATTTCGGGCAACCTGTTTCACCATGTTGTGGCACTGTGTGTGGGTGCAAGATTTGACAGGGAACAATGCCACTTGCTCAGCACTCGCCACTTTCCCAGGCGCTTCTCCCACTTCCATATGGGCCTGGGACCTCTCTAGCTGTTGCCCTGGCCATTGTTTCCAGAGTGAGTTGGTCTGGGGTGATTCTAGGACTGTGGGGGCCCTTCAAATAAGTGCACTCTGCTGAGATACCAGCAGATTCTTCCTCCACCCCAACCCCCACTACTTTTCACCACCAGAAGCAATTAGGCTTTATTTTTCCTGAAGCTGGAATCATGAGCAGTGCAGTCTGGCCTGGTTCTGGGGGCATTCCCTGGTGTCCCTCCTGACTTTTTAAAACATGTGACTGCACTTACCACCAGCCTGCCACTGTCGCCGCTGCTGCCACCATTACACCATGTTGTCTCCACCTTGGCTGCAGCCGTCCTACCTGTCTGGATGAGTATTTCTTCTTTATATCTTTGTTGACTTCCATGCAGCTCGATTTTCCAGTCTTCTGGTTATCTCTAGTTTTGAGGTTGTTGTATTCCTTCTTAGTTGTGGAGGAAGACACAGGCTGTCTGTATAAACCTACATCTTGGCCGGTGTACCACAGTTTTTTAAGCTACTCATCTACAGATCGGCTCGTAGGCTGTTTCCAGCAAGTGGCTAATGTAAATAATGCTGCTATGCACATAGGGGTGCATAAACTTTTTGAATTAGCTTTTCAGGATAATTCAGTTCTAATCTTAGCAATGGAATTGCTCATTCAAAAAGCTGTTCCATTTTTAGTTTTTTGAGGTAATTCTATACTGCTTTCCATAGTGGCTGCACCAGTCTGCATTCCCACCAACAGTGCACTAAGGTTCCTGTTTCTCCACATCTTTGTCATCACTTGTTGTTTGTTAATTTGTTGATGATGGCCATTCTGACTGGTGTAGAGTGGTATCTCATTGTGGTTTTTATTTGCATCTCTCTGATGGCTAGTGATATTGAGCATTCTTTCATATACTTATGGACCTTCTGTATATCCTCCTTGGAGAAGTGTTTGTTCAGGTCTTCTGCCCATTTTTTAATTGTGATGTCTGTCTTCTTGGTGTTGAGATATGTAAGTTCTTTAAATATTCTTCTATTTATATAGGCCTGTATTGCTATGAACTTCCTTTTCAGAACTGCCTTCACTGTGTCCCATAGGTTTTTGATTGTTGTCTGTTTATTATCATTTGTTTCCAGAAACTTTTTGATTTATTTCTTGATGTCATTGTTAACCCATTCGTTATTTAATAGCATGTTATTCATTCTCCATGAGTTTGAATGTTTTGAGTTTTTTTTCTTGATGTTTGTTTCCAGTTTCAAACCATTGTGATCTGAGAAGATGCTTGATATAATTTCGATTTCTTTGAATTTATTGAGGCTTGTTTTGTGTCTTACCATGTTGTCTACCTTTGCAAAGCAAATGTTCCATGTGCATTTGAAAGGAATGTATATTTTGCTTCTTTGGGGTAAACAGTTATATATATCAATTTAGTCTATTTGATCTAGAGTGTTGTTCAGTACCTCAATATCCTTGGTGCTTCTTTGCTTCAAAAATCTGTTTATTGTTGAGAATGGGGTGTTAAAGTCCCCTACTTTGAGTGTGTTGCTGTCGATAATTTTCTATTAGTCTCCCAAGATTTTCCTTATATATTGGGGTGCTCCTATGTTGGGTGCATAGATGCTTACCAGGGTTATATCTTCTTGATGGATTGTGCCCTTAATTATTATGAAATGTCTTTTCTTGTGGCCTTTATTGTGAAATTAATTTTGTGTGATATATGTATTGCTACCACAGCTTTTATTTTTCATGTCCTTTTGCTTGAAATATTTTTTTCATCCCTTCACTTTTAGTCTGTGTAGATCTTCTATTTTGAGTTAGGTCTCTTGTAGACAATATATATTTGGGCCATGTTTTCACATCTATTTCTCTACCTTTTGTGTTTTAATTGGAACATTTAATTCATTTATATTTAAGGTTATTATTGATAGGTGACTTTTTCTCCTTCTCTTCTTCTTCTTCTCTTCTCTCTTCTCTCTTCTTCTTCTTCTTCTTCTTCTTCTTCTTCTTCTTCTTCTTCTTCTTCTTCTTCTTCTTCTTCTTCTTCTTCTTCTTCTTCTTCTTCTTCTTCTTCTTCTTCTTCTTCTTCTTCTTCTTCTTCTTCTTCTTCTTCTTCTTCTTCTTTTCTTCTTCTTCTTCTTCTTCTTCTTCTTCTTCTTCTTCTTCTTCTAACATTCCCTTTAGCATCTCTTGTAATGCTTGTTTGGTGGATTTGTATTATTTTAGCCTTCCGTTGTCTTGGAAACTCCTTATTTCACCTTCCATTTTGAAAAAGAGCCTTGCTGGGTAGATTAGTCTTGGTTGTAGGCCTTAGTTTTTCATTGCTTGAAATATTTTTTTGCCATTTCCTCTGGCTTGTAGTGTTTCTGTTGAGAAATCAGCTCATAGCCTTATTGGAACTCCCTTGTATGTTATTTGCTGTTCCTCTATTGCTTCCTTTAGGATTCTCTCTTTGTCTTTGAATGTTGCCATTTTAATTACAATTTGCCTTGGAGTTGACCTCCTTGGGTTTATCTTCGTTGGGACTGTCTGGGCTTCTTTTACTTGTGAGACTTTTTCTTTTCACGTATTCATGAAATTTTCTGTCATTATTTTTCAATCAGGCTTTCTATCCCTTGCTCCTCTTCTCCTTCTGTTATCCCTATGATACAAATATTATTACATTTTATGTTGTCCTGAAGATCTCTTAAACCTTCTTTATTCTTTTTCAGTCTACTTTATTTTTTTGCACTCTTGGGCAATCTTTTTCTATGTTGTCCTCTAACAGAATGGTCCTCTGCTTCATTTAGCCTGCTTTTGATTGCTTCTACTGTGTTATTCAGTTCAGAAATTGTATTCTTTATTTATTTCTGGCTCTTGTTGATAGTTTCTATTTCTTTTTTTTTTTTTGTCTGTTTTAATACAGGTGTAGTTCTCAGTAAGTTCCTGGTAGCTTCTCTTGAGTTCTTTGTAGTTTTCCTTGAGTTTGTTGTGTTCATTGATCTTCATTATTACTGTTGTTTTGAATTCTGTGTCTAAGAGGTTTCTTGCTTCTATTTCATCTATCCTTTCTTCTCTGAATTTCTCCTTTCCTTTCAATGGGTTGTCGCTTCTTAGTCTCCTCATTTTATGTGAATATTCTTGTTTGTTTCTGCTTCTTAGATTTATCTGCTTTAACTTCCTGCTTTCATTTTGTGGCTTATGTCATAGGAGTTCTCTGGGATTCAGTGGTGCAGACTTCTTCATCTCCTGAACTTGATGCTCTTGGGATTTCCTTTATGCCTTTTATTTGGGCCGTCTGGTAGAATTTTGGTTTTGCTTGCGATTGTGTTTATCTTTGGTGGGTCCTTCCCTCCAGCTAGCTGAGAATCACTCCACCCACTTCATTTTGTAAACAGTTGTTGAGCTTCTGCTAAAACAAAGCCACCTGACTGGCAAGAATCCCACACCAACAAAGATATTCCCTACCCTCATTCAGCACATCAATAGCTAATGAGCCAGTATTAATAAGGATGCAATAAGAAAGGAAAAATAAATAAGAGTTGACTAACTGAAAAAGAAATGATTTTTGAGAGGTAAGGGGGAAGAAAATAATAGTAGCATCTAAGGACAAGGTGGTGAGAAAAAGAAAGTAAAATTTATAGCATACATTAAAGAGGGAGGGATGAAGGTGGAATGAATTGAGAGGGGAGATGTGGAGTATTAAGTTTAAACAGAAGTTGTAAACACACACAGAGAGAAAAATAATAATAATAAGGAAGATGAATAAGAAAAAGGAAAAATAAATAAGCCTCAAATTAGAGAAAATATTTCACCACAGCTATAACAGTAACCTATGAGCTAACATTAATGTAGGTGGGATGGGACTAAGAAGTAAAAAAAAAAGAGAAGCTTAAGAGATGTCTGAAGGAAAGGGAAGTGATTTTTAGATGATAGAGGGAGTTGGAATACTTAGAGTGAGGAAAAAAAGCAGGCTAAAACAGGAAAAAATTTAAATTTAAAGTGAAAGAAGGAAAGAGCTGATGGGAGGTACAGATGGATTAGGAGAGGGAAATGATAAGATTTAAGATTCGAAATACCAGGGTAGTAAAGATCTATGAATAAAGTTGCAGGAATGTCACAAATTGGTCAAGATGGAGATAGAGTAAGTGTATTTTATGACTGAAAAAAGAAGAGGCTGGAGAGGTAAGAAAAAATGAGTGCTGATTGGAAATGAGTGATAGAGAAAATACAGGTTTAAAACAAAGATAAGAGGAGGAAATCAAATGATTAAATTGAAAAAAGGGAGAAGCAAAATTTGAGATTTAAAATAAACTATAACATAAAGACTCCTTATAATGAGTAGACTGGGAGGACAAAGAAAAATTATTAAAAAGGACATATGTGAGAAAGTCACAGTGAAATTTGTCTCTGTAGATTCTGTATTTTTCACATTTTCTTCTCTTTCTGAAACTTCCCTATTGATTTCAGCTTGTGTCCAAGTCTGGATATAGGCAGCCTAATCTCAACTATTGGTGCTCTTCTGCCAGGGTCTCTTCCTTCACTGTTTACTCTAGTCACTCTGAAAACTGCAGTCAGGCTTAAACACCATGGGGATGGGCTGAGTACTTACTTCAGGTTGGGCTACTTCTTCCCCTCTGGCTGTTGCCAATGGGTGGGGAACATCTCCCCAAATGGTTTCTCCCACAGTATTCAAGGTCTCTAGTCCACCTCTCACCCCTGCCAGAGCCTGGTTCAAGTGTGCATGTGAACTCCCTCTTAAGAATCATGCCAGGACTCCAGCTGTTCCTCCCAGGTTGGTGAAAACAAAACAGATAAAAAAAAAACCATTGTTTTATGCTTCTTAGAGCCAGACCCCTCCTGGCTTACTCTCGGTTCTTCCAGTGAGGCCAGCCTGAGTTTCAGCCCCCAAACATCTCTGGGAAAAACTTCCAGGCACTGTAAAATCTCTCTGCACACAGAGCCACTGTACACAGGTGCCAAGCTGGAAACACATCTCTTCCACAATCTATACCCAACAGATTTCTAGGAAGCAGCCTCCTGCGTCTGCCCAAAGCCACAAAACTCAACTCCCAACAGTGTTCAGTGGTCATATATATGATTTATCAATAATGTAGCTGAAGATCCAGACCAAGGGAAAGGCCAGCTCACCTTTTCATTGAGTGTCTCCTGGATATCACTGGACAGGTTGCCCACATCAAGAGTGCAGCCTCCAGGCCTCTGCACTTCCCCAACCTTCACTCTTTACCCTGGTTGGATCCCTGCTACTGAGCTGATCCCTTTCTGGTGCAGCACGAGGTGCTGGGTTGAGTGGGAGCCCCTGGCCAGAGGTTTTCTTTCTCCCATGTTGTTCCCATGATTCTGTCCTAGTTTGCCCTATCTGAAAGCTGCTCTCACCCAGTCTCTGCTCTCTGTCTGTGCTCCAAGTCTCCTTTACAATAGGAGCACACCCAGCAGACTGCTGACTACTCTGCCATCATTTTTCCTTTTTTTCCAGAATTCTTAGGGTATAATCCCAGCTGAGGAATTTCTGAATCCAAAGGCAGTTCCATTTTTAGTCTTTTGAGGACATTCCATATTGTTTTCCACAGTGGCTGCACCAATCTGCATTTCCATCAACAGTGCACTAGGGTTCCCTTTCCTCACATCCTCCCCAACACTTGCTGTTTGGTGATTTGTTAATGATGGCCATTCTGACCACTGTGAGGTGGTATCTCATTGTGGTTTTAATTTACATCTCCCTGATGATTAGTGATGTTGAGTATCCTTTCATATACCTATGGGCCCTCTGTCTGTCCTCCTGGGAGAAGTTTCTGTTCAGGTTCCCTGCCAGTTTTTTAATTGGATTGTTTCTCTGCCTAGTGTTGAGTCACATGAGTTCTTTAATCTTTGGATATTAAATTATTATCTGAGGTATCATTGGCAAATACTGTATGTTTCCCCATAAAATTGGTTCCCTTTTTATTTTGCTGGTGTTTTCTTTAGCTGTGTAGAAACTTTTTAGTTTGATGTAGGTTCACTTGTTTATTCTTTCTTTTATTTCCCTTGCCTTAGGAGATATATCAGTAAAAATATTACTGCATGGGAATATCTGAAGTTTTCCTGCCTATGTTTTCCTCTAGAACTTTTATAATGGCATGCCTTACATTTATGTCTTTTGTCCATCTTGAGTTTATTCTGGTTTATGGTGTAAGTTGGTGGTCTGGTTTATTTTTATTTTATTTTATTTTTTGCATGAACTTGTTCAGATCTCCCAGAACCATTTATCAAAGAAACTATCTTTGCTCCATTTTATACTTCTGACCCTGTGTCAAATATTAATTGACCATAGAGACCTGGGTTTATTTCTGGGCTCTCTATTCTATTCTTATGCCAGTAGCAGACTGTTTTTGATGACAGTAGCCTTTTTTAATATTGCTGAGGCTATTCATGGATGTTTAGAGTTCAATATATATATTTTTGAAAAGAATATATATTTTTCTTTTGGGGGGGTGAAAGGTTCTATATATATATCAATTAAGTCCATTTGATCTAGAGTGTTGTTCAGTGCCACAATATCAAAGTTGATTCTTTGTCATATCTATCCATTGTTGACAATAGTGTGTTAAAATTCTCTACTATGAGTATAATGCTGTCAATATCTTTCTTGAAGTCCTCCAAGATTTTCCTTATACATTTGTGTGCTCCTATGTTTGTATGTATATGTTTACAAGGGTTATATCTTCTTGATGGATTGTTCCCTTAAGCAGTGTCCTTCTTTGTATATTCTTATTGTCTTTTTCTTTAAGTTTATTTTGTCTGATATACATATGCTACCCCTGGTTTTTTCTCATGTTCATTTGTTTAGAATATTTTTCCCTTCTCCTCACTTTCACCCTGTGTAAATGTTTTGTTCTGAGGTGGGTCTCTTGTAGACAGCATATATTTGAGTCATATTTTCTTATTCATTCAGCTACTCTATGTCTTTTGATTGGAGTATTTAATCCATTTACATTTAATGTTATTATTTATAGGTACTTAT